>NC_141681.1:22745867-23945867 GCF_028749965.1 Puma concolor | reverse complement strand
ATTTTTGCAGCTGCCCACAAGAGCAGCTAAAAGGCAAATCATTTCAATGCATGTTCCAAAATACTCAAACTGCTATATTCACTTATGATTTACAAAGAGAATTTTACTTTCTGAAAATCTGAAGTATAAAGAAGAGTTTTTAATCCATTAAAGGCATATATACATGTAAGCCCATCTTACATGTAAGCTACTTAATGGGGAAACTTTAAAAGCATTCTAAGTAAAAAACACAGCAAGTCTGGCTTCCATCATTATTTCTATTCCACATTTATGAAATATGCTGGGCAATATAATAAGTAAAATAAATCATAGCTATATGAATTGGAAAGGAAATTAAAAATGCTTTTAGTTTTTAGAATGTATGATTGTCTACATATCTTCAGACATTTTGCTTTATACTAAAAATATAACATGCATGTAAAATACTGTCGTGGACATTAGTATTAACAAATTAGAAAATATAAAAGGAAAAAAGAAAATTTCCACTCATGATGCAACAGCATATAAGTAAAGCTTCTAGGAGAAATAAAAGATATTGAAGGAATAAAAAAAGAATTGAGTGAATGAAGAGACATACAATGCTCATGGATGAGAGGATTCAATTGTTAAGATGCCAGTTTTTTCAATTATCCTATAAATTCAATGTGATTTCAATAAAAATCACATTTTAATGGACTTGAGTTTACCATAAAATGTAAGTGGAAGACCAGAGTCAGTATGCAAGAAGACTACTGAAAAAGGACAATGTGAAATCATTCTTTCTAGCAAATACTATGACTAATTTAAAACTATGGTAATTAAGATAAATTAGTTGAGGAAGACAGGAATAGAGGTCAAAACATAGACTAACCGACCCTAGTATGGAAACCTTATGTTAAAGCAGAAGACATATTAAAAACTAGATCTGGGACATAAATAGTACCAAATACAAATGACTACGATACAGACTGTTTGTAACAGTGTTGAAATAATTTATTATTTATATAGGGAAAAATAAAGTTAGCTCTTACCTCACAGGTAATTCTAGGTATACTAAAGGTGTAATATCTAAAGTATAATTTTAGGGGTGCCTGGGTGGCTCAGTCAGTTAAGTGTCTGACTTCAACTTGGGTCATGATCTCACTTCTCCTGAGTTCAAGCCCCTCATTGGGCTCTGGGCTGACAGCTCAGAGCTTGGAGCCTTCTTCGGATTCTGTGCCTCTCTCTCTGTCTCTGTCTTGCTCATGTTCTCCCTCTCTCTCTCAAAAATAAATAAACATTAAAAACAATTTTTTTTAAAAAACTAAGATTTTATTGTATTGTTTTTTAATTTTTTTAACTGTTCTTTTTTTTTGTTTTGTTTTTGAGAGAGAGAGAGAGAAAGCATGAGTGTTTGAGGGTCAGAGGAAGAGGGAGACAACTTGCAACTTGCAGGATGAAGAGTAGGAAAAAGGGAGGAAGGAAAGGAGAGGAGGGGAGGAGTAAGGGAAAAGTATGTTCAGCAAAAGGAGAATGAATTTTGGTGAGTGTATCAGAATCACCTATCGAGCACCTATAATAAAGAGCACAGAGACCCAGGCTTACTGAAGTAGGATAGGACTTGGGCCTTTGTGATGTTTCCAAGTTCTCCAGGTGATTCTGATACCCACGTATGAGAACCCTGCATTAGAGGTATATGTATCAGCAGAGATAAATTTCCATACCTAATGTTAGGCAGGAGTAGCAAGCTGCAGAGTGCCCTATCAAGTATGATGTAATTTATTTAAACTTTTAAATCCTCCAACACAAGATGTTACATTAAGGGATATATAAATATGTATTAAATATTAAAACATGCATGGGAATAATAAACATAAATTCATGTTTGTGATTACCTTGGTAGAGGGTAACAGAATCACAGAGTTTTTCCAAGGGAGCTTCAACTGTGTCTCAAATATCTGATTTTTCCAAAGGAATAAAAAAGCAGTCAACAAAGTGTAATATTAAGATTTAGTGGAGCTAGAAACTGAATATCTGTATATTTAAAATATTTCACAAAATAATTTTAATGATATGAAACTACAAATATATTATGTACCCTGTTTTGTGAAGGCATATTTAACAGTTCATATGATTATAGAAGAAATGGCATAGATATAGATTATCATTATCCACTGGTACATTTATTATTAAAAAATCTCCTTGAGCAGGGTCGAATAATTATGTGTGATTCTCATTATCCCCTTTCATTTTTATATTTTATCAGAAATGTGATTAACAAAGTAAGTTACAAACATATGACTAGGCATTACATGCACAGTTTTCAGATTAGTTTAGGTGACCATAAATGACTTACTTTGCTACTTCCTGGTTTGTTGTATACAGTACAATGAACACAGATCATAGAATGTACTAGCAATTGTATTCATTCCTTAGAACTGAAGTATTTTATCACTAAGAGATTCTATGAATGCACACTGTCTTCAAATATGAAGGATTATAAAAATTCTGACCTTTGATAATTTGCCTTTGATTAGTATTCTTCTAAGCTGTGGGAACAGGAAAATTGAACAGTATATATTGACTTCCATCATTAGTTATACTGCACAGTGACCACTGTTCAAGCAAAGGGCTTAATTTGAAAGTAAGTGAAACAGATAGAATGTGTCCTAATACTACCTCATCTGTCCAGGCTGTAGTGAAGTTGCCTAATGGATGTCACCACTCGTAGAAAAGATGACAGGAATGGTTGTAATTTAGCCTTTGCAAAGACCGTTGGAGTCATCTGGCTAGAGTGTGGTGTGCACACCTTATAAAATCAAAACAAAAACAAAAAGTCCTCATGAATTATCCAGTAAGGTCATTTTAGATGAGTTTTCGTAGGCTCATGTAAAAGATTGCTTTCTTTCAACTGTCAGTTTGATTTGAATTGAAGTTTCAATAATCGTCAGGGAGCTGTATAATCTGTTGCAATTTATACTGCTTTTAAGCCTTAAAAAAAATCACTGTTGGTAAGCATAACAATCATATTATGGCAGCTCAATGAATAAAAACTGCAAACGTGATAGAATGGCAAAGGGATAGAGGAAGTCTAAGTTTTGTTGGGTTTGGCTCTAGGTTTGTTTGCTTGTTAATTTTGCAGATGTCAAGGTTTACTTATATAGGAGTAACTGCAGACTTCTTGGCCAGGTTAGGTTCTGGACTTTTTTGACAGGAAAACTACAACCTAGTTAGAAGCAGGGGTAGAAGAGAAAGACAAAATTTGGAAAAATGAAGAAATAAAAATACTTAAAAATAACTGTACTCTACGTCTTTATCTCACCCCTCATCCACTTTTTAAATGGATCCCTGAAAGGTACGGGCAGCAGAAAAGATTTCCGATCTAGTCACAGAAAAATATTTCCAGTCAAATAACTTAAGAGGACTTCTGGAAAATTTGTTTGGGTAATACTGTTAGGCAATGAAGCACAGAACAAGATTAGATCTTTGAGAATTTACTAAGAAATTCGCTGA
Source organism: Puma concolor (assembly GCF_028749965.1). Lineage (NCBI taxonomy): Eukaryota > Metazoa > Chordata > Mammalia > Carnivora > Felidae > Puma > Puma concolor. The sequence continues at coordinate 23,942,396 of NC_141681.1, read as the reverse complement.
GACTGTTATATGATCTTGAATGAACTCCATGAAAAAAAACCCCAGAAATATATGTCTGAATAATATTTCTAAGATATTAGCACCAACAAAATTGTATGTAAGTTTTCATTTAATCTTCCAATTAAGGAGAAAAAACGGGCCACTCATTCTTATTAAATTCAAAGCAAAACTACCTACATTTTATGGTGTTTTTCCAAAAACACTTGCTGGGGTTAACTGGATCTGGGGGATGGAGTCTGAAGTTTTGTAGTTGAGTTGTGGTTGGGGGGTTATACATAAGAGAAGAGATGGAGTTAAAAAGACTGGAGTGTCCTGAAAGCCACACATGGATTAAGAACAGTTTGGAAATAAAGGAAGATGTCCTGGTTGATTTTTGCAAATGTCTTTACAGTTACATCTATATCCACATACAGTTCATAATTGGTGAAATGTTTACTCAATCTCTTCTACATGCCAGATGATTATAGCACTCTTGATACTTCTACTAACATAAAACATCTCTAAGAGTTTATACTTGGAAACCTTGGAAGATTTCTTGCTCTCTCTTCTGCTTTCCCATTGTTAATTTGGGAGACAGACAATCTAGATAATTTATTCATTAGTATAGTAAGAAAGGAAAAAAAACTAAAGATTAATTTGTTTGATTAAAGAACTCACTCTTGTATGAATAGGCATCTATCTTCTCTTTCAATATTGTTGAATTTTTTCTAAGTTAAAAACGACATCTAAATTAATATTTATATTTCTTTATTTATCAGGGGAAAAGAAGTTTTTCAAAAACTGCAAATTACGTGTTTTGAAATCTCTTGGCCAAAGTCTCAGTTAGAAGGAGTTATAAAAAACCTCACAGGAACTCTGGATTTGGTAGGAGTGTAGGTGTGGAGTTCCAGTCAAACATCCCTTGGAAATCTTCTGAAAATGCATCAGAAAAGGAGTCCCTCTTCCTACACGATCTGTCTTAATTGTGTTATCTAATAAACCTAAATGTGTGTACTGAGAGTTGTGAATGCCTTTTATTGTTGACAGAAGAATCAGTTGTTTCTACTGAAAATTTTTAGGCTGAATTCCTTCACCTTTTGGTCAGTTTGAGTGACAGCTTCCTTTACTAGTGGTATTAGATTTATATAGCCCTTTTGAAATGCACATGTCATCTTCAAGTGTTTTGACACTAGTTAATAACATAGGGATACAGATCTGGGCTGAAGAAGGCTATGACACTAAATGGAGTTTTCATTGATGTTGAAACTATACCTAAGTCAATAGTTAACTACTTGGAGTGAAGAGCTGACTCCCTGATGGACTCCCAGAATTAATCAATTAATCTATAAGGAGCATGAAAACACTGGTTCTCAACACTGGCTGCATATTACAATCACCTGGGGAGCATTTTAAACTTCTGATATTGAACTCCACCACACATCATATAAATCAGCATGTTTGGGAGTGGACTCTATGCATCAGTGTATATCCAGGGTTTCTAATATGCCATATGTTTTGAGAACCATTGGTATAGAACAGTAGTTCTAAACAGATGTTCTATGTATATTCTCCATCAACATTCTCTACTGTACTGATGCCATCCTAATACACTAAATCACAATTCGATGGTCCAGAGTGATGTCACTAAGATGATAGAATAGGAACCCCCCAGACGCTCATACCCCATGGAGATACCAAATTTGAAAGATGGACCAATTATCTCTTTGGGAATTCCAGAGAACATTTAAGAGTTTGCAGTACTCATTGTCAGTGCAAAGCCAAGAATTACTGTACTGAAATGGGTAAAACACTTCACTGTATTTACTTGCCATAGTCCTTCCTCAAAGCATTTACCATAGCATAATCACAAGAAAACTCCCAAGTCCTGGCCACTCCCTTAGAAGTGAAGGAGAAGAGTGGAATGTGCACATAAAATTTCGCACTCTGAAGGGCTTCACAAGGGTCTGGTTTCTGTCTCTCCCGATTTGGAGCACTAATGGAAACTGACAAAGTTTGGATGCCTGGAGGCTACTGAAAACGAATGAGTACAGTTTATTATAGAAGAATGAGAGAGACTACAATGTAGAAAGATATTGGGAGGAGTAAAGGATTATGAACTCCTGAAAAATAAATGGCAGAACAGTTTGGCTGGGAAATTACACACACGAGCTGAAGGAAGATGTATCCCTAAAAAAGGTTTGAAAGGTCCCTAGAATCTCTAGACAGGCTGACTGGTGAGGATTTTCCCTGATACAAAGCCAGTTACTAAAGACTGGGATATATGGCTAACTTTCAACTACCCACGCTTCAATAAATGATAAGGCATACAAAGAAATAAGGAAATACAACCCAATCAAAAGAACAAAACAAATCTCTAGGAATTGACCCTAAAGATTCAGAGCTCTATGAATTCCTTGAGAAAGAATTCAAAATTAATCTCCAAGATGCTCAATGAGCTAAAGGAGAACACAGATCACTACCAAAATGAAGAAAGCTGTGCATGAACAAAATTAGAATATTAACAAGAATATAGGAACTATAAAGAAAAATAAACAAAGATAAAATTTGGAGCTGCAGAATACAATAATTGAATTGAAAAACTCTCCAAGAGTTCAAATCAGACTTGATCAAGCAAACTAGCAAACTTGAAGAGTGGTCATTTGAAATTGAGGCAAATGGGGGTGCCTGGGTGGCGCAGTCGGTTAAGCGTTCGACTTCAGCCAGGTCACGATCTCGTGATCCAGGTCCGTGAGTTCGAGCCCCGCGTCAGGCTCTGGGCTGATGGCTCGGACCCTGGAGCCTGTTTCCGATTCTGTGTCTCCCTCTCTCTCTGCCCCTCCCCCATTCATGCTCTGTCTCTCTCTGTCCCAAAAATAAATAAAAAACGTTGAAAAAAAAATTTTGAAATTGAGGCAAATGAACAAAAAGAATTATGAACACAGATAGGTGAAGAGAGTAAAAGGGATTTATAAGATAACCAGTAGGCCAATATATGCATTACAGGAGTCTCAGGAACAAAGACAGGAGATTGCAGAGAGCCCATTTGAAAAAAAAAATGGCCCAAATATCCCAAATTTGTAGAAGGAAGTGGATATACAATTTCAAAAACCTCAATGAACTCCAACTAGGAACAGCCCAAAGACACTCACACTGGGATACATTATAACCAAATAGCCAAAATTCACAGAGAGAATCCTGAAAGCAGAAGGAAAAAAAAAAAAGAGATTCATCACATGGAAACAATTAAGAGGATAAGATTATCCATGAATTTCTTAGCAGAAACATTGGAGGCCATAAGGAGTGGGATGATATATTCAAAGAGCTATAAAATGAAAATAAAACCTTCCAACCCAGAATATTATATCTGACAAAGCTATCCTTCAAAAATGGTGAAGAAATTAAGACATTCTTACATAAACAGAAGGTAAGGGAGTCCATTACCAATAGATCAGTGCTACAAGAAATGATGAAGGGAGTCCTTCAAGCTGAAACCAAAGTATGCTAAATTGCAACAATACTACAGAGCTATCAGACCTAACAGACATAGGCAAAACATTATGCCCTACAACACGATATACAATCTTCTCAAGTGCATACGGGAAATAGGAGAAGATTGAAAACAAAGTTATTTTTTTCTTACTAAAGTGGAATAAAACTAGAAATCAATAGCCAAAGGAAAACTGGAAAATTCATAAATACGTGAGAGTTGAACAACACACTCTTAAACAACCAATGGGTCAAAGAAGGGAACTTAGAAAATATATTCAGACAGAAGAAAACAGAAACACAACCTACCAAAAATTACAGGAGGTAGTAAAACAGTACTAAGAGGGAAAATTATGCGAAAAACACTTATATTTTTTCAAAATTTAAGGAACAAAGTCTTCAAATAGTCAACCTAAATTTACGCAAGGAATTTGAAAAACTAAATCCAAAGTGAGAAAAGTAAAAAATAATAATAATAATAATGAAGATTAGAGCAGAAATAGAGAATAATACGGAACAGTAGAAAAAAATCAACAAAACTAAGAATTGGTTTTGTGAAAAGATCGACAAAATTGATGAACCCTTAATTAGATTAAGAAAAAAAAAAACAACTAAAATCAGAGATAAAAGAGAGACATTACAAATGATGCCACAGAAATCAAAAGGATAACGAGACAAAATAAATTGGATGCTAGGTGAAATGGACAAATTTCTAGGAACCTAAAATTTGCCAAGATTTAAATTTTTTTAAAAAGTTAAAAAATCTAAACAAACATACAATTTCTAAGGAGTTTAAAACAATAATCAAAAACTTCAGCAACAACAACAAAAAAGCACAACTGGCTTCACTGGATAATTCTAACACACTTTTAAAAAAATAACACCATTAATTCTCAAATGCTTCTAAAATCTGAAGAGAAGGGTATACTTCCAAATTCATTTTATGAGACCAGCATTGCCCTAATACCGAAGCTAGACAAAAGAAAACTAGGGACCAATATCCCTGATGAATATTGATGCAAAAATCATCAACAAAATACTAGCAAGACAAGTTCAACAGCACATTAAAATACTTATACACCATGCCCAAATGGGATTTATTCCTGGGAAGCAAGGATGGTTCAATACGCAAAATCAATCAATGTAATATACCACATAAACTGAATAAAAAAGAAAAACTACTTGATCATTTCAATTGTTGTAGAAAAAGTATTTGAAAAATAATTGAACACCCTTTCATGGAAACAGAAACAAAAACACTTAACACGTTTGGAATAGAAGGGAACAACCACAACATAATAAAAGCCACAAAGGAAAAGCCCATAGCTAACATCATACTCAAATAGGGAGAGAATAAAAGCTTTTACTCTACGATCAAGAACAAGAGTACCCACTCTCATCACCTTACTCAACATACTACTGGAAGTGCTAGCCAGAGACATTAGGAAAGTAAGAAAGGCTTCCAGATTTGGAAAGGAAGAAGTACAATTATTTCTGTTGACAATTGACATGATTTTTTATCTAAAAACCTGGTGTAAAGATAGATAGATAGATAGATAGATAGATAGATAGATAGATAGATAGATAGATAGATAGATGGAAGAAAGAAAGAAAGAAAGAAAGAAAGAAAGAAAGAAAGAAAGAAAGAAAGAAAGAAAGAAACGAAGAAAGGAAGAAGGAAGGAAGGAAGGAAGGAAGGAAGGAAGGAAGGAAGGAAGGAAGGAAGGAAGGAAGGAACAAAGAATCCAACCTGGTGGTTAGGCTTTGCAAATTACACTATTAACAAACTTGCCAGAGTGGGGGTTGGTCAAGATGGTGACACAGGAGGCCCCTGAACTTTCTTCCTTCCACAGACACTTTGAATGTATAGCTAAACATGGAGAAATTATCTCTGAAAGAAAACCAGAAATTAACTGAGTGACTCCTATACATGGGGCAAATGAGAAATACCTATCATGGAACTGGCAAGAAAGAATGAAACACTCTGACCATGCACCTTACCCCCAGCATTGCACCTTACAATCAGGAAGGGACTTTCCACTGCCAGCTACTCCTTGAGGAGTGAGGAGTTTGAATCTTATATTTAGTGCCCTAACTTTTACGACTACTAACTCAGGGATGGGACCCCAAAACACTTAGCTCTTAAGACCAATGAGTCTTGTATCAAGGAGAACCACAGACCACAACAAAGGAGTAGTTGTTAATAGGCACATGAGTACTCACCAAGAGAGAGAGCAGGCAAAATTGTCCATCTCCCAGTTTTTCCCTGACTAGTGTATACTACATACTTTAAAAACTGCTGCCTGTGGGTCAGGCTTCTAATTTAGCATGCATCTAGGTGTTGGCTACGATCCTTCCCAGAGTCTGGGAAAACAAGCAGACAATTCCCCTGCCATCTCCCATGGCCTGTTCCAAGTTACCAAAATCTCCCTATAAGGAGCTTGTATAAATGTCTGCATCCTGGCTCTTGGCAGCTGCCTGAGGGACAAGTCCCCAGAATACCTGGTTCTGATAGCTAGTAGGACTTCCATCTACAAGTTCTACAAGTCTATAGTCTACAAAGCAACAGTTCTTCATCAGCTATCCCCACAGGACTCAGAGCAGAGGAAGCAGGCAAGACCACTTGTGTTCCAGTTTTTCCCTGAAAGAGGTCTATATGCATACTTTAAAATCAGTCGCCTGAAGGTCAAGCTTCTAATTTATCACAAATCTAGGGGCTCTCTATCATTTTCCAAGGAGATTAGGGAAGCTGTAAGACACCTGTCCAACTCTCCAGCTTGCTCCAAGTTGCCAGTGTCTCCCTGGAAAAAGCACCTCATAGTTGTGACTGCTGCTTGAGTGAGGGACAGGACCCTGGCTGTCTGGTTCTTATAGCGGATGGGGGCTTACACTAACACATCATTTAGGACTGTAGCAAACAAAGCAGCCACTTCTAATGGGTACAAGAACATCTCCTCGTAGCTATACACCCAGGTCCAGCACAGATAGTGTGGGCAAAACTCCCATCTCCCATTTTCTATGTGGAAGATGCTTAACTCAACGCTTTCCCAGTTGCTGCCTGAGGATCACTTCAAATCAGCCTGTATCTAGGCACTGAACAAGATCCTCCCCACCGGCACGCTGACAAGTTTTGGCATAGCTGCAACTGCTGTGAGCCACTAAGAACAAAGAAGGTATCTTGAACAGCAACAAAGGTTGCAAAGACATCCAGGAGCTCAGGGTGTGCTGACTGACAAGGCTCATCTCCCATAGGAGACCATTCTGTCAAGAGCTGGAGCGGTGGCTGCTCCAACTAAAGCACAGAAACCACCACAGAGAATCAAAGAAAATGAAGAAACAGATGAATGTATTTCAAACACAAGAACCCAAGATAAACCTCCAGAAACTGATCTTAATTGAACAGACATAAGTGGTTAACCTGAAAGAGAGTTAAAAATACTGGCAATAAATATGGGTGTGAAATTTCATGGGAGAGCCAGGAGCCAGGAAAAAGGTCACATGTTAGTTGTGATGGCTAAATGTATGTATCAACTTGACTGGACCATGAGTGCCAAGATATTTGGCTAAATACTGGTTAAACATTACTTCCAGGTGTAACTGTGAGGACGTTTCTGGATGAGATTAACACTGGAATAGGTAGATTTAGTGAAGGAGCTTGTCCTCCCCAAGGTAGGTGAACATCATTTATTGAAAGGCTGAATAGAATGAAAGCCTCGATAAAAAATAATTTTTTCTCTTTGCCTGACTGTCTTTGAGCTGAGACATCAGTCTTCTTCTGCCTGTGGACTCAGATTCAAGCTTGGACTTGTAGTCAGACTGAACCCTATAATATGAGCTCCCCTAATTCTGAGTCCTAAATATTTAGATTAGAACTATATCCTTAGTTCTCCTAAATTTCCAGCTCGCTGACTATAGTTCTTGGATTTCTCCACCTCCATAAAAATTGCATGAGTCAATTCTTTTTTATTAAAAAAATTATTTTTGAGAGAGAGAGAGAGTGAATGAGTGGGGAAGGGCAGGGAGAAAGAGAGGGAGACACAGAATCCAAAGCAGGCTCTGAGCTGTCAGTCCAGAGCCTGAAGCAAGGGCTTGAACCTATGGACCACGAGATCATGACCTGATCCAAAGTCGGACTCCTAACTGACTGAGCTACCCAGGCACCCCAACATGAACCAATTCTTTATAGTAAATATATTTATAAACTAAAAATTGTATATACATACAGAGTTTTTGTTCTTATTTTCTGTTTCTCTGGAGAATGCACACTAAAATATAGACAATTCTAAGGTGGATGTGGACCTAGGTCTAATATAATAGCCAAAATTAATTCAATTCAAGCAAGGGGGAAAAACAGCCAAACTTAAGCAAAAGTAATTTATCAGTTCTTGTAACTGAGGTGTCCAAAGGCAGGTCTTTCTTCGGGTATAGCTGAGTCCAGTAATTCAAATTTATCAAGTCTCCCCCACCTTTCTTTCCTCTCTTTTTCTCTCCTCCTCCTCCTTGTCTCTCAGATTGATTGGTATTTATCACCTATCTACCCAACTATCCAATTTAATCTAATCAAACAAGGATAAGAACACTGTCCTCAATAAAAGCAACAGAACAAAGGCAAGAACAGTGGTCCCTGAGAGTTCTGAGGCTACCTTTCAGTTTGTCATGCAAAAGAAGAGTCATCATTTCTCTGTCCAAATTTCCAGGTATCAAATTGCAGGAAAGGCTATCTGTCCTATTTTAGAGCACCTTAACACCGATCATTGTATTCAAGTAAATTAGGTCATGGATTAGGTGGGTTAAACTCTTGTTGAAAGGGGATAGGAGGCTTTACTGCTACCTCTACCAGAACCATTTTTAATAGGGAAGGACGTTTCTCCCAAAGCAAGTTTGCTGGAAAATAAATCATAACCACTCCTGCCTCTTCTGCCTTTGGTCCTGGGACCTAGTCCATTTTGTCTTATTAGGGGAATCTGTTTTCTCACTAGTGTTACAAAATGAAATGTGTTTGAAGGTCCAAGGAAACACAGAAAGGTATCTCTGTCCCCAACAGAGGTGAAATGATGATCATTTGAAAAACTAAGCTGGGGGTAATGTATCAAACTTGTGATATATAAAGATTTGCCAACATCGTTCAAAACATTAAGCATTTGGGTTGTGTGAAAATTACTCAGATTACACAGACATTTCTCTTCTTTCCTCTTGCCTTCACTGACATGGCCCTGAACAATCTTTTTTACTTTCTAATTGATAATCTGCACAACTTTTTTTCTGAAGACCCTCATGTCAACATTTAGGCAAGTGAAATGCCAGTGCCATTGCAAATGGGGGAATAAATGTGTAACTTGAACATTTTTATAATAATTACATTAGACAAAAACCACATTCCAGGGAGTTTTTAATGGTTGTAATAGAGGCCCAGAGACTCAGGGGAGCAGAAGGCTATAGGCCAAAGAATTTCAACCACCCGAGAAGAAAACTAATGGCCCATTAAAGCACACCCTGGAGTGCTTTATTGCTGTCATTGGAATTAGAATATATATCTTTGTTTTAAAATAGAATGCTGCTTTGATGACATTTTAACATGTTGCCTTCCTTTTCTCCACTATCAGTACCTTCAAAAGTCAAGCAGGAATTAAAATACAACCGAAGCAAATTAAAACTTTGATTTCAAAGAGAAACTAGAGGCATTATGACAACAAAGTTATTTTATAGGGCTATTATGCTATAACACAATTATTTTACAAAGGAATTTGGATAGAAGTATTTGGATTGTGGATATAAATAGGAGGTTAATGCAATCCTAAGAATGTGATGCCTAGAATAACTTTCCATTGCTTGACTTCAGTTTTTTAAATTAACATATTCAAGTATCTCTCAATTCCTTTTCATTAGGAAGGTTTTAGCATTTAAATTGATCCATAAAACTTGTATGTTGGTAACATAAGTGTGAAAATTGCAAAACTGGTAACATTTCTTAAAGGAAATTTTGTTTGGGTTCATGAGAAATCAATCCTTGCCTTGAATATATAACCCCTGGAAAACAGTGGTCTGTCCCTCTGCATCCCGTAGGTGTAGGATCCTGCTAAGTCAAATGAGTTTTAGCAATGCCCTTGCATGGTAGTTCAGATGCATTTTTCATGAAAGCCTAATAACAAGATCTCATCATCAACTCATATGTAATCAATGTTGAATGAAGGCCCAGAAAGCCCAGAGGATCATAAAAATGACTCCTGAAAAAGACCCTTTAAAAACAAGGCTAGGCAGGATATTGAGACATGGTAATTCTGGATTCTGAGTTTGTAGGTCATTATACGATTTTCTATTTAACTCTATGAAGAAAACACTGCATTGTCAGTGGCCAGTTGTATAAATACATTATCCCAGAGAAATGTCTCAAAATATAACCAAAAACAATAAATATAGCTAAGAATTAAACCCTTAATAATATGCATATTAATTAGCCGATCTTAATAGAAAGAATAATAGGTGAGGATTAAATGGGAATTTGTATATGAGAAGAGATGATTCTCACATTTAAGTATCAATGTGTTAACATTCACACCCTCCACTGGTTCTTATTACACAATGTAGGGGTGCGCGCACACGTGTGTGTGTATGTATATGTGTGTGTGCATCTTTAAATCATTAAATTAAAAGCAAGGTAAAATCTCTAATGCGAGGTCACTCTCATATGTGCACATAGACCCAAGTATGAATCATTGTCAAGATCTGCTTGCTTTCAGCTCAAACATATATACCCCTAAGAAAAGTGCCCCTATGAGCTATGTCTGTTGACCAACTATATTATCCAGACATCTATGTATGTATGTAATATAGTCTTGGTCAAATAATTTTCTATTATAATACTCAAGCAGAGAATTTCCCAGTCATAAATAATAGTCGGAAAAAGAGGGGGGGGGGGAAGGAAGATCACTCAACTGCTTAGTGGAAACAGTTGAACATTTTCCTACTATATACTCTTCAAAGCACCAAGCCCTAAACCAGGCTATGCTCCTGAATTATATATTTCCTGGAATATTCTGTTGAAAGAAATTCTTAATTTATTCATATATGGTCCTCCAGAAGACAAAAGAAATTCCGTTTGTGCTGTAAATCCCAGATATAGATGGAGTGGCTTAGAAGACTATGGAAAGGTGAAATTGATAGTACAAAAAAATTGGAAAAAAAATCCTACAACTATAGTTAATATAAAAACATTAGTGATTGACAGCTTCAAGTAACCTTTCCTGATCTTTGAACAGTAGCAAATACCACTGTTTTCCTTAGGCAAAGGTTGGTCCTCTTAGAACACTTAGAAAGTGATATTTTTTAATTTACATGTAATTAATATATTTAAATTGTATGTATAATTTACATATGGTCAATAGTGAAAGAGTCAAATAAAGATGAATGGCCATTAAAAAAGAGAATTTTAGAGAAGCAGTGCATAACATTTTCAATCTCTATATTAATCACATTCAGATTTCCAATTAGACATTTCTAACTGCACTGGAAGCTAATTTTGCTAAAAAAAATGAATTTTACTTCAACTCAAGAGAAAAAACAGAGAAAAAAGCCTTTTATTCATTTTATTAGATGCTTGTAAGTCTGAATATTTTTTTCTTTGACAATAATCTGAAGTTTATGCAAATAAATTAGTGAGCAAAGGAAAATTTGGTAAGCTTGTAATACAGATATATTACTAAAATAAACATGGTTTATGTAGCTCTCAGTTGATAATTAATCTTTTAGTAGGTATAAATAATGGAATTTGTTTGGTGTAAAAGTGGCGACTAAACCCATTTGTTATTTCTATTTATTTCAAATGACTTACAAGAATGCAATTAATTGTGGGCTCTCAAATGTAGTCCCTTATAATTGGCAATGTGACATTATTAACTGTCCTCAGATGCAGGAGAGACTGGTTGTTCTTTAATATCAATTTCCTAATTTTTAGGATATAAACAACAGCATAATAAGATATTTCCTTTGTTAATAAATTTTGATAATGCCCTTTTACTCTTCAAGGTAGAATCTGAGCAAAAAACAGGAAAGTAGATAAGACCAGTTGTAGGATGAACATATGAAAACCTAAAATGATATTCCAGAATCCAGTTCCATAGTCATCAAGGCAAAGGCAGGAATGGAAACAGGTCTAAGATCAGGTGCCCTTAGATACGTGATTGGGGTTCATGTGTAAAACACTTTGAAGAGTAATTCAGGACTGATGAATTGGGAACAGTATTGAATTTGGAAGCCAAGGACACTATTGCTATTTTAGGATCTATGATCCATGTACCACATAATGTAAAGTCTCCCTTTGTGACACAAGTTTGGCTCTCTTAGCAATATTTTCAGAGTTCCCATCATATAAGAAGTTGCCTTTAAAAATATGGATTTTTTAAAAAATTTCTGATGCTCATTAATTTTTGCCAGAGAGAGAGAGAGAGAGAGAAGAGAGAGAGCGTGAGAGGGGGAGGGGCAGAGAGAGGGAGACACAAGATCCAAAGCAGATTCCAGGCTCTGAGCTGTCAGCACAGAGCCCAATGTGGGGTTTCAACGCATGAGTTGTGATATCATGATCTGAGCCAAAGTTGGACGCTCAACCGACTGAGCCACCCAGGCACTCCAAAAATATCAATTTTTCTATCTCTAGGAAGTTGCCTTCAAATATGCCAAGTTTAGACTTGAGAAAGGCAAAAACACAGCAACTTCTAAAAAGCTGGTACCCATAATTAGTCATCTGTGACTTTACAGGTCTTCGAAATACATTTCTTTTATCATATTCTTTTATTTTTCATATTTCAATGAGGTTGGTTATATGTTCATCTTCCCTCTTTTCTAAATCCCTTTAATAAAGTATAAAGGGTAAGATCCCAGAACAGAGCTTGAGTCTGAAACCTCCCTCCACTCTTTATGACAACTATATGGTTATGAGCCAATTTCTTAACATGAGTCTTTCAGAATCTTCACATGAGAACTGGGATCATAATAGTACAAACCCCATAGGACATCTATGGTGTTAGAAAGTAAGAAAGTGCTCACAAACAAAACAATATCAAAACCACAATGATGGGGGTATGTCTAAGGACACAAGCGTCAAGTGAAAGAACTCCCAAAGGGCAAAGCTAGAACATTTTAAACAACAAAATAAAGTAGATTATATCCCCAAGTATAAAATAAATGTACATGAGTCCATACCGATATAAACTAATGCTCAAGTTTAACATCAATAGCATCATCCATAAGTCACATTGATAGTATGTACCCTTGACCTTATGTGATGAGAATAGTAATTTATCTCTTTTCCCCTCTAATAAACCATAACCCCAGTTTCATCATGAGAAAAAAAATCAGACAAATCCCAGTAGAGGGACAATGTACAAAATACCTGACCAATATTCTTCAACTGTCAAGCTTATCATAAACAACAGAAGTATGAGAAACTGTCACAGCCAAGAGAAGCCTAAGGACACATGACAACTAATAGAATATGGTGTCCTGGATGGAATCCTGAGAGAGAAAAAAAGACATTAGGGGAAAACAAAGGAAATTTGAAAAATATGAACCTTAGTTATACTGATGTAACAATATTGGTTCACTGTACCAAATTTAAAACACATTAATATAAAATAATAATAATAGGGAAAACTGGGTATCAGTTCTATGGAACTCTTTATACTATCTTTGCTATTTTTATGTAAATGTAATCAGTTCTAAAAATTAAATTTTGTTTAAAAAAAAGTCTAGTGCCCTGAGGCACCTGAGTGGCTCAGTCAGTCAAGTGTCTGACTCTTGGTTTTGGCTCAGGTCATGATTTCATGGCTTTGTGGATTGGAACCCTGCATCAGGCTCTGTGCTGGCAGTATGGAGCCCGCTTGGGATTCTCTCTCTCAGCCTCTCTCTCTGTCCTTCCCTCACTTGTGCTCTTTCAAAATAAATGAATAAACTTAAAAATAAAAATAAAAAACGTCCAGTGTCCCGTACTTACTGATCACTGTGTCTAATACAGTGCCTAATACTTCAATCACTGTGTCTCTATTCAGACATCTGACTGAAGCATTCTGGGTTATGGTACAATCAATTTTCAATCAAAGTCATAATTTTGTGGACACATAAGCATGTGGATCTTGGTTTTGTGGGATCTGAGGCTTATGCCTTTGGAGGATATGCTTTGAAGAGAAGAATGCAAAGTTAATACACATTTGAATATGAGTATGCGCATAAGTTCAGGTCCAACTTAATGTCTTAATAAGGCCATACAAGTGAATGGTCCTGAAGTTTCAACTTCATTCATATACCTCTGCAGGTAAAACTGATCTAACAGAGATCTATACAAAAGCATGAGAGTAAAAAGATTATTATTAGAGAAAATGATTGGTGTCTATTTTTTGTTGGTCTCCCTCTATTCACACATATGTATGGTTAGACACACCTAATTGTTTTCAGTATAAATTAATGTAGACAATGATTGACTGCCTACCTCCTGATATTTAGCACATATTCGCTGTCTTATCACCTGACTTGGCACAATCAGAATTTCTCCTTAAATCCATGAGACCATGGAATTCAAACATAGTAGAAGGATTGGTTTTTGATAAAATTTTGATGAAAATCTTCCATTCAAAGAAAGAAGGGGAGGCAGTGACTGCAGGTACAGGTGAAGACATTTTAGTTCCTACAGGATGCCAAAAAGAGGGAATTTCTGTTGGTTTCTATTTTCTCCTATCACGATTCAGGCCATTAGCTGAGAGTAAGGAAGAGAAGACTGGTATAGGAGTTTTGAGGAGAGATGAGGGGGTATGAAGAAGTGATTTTGGAGAGGGAAGAAAAAAAATAAGAAGGTTGGACTGCTGAGCAATACTATAGTCATTTGGCAATTGTGATCACAAATCGAAAGTAAGATTACTTAGCACAATTTTGTGCTTTTCTGCAGCAGAGCTCACCTGCTTAACGCAGTCACCAAGTTTCTCCTTGGCAGGGATATTTACCAGCTAAACATAGTAGAGGGAGAGGGGAACAAAGGGTCCTGAATCTATGTGAAGATGTGTATAGAATAACAGGTCTTATTGAACTATGTGCAAGTCCACAACACACCATCTTTTCTAAAGCTTTAGAAAAGTTATAAGTTTTCTTCCCCTAAAATATTTCTTTGGGAAAGTCATGAGTGAAGGTTTAATGTCGCAATCTTTTTGCTTCTTTTTCTATATTCCCAAGGAGATCTGTGTTTCCTTCTATCACTCTATCATTTAAAATAATAATTCATTGTTGGAGTGCTTGGGTGACTCAGTCAGTTAAGCGTCCGACTTCAGCTCGGATCGTGATCTCGTAGTTCTTGAGTTCGAGTCCCACACTGGGCTCTCTGCTGTCAGCACAGAGCCCACTTTGGATCCTTTGTCCCGCTCTCCCTCTGACCCTTCCCCAATCACACTCGTGCTCTCTCTCTCAAAAGTAAACACTAAATCAGGCTCTGTGCTGACAGCTCGGAGCCTGGAGCCTGCTTCAGATTCTGTGTCTCCTTCTCTCTGACCCGTCCCCTGCTCATGCTCTGTGTGTGCCTTTCTCTCTCTCAAAAACAAATAAACATTAAAAATTTTTTTAAATAAACACTAAAAAAATCCTTAAAAAATTCCTTTTAAATATCACATATATACTCTAATAATTATTTCATATTATAATTATTATTACTAAAATGAAATACCTATTATTCACTGTGTACATGTCTTTACTTTCTGTATTTATTTTTAATCTATTTACACCCACCCTCTTAATAATATAAAATCCATTTGCAAAAATACTTTGTCTTGTCCGACAGTGTTTGCCTCACAGAGTTGTCAGATTTCTTTGTAAATATTAATAAATTAATATATGAGTATGTGAATGAGTGTGTGTAGGGTATGAGTTTCTATCTTATTGTCAATTCCTGAGAGCACAGTATCTGTTATTTTATAGACTTACAATTAATCCTTGCTCAAAAACAAAATGAATTTATGAATCCTGTACTATATGTAAAGCTTGGTATTGAAGATATACATCTGTTTACTCATGGAGCTTTTCTTATGTGTACCCACAATGAATTTCTTTGCTAGTAGTAATCCATTCAAAGTAGTCATACAGGGTTGACTCTCTTGATATAGTAGACTACTGTAGCTTTTGAAAAGGCATTATAGAATTCTTAAAAATTTCCCATGCTCTCAATTATAATACTTTGGCATATTAAGGGTTTAAACATGAATATCCACATACTAAATGTAATATTTCTCTTTAGGAAGCCTTATTCTTGGTTTGCTAAAAACCCCTAGTGAGGTCAATTATACCATTTCCTTTATTTTGACAGTAAACTTATTGAAACAAATACTCTTTCGGAATAGGAAAAGTATAATACAAATTTCAGTTATCATCTTAGTCATTAACTTGATCACGTAGGCATGTCTTACAAGCTGTGTTTAGAACAAGATAAGAATGGACAACATTGTAGAGAGATTAGAAATATTTACAAACTAAATCTCTACTGAATGACCAACTTCTATCACATCTGGCAAGGCTGCATCAATAAAAGTTACTTTAGATTTGATATGTAATTTTTCATCAGTGTTTTTTTCTTGAGGGGTGGCAGTAATAGAGGATTGTATCTCGATAAGAATAATCTGTAGTGGGAATGATCTTCACATTACCTAGAATTGACCTCAAGGATAATTGTTTTAATTATGCCAGAAAGTACGTTTCTACTGTTCTCAATTATCCCAGAAAGTACATTTCTACTGTTGGCCATAACCACTCTTGCAGACATGAAAATGCCTTTACTGGTAAGCTCCAATATTGTGAGTATCTTACAGGGAGTACAGAAAACCTCTAAAAGCCTGATGAGAAACCTTGACAGTGAACATTTAATGGTGATGTGTGCTTAATAAGGAAATAAGAATTCTCCTGCAAATTGGACTCTGGTATCTTCAATCAATCAATGGAGACCACATTTGCATCTTCAGATCTGAGATGGCACATATTCTCCATACTGATGGACATTATCGGTGGAGAGATAAATAACTGCTGTGCAGATTCTATGAACTTGATAATCAACTAAAGAGTTAAGATTCTACTTTTCACAAAAATTTAGGGATTCATTTGTTATATTTATCAGATACATATTTTTGAGAAATTATATTATTCCCCCTCTTGTTTATTTCCTTTATATTTTCTATCCCTTTTTTCTTCTTCTCAATCTCTATAATCAATAGATCTGGCTTTGGACAGCTGCTCCATCAATTACCAAATTTGTGACCTTGAGGGAGTTATTTAATCTTCTTGAAACTTAATGTCTTCTTTTTTAATACTGGACTTTGCAATTGAATTTGATAATTTATCAAAACCAACTAGTGCCCAAGACCTATTAGCTGCCTTTCCCATCTCTTCCCTACCCTGATGCCTCTTTTGTCCTTGTACATTTGACACAAGCACATGCATGTGTGTATGTGTGTGTGTGTCGGGGGGTGGGGGGGAGGAATATCTACACAAGGTAGCTTCTGTTTATTGAGGGCTAATGATAGTTCAGGCATCCTGCTAATGTTTTTACATGGATGATCTTACAGGATTATGATAAACAACTTTATGGCTGAACAATTTTAGTTTCAGATACATCATGAAAACTACCCCAGGTCAGGGATGGAGTCAGTCTCTGCGTTTTAACTGGGAATACTATACTTAACTGACCCTAATACTTATGCTGGTAATTCCTACACAATACCAACCTTATACTTCCCACGGTATTAGCTAGCTGAATTGAAAGCTTATAAACCACAGTTCAATTGAATGCTACACCTTTTACATAATGTACCTGGTTTTAGCCTAATAGCTATATTTATCAGTTTTAAAGATGAACCAAGTACAGATAAACAAAGTTGTTAATTTTTCCAAGTTCACAAAACACACAAGGGATTTTGGGTAAAGCACTGAGCTCATCAGTGGGAGAAACTGTGGTCTCTTTCCTAATGGAAGAAATGGACATACACAACAATGAATATTTTGAGTGAGTGATTTCATTGTGCACAGAAAATAAGTTTTCTTTAGGTTTTAATTCTACCTGGGTATAAGCTCTTAACCTCTTCCAAGCTTCACTTGGCAGATGAGAAAAATAATGGATACCTTATAGGGACATCAGGAAAATTCAATGAGCTAGCAAGTAGGAAAACAGAAAGCCATTATAAAAACACAGTGGATGGTTGTCACTGAAACACAAGTACACAAGCATTTTGTGGGAGGACAAAGGTGTTGCCAATCGAGTTCCCCTGGAGGCAGCCTACACAATGGAGATAAGCACTCAACATATTTCCTCAAGGGGGATTTGAGAATTTACACCTGTGGAAGTGCAAGAGCAGACACAGGATCAGGCCTAAGTCCCTGAGCTGCAATGCATCCCCAGTGTAGACCAAGCCCATATGAAACCCTGGAGCTGCAACGCTCTTTCAGACTTGGGGTGAAGGGGACAGTTTTTATATTTCCACGTTGACCTGTCTTTTGATTCAGGCTGCCTCTGAAATGAAGCATGAATTTGGACAAGAAATTTTTTAAACTAACACAGTCCCTCAGTGAGTGCTGAAAGCTGACAGACATCTTAATCTAGTGCTCCTATAAGATGGGAGAATACTTCTCAATTTTAGGCTGGAGACCTGTGCATCAGAGAAGGGAAGGTGTTTCAGTGTTGTGGTTAGGGGAGAGTTATTGGAAAAGCCTACCCAGAAGAGGGGATATTTGGATTTTTTCTTAGACTTGATAAACTCTGAAACTTCTATTTACACACATGCGCACACAGAATGAACACCCTGAAAAGGAGACATTTTATATATTTGATCTCATACTGCTTAATACAGAAGAGAGGGCTCAGAGATGAAGTGTTACATTTGGCTACTTTTTCTCTCTTGAAGAGGTAATTTCACCTGATAGGATGATAGCCTTTTATGATAGATCTGTATTGTTTCTCTGACACCATTTAGACTTTGCAAGAGTGAGGTGTATTCTGAAAGAAGTGTCCATTAGCTCATGGACACACGCAGAGGTCATTGATAAATACCAAATAGGACCATTTTTAGAAAGGTTTGAACAACAGTCTACGTTTTTATTCAAGGGCAACTGCACAAATTTGTTCTGGTGTTGACTTAACTACTTCTTGATGTCTTATTTTTCTTCCAAATGATCCTGTAACAGACGATATAAAAGTCCTGTCAACTTGTGGTTTGCAGAAGATAAGCATCCAAAAACACTTTCTAATGCAAGTTCTCCTCACAAACTTATCTTTACAAACAGTTGGGCCACATGAGCATTACAACCTCCCGCTTTATGTGAAATTCAATTCCAAAGGAGGCATCCATTCAACCTAACTTATCCATGGCATTCTATACTAGCTTACAACTTTTCTATTTTTCACTGACCTGCCTATTTTATAAGCACATAGGTGATAATGTGGAATTTCTTCATTTACTTTAGGTTAGCCAACCATCATTTCATAGATCACTTAATGCAAAGGAGAAACAGCTTCACATCATCAAAACACCAACACTTAACTGCTGTTAGACCCTAATTGTTCCTAACTGGCATGAAGATATCTTGTTTGAGTCATGAGAAATGTCCAGTCACATAAGAAGACCTGGGACACAGACCTGACAGAGGGGAGAGAAAATACATTTATGAAGAAGCCCAAAGAATTAAACCCTTATTTGAGCAGGAAAAGACCAATTTATATAAAGGACAGTCTTAACTCCTAGATGTTGGAATATCAACTCAATTATACTCACAGATTGGTATTCTGTGGTTCCCTCTATGCTGGGGGATTTTTTACCTTTCTCTAGTTTATCCAAAAGCCTGTAAGACATACTATTCCAAGATTACAAATATCAGCTAATATGTTTGACCACTAGCATATGAAGCACACAGCACCCAGAATGGCATTTCAAATCTTTTGCATTTGACAATGGAGAGCTGAGAAAACTCAGAGTTTTTGTTTAGTAACTTTTCTAAAGCCCCTGGTTAGGACATGATGAGCTTTAAAGTCAAATACATGTAAGGGTGGATCTCAGCTCTGCATTTTCTCTCTGTGCACATACACTGTTCCTTTTGGCTAACCTGTTTCTAATTTGTGTTCTGATTACTTTCAGTGACATTTTTTTGTCACTGTCAATGCCAGACACAGAAGCTATGCCTCCAATGCAATTTGAAGGCTCCAATGCAGCTGAGACCCATCAATGTTGTCACAACGGCTGATGCCTGGAGTCACAGACAGTGGTGTTAGTAAGACTGCCACTAGTTAATTCCCTGAAGAAGTCACTAGCTCTTCCAATAAAGACATAGTCTGCTTTTGCTGCTCACTGTCATTAAAAATATACTTTCTAATTGTTTTTTGAACTTTGGTTCTAAGAAACTAAGAGTGAGGTTGCAGGACAAGAAGATACAGACAAAAGGAATGGTAGTTTTTGTATGTCGTACTCCTCACCAAGATATCAATCTGGAACCAAGTTGGATGCGAAAGAAGGGGAGCTCAGATGAGCCAAGGAATTCTCAATTTGTTCTCCAGATACTGTCTCTCACAGCCTGTTCCAACAATCATCTCCACCTCAAATGAATGTCCTTGAGTTTTCAACAATGTAGCCTGTAGCAGTGGCCAAATAGGAGGTGGATACACTCACTAATAGGCAGCCAACTGGACTAGCTAATACCCTCTTATTTTTACAACCAAGACTTCTGTCAGGGCACAGCTAAAGAATGTGTCAATTTACTGCTGTGGATCAAACCCTATAAAACTTTATCATTAGGTCTGTGAAATACCAAATGAAGTAGTTCAGCTATTCCTTATAATCCCTGCACTCTTCAGACCAACTGTGTATTTATGACTCAACTGTCAAATATAACCTTTTTTTCTAATGGCACTGTTACCCTCTTGACTAAAAAGGAAAATCGTTCCTCTATGTTACTGATCTTTTACGTAATTCATTGTGGTGGGGGGCGGGGCATGCAGGGAGGTGATTAAAGAAGAAAAAAGGAAATGAAAGTGATTTTTGAAAACAATAATTCATGTGGACTTTGAAATTATATAGACCTGAGTTCTCCTCATTGTCAACTTGACAGAACAAAGATATTCATAGAAACAGAAGCCTAATAATCTGAAGCCATATGTAGATGTCTATCATCATCTAGCTCTAGGATTTGGGAGAAATTCTATCACCTTTCCAAGACCCACCTGTAATACTGAGACAATAATCACAACTAATTTATAGAGTTATTACAAAACCAGAGGAATCATCTAAAAGAAATCATCAGCTAGAATTTAAAACACATTAAGTAATTGCTATGAGTAGGTCAACTATTCTTAGGACAAAGCAGAATGACCTTCTGCTGAGTATTTAGCCTTGTCCCCTAAGTTCTACCGTGAAGTCTCTACTTATGTTAAGCTGTGCTGAATCAACCTTCAACATTATTTTTTTCCCCTTCTTGTCTAAAACCTGGGGCTGGATTACCAAACCAGTCAAATAAGCATGCTTAGGACACCAGAAAAGCAAGTAAGAGATGCATCCAGGAAGCTGACAGAACTCATTAGCCCATCATATCTTCTTCCTGATCTGGCTCAATAGACTGCCTGGCAGCACCACCTGGGAAGCAGAGGTCTCCCCAGAGAAAGTACGCAGTTCTAGCCCAGGTCAGAAAAGATATATATTCAGACAAAGAACAGGGCTTCGTCTTTCAAACTCTCCTGTATTTTTAAAAATATATATAAAAAGATATGCTAGCTCTGGGAAAATGATGATCCTACGTGTAGTAGGGATTAGATAACTCATCATAGGGATTCTCTGTGTCTTACTTATAACCTGCAGGGGAAAGGACATAGAGAGAAAATTGTGCATGGGAGCACAGATAAGACCATTAAGCTTTGACTTCAGAAAAATTAAAATACAATTATAGCTAATAGATAATTATAGCACCATTAAGGTGATGAGTTAATTATTATATTAATTGGCAGGTTAATGGAACTCCAATATGGATTTTTAAAGTCTGAATTTAAATAACAGGGAAACAATATGTTGAGAATTTTCTCTAGATAATCTATCTGTACAAAAATATGCATTTTTCTCCATGGATTCCTGATGGCATATTTATTCCTCTCAACTGATACTTTGTAAACACTTAAATAAGACAGCATAATAGACACCAATGATCTGTAGTGAGTACAGAAACTTTAAAGACTGTGTAATTTGAAGTGTGATGTCAGCTTTGTTTTAACTTGATTTTTCTTCATCAAAATAAATGATTTATTGGATATCTGTGGCCTTTGCAGGTCTTCTGAGTTTGAATTACACTCAATTCTGGGTGGGACCAATAATTCTAATACCTGTTAATGTTTGCTCTCCTTTTGGGTGGTCTACCAGAAACTGTAACCTTAAGTAAATCAATCCCGGGCTAATTCTGTGCTGGAAGTCTGCATGATTAGTAGAAAGCATGGGCTTTGCAGTTTCAGAGCTTAAATTTCCGTATAGCCCCCAGTTGTAGAATTCTGGGAAAGCCACTCGTTTATAAAAATATCTGAAATTGCCAGAAGAACCTTCACCATAGTTATGTCCATTTAAGTTCACAGATTCCCCAGAAGGAAAGACTTCTTTTGCTGAGGGAATCCATAGATAGGTAGACAGATAGATTTTTCCTTTTTGATATCACAAAAACATGGACATACCCAAACTTCATTAAAAAAAAACATTTCTCTGAATAAGAAAGAATTAGCACTACAATATTTCATTATCCTCTGTAGTATAATAAAAGTGTGTGTAGATCTAGAAATGGAGATTATATATATATATATATATATATATATATATATATATATATATAGTCTTTGTCCCCCCTGTTCCTGGCACAGAGCTTCACAAACCTTTGGAACTTTCAGAGTGATGGTAGGTTTTTGTTATGTTAATGAGGCGATCCTTCCAGGGCCCAGAGATAGCATCACAATGAAGGCTGGCAGAAAGAAAAACCCAGCAAGTGATTTGAGAGTTACAGCATTCAGAATAAGGTATTGGAGACTGAGTTCAATCATGCGCCCAATGATTTAATCAACTATCGCTATGCAATGAAACCTTGATAAAAACTGAGCAATGTGGCTCAGAAAGCTTCCTGTTTGGTGACCACACTGATGTACAGGCATGGGGACATGGGCACACCCCTACTCCACAAGGAAAGAAAGCCCTGCTCTCAGGCCCTTCCAGGCCTTGCCACTGTGTGTCTCTTCCTCTATTCATTTGAATTTATTATAATAAAATGGAAAATTCTAAGTACACTTGGTCCTAGAAAAACATGGGTTTGAACTGCATGAGTCCACTCATACAATTTTTCTATAAATACAGTATAGTACTATAAATGTATATTCTCTTATGATTTTCTCTTAACATTTTTTCTAGCTTGCTTTATTCTAAGAATGTATAACATTCAAAACACCTGTTATTCAACTGTTTAGGTTATTGGTGAGGCTTCTGGTCAACGGGCTCTTCATAGTTAAGTTTTCACAGTATCAAAAGTTACATACGGGTTTGTGACTGCACAGGGGGTCGGCACCTCTAACTCCCATGTTGCTCAAGGATCAACTCTGCAGTAGTTTCCTGAATTCTAGGAGTTATTCCAACAAATTATCACACCCGAAGAAACACTGCAGGAATCCCTGAATTTGTAGCCTAGCTAGGCAAGAGTGTAGGTGGCTTGCAGTCACCCAAGACTTGATGCTGGTGTGTGAAGTGGGCACAGAGTCTTGTGAGGTGGTGGCCCTGACCTGCAGGGTTATTGCTAACTATGGTTAGTTAGTGTCAGAAATGGAATAAATTGTGGGGCCCCTAGTTGGTATCAGAGCACTGGTGATAGAAGTAATCTTCCTATTATTGTTCACAAAGGAGAGGGACAAAACACAAAACAAAACACACTCTATGACATACATCTTGTCTACCTTGCCAAGTGCTGATTAATCAACCAATTCACAGAGATCGTTACAGTACCTCAATAAGAAGAGAAAACTGTTTTGTTTTTTTTTTTAATTTTTTTTTTCAACGTTTTAAATTTTATTTTTGGGACAGAGAGAGACAGAGCATGAATGGGGGAGGGGCAGAGAGAGAGGGAGACACAGAAGCGGAAACAGGCTCCAGGCTCCGAGCCATCAGCCCAGAGCCTGACGCGGGGCTCGAACTCCCGGACCGTGAGATCGTGACCTGGCTGAAGTCGGACGCTTAACCAACTGCGCCACCCAGGCGCCCCGAGAAAACTGTTTAAAAGCAGTAATAATTACCAGCTCGAGTTATGCTGGATGTGTGACTATAACATTCCCTTCAGAGCCTCAATAATTCCTCATTCACCAAGTTTGAACTTGGGAACAGGCCCCTAAATTCTGGTGAAGCCAACATCAATGTGTGACCTGAGACATGGAAAGAATCTACAGAAAGTATATGTTGCATATTAGATTCTTAACCAATGGTTCTTTCCTTCTTTCTTTTCCTCCGCTAATTGTAAAACCCAAATGTCTCTTGTTCTGCTGTTTTCTAGAGTTTTCAGAATACTGTGCTTGATATTACTAGGTGATCAATTCATGTTCTCAGCATTAAGAGGAACTGCACATGGCCAACACTTTTTTTTTTTAATTTTCAAGTGTTTTCATTTATTTTTGAGAGAAGGAGTGGGCAGAGAGCAAGGGAGACACAGAATGGGAAGCAGGCTCCAGGATCTGAGCTGTCAGCACAGAGCCCGTCGAGAGACTCATACCCAAGAGCCACAAGATCATGACCTGAGCCGAAGCTGGATGTTTAACCGACTGAGTCACTCAGGTGCCCCTGGCCACCATTCTAATCCATCTATGAAGAGTAGAAAATATTAAAAGAATATTTATCACATTTCTTTTTCACAGAACTTCACATTCAACTCTTGCTGAGCCATACAATTGCTGAGACACCTAACATTCCACCAGTTGACAAAAACATTCATGAGGCCCTGAAATCTTTGTGAGGACGACAGAATGTGTTCTTTCCTCAGAAGCCCATTAATGTTACATGTGCACACCAAAGCAATGTAAGCCTTAACTGGAATATATGCAAATGTTACATCACAGTTCTTACTAAGTAGGAGCAAAACACTCTCAGAAAACTCACTGAATTCCATCCCAAGTGTTCAGACACTGTCTGCAAAGCAAACTCATGGTCACAAAGAAGACAGAAGTCTGTTGAGATTTTATAGCAGGTTCTTGATGCAGCTTCTTCAGAAGAAAGAGATTAAACATAAATCCTAAAGCTATTACATAAGTTGTACATTTTGCTTAGTTTTAGTGTTGTTAGTAATTTATGTAATGACATTCTTTAGCTCCGAGTTCAACAATTAGTTGTTTTTAATAATCATGCCAACTCAAGGGGTGCCTGGGTGGCTCAGTCTTGATTTTGGTTCAGGTCATGATCTCACAGTTCACAATACAGAGCCCTGCTTAGGGCTCTGGCTGACAGTGTGGAGCCTGCTTGGGATTCTCTCTCTCCCTCTCTCTTTGCCCCTACTTCACTCGTGCTCTCTGTCTCTCTCTCTCAAAATAAACAAACTTAAAAAAAAATCATGCTAACTCAAGGGGGTGCCCGGGTGGCTCAGTCATTTAAGCGTCTGACTCTTGATTTCAGCTCAAGTCGCGATCTCACAATTCATGGGTTCGAGCCCTGCATGGGGCTCTGTGCTGACAGCAGGGAGTCTGCTTGGGATTCTCTGTCTCTCCCTCCCTCTGTGCCCCTCCTCCACTTGTGCCCTCCCTTTCCCGCTCTCTCAGAATACATGAATTTAAACAATAAATCATGCTAACTCAACACTCAAATTAACAATTGGTTCTCAGTTTAAAACATCTTAAATATTTTACCATCATGTTGTAATTTACTTTTTTTCTTAAGATCTCAGTTTTAGGAATACTAATGGTTCCTCAACATATGCCTGGATTGGTGACTTTATTTTCCAATTTTACAAGGTAAAGTTAGAGAGAAATAAGCAGTTACTCTAATAGTCACCTGTATATGTGAAATGTCTGCAGGAAGACTAGACAGTTCAATTTAGGTCGCACGTACCATGCAAAAACATAGAACAAAGGATATTCTTTCACAGCCTGAAATTTCGTACCTTATCGTTCCTATAAAAAGGCATCATTTCAAAATCAAATATGCCTATTTATTTACCTTTGCACCTGAGAGGTTGTCATTTGGTATATGTAGAGATTAACACTAAGGAGGGAAACATCATTCTGAGCACAGAGAAGTCCAGTACATTAGATCATAAACACTGAAAGTCCCAAGAAGCCATGCAGGTACAGTGTTTTTAAAATACTTGTTCCTCAGCCAGGAAAATCTAAGATTCCAAAGTGGGGTGTTGACTTAGGTAGGTTTTGTTTTCATCCCTGCTACCAGAGAGAATTCTTCTGCAGGCCTTTCTCCTATTTCCATTGTTTATCGGGGGAAAAGGAAAATTTTGGTTTTGAGGACACATGACAAATGATTTCTATAAACTTTGAAAATTGTGAATTTTACATTACTTTCAAGATCACTGCTCCTCCACACTCTGTGATATCATTCTGAGTCATATCACCAATTTCCTCAGAATTGAGGACACCCTGTGACTCCTCACACTGAATAAGCTACTGAAAATGGGCACCAAGAGGTTTGACAATCTTTCTGGAAAGTGAGACCCAAGGAAATAAATTGGAAGACAATCCTTCTTGAAACTACTCTGCAAGGGGCAGTCAGGCCTTTTTTCTCTCATTTTCCAGAACCTCCAAGAAACTTAAGAAAAAGACGTGGCCCAGAGAACCCTCACTGCCACAGGCACTGAGAAAGAGATACGGAGATAATAGTTTCTGTCACAGAACAGAACAGTCTGTGACGGCTTTTCTGCAGGAGTTATAAAAGTGAGGCTAACACACTCAGTGTGAGCTCCCGCTTGCTCACGAATACTCATGCATACTCACGTTCCAGGGACTGCCACGGCTCCAGACGCCACAGGGAGGCGACGCCACATGTGTCTTCAGTGTATCCATCAGTAACAGCAAACCAGGAGAGCGGTCCTTGCTCCTGCTGGGCTGGCGGGTGCCCGTGACCCTCCCAGGCACGCATGTTCAGCATCAATAAGAGCTAGTTGATTCACCTGCTCCAGGCTTCTGCTGTTGTTTCTATCATTGATTTTCTCTGAGTTGATTTTAATTTCTTCTGCCTGGTTATATTGCATATTTGCTAGCTGACTTAACTACATTTTTTGAATACTGTAGATCATTTCTAATTAATCAGCTAAAAGTGAGAATTAGCACTAATAACACAAGTCCTGAAGATTTACTTCTGTAGCCACCTAGCCCACTCCGCACTCCACTACCAGACCTTTGAACTCTTGCATTCGCCTCTAGTTCCGGCCTATAATCTTTATCGGCTGTGGGGACTGATCCTGAATCTTAAGGCCCTGGACTCACCTCCTAGAATGCAATTACTTCCTCAGAACTGGTATCCTTCTGCCTATATTGGTAAATCAACACCCTGTGGGAATTTGTTGGGTGTGGAAATTCTATGGAAATTCTCATCCCATACCAGAACCAGGATTTCCAGGGGGGCAGAGCACAGCAATTTGGCTTTCCCAAGCTCTCCAGGTGATACTGATGAGACCCATTAGGGTATCCAAAGTCTCCCACTTTAACCAGCCTTTTGTCCTCAATCCAATTATTTTGTTACCACCTGAGCTTTAGGCCTTCTTCATGGGGGCATTAGGACCACGGAGAATGCAGTCAGATGCACTAAACTGGGGCAGGTGGGCATGATCATAAAACAAAAGAATAAGCATACACAGTAATCCTTAATTAGAAACAATACACACAGTGCCAGGTAGAAACTATAGCCCCAATCCAACAAACTAATATTTACCTTAGGGGATTATATAGTCCTATGTTGGGGGTTGTAAACATAGGGACAATAGGAAGGAAGGGGGAAAAAGAGAGAGAAAGAAGAAGGAAAAAATGAAGAGAGGGAGGAAGGAAGGAAGAGGAACGAAGGGAGGAAGGTAAATAAAGTTATTTTGTACATTGCTCCTTTACCCAGAGCATGTCAGTCTAGTCAGAAGAATCCACAAGTGGAGAACCTAACGGAATCATTGTTCTAAGAGGCAACTGTGTTGATGGAGGTGGCAGAGGGAGACAGCCTCAAGAGAAATGAATACATCAAGAGGAAAGAGACTGAGAAGGGAAGCAAGTGAGAAGGTGAGCGTAATTAGCATGAAAGCTCTAAGTCCTGACATTTCACTACGATCATAGCCAGTCAGTGGCTGCATGTGTAATTGGATTAGTTAGCATCAATGTGGACACAGCATCATCACGTGAACGGCCTTGGTCCCCTCCAGTGCCCAAGTTAGAGAGTTGGTAACCCAAAGAGACAACATAACAGCTAGAATTTACATTTCATATGAATCTTCTCTAATTATGACAGAATAATTATACCATATCTCAAGCCCTTTCCATCTGCTATTATTGGTGCTATGAAAAAGAGAAAGTGGAAAGTGTTCTCTCCAAAGTTACCTTGAGAACTTGTATTTTCCTCTAAGTACTCTTGTGATGCAGTAATAAGAAGATGGACTTTGGGGTCCAAAGAGGAGTGGCCAAAACACAATTCTTCCCACGGAACAGCCCTGTGATACTGAGCAAGTTCCTTTATCCATTTTTGCCGTAATTTTATTCATCTGCAGAATGGGATGACTTTTGTTAAAAGTAAATGAGGCCCTTGTTGGGA
Organism: Puma concolor; assembly: GCF_028749965.1. NCBI lineage: Eukaryota > Metazoa > Chordata > Mammalia > Carnivora > Felidae > Puma > Puma concolor. Next base: position 23,914,152 of record NC_141681.1, on the reverse strand, counting down.
TGAGCATCGGGTGTTACATGTAAGTGATGAATCACTAAAGTCTACTCCTGAAACCATTATTACACTATATGTTAACTAACTTGGATTTAAGTAAAATTTAAAAAAAGAAAAAGAAAAAGAAAAAAAAGTAAATGAGGAGAAGTGTGTTTGGTCGGTGTGTGGCTGACTAGAAGCCTCCCCAACCACAGTGAACTTGTGGGTTTTGCTGCCTTCAGAGCCTGACGCGAAGCCTTTCTGGCTCAGAAACATTATTCTAGCAGTGTGTCAGAATGGACAGACTGTGTTTCCCTCTTACAAGAACTCTCAGATGAATATATGGAACTGAATACCGATGGTTTTTTATATCCTGTGACATATAATTACCTAGATAACTCAAAACCGCTCTGCATTGGCAACCTTAATTTAAGAAACCATATTACGATCAGAAAAGAGTTTGGTGGATAAGAAATTAGGGGCAGAGAAGGACGGGTTACGTGTTTCTATTCTCATGAGATCTGGCTGAGAAAACCCAGTTCAGCTGCTTCTGCATAGAAATTGCCTTGAAATGGGACTATTATGTTTCCCTCTCATTGTCCAAGGCACTGTATTCCCAGAGTAGTCTTTGAATGGGTACTGTCTACCTTGATATCCTTGACTCTTCCTTATTTTTTTGTTCTTTTTCCTAAGCAATCCCCCACTGATTGGCATTATGTAAAAGAGGACATTGTATCATATATTAATTTAAAAAGTGACACTTGAAATAAGGCAAACCTAGTTTCACATCCCAGTTCTGCTAACTACAAGTTTGTAACTTTGGAGAAGTGACTTAACTCTTCCTATCTGAGCATCTTACATGGAAAATATCTTCTTTTTTTTTTAATGTTTATTTATTTTTGAGAGACAGAGAGAGACAGAGTGTGAGCGGATGAGGGGCAGAGAGAGAGAGAAAGACACAGAATCTGAAGAGGCTCCTGGCTCTGGGCTGTCAGCACAGAGCCTGACGCGGGGCTGGAACTCACAAGCTGTGAGATCATGACCTGAGCTGAAGTCGGACGGTTAACCGACTGAACCACCCAGGTGCCACTTACATGGAAAATATCTTTAACAATGGTGCCTGCTTCACAGCTTGTTTTTTTTTTTTTTTTTTTTAAGTAAAATCACGTTTGACCTCTATTGTGGTACTGTTATTATTCCCATTGTACAGATTGGTAAACAGAGGTTTATAGCATGTATGACTTACCACTGGAACAGTCATAAGTGGATGATCTAAAATTCAAACAAAAACCTAGTGACTCCAAATTCCACTCACTTAACCACTACTCCATGGGGGAAGATGAAACCTTCTAAAGTAAAGAATGGGATTGATGGCATAAAATCTTCTAGAGTCTGTCTCTTATACATGACGGGGGGTGTGGTGAAGAAATTGTTCTCTTTGGCTCTTCCACAGTGCCAAATGCTCTCTCTTTCCTGTTGGATCCTTGTGTGATCATGCTAATCTCCTTTGCTTTTCTACTCTTGCACTACTGACAGTTTGCTACCATGATAAGGAAAAGCTCAGTCCTGTTTGCAATGAGAGGAGCCATCTATCCATGATGCCCGAGACAGTCCATTTCAGTTTTAAATGAACTCCGTTTTATTTGGGTTAACACAGACGCAAGAGCCTTAAGCCTCACAAAAGCCTTTCCAATTGCCTCTCTCCCAAGCTCTTCCTGATCTCCTGTGCTCCTTAACCCTGTAGTGTGTTAACTGGAGAAACGCTGATGGTATCCTGTGATACATGCACGTGCGACATGTAGTAACCACCACAAACCTGTCTACACAACTGAGATTCACATCAACTAATCAAACTGCAACCTTGCCCATCTTGTCCTCCTTTCTCCTTAGCCACAGGAATGCTCTTGCTTGTGCATCTGGCTTGATTCCCTTTTTGCCTCAGTCTCCATGTGTGGAAATAACCTCTACAATCCAGTAACCTCTGCTGTGTGAGTATTAATAAGTGTTTGCATCTTACACCTTTGGAGTCTGCTGTCATTAGCCCAGCCATCAAATTTAGGTTCCTGAATGGGTTACCACCAAAGCTCTTGGCCCATTTAAAATACTGCTTAAGGGGCGCCTGGGTGGCGCAGTCGGTTAAGCGTCCGACTTCAGCCAGGTCACGATCTCGCGGTCCTTGAGTTCGAGCCCCGCGTCGGGCTCTGGGCTGATGGCTCAGAGCCTGGAGCCTGTTTCCGATTCTGTGTCTCCCTCTCTCTCTGCCCCTCCCCCGTTCATGCTCTGTCTCTCTCTGTCCCAAAAATAAATAAACGTTGAAAAAAAAAATTAAAATACTGCTTAAATAGCACCTTCCTATTCTTATACAAAGTTCTCCTTTCAAAAGGTTTTATAAAAACACTAATCCTAAAATAAATTCAAAGGAATGGACATCCCCTGAAAAATGATATGAAATTCAACACTTCATTGACTTCCTCCTCTCCCCAAAAGTCCTCTTTCCTTATTTTTTATGTTTCTTTTGAAGCCATAAAGCTCTTCCTTGTTATCTAAGGTATACCTTAATTCTTTATTTATAAATTTTGATCACCAGTTACACAGTGGCAACAGAGGACACAAAGATTAAAATATTGCTAAGTATTCACATAGATGCTTCACCTTTACCATCGTGGAGTCTAATTAGAAGATATCAATTCTCTATGTATGATATCTTTTCATTAGCATTCATCTTGTTTTTTTAAAAAGCTACTAATACTATCCAGGCTCAGGGCTTTAGTTCTTCACTTCTTTAATATTCCAGTAGCCTCCACTTTGTTTTAGTACTATAAATGAACCTCTGACCTTCACCAACACTCACACAGAGAGAGAAGGAGAGGAAGAGAGAGAGAAGGCATCCTATATCATATACATACATTTCATCTGTCCTTTATGACTCCAAGTATTTAATATCGATTATAAAATAAATTTGAAATTCTCTTATAACTCTAAACTGCTAATTCCAAACACTCTATACACCCACTTATGTGTTTTTCTACCTTGAGAGTTCCCACCTTTTACTCTTAGGTTTTCTCAAACAAGGAAACCTCTTTCCTATTCTAAATTCATCTGTTAAAATCCCATCTTTTCTTTTCTCCTCCAACTTTTAATTTTGAAAAATTCTAAGCCTACATTAAAAATGATAGAATGGTACAAAGGACTTTATTACATTGGCTTTAACGTTCTTTGCTCTCACCCTCCCCCCACACACAAACTCACATACAGTCACATGTGCACATACCCTGAAGATCCACTTGATATTGAGTGACAGACATTTTGACACTTCACCCTTAAATAATTCAATATTTGTTTCATAAAAACAAGGGCATTATCTTATATTACCACAATAATATCATTACACCTGTCAATCCAGTTTTAATATTAGTCACTACTATGGTAGATAGTTCTTGATAACACTGAGAGTTTACTGTTTTATTCACCTGGCCACATATCTTGATGCTTTCCTCCTTCAAAATGTACCTTAGCCTATGTACTTGGAAATGCATGTGACAAAACACCCATAGTAAGCTTCTCTCAACCAATGAAGTCTTGAAGCAGTGGATAACTATCCCAGCCCTTTGTCTTTCAGTTATGTTTCTGGAGTGCATTCTACACAGCTGCTCATCAGAGAATTCTTGGAGGAATAATTACCCCAATGTGTGAACAGCTACATTAATGCTGCACCATACATATGAGGACACGACTTCCCTCTTTCACTGTGTCCACTCCATTTCTCTTCCTGGGGTCACCTTTAAAATAAACTACCCAGGGGCACCTGAGTAGCTTAGTTGCTTAAGCATCCAACTTAGCTCAGGTGGTGATCTCACAGCATGTGGGTTCAAGCCCCACATCCAGCTCTGTATGTGCTGACAGCTCAGAACCTGCAGCCTGTTTCGAACTGTGTGTCTCCCTCTCTCTTTGCCCCTTCTCCACTCATGCTCTCTCTCTCTATTTCTCTCTCTCTCTCAAAACTAAACATCAAAAAATTATAAAAAATAAAAAATAAAATAAACTACCCGTATACAAATTGTTATCTGAAACTCTCATCTTTAGAGAATCAAAATAAGCCTTATACGAGACAAAATTCACACAGATTTAATATTATTGAATATTAAATTTATATGCAAATTTCTTTAATTGTCCAAAAATGTTTTTCCCCAATTCAGGATCCAATCAAGGATCACTTATTCTATTTATCTGTCTTTAAGTGAAGTCACCCCATCTCCATCATTTGTTTGTTTCTGTCATGGCATTGAGAATTTTAAATATCTGGCACCAGTTTCCCTGTTGAGTGTCTCACAGTCTGGATTTACCTAATTTCTTCTTCATGATTATTTAAGGTTAAACACTACATAAATGGTATTAATCACATCAGAAATCACATCAGAAAAAAATCCTTCCAATTTCTGAAGACTCAGTTCCATATTTGCATTGGAAACCATTTCATTTTGCTCATTCTATAAGTGACCCGATTCTGGATGAACTATGAAATCCTAGCCTGTGTTTGTTTCACACAAAAGGCTTTGCTTACATACATGAGCACTCCACTAAGATAATAAGCCCACAAATTTATTATTGTATCTTGGTCATTTTGTAGTTCTTCAAGTGACTTTCAAAACACTGATGGCTTTCCCTGGAGTGAATTAAAATATAAATAACCCTAATAAAAGTGTTTGGGTGTTATAATAACTCCTCTCCTAAGTATATTAATGAACATAGTGATAATATTTTTCTTCCTCACTTAATAATCTATAAGAAAAAATAAACAAGCTTCCCCATAGCTGAGGTCATCTAACCACAGAAAACTAAGTAAAATGTTTACCCATACATACATGCACCCAAATACATACATGCACATAAATACATATCCACATATACATTTCTATGAGTTTTTGATGCTTCCTGGGAATGAGGTTGTTGTTTTTTTTAATTATGAAATATGCTCTGCTATTTCAGTAATTGAGTATTAAAATTTCTGACATTTTCATCTTTAGAAATACAGCCCATTCACAACCAGTCATTTGTTAAATTTGGAAACTATTCATTTTCTTTGTAAGTTTCTTCCCTTCTGGGTGTACATACAATGCAAGTTACTGCACCAGGATTTTTTTTAATACATCATACAGAGAAATGAACCTGAAATCCATGTGGTGGAGAAAATAAATTTACCCTCTATCGGAGTTTTTGCAATGACAGGGTATCTTATTGATCTCTCACTCTTTGCTCACCTGCAAGGCCATTATGTGCTAACCAAACATTACATGAATTGACAGGTTTTTTTTTTCTTTTTTTCCCCCTGCATCTACAATAGCACCACAAAACCTGCCACTCAAAATGTCTCTACAAGGGGTTATCTATTTCAAGTTGTAAAGGAGATTGTATTGGGGGGGAGGGGAGAAATTTCTCTTAAGAGAAGTACTACTTTCTATTACAATATCTCTCTGTCAAGCATTTTATCCTGTGGCTTCTTGAGCTTTGAAAGGAATACCATACTTCATTTCTCTCTAAAACCCTAATCACTCTAATCTTTCAAAGACTAATTTGGCTCAATAGATTTTCATGGTTGTTAATCTATACTATCAGCCATTTTGCTGCCATGTTTTCAGTCCAGCCCCACAGAACTGCAGGAACAGCACACCTACCAGCCCTTACAGATTAGCCATAGCCAACCTCTAAATTCTTTATCAGTTTTCAATCTCCATCCTTAATTATTTTAATCTCCTCTGTCTCAGCTAGCTTTCATCTGATTTCTGGATTTTGCATCCAAATGCCATCTATAGCATAAGCTACTACATTTTTCAATTAATATGTGTATCTGTTTCACCTATGTTCTCACTCCTGTTTCCTCATCAAAGACCTAGGCATTTTGCGCTCCTCTCTGCTTATCACTGAATGGCTTTCCACACTAAGGAATCCATTGTTTTTTTAAAATTTTTTTTTCAACGTTTTTTATTTATTTTTGGGACAGAGAGAGACAGAGCATGAACGGGGGAGGGGCAGAGAGAGAGGGAGACACAGAATCGGAAACAGGCTCCAGGCTCTGAGCCATCAGCCCAGAGCCCGACGCGGGGCTCGAACTCACGGACCGCAAGATCGTGACCTGGCCGAAGTCGGCCGCTTAACCGACTGCGCCACCCAGGCGCCCCAGGAATCCATTGTTTGGTTCTGGTTTTGAAGCCTTGCTGCCATATTTGCCGAAGGTGGAAGAAAGTCAGAAAGATGATTTTTTTTTCAACCTGCTTTAGAATAGGTGAGAATCACAACTCATATTTGTATAATCACTTAAGAATATCCCTATTTAACATATATTTAACGTTAATACTATTTTTTCAAGCACTGTACAATATTCCCAGCATATAGAAATACCAATGGTTAGTTCTTGAAAAACCAATAATGCATTATTCTCCACTTGTTTCAGAAACAATCCTCTGAGATATTAAGACTTGGATTTTCACCATGATCTAGATTGATTTAAAAAAAAAAAAAAAAGAAAAAGTTAAGCCATGCGGTAGGGTCATAAGTCCAACAAGTGGCTCTGTGGGGCCATGGTCAGGTCTTAGACCCCACCACAAAATCTTATCTCCAAACTACTAAGTCAAGGGAGATGTTGCCAGCACACTGTAATTGTGAGCATGAATTGACTAGTTACATCATATTTGGGTTCATCTTTTCTGTTTCCTAGAAACTGTGAATGTCAAAATGCACAATTAGTTATATGCCTATACAAGCAATTTGGTGAGAATGATTAAATTTCTCAATGCTATACACTTTTGTATACAGCTATAATTTTGCAGAAAGAAAAGTGAATGCTAATTGGAAAGTATTTGCACTCTCAAGAATGTTCACTTTTTAAAAAAAAAAATAAATCACAAATCTATTTGCAAATACCTTGAAAACTTTGCAAATAAATCATGTGTTTACTATGAAAACTCTACAATCACATTCTAGAATCACAGCATTACAGAAATATTTTATTTATTTATGTATTTATTTATGTATTTATTTATTTATTTATTTATTTAATTCATTCATTTAGTAAGCTTTAATTTTATTTAGAAAAAGAGAAAGTAGGAGTAGGGGAGAGGGCAGAGGGAAAGGGAGAGGGAGAGAGAGAAGGAGAGGTGAGAGAGAGAGAAAGAGAGAGAGAGAGATAAAATCTTCAGCAGGATCCACAATTAGCATGGACCTGATGAGGAACTCGGTCCCTGGACCCTGGGATTTTAAGGGAGAGAAATTGTGTACACAGATGGGGAAGAGGGGCAGAGGGAGAAAAAGCGATAATTTTATTTAATTTTTTTTTTAATTTTTTTTTCAACGTTTATTTATTTTTGGGACAGGGAGAGACAGAGCATGAACGAGGGAGGGTCAGAGAGAGAGGGAGACAGAGAATCGGAAACAGGCTCCAGGCTCTGAGCCATCAGCCCAGAGCCTGACGCGGGGCTCGAACTCAAGGACCGCAAGATCGTGACCTGGCTGAAGTCGGACGCTTAACCGACTGCGCCACCCAGGCGCCCCGAAAAAGCGATAATTTTAAATAGGCTCTATGCTCAGAGCAGAGCCCAGGAAAATATTTATTATGTAATTACCCACATGTGCCTGTGAATGATAGATATATAGGACATATTCTTTATAGGAAGCAATTACACATTCATTCATTCATGCGTTCCTTTAAGTATATATTTATTAAGTGCTTACTTTGTGTTATGCTCTCATTTTACTCAAAACTTATGAAATTATCACAGATTGTTGCATATAGTCTTGTTACTCAAGGATCTTATCCTTCATGTAGTCTCCCACATTTGAGAAGGAACTCTAATTTTTATTATCATTGTTATTAAACTGAACAACTTACTTTGTACTCTACTCCCCCCAACACAGTCACAGACCAAAAGCAGAAAAGCTTGAAACTTAGAACACTAAGAAATGCATGATGAAGACATTTGAATTTTGTTTTATTCTAATCTGTTGAGGAACTGTTAACATTTTCAGCTGTTACTTTGTTCTTTTCAAACCTCCAGAGATTGATCGACTGAAAAGTATACCTCTTCAGGGGGACGATAAGCTTTATTCTGTATCTAATGATGAATGTGGGCAAGACGAAACATTGCCAGAAGTAAACAAAACATAAAAGCAAAGCAGTTGTGCTAGGCTAAAAAATGATTCCTCTAGAATCTTATGCCATAATACCTGAAACCTGTGAATGTTTGATGAAACAAGGTCTTTTTTAGATGTATTAAAGAAGTTAATATATTATCCTGAATTAGCAGGGTGAGCTCTAAGTGCAATCAGAAGTGTCTTTGTAGGACAGAGGCAGAGGGACCTTGTAAATATACACACAAGACAGATTCACCTTGTGAATATACACACAAAGGTGAAGGCTATGAGCAGACAGAGTAGAGACAAGTGAAAAAGCGAACCTTGACTATTGGGATGATTCAACCACAAGCCGAGGAATGTCATCAACCACCAAACCTGGGGGAGACAAGAAAGTATTGTCTTCTGGAGCCTCCACTGGGACTGTATCTCTGCCCACACCTTGACTTTGGCCCAGTGATACTAATCACAGGCTCCTGTCCTCCAGAACTAGAAGAGAATAAGTGTGTATTATTTTAAGCCACAAGTTTGTAGTAATTTGTTACAGTGCCTTCAGGAGACTAATATGATAACACAACCTAACCTATGGCAGATAAATGTTTTTAATAAGAACACTGAACAAATATATTGAGTTCTCTGAATTCATTGTGTGGTTTCAGAAGGTGACAAATTCTCTGAAGAGCATTTTCTTTAACTCTAAAATGGTGGCAAATCCAGCCATGATGGTGTAACTGGATTTGCCCCCCAACACACACATCTTTAAAACCAGAAAACTTGAAAAATATGTTTTGAAATATAATTAGTAAATGGAAATTTTAAGGTATAGCAAGACCAACAGAACAATATTTAAGCATCACTGGAAAAATAGTTTGTTACTCAAAGTTCCCAAGAAGAGGGGTCATGCCACATGGTCTGTGTTGTTTGGGGGAGACAGGGATGCACCAGAGTCAGTCGGGTGGCAGCTAGAGAGGAGGAGCTATAAGTCAGAGCCTTTATTGTGGTTTCTTCAGAAAGAAACAGGTGAAGTGGGGGTAAGAAGACTTAGAATTGGCTGATTTAGATAACTTCTCTGTGCTCTAGGGCCTGAAATATGTCCTGGTTGTCTGGTAAGTGGCTCTGGGTAATCAGGACAGGTGGGTATTGGTCCAGAGAGAAAGATGGAGGTGGCTGGAATGTGACCTCTGGATTGGGTGGTTTCTATCTGAAAAATGAATCCCTAGGAAGAGGACTTCTCTCAAGAGGGGCAGGAGGTAACAAGGTAGGCAGGAGGTCAAGGCAAGGTGAACAAGGCAAATCATTATGGTTGTTCATAAAAAGGCATATGCAATCTATGCATGTGGGGCAGATGTTAAAGCATCAAATTTATGGAAGGTTGAAACATGGTTAATATGATATATGAAACAAGTTTTTTTAGATATTAAATAATATGGAGCATAAAGAATAACCCTCAGGGAAGGAAAATAAAGAGGCAAGCCCTAACCTGGGAGAGAATTTATAGGCCACAGCTCAGAGAGTATAAACCTATACAAAGTCCAGAGGTTTCATCGAGTGGAGGAGGCAGAAGCATGGAAAGGCAAAGCATGGAAAAGGAGACCACTGTCCAGAACGAGAGTTCATGAAAGCCATGAGAATGGAGGATTTGGCTGAGTACTAATCTTTGCAAGCTTGTGAGTTAACAGCGGAGCATGCTCTGTCGGGTTTTTATTCTGTATAACAAGTGGTACAATCTTTTGTAAAGGAAAATGGCAGGAAATTAAGAGGTATGTTGTGAACTCTAGAGAAACAGTTAAAAACAAAACAAAATAGTTTTCATACCTAAAAACTCAATAGCAGAGATAAAATAGAATAAACAATATTCTATTAACCCACAAAAGGAAGGGAAGGAGTCACCTGATGATTTCTTTCCTTCTTTTGGAAACAATGGAGAAAGGAGACACACAGAAGAAAGAGGATACATGAAAGAAGAGAGAGAACGGATAGAAAAAAAGCAAAATGACAGATATAAAAATACACTGGTAAGAATATGAAACATAAACTGTCACATGAAGACAGAGATGATCAGATTTGATATCTGATTTGATCTGATATTTGATATCATATAATATCTGCAAAAACACCTCCTCTAAGCTACTTTAAACACAAATAGGTTAAAATAAAAGGATGAACAAGCTGTACCATACAAAAATGAATAAGAGCAAGCTGGAGTTTCTATGTTAATATCAGACAGAATACTTTTCAGAACAAGAAATAGTATCAAGTATAAATAATGATATTTCATACTGATAAAATAAAGATTTTATTCATCAAGAGAACAGGACAAACCTAAATATGTATGCATCTAATAGTAGAGCATCAGAGGCAGGAAGCAGAGTATGAGGGAGCTGAAAAGAGATGCAGAAAAATCCATTACTTTAAGTGGAGATCTCAGTGCTCTTCTGGCAACAGTTGGTAAAGGAAATAAACAGAAAATCAGTATCTCAAAGACCACTGACCAACTGCATTGGTCAAATTGCCCTAACTAACTGACATTTTCAAAACATAGCACCTCAGAAAAGAAAAAACACATTGTTCTCAATTGTGCATAGAACATTCACCAGGATAGACTGTATTTTAAACCATAATTCAAAACAATAAAAGAAGGAAGACACAAATTACCGTCATGTGAAATAAAAACAAAAACATGACGACAGATCCCACAGACATTAAAAGCCTGGCACGGGAATACTATGAATAAATGCATGTTAATACAGTCAACTATTTAGAAGAAATGGAAAATTTCTTGAAAGACACAAACTACCAAACTTGTTTAAAGAAGAAATAACCTAAATAGTCCTATATCTGTTAAATAAGTTAAATTTCTACCCACAACTTTCCCAGAGATCAAACTTGTTGCCAAGATAGCATGATTAGCAAATTCTCCTACAAATATAAGGAATAATTGTATCAACTGTACAGAAACTCTTCCAGAATACAGAAGATACATTGCTCAACCCGTTTATGACATTATCATTCTGATACCAATGCGAGGAAAAATAATTTCAAGAAAATTTGAGATCAATATTCCTCAAGAATACAAAAGAAAAATTATTTAACAAAATACAAACAAACAAAATCCAGCAATATACAAAAAAAGATAAATAATAAACAGGTGAGTTTATTCTAAGAAGAACAAATTAGTATTCAAAATCAGTGTAATTCACGCATTCATGTTCAAAAAATATGATTATCTCAATTAATGTTAGAAAAAAACCTGACATAATTTACCAAAGGAATAAAAGATAAATTCTTCAACTTGATTAAGAATAATCATGAAAAATCAACTGCCAACATCATTTTAATGGTGGAAGATTTCATTAGTTCCTCCTGTCACCAAGAACCTTAGTGGGTACCCCTTCTTATCTCTTCTCTTCAACATTGTACTAAACACCCTGCCAAACATAAGGAAAAAATAAAAAAACATAAAGAGCACAAATATTTGAAATCAAGGATAAAAATTGTCTTATTCATAAATGACATGTTTGTTTATGTAGAAAATCCTAGAGAATCCAAAACTTGTACTAGAACTTATAAATTTAGTAAGGCTACATAAAGAAAGATGAAAAAGTAATACAAAAAGTTAATTCTATTTTATTACACTACTAGTGAACAAATGGAAAGTAAAATGAAAATAATTCCATCTACAGTGGCTTCAAAATTTATGAAATGTGAGAGGAAATTTTACAAAAAAAAAAAAAAAAGACATGTGCAGTGACAACTAGAAAATATCCCTGAGAAACATGAAAGTAGAACTAAATAAATCAGAAGGTTCATGATCATTGGGACGCCTGGGTGGCTCAGTTGGTTAAGTGTCCGACTTCGGCTCAGGTCATGATCTCACAGTTTGTGGGTTCGAGCCCTGCATCCGGCTCTGTCCTGATAGCTCAGAGCCTGGAGCCTGCTTCAGATTCTGTGTCTCCTTCTCTCTCTGCCCTTCCCCCACTCATACTGTTTGTCTCTCTCCTTCTCAAAAATGAACATAAAAAAAAAAAGAAGGTTCATGATCAGAAGATTTAATACTTGAGATATATATTTTTCCTAAATTCAGTGATAGATTCAACTGAATCACAATCAAGAACCCAAAAAATATTTTATATAGAAATTAACAGGTTTATTCTAATATTTCTAGACTTTCACTATCTCACTTCTGACATAATATAAAGTTAAAGCAGTGTAGGCATCATGCTATTAATATTAAAGTAAACACAGAGATGAAGTGCCAACAGAGTTAAAAAAAAAAGACTCACATTTATAGACAACTAATTTTCAACAGGGGTGCAAAGAGGATTCAAGGGGAAAGGATACTTCCGACAGTGGTGCTGTACCCATTTGGACATCATAGGCCAAAATGTTAACCTCAGCCCTTACCTCCTCCATGTGAAAATTATATAAAAGTGAATCTTAAACCTGTTAGTGTCAGAACTACAGAACTTGAACATGAAAACAGGAGAAAAAACATAAGTGACCCTGGGTCAGGGAAAACATTTTAAAATAAGCAAATAAAGCATGAAGTATTAATAAAGACTTCATTAAAAGTCATGTCATCGGCAAATAGTGAAAGTTTGACTTCTTCCTACCTTTTTGGATGCCCTTTATTTCTTTTTGTTGTCTGGACGCTGAGGCCAAGACTTCCAATACTACGTTAAATAGTAATGATGAGAATGGGAATCTTTGCCTTTTTCTCGACTATACGGGAAATGCTCTCAGTTTTTCCCCATTGAGGGGGAAAAGACCCTTTAGCGGTGGGTCTTTCATACATGGCCTTTATGACGTTGAGATATGTTCCATCTATTCCTACTTTATTGAGGGTTTTTATCAAGAATGGATGTTGTATTTTGTCAAAGGCTTTTTCTGCATCTATTGACAGGATCATATGGTTCTTATCCTTTTTTTTTATTAATGTGGTGTATCAGGTTGATTGATTTGCAAATATTGGAACTTCCCTGCAGCCCAGGAATAAATCCCACTTGATCATGGTAAATAATTTTTTTTAATGTGCTGTTGAATTCAATTTCTGGTATCTAGTTGAAAATTTTTGCATCCAGATTCATCAGGGATATTGGCCTGTAATTCTCCTTTTCAGTGGGGTCTTTGGTTTTGGAATCAAGACAATGCTGGCTTCATAGATTGAGTCTGGAAACTTTCCTTCCATTTCTATTTTTTGGAACAGTTTGAGCTGAATAGATATTAACTTGTCTTTAAATGTCTGATAGAATAACCCTGGAAAGCCATCTGGCCCATATTGGGAGATTTTTTGATGGCTGATTCAATTTCTTTGCTGGTTCTGGGTCTATTCAAATTTTTATTTCTTCGTGTTTCAGTTTTGGTAGTTTGTGTTTTTTTTTTTTTTTTTAATTTGTCCATATCTTCCAGATTGGCCCATTTGTTGGTATATACTTTTTCATTGTGTTCTCTTATAATTGTTCTGCGATGTTTGTTGTGATCTCTCCTCTTTTCTTTTTTATAAGTCTGGGTAGGGTGTTATCAATTTTGTTTTTTTCTTTTAAAGAACTAGCTCTTAGTTTCATTGATCTGTTCTACTGCTTTTTCTTACTTTGTTTCTCTATTGTTTATTTTTGCTCTGATTTTTATTATTTCCCTTCTTCTGCTGGCTTTAGGCTCTATTTGCTGTTTCCTTTCTAGCTTCTTTAGGTGTAAAGTTAGTTTGTGTAATTGGGACCTTTCTTGCTTCTTAAGATCGACCTGAATTACAATATACCTTCCTCTTGGGACTGCCTTTGCTGTCCCAAGGTTTTGGACTGTTGTGTTTTCATTTTATTTTTATTCCATGTATTTTTTTTATTTATTCTTTAATTCCTTGGTTGACCTATTCATTCTTTAGTAGGATGTTCTTTAACCTCCATGTATTGAGGGCTTTCCAAATTTTTTTCTTGTGGTTGATTTCAAGTTTTATAGCATTGTAATCTGAAAATACACATGATATGATTTTGATCATTTTGTACCTATTGAGGGCTGATTTGTGACCCAGTACCTGATCTATTCTGGAGAATGTTCCTTATGCACTTGAGAAGAATATGTATTCTGCTGCTTTAGGATGAAATGTTCTGAATATATCTGTTAAGTCCATCCAGTCCAGTGTGTCATTCATAGCCTTTGTTTCCTTGTTGATTTTCTGCTTAGATGATCTGTCCATTGTTGTAAGTGTGATATAAAAGTCCCCTACTATTATTGTATTATTATGAATGACTTTCTTTATTTGCGATTAATTGATATTTATATTTGGGTCTTTCAAGTTGGGGGCATAAATATTTGTAACTGTTAGGTCTTCTTGATAGATAGACCCATTAATTATGATATAATGCCCTTCTTTATCTTTTCTTACAGTCTTTGTTTTAAAACTTAATTTGTCTGATATAAGTATGGCTACTCTGGCTTGTTTTCTTTCTTTCTTTTTTTTTTTTTTTTTTTTTTTTTTGACATCCATTAGCATAATAGATGGTTCTCCATCCCCTCACTTTCAATCTGCCGGTGTCTTCAGGTCTAAAATGAATCTCTTGTAGGCAGCATGTGGATGGATTTTGTTTTTTTATCCATTCTGATATCCTATGTCTTTTTATTAGAGTATTTAGTCCATTTACATTCAGAGTGATTATTGAAAGATATGAATTTAGTGGCATTATGTTACCTGGAGAGTTGGTGTTTCCGGTGATGTTCTCTCATCCTTTGTAGTCTTTGTTGCTTTGGTCTTCTTCTTCTTCTTCTTCTTCTTCTCTCCATTCAAACAGTTCCCCTTAAAATTTCTTGCAGGGCTGGTTTAGTCATCATGGACTCCTTTAGTTTCTGTCTGTTTAGGAAACTCTCTCTCCTTCTATCCTGAGTGACAACCTTGCTGGATAAAGAATTCTTGGCTACATAATTTTCCCATTCAGCATACTGAATATTTCCTGCCACTCCCTTCTGGCCTGACAAGTTTCACTGGACAGGTCTGCTGCTAACCTTATGTGTCTACCATTGTAGGTTAAGGACCTTTTGTTCCTATAAGCTTTCAGAATCCTCTCTATCTTATTTTGCGAGTTTCACTATGATATGTCATGGGGTTGACCTCTTTTTGTAGATTTTGAGGGGAGATCTCTGTGCCTCCACTTGAATGTCTGCTTCCTTCCCCAGATTAGGGAAGTTCTCAGCTATAATTTGTTAAAATAAACATTCTTCCCCCTTTTCCACTCTTCTTCTTTCCACTCCTATGATATGGATATTGTTTTAATGGAATCACAAAATTCCTTAAGTCTCTCATTGTGATCTAATAGTTTTCTTTCCCTCTTCTTTTAGACTTCATTATTTTCCATAATTTCATCTTCTATATCACTTATTCTCTTCTCTCCTTCTTCAATCCTCATTGTGACTGTAACCAGTCAGTTTTGCATCTCAGTTATAGTATTTTTTTATTTCAGCCTGACTAGTCTTTAGGTCTTTGATCTCTGCAGAAAGGGTTTCTCTAGTGTCTTCTATGCTTTCCTCAAGCCCAGCTGGTACTCCAATGATTGTTGTTCTAAATTCTTGTTCAGCTATATTTTCTCTGGCTGTGATTTCTTATTGGCGTTTCATTTGGGGAGAATTCCTCCATCTTGTCATTTTGGCTAAGTTTTTGTCTTTTGCATATTTTAAAAACTTGTTATGTTTCTTGCACCTGAAAGTAATGCTATATTAAAAAGGGGTCATGGGGCACCTGGGTGGTTCAGTCAGTTAAGCATCCAACTTTGGCTCAGGTCATGATCTCATGGTTTGTGAGTTTGAGTCCTGCATCAGACTCTGTGCTGACAGCTCAGAGCCTGGAGCCTGCTGCGGATTCTGTGTCTCCCTCACTCTCTGCCCCTCCCCCACTCACGCTCTGTCTCTCTCTGTCTCTCAAAAAGAAATAAATGTTAAAAAATTTTAAAAAGTAAAGGGGGGGTCATACACTGTCTATGGTCTGGTTCTTCAGAAAGTGTTTCTGATGTATGCTGTGTGCACTCTGCTGTTGGCATTTTGGCTGCTCTTTCCCAGTGCTCAGTTTAGAGAGCTCCTCCTTGCTTGCAGTGGGGACTGTTTGGGCCTTTAATTAGGTGTGCTTTAATTTGTTTGTTAAAATTAGCCTCGAAGAAAGGTGCGGGCTGGGGTGAGGGGGAGCCTGATTCCCAAAAAGGAGAAAAGAAAAGGGAATGAAAAAAACAAACAGATAATCAAAAAACTATAAGGTTGATTCCAAAGGGGGGAAAAAAGGGGAAAAAAAAGAAGCCTGATCCAAAAGAGAGAGAGAGAGAAAGAGAGAGAGAGAAAAGGAAATGAAACAAATAAGCAAGAAACTATGAGCCTGATTCCAAAAGAAAAAAAAAGAAAAGAGAAAAGAAAGAAAAGAAAAAACCCTAAAGGTAAGCCTAGTCCTAGTTCCACCAGAACTGCAGGTGTTGTTTTGAAGCACTTGATCTTCAGTATACTTGGTGCATGTGGGATGTTGGCTGTGCTGTTCTTCTGCAGGAGAGGCCTGTTGCATTGGCTCAAAGTCAGTCTTGCTCAGTAAATAAGCAGTTGCCAGGCACAGGGGGGCAGGGTTTGGTGTAACAGGTCCTGCCTCCACTGGGGGCTGCGGTATTGGTCTCTGAAGTCCCACCATTTCAGTGATTGAGGGAAAATGGTGCCACCCCAATCTCTCCTCCCTGGACAAGGGATCTCATACCCCCACTGTGTATGTAGCCCTCACAGAATAGCAAGGACAGGCAGCCCGGCTTGCACCATGGCTCTCCTGTGTTTTTCCTTGGTGTGCAGCTGGGATTCAAAACTTGAAGCCTTAAAGAACTCCGCACCATGTGGACCTGCCCTCTTCCTCCACAGTAGAGCCTCTCCACACTGGACCCGATGTCCTTTGTCCCAGAAAAATAGTCTGACACCAGCATGATGCACGGAATCTATTTTGCTAAGTAGCACCACTAAAAGCAGTAACATGGTTATATGCCCTCTGGGTGCACCTTTGTCCCCTACTGATGAAAGGCCTTTTGCTGGTGCCTAGAGGGTCTTTTGTCCTTGGGGAGGCAATATACCGTCTTCCAAAAGTAGCACAGGAAGGGAAATGTTCTCTCCCATTGTGCCCCTGAGATCCCTACACCACACTATGCACTCTGGGTCTAGCTCCCTCCTCACCAGGAGCACATGACACAGCTCTTCTCTGGAGAAATTCACACACATACAAACCTCAGAGTGTGACCTACACAGGCTGTTTGCAGAAAACCCTGTGACACTCAGTACTTCTCACTCCCCACTCCATGGTCCAGAGAGGTTTTCCTCTTGTGTGAACCTGATGCTACACTCTCTCAACCCCTCTCTCTTTCTCTTCCTTTTGTCTCTCCATGGAACCAGTTCCCTCCCCTCCATGGCACCACCATTTTTCTCTCCCACAATTCACTTCCACATAACTTGCACCTGTCACAATGTCTCCCTCCAACCATAGAGATCCTTCTGCTACTCTGCAGATTGATTTCCTGGGTGTTCCAAGTGACCTGACCTCAATACAGCTGTGTTCTGGGGACAAAGAAAGCCTAGGGTCCTCTTATTTCTCTACCATCTTCATTCTTCAATTGATTTTATTAAAATTTTAAAGTGGAGTTCTTCAAAAAAAACTAAAGTAAAGATGAAAATTGAAACCATAAACAGGAAGGAAAAAAGTACAGGACATATATCTATAAAGAACTTGTATTTAGAATACACAAAAACTCTTACAACTCAATAACAGTAAAACACCTGATTTTTTTAAAAAAATGGGCAAATGGTTTGAAAAAATGTTTCATCAAAGCATAATATATTAAAGGGCAAATATACCCATTACAGAGGAAAAGTATCATTAGTCATGTGTGAAATGCAAAAAACAAGTAAGGTGAAGCAGTAATGTATATCCATTAGAAGGTCTAAAATGAAAGAGTTATAATATCAAGTTTTGGCAAGACCACAGAACAACTGAGCCTCTCATACATCACTGGAAGGAATAAAAACAAAAACAGTGCAGCAACTTTAGAATATGGTATGGTTGTTCATTGCAAAGTTAGAAATATTTACTTATCATATGACCCAGCAGTGCCGTTGCCTAGGTAGTTACCCCAAAGACACAAAAACCTATGAATACTTATATTCATAACAGCTTTCCCTGTAATTGCTAAAACCTGGGTACCACTCTAAGTATAATCAAGTGATGAATGGACAAAAACATAGTGGAATATCCACGTAAAAGTATATTAGCAATAAAACAAGGAAACTACTGAGATGGATGAATCTCAAAGGTATTTATACTAAGTGGACGAAGCCAGACACAAATACTACATACTGCACGATTACACTTACATGAAATTCTAAAGAGGGTGACACTATAGTGACATAAAGAAGATCACTCTTTGTCAGGGCCCAGGAGGGTGGGGGAAAGAATGAGACATCATGCAAATGGGGAGGATGAGATGTTTCGGGGTGATGGAAATAATGTGTATATCATGGTTGCTGTGGTCATTACACCACTGTATACATTTGTTAAAGGTCATCCAATTGTACACTTAAAATTGTCTATGTGTATATATATTTTTTACTAATGAATAATGTTATATAATATATATTTATTAAATTATTAAATATAATGATATTTAATAAATAAACATATACCCATATATATTTATGTTTAAACACAATAAAGCAAGTTAGGACAAAATAACATCTGCTCTAACTAACTCCATGAGATGTTTTGACTAAAAAATGGATCACATTTGTGAGATATAAAGGATCCTCATAACCCAGGCTTGCATTGTTAGGTGGAGGCAGAGCTGAGATCCAAAGAGACCCTGTTCCCTGATGCCTGTTTCAAAGCACTTCCTCCTACTCATGTGGAAAAGGAGTTATGATTTGGGTAAGTGTTCCCCACTGTGCAAGACTGTTTTTCAGGAGAAAGAAATCAATGTTCAATGCAGGCAACACAAGTACTTCAGACATATGTTGATTTGAGGTTACTTGCCTAAATATTAATCTTTATTTTTATTAAAGGGTTGATGTTTGGCATTGGCATTGCCAATAAATCTAATGGATTAAATTATGTGAAAGAAATCACAAAATATTGATCGTCATTCCAAGGCTGAGTTGGAAATTACTCATACTGAGATCTAAAAGACGGTACCAAAATCTTGGACTTTTTAGGGAGTTGCATGAGCAAAGAGGAAATATTCCTATTAAATTTGCGAACAAGTCACCTGAGGGAATTAAGACACTATAGTCAAAGCTTGTATTCTCAATAGACTGCATAAGCTTTAACCAAGATTTCCCCCCTGAAGTAAATATAGTAAAGCAAAATAAAATAAGATGTCATAAAATATATTAGGACTTCCCTAACAGAGAACCCCTTGAAATTTCAGGCACTTGTGTCTTACTCCAGATCCCTTATCTCCTGAATTAAATCTCATTAGAAATTCCAGAAGATAAACCAATTAACTTCCTGGGGAGAGAGAATTAAAAAAAAAAAAAAAAAAAAAGGCAAACAAGTCAAAATTTCTCATTTGTTATTGATGAATATAATCTACATTCTGGGCAGCCTCTCTGAGCAAGCACCGGTTTATCAAAAGCAGTCCTGAGAGGGTATATCAGAAAATGATTTCTCCTCATTTGCACTTGTTTCAAAGGTGACTCCACCATCATTGTCTGAAAGACAGTTGCCCCTCAGTAACAAATGATTACAGCTAAATGAATCCCAGAGGTTGGCTGCTAATGTAGAACAAAGGGGTAAAAATGAGAACGGTGGCTGAAGATCTATTTTTCATCACTGCATAATGTTTTGCTTCACTGATCTATCACTAAACAACAGCTGCTGGGCTGGAGGCAGAGTGCACCCCCCGGAGTGACAAACACTTCTGTTAGTGACTGGGAATCTGGGCTTGCCTCAGGCCCTTCAAGCAAATTCACTGACTGAGGAAGGAGGACTAGTGGGTCCAGGTTATACCTTGAATCCTCTGCAAAAGGAATGACTGATGCTCTGTACATCAACACAACAGTCCACAACAGACCAAAAATCTCCTGGACCTGCCTTATTATCACAGACATAGCACATCTCTCTTGGAGGAAAGTCATTGGGAGGATAGCATTTTCAAAAAGCATCCCCCACTCTGTCCATAGCCATGGTATTGAAGATTGCCTTTTTTGGTAAGCCATTCAGATTAAGGACCTCTTCATCCCCTTTTCTCTCATGCTTTTACACCCTGCCCATTTCTCCTCTCTACCCCTCCCCTGCTCCCACACTATCATCAAATAAATACCTGCTTACAAAGTACATTTTGTTTCATATATAAGTTATCCTAATTAACAAGAATCTCTGTTTCCATCTCCAGATGTTGGAGAATGACCTTCGCATGCATTTTCTGTGTATAATTATTGCAAACAGCAAGAATGCTTTTTTTTAAAAAGGTTTTTCAAAGCAAATTAATTAAGAATTGTAGGAAAATGAACACTGTGCACTGTTTTTTTTTTTTTTCCCAAGGAGGCAATGAGACAAAATTTTGTTGTTGAGAGAAAAAAAGAAAAGAAAAAAATCTTGATTGCAGTGTACATTATCATTATTTAACATGAACATCCCTGCCATAATTTTCAGTATTAATTACATTTTCAGATAGATTACGAATTCCAAGAAAAGAGCCACATATTATTTCACACTTCTTACCATGATGTTTAAAAAATACTTTTAGTGAAGAGATATGCTGTCAGTTCCAATATAGAAAAAAACAATAATAGTTTAAAATAATTTAAGTTAAAATATAAGTGCTCAATAGCTTTCTTTTTTAGGATGATAGAATTGTCTAGCATTAAATTTAGTTGCAAGAGATTGCTATGATAGAGAACATACTTCTTATCCCTGTCTTTTCTTCTTTCCCATAATGTTGAAATCTATATTTTTTACAATCTGATCAAGTTTAGAAATTTATAACTATACCATAGGTCTATCCATTCCTGGTAATGAATGCAATAGTCTCATATTCTATCTACAAAACTCTTCTGTTAAACAAGCCCACTTGTTTTTTTGTTTGTTTGTTTGATGCTCTGTTTTAAAGTTTATTTATTTATTTTGAGAAATAGAGAGAGAGGCAGAGAGAGAGGGAGAGAGGGACTCCCAGGCAGGCTCCATACTGTCAGTGCAGAGCCCGAAGCAGGGCTTGAACTCATGAACCATAATATCATGACCTGAGGCCTAGTCAGATGCTTAGCCTACTGAGCCATCCAGGTGCCCCAGCCCACTGTTTTATATGTATAAAGCCATGATCTACCCATCCATCTATCCATCCATCCAACCATCCATCCACCCATCTATCCACTCATCCTTTCAACCGTTCTTCATTTGTTTAGACAACAAATAAATTATAAATCACTTATGATATTACAGAGATAGTATCAGACACTAGAGATGCAAAGATTAAAAGTTAGTGTCCATTATGCAGGATTAGGTTTTAATGGGAAGGCAGATATGCAAATGTTAAAAGCACTGCATATACTAGGTAATTAGTTAAAATAGACCTATTGCAAAATGGGAGCATGTGATCTTCTTGAAAGTATCCACTAGATTTAAAGTAGATGTAGCATTTGAATTGAATTTTGAAGGATAGGTAGAAATTTTCTTCTTGGATGAGAAGGGAAAAATTATTTTAGGTACAGGGAAGATTATTAAAAAGTGTAGAGGTAGGGAGTAAACCTTCACATGTTCAATTGTATAGAAATGTATTCAGCATTGCCGGATACAAATGTTTTAAATGAGATGTGGACAAAGGAGTAGAATCAGGAGAAAAGGCTGGATGAATGAAAGGCAGGAGATCATGAAGGATCTGTAGGCCTGATTTTGAAATTCGAATACTATTTTCAATTGGGAACCATTGAAGAATGTGGGGCAAATAAAAGGAACATTATCACTCTTCAATTATAGAAAACCTACTATCAAAATATTTCCATAAAAGGGGTGCCAGGGTGGCTTAGTTGGTTAAGTGACTGGCTCTTGATTTCAGCTCAGGTTACAATCACATGTTTGTGAGTTCAAGCTCCGCATCGGCTCTACACCAACAGTGCAGAGCCTGCCTGGAATCCTCCCTCTCTCTCTCTCTCTCTCTCTCTCTCTCTCTCTCTCTCTCCCCCTCCCCTGCTCATGCTCTCTGTATGTCTCAAAATAAATAAACTTAAAAAAATATTTCTTTGATAAACTTAAAAAAAGTCCCTGAATAAGAAAATGGTGTGTGTGTGTGTGTGTGTGTGTGCGTGTGTGTACACGCATGCCCATGTATATATAGATGTCTATCAAATCAGGAGTTATACTGATATTCATGTGGAATGTATCATATGACTGTGATACTCTCTTCTTAGATGAGCAATAATGAAGAATAAATTGTCATGACTTGCTCATATAAATGAGACATTTTATTTTGATAAGTGCATTAGTCTCAAGTTTGCAAATCACATTTGGGAAAGCATTAAGATAAAATCAGATACTAGTGCCAAAAACATTCACCTCTATGGCCCTATTTATTTTCAAGCTTTCTGACTCTTTGCTCTGTCCCAGATACTTTCTGTCCTTCTGTCATTCCAAATCCTATTCCTTAGTCTCCATTCTTCCAAAGAAGCTTTTCCTGATCTTAGAAGAGGGGCATCTGAGTGATGCAGACATATGTAATACGAATGGATGAGGCAGAACAACAAGATTTCCTACAATTAGGGACATCTTGCTTATAGAAGTGCTTTGTAGTCTACATATGAATGAGATAATCCATGCAAAAACACCTAGCATAATGCTTTGTACAGTCTCCTGTAAATGAGTTAATGTATGTAGAAGCAGCTTACACTTTTCTCAGGCAGATAGCACATGGTGATGGTGATTCACACCTCTGTGTCTAGGAGACTTAAATGCCAGTGTGAGGACAAAGAATGAAAAGAAAGTTACCATATTGGAAAGTGCATCCCATCTGGTATTGCATATATATGTTCTGCTATGACTCTATTTTTCTTCATCTTGAATAGTAAGATTTTAAAAAGCCCCGGTATTGGAAATAGTGATCCAAGGAAAGGAAACAGGATATCAAGACTAGCTACAACATTTATTCTCATGGATATATCCTATGCAAATTCTAAGGTGGAAACCTAGTAAAAGCAGCTATGCAACTGGCAGCTGTGCAAGTTTCTGGATGTAGTATCGAGCATACTACATTGCCATGAGGTCTCATCTGAATACGCCGATAGAAACTTCTAGGACAGGGGCACCTGGGTGGCTCAGTCAGTTGAGCGTCCTACTTCGGCTCAGGTCATGATCTCACAGCTCGTGAGTTCAAGCCCCGCGTCAGGCTCTGTGCTGACAGCTCAGAGCCTGGAGCCTGCTTCGGATTCTGTGTCTCCCTCTCTCTCTGCCCCTCCCCTGCTCGTGCTCTTTCTCTCTGTCTCTGTCAAAAATAAACATTTAAAGAAACTTCTAGGACATAGTCTCTGATTCCCTTACAGGGGGAATCCAGAAATGGCTAGACAAAGAAGAGTCCATTTAAATTTCTGATCTCCTCACTTCCATGTGTACCCACCCATACTCATCTCCCCACCCCACCCACACACACTGTAGTGTGATTAGACTCATTGTAATAAAAGCTACCAAAATCTCAGCTACCAAAGTTATAGGTAAGAGAACTCTGGGTTAGAGACTGGTGCCAGGGTCAAGAACAGTACAGATTATAATCATATGGAAGACAAGGAAAGAGAAAAAAGGTGCTATTGACTTGAGAGAGTAGCACGAAGACCCACCGCGGAGGCAATGTCTCCCAGTGCTGTCTGCGAGCACGTGGCATAGCGACTTGGTTTCCAGTTCTAGATGGTAAGGCAGAGACTATTGCTGAATATTCTATTCTGATCCTATTTGACACAAGAATTGGTTTTCACCTGTATGTCTATGTGAGAAGGTATGTTCATTTCGTATGCTCATTATGAATCTGTAAGATCTATAAGGTAGGGAAACAAGGCAAGGACTGAAATATTCCACAAGAAGAAATATACAGGCAATCTCAGGCACAATCAGTATTTTTCTTTCACATCACTCACTGAAATTCATATTGCCTAGTTGGTTCCAACGTTTTAAATGACTTAATCATCTGCTTAAGTAAGGAAAACAACTTGGAAAATTTGATTGAACCAAGAACTGAATTGAATTAAATCAAAAAGGTAAACTCCATGTTAGATGAAGTAAGCATCACAAAAGATACTCATACTTACTCATATATATATATATATATATATATATATATATATATATTTTTTTTTTTTTTTTTTTTAATTTCACAAAACACTAGTTTTACACTTCTATGGCCATTTCACAATGTGGACATGTGGTGAGAATACACGACTGTGGTCCTAACAGGATTCATTTCTGGATTATGTTGAGTTAACTTATTTCTTTAGAGTGAATTTCTCACAGCAGCTAGTTAATTAATGAGTCTAAAGACACGGGTGTGAAGCAGTTGGCCTTATAGCAGTCCCTGTTTAATAGAAAATACATTTAGAGCATTCAATGTGCTTGATTAGTCTCCCCAGTTAGAAAATCCTGTTTCAAACCACATGTGGTGAGGTTTAAATAATTTTTTCCTGCCCTTGGGTGTTTGATATTCTTAATGACTAATTGTTTTCTGAAAAAGAAAAGAAAATGTAACGTTTTCCAGTAGGAAGTATAGTTTACGTGACAATTGCAAATCTAATTTGGAAACCTAAAGTAAAAGTGATTTTTTTTTCTTAAATTCATTTGGATAATAATGTGATGAGGGTTTACTATGTATATAATGCTGCAGAAAATTAGAAAGATATGCCTCCTGTGGTCTTTCCTCTCAAACATTCTTCCATTTCATTAGAGATCTAGGCCCAAGGAACACGCATTTATATGCCTTGCGAAACAATGTGAATAGAGGTGTGTTTTGGGGTAAAGGTGGTAGATTGGGACCATGTTTGGAAGTGTCCTTGGAAAACTCAGTGGACACAGACCTTGATTCTTTGATGAGAGGAAAAAAACAACTTTAAAAAAGGATGAGTAAGCATCCCTCTATTCCATTCATGGAACCAGGATTCCACTTGTTGAAAAATAAGTCTAGATAATTATTCTAAGATTAAGCCTCTCGATTCTCAAAAGTGGGTGGGAAAGGGGATATCGCGTCAAGCATGCTACATTCAGGAGGAACACTGAGGGTGCAGGAACACAGATGTCTCCTGAAACTGTTTTCACAGCGGGCAACCCTTATTCGTCACAGTAGTAGTTTGGTCTATTGTGACATCCAAACCCTGTGACCACTTTTTTATGAGGTGCTCCATTAGGAAGATGTATGAAGATGTTCTGAGTCTTGTCCCTACTTATTTCTCCGGCTCATGCCCTGTAGAGTAAGGCTCATCTGTAAAGGCTAAGATCTAGGTAGATTTGTAAAATCTCAACTAAAGAATGGTAAAAGGAGACATGTAGAGTTCATTCCAGACACTTTTAATGTCAAGTTTGTGGGAATTAGTCCAAATTTAGATTCAGGTTCAAAATAGCTGAGGATAGACCAGAATAAAGGAAGTTCAACCAAGAGGTGTTATGTTAGATTTAATCAACATGATGTTGGGAATAAAAAGGAAAGTAATAATTGGAATGAAAACAGCTGTTCAAGGATTTCTCCTATTCCACCTGGCCCTACATCCCAATGGCAAGGCTTATTTCAGAGCAAGATATACTGATGTGTAGGCTTTCATATCTCTGTTTTTTTTTTAACTTTATTATTTTTTAAAACACTTATTTTAGAGAGAGATTGTGAGCAGTGGAGGGCAGAGGGAGGGAGGGAGGGAGGGAGGGAAAGAGGGAGGGAGAGAGAATCCCAATCAGGCTCTGCACTGTCAACACAGAGCCCAATGAGGGGCTCTATCCCATGAACTGCTAGTCGTGACCTGAGCTGAAACCATGTTGGATGTTTAACTGACTGAGGCACCCAGGCACTCCTCATGTCTGTGTTTTAATAGAAAAGTGTAAACTGTGGGTGATAATAGGAACTTCATTGTGGAGATGTTGGAAAACAAAGGTCTTTAACATGGGTGCCTTAAATACTAGAGAGTTGTAAGTGCTTAAGCTTACATCACAAGAAAAAATAAAATACAGACTAAAAATTAATAATTCCAAAGACATGATACTTGTATTATCCTAGGACCTTTATTAACTGGAATGCATGAGCTACCTATAAGGTAGTCATTATATCGTGAATAGACACAGGGAACTACTTGTGCTCCTCACTTATTGTTTTTTTCATTGTTAAAAAAAATTTAATGTCTATTTCTGAGAGACAGAGAGAGACAGAGCACAAGCAGGGGAGGGGCAGAGACAGAGGGAGACACAGAATCTGAAGCAGGCTCCAGGTTCCAAACTGTCAGCATACAGCCCGGCACGGGGCTCAAACCCACAAGCCATGAGATCATGACCTGAGCTGAAGTCAGTCGCTTAACCAACTGAGCCGCCAAGCGCCCTAGCTCCTCATTTCGATTACACAGACTAACTTGTGCTCCTCAATACAAAAGAGCCAAGAAAGACAATGAAAAAAAAAAGTAAAAAGCTTTTGCAATAATGAAACTTCAGTTTAATCAATCATTTGAATATCTTACCCTTTATTCCTTATCAACAACACAGCCTTACAGAGTATTAAAAAAATCGAGTAGCAAAAATCCAATATGAAAAGAAATAGTTCTTTTATTCACAAACCTTATTTTGATAATTGTACATATTGCAATGAATGCAAGTACAAAACTCACTGCTAATAACGATAAGAATAAATGTCTAACTGCTTAAATTCTACATAATTATAGGTACCACGAACTTCACCTCCACCCAGCACTTGAATATTTTTTTTTTTATCAAGACCAGACAATCAGTAGGTTGGATCCCTATCTTAATGATGAGATAAAACATTCCTGGTTGAAAAGAGTGTTTGCAAAATAAACAGCTACCTACCCTCCATCACCTTCCTCCTTCTGTAGTTTTATTTGCCTTGGTTTATTCATCACAATCCAGGCAACCCATTTTGTCCTTCTCTCCTCCAGGCACTGACTTGAACCCAAACCTCTTTACTATGATCTAGTATTATTGTTTAATTTAATAGCTAACAAAACTATGGTCTTTTTTTTTTTTTTTTGACCAAATCAAAGTCTCCCAAACATGTTACTGCTGAACACTTAAGCAAGAAGAGGAGCCCTGCTTAGATCTCCCATGGTTCTCCCAAGATCAATAGAGCACATACATAGAGACATGCGAGAAAGGAATCTAATATCACCATATTAAAGACAACGAAATGGGGGCATCTGGGTGGCTCAGTCAGTTAACGATCCAACATTAGCTCAGGTCATGATCTCATGGCTCATGTGTTCCAGCCCCATGTCAGACTCTGTTCTGACAGCTCAGGGCCTGGAGCCTGCTTCGGATTCTGTGTCTCCCTCTCTCTCTCTTTGCCCTTACCCTACTCATACTCTGTCTCTCAAAAATAAGTAAACACATTTAAAAAAGGGTGGGGGGGTGCCTGGGTGGCTCAGTCGATTAAGCATCTCACTTCGGCTCAGGTCATGATCTTGCAGTTTGTGAGTTTGAGTCCCACATTGGGCTCTGTGCTGACAGCTCGGAGCCTGGAGCCTGCTTCGGATTCTGTGTCCCCTTCTCTCTGCGCCCCTCCCTGACTTGCACTCTGTCTCTCTATCAAAAATAAATAAATGTAAAAAAAAAATTTAAAGAAAGATAATGAAATGGATCAGACTGTTTGCATATTCCTAAAACTTAATAAGTCAGTGCTATAGCCTGGCTCGTCTATTCAGCCCAGTCGACCCGTGCCTTTCCTTTAATGCTTGGGTTACAACTGTTCTGAGTAGAACTTGATGAATCTGTAAGGAGAGGGAATTGGGGAGAGTATAGTTACAAACTTCCAGAAACTCAGAGAGACAGATTGTGTACTGAGGCAACACAGATCCACGATGTAAGCCTTCATACCTGAGGTAAAAAGAGAGTGATTTCAAGATTCAGATTCACTAAGATTTGTAGGTATGTGGAGAAAGAAATGTTTTGCTGTCACAATCCTGCTATTTGAATGGGTAAAACTAGAGAAGCAACACAATTTTTTAAAACATTTCCTTAACAAATGTGTTTTATTTCATTTTTGTTTTTATTTCTAGACACTTCAAATTACACTGACACTTGGCATTCAACAGTAGGCAGGAAATTATCACATTTTTTTGTATCAACTCACTCTCTAATGACTTTGAGTTTGGATTGAGCATACAAATACCCTCCGCCTCAGTTTCCCTGACAAAATCATGCTTATGGAAAGCTGTCTGAACAATCATTCAGGATTCAATAAGGATTAAAGAAAGCTTTATAAATAAAATACATTGTTTCTTTTACCTTACTTGCCTGTCTGAAAGACTAACAAAATATACAAAATATGAAAACTTTTTTACAGGCCTTTTCTACTTGAAACTCCCCAAGGTCACAGATGGAAAGAAAAATGACAGGTTCTATTAATTCAATTTAGGAGATGGAGGAAATGAGGCATGGGAAAGTTTAGTTATCTGCTACTCATTTTTCTACTTTACATAGTTTTATAAGATGCAAATACCAAATAATGCATATTGCAGTCAAGCACTTGAAAGATTATACTCTGCAGAACCCCATTTTGAGGGGATATTAAAAGGTCCAAAATAAGTTGGGAAAACTGTAGTTAAATATAATCAAACCCTAATCTGGGGGGGTCCTAATAGAAGATATGCTAGATTAAATTGTTTTTTTTTTTTCTCTCTCTCTTTTAGCTAGAGGAGTTGTTGAGGCCTCACAGATGGGCACGGACAGAAAATAACCTTGAAATAGACTTCCTGTTTTTGCAAATAAAAAGGTAATTGGCTTTTCTTAGATATTTAAGTACAAGTTTAGCTGTCTTCACCCACCTAAGACAACAGTGTCAAAAAAAATATTTAGGTGATAAGCAAAGAACAAAACAAAAGGATGATTCTAACCTTGCAGAACCTGGTCATCAGGGAGCAATAAAGGGGTGTGGACATGTGTGTGGTGTTTGGGAAGGGGGTGTTTGGGGTCTGGGAGATAGTTGATTTTCAAATGAGGACTGAGGTAGGGCTCTCCAGGCTAGGTGGCACTTAAAAAAAAGTAGCGTTAGGGGCACCTGGGAGGCTCAGTTGGTTAAGTGTCTCACCTTATCTCTGGTCATGATCTCATGGTTCGTGAGTTCGAGCCCCCGTTGGTCTCTGTGCTGACAGCTCAGAGCCTGGAGCCTGCTTCGGATTCTGTGTCTCCCTCTCTCTCTCTGCCCCTGCCCTGCTTGCACTCTGTCTCTGTCTCAAAAATAAACATTAAAAATTTTTTTAATCTAAAAAAAAGTAGCTTTATATGCAAACCCCAATTGCTGAGGAAGAAGAGCTATAACATTTAGAGTTTAGCCTTTTGTGCATGAAGCCCGTCTGAGCGATGGTAACATTTCCCTTCAACCGTCACTCAAAGGTCTTCAATATGGCAGGGCAAAGAAGCTCTTAGCTTCTGCCACCACCTTCAGCCTGCTATTCAGGAGTCACCCTGTTGGCATGCTCAGCTCTTCTGAGCTTCGTAGATAGACCATGACTTCCACTGGGGAGTGTAACCCTCACCATGTGACTGAGGAGTCCCCTATGTTCCACCAGAGACATTCAACTCATTGCCAGTGGTTCTTGGACTGATCCCACAGTGAGGGTTCCAGCACTCATAATTATGGATCCGGGGCAACAAGCATCCCCTTAGCATAATTTTGAGGACAACAGATATAAAACCTGACACTGTCATTATACTAAGGCAGCAAACACACCTTATACTAAGGAGGGAGGAAACTGAACGAGCCTAACTAGTTAGTTACCAGGCTTTTGAACTTTAGTGAAGAGAACTACCAGCCTTTACAACAGTAGCTGCCAACATCTAACAAACACTCAGGCTGATGTGGGAGATGGGGATTTACCCATTTCCCTCCTTCAAGCTCTACTTTCCATGAAGGCTCCATTCAGCACCTATGTACCTACACATTCTATCCTAACAGTGAAATGAGCCAGGCTGAATTCTTTCTAAGTTCTCAAAAATCTTGGGCACATAATGAAGAAGGGAGTGAAGAAAGAAGTAACCTGTTATCACTATCATTCTGAGACTGATGGTTATATGCATTTTCACCTCAAACTACAAACTAAAACACACAAAAAACTCCAATTAAAATTTATCTTTAATACAGTTTTTTTTTTCAAAGCCTTAAAAATGCTAACATGCATTTGAACATGTATTGCAAACCTCCAAATCAACAGTGTTGTGTATTTCCAAGGGTTTCATCAGGGAGTCCTCTTTTCTTAAAAAAACATCTCAAGAGACACACTCTGGGAAGTGTTGAATCCCTAATTCTTTCTGAGCTCTTGATAAGCTACTGGTGAAGTTCTTTTTACCCACATCACTGTCTGGGCGACTGCTATGGCTTAAATTCAAAGCCAGACAATGAATGGCTTTCCCTTCAATATCAAATTACTCAGGTTCCTTTATTCTAACCTTTTTACTCAGAACTAGATATAAGTATTTTCATTTGCTAAACAAATACCTTACCAACTCTCTCACTCAAAATAGCTCATCAGAGAATTGTTTTAATTGTTAACTTAGGAAACAGCTAATTGTTAAGACCACAAGCATGCATTTTACAGGGCCACATGAGTGAAGTTTCTATGTTCCCTGTGCTATGTTTTATTGGTAGAAAACATGATTTTCTCCCTTCATCCCTACTGTTGCTTCTCTTTGTGTGGAACGTGTTTACCAGATAATAGTTACCTTATTGGTTTAGTTCTTCTATTATTTCTGAATCCTTAAATATAATCAAGAACCATTACAAACTCATTCTCTACCTAATGTCTCTTTCTCTCTCCCTCCCTCTCCCTCTCCTCCCCGTGTGTTATTTTTCTTTCCTCTGAGACACATATAGATTTTTTCTATCTCAGAAACCCTTTTTGTGATGGCCCCTATGTTCTTGAATATTACATGTTTTAGTTGAAGACGTGGCATTGGAGGAAATAATTAAACTGATATCTATTAATCAGCCATTTACCACTTTACCACTAGGAAAGACCCTAAATATGTTATATTTTAATCTTTCCTACAATCCAAGCAGGCAAGTGTTATTATCACCTGGTTTAATGATGGAGAAAATGAAATACACCGAGATTATTTTCCTTGCTGAAAGTCATGTGCCATCTGGAGGGGATTCCTGAGATTAAACACAGGTCTAGAGATCTCCTTGTACTTATTTTCCCTCAAAATCCCCTGTCTGCTTCAAACTCTGACTAATAAACTGTCCTACCCTGGTTCTTTTTCAGGTTTATTGGATTTCTATATTCAGACCATCTTCATTCTGATTAAATGCTAATCAATCTTCTCTTTGGTCAAAGCCAGAAAATATCATGTGAGGACTACAATAAGTAAGTAAGTGAATGAATGAATGAAAAATAAATAAATAAATAAATAAATAAATAAATAAATAAATGCAAGTAAAGCAAATCTAAGAAAGCATTAGAAACAAGATGAAGGATATTTGGTACCAGGACTTTGATAAACTATGAATTAATATTATTTCCTCAGGTTTTATTAAGGGAAGATTTGAGAAATAACAATTGAAAGAAAATCTTTCTCTCAATTTTGTAAGCAACATTTTATTGAAAATGACTTACCTCTATTTTTTTTTTTTTTAATTTATTTTGCCTTGTCTTAGGAGGGTTCTTTAACAAATGACTTGTTGAGGGAATATTCTCAAGAGGAGCCTGTCGGAAAAGTAAGGGAAATAGGACTGGGCAAGGGGAAAAAGGTGGGCAAACATGGAGTTTCAGCATAAGGTGAGCCTCAGACTGGTCTCACAGGGGATTCTGGGCCAGGTATCAGAAGCTCTGGGATGGGTGTGCCATCTTGATAAAAGGGATCTTGATGGGATGTTAACATTAACTGCCATATACCTTATATAAGAATATGTGTAATATAAAGTCTTAGAGCTCAGAACACGGAAATCTTATTTGAAAAGCTGGTCTTTGTTTTGTTTTGCTTCATACAAGAATAAAATACAAGAATCATCCCATTTCCCTTTTGGCTTTGGTTGTCATAAATATTGTGTTAATTTCTTAGCTGTAATCATCCTTAGAAAAAGTTTCTGGTATAATTATGGCCCTCAGTTTCCCTGCTTTCCAATCGTATTCTTTAACCTCTTTTATCATTATTTCAAAGGCCTGATTTTACTTTTTTTTTTTCTTTTACATTTTGAGTCACTTCAAATCCTTTCTTTAAGTGGACTGAATGAATAATAAAAAAAATTAACAGTAAGGAAATATTTTAATCCAATGACATGAAACAAATATGGATAAATGCAATACCTTTGCAACCAGAGTATTTATGTAATCACAATTACATTTTTTTCAACAGAGGACTCCATTAAAAGTGACATTTATAAGACAAAATTTGCCATAGTGTTCATTTTGCATAAGAATACACATTTCAATTTCATCTTTAACATTTATTAGAGCAATAATTATTTAAAATTTTTTCACACAACAATTATGGAAATATTATCAAGTTTGAACATATTTTGAAACCCTTTTAATTTAAGAAAAGTGCCCATTGGCCTTAGCAATGATTATTCTATCTAACCAGGCACTTAAAAATGACAGGGTCAAAGTCTTGGATCTGACATTTAAACCCTTTGAATGGCCTAAAACAAATTATTCATTATTTTCAAATCCAAAATAAAATAGCAAGGTCAACGAAGTGCATCCCCCACATTTACAACCTGAACAAATCATTAAGCTTCTATAATTATCTTTGCCTTACCCAAAAGCACCCAACCTCCTACCTAGGCCCACTGTGGTCATCTAGGTCATTATGTCCCTTTGACATTTGCCAGAGAAATAAATAATCAAGAAATGTTGCCCCACTTCAGGACTGGGAGAAAAAAGAAAATAGCAAATGGTCAAACAATATTAAGAAAACGAACAGGGTGATTGAACTCAGCAAAATTATGAAGTCAGTCCTTGATTGCTCTAACTTCCCTCCCTTCTTTCCCCAGTTTGAAGTCTATAATCTGAAAAGAATCTATGCTGTCTTATTCACATGAGGTGGGGTGTCAGCTGTATTGACTGTAAGATTCTAACATATTTGTGTACGGACAGATTTTTAACCAACGTGGCCTTGCTTCGGTAACCCCAAGTATTCCAGCTCTCTGGAATCATTATTTGCTTTAATGTTCGATTAAAATGGCTCAAAATTCCATGCTGTTTACAGTTAGAAGTCTACCTGGTAATGAAGGTTTCTAAGGATCGCTCCATGCGGATAGTGTATTTTCAAAGTATCTTCTTATATGACCATGATCATTGGCTCACCTTGTAGTGGCTGCTATCCACTTTCTGCCCACAACAACACCACACACACACACACACACACACACACACACACACACACATACACATGAACAAAATCACACAAACAAACAAAAACATCTTCCCTTATTTTCCAAGGCAGTATTAATACAAAT
Source organism: Puma concolor (assembly GCF_028749965.1). Taxonomy (NCBI): domain Eukaryota; kingdom Metazoa; phylum Chordata; class Mammalia; order Carnivora; family Felidae; genus Puma; species Puma concolor. The sequence goes on along the minus strand of NC_141681.1, from coordinate 23,880,442 downwards.
TGTTGTAGATTAAATTTTTTTTACTGAAGGTTTGGTGTAATATTGAGATTAGAAGAGAAAATAAAACCAGGTAAAAATCCGACATTGGATATTAACCATGTATGTTGTAAACTCCCCTGGCCATTTCCACCACCATAAATCCTCCTTTACTATTAATATATTTTGATGAAATGTTAAAAAGAAGCATTTCCTAACAAATAAATTAATAATAATAGCAATGGTAATAATAATAAACAGTTTTAGCATAGCAGATTTTGCTAAGTATCTTTAAGAAATGACTCAGTTAATATTCCCCAAATACATGGGGAGTCGATATCACCATTTTTATGCTGTGGATAAGTAATAAACTGAGGTTTATAGATGTTAATTAACTTCTCCAAAACCAAACCAATAGTAAGTGGTATGAGTCAGGATCTGAACTAAAGTTTCTCTGATGTTGCCGTGATGGGACTGTGTTTGGGTAGCAGTTTACAGACTACAGGGGGTAGATAATGGATACTTTTACCATTTGACAAATTTGTTTAAGTACAGAATACATATAGATGTTTAAATGGTAATTCGGGTCAGCTTCTTATACTCTTGAGAAGAAGAAGGAAAGGAACCTCATTTTGGTTACACATCAGCAGAAAATCATGCCAATGATTTTAGCAGCAACAGAACAATATGCAGAAAATGTTTTTACCATAGAACTGTCGTTGTATCATTAGCTTTATGATAACTACCTCCCGGCTATAAGAGCAATGAAGGCCTCTAAAGCAAACCTCAATCGTGGGAGATGGAGAAGACACATCTCCTCTTTTAGCAGATTTTATAATTTAATTGCATTTCTTATTTGAATCTGGTGGCCAATACCAAGAAAACTGAGTTTACCTTAGACTTGTAAATTGATTACCACCTCTAATATTATGCAAATCCCTTTCTAACAAGGAAATTGACAAGAGACCTGCCTACAAACATTTATCAACTGGTTGAACAGGGGAAGGTAGACTCTGATTTGTATCACTCGGCAATTTCTGCAATGCAAACACTCCCAAGATGGAAGATCCTGAGCCACCCACATGAATCAATGATGCAGAGTTGGGAACAGATGACACAGACCACACAAAAGAGCTCCGGAAAGCCTTCTCCAGAACACTACTGAAGACTGAGAAAGCACTGACATATTCAAGATCACATATTTATTAGTGTGGGATGAGAACTCTGGTGACCTGAATTTTAAACCAGAGCCTATTCCACACAGAAGGTTTGTATTTTCAGTCTCATTCTTTCCATTACCCCATTAAAGAAAGTCTAAGTGTTGGCCAAGCAGATACAAGGGCAGAGTGGACAAGGAGGTCTTTATCTCAGAGCCCCAGGGAGTTCAAGAATGGCCTGAAGATACATTGGGGGATTTGGGTGGATCTTTATCTCCCTCATTCCTCCATGTACAAGGTGATTTAGTAGGTCAGAAAAACAAGTTGAGCTTCCCCTGATGGTAGAGGCCAACACCAAATAATTCCTTCCAGCAGGGAAACCCAAAACACAATCTAATAATAAGGCTGTGATAGGCAGCATTGTGAATAACAGCATGTTATTTGGAGTAGCTCAGAACCAATCTCAGTTACTGGGGTCACCATCTACTGGTTTAATACTTTGAGAAATTAAATCTCTGCAACCTATAAAGCTATAAAATCAGAATATCCGCTCTATGGTGTCATTTAGATTTAATGTGCTCACATCTCTGAGCACATTGCCTGACATATAGTAAATGCTCAATAAGTGCAGAAAGCAGCATTTAGCATTATTACTGCCAAAAATAGTGTTATTTTTGCAGTACAGTTATTTTTACAGTATTTGAAAAACAGTCCGTTGGAACTCTTGAGAAGATGGCTGTGCTGCCTATATCATATATATGTATGTGTATGTGTATATATATATATATATATATATATATGTACATATATGTATATATATGTGTATGTATATATATGTTTATATATATGTGTGTATAGATAGATAGATAGATAGATAGATGAAGTTAGCAGTCTAAATATTTGTCCTATAATATTCTATACTTTTATCCCTCGATCTTCTGTTAAATTTTATTCCAAATTTTCTTTATTATAGTTTCAGTCCAAGCTGAAGATGCCTTAGTTTTTAGTTTGGAAATCACAGTTTTCCTTTAAAGGTGTGTGATTCATTATGCAATGCTTAGAACCGGGTAACCTTAGGTAAAGTCTTTTAAACCAGCAGTTATTTTCTTACAGCAGACTCACTATTATACCTAAATTAATTGCTTAAACTCTTTTGTGTTTATTAAAATCACAATTAGATAAATTTTCAAGGTGTATTGTTTCTAACAAAGCCTTTATCCTCCTTTGTGAAACTTATGCATATTCAAAGGATTATGTTTCAGAAAGTGTCCCAGCTTAATACCAACCGATAGATTCCACCTATGCAACATTACAGAAGTCCAGCGCTTGTTGGGTTCATTAAAATTTTCATTTTTTTTCCTCTTCTTTACAGTTCACCAGATGGTAAATAAGAAAAAAAAATTGATATGCACTAAAGATTGTATAGAAGGTCTATACTCTCAAATCTTTTATCTAATAGGCTGTTAGGAAGTCTGTCCTAATTACATTTTCTTTGTGTAAAAATGTCCAAGCATGTTGGAGTTTAGTTAAGTGATTCTGATTTTATTATAAACTCAATAGGAGAAGCACTGAGGGTGGTTGGCTACTTGGACTAGTCTGCTTAATGGCCTTAATTGCACTACATTTTCTAAAGGAACAACAATCTAAGTAAGTATTGCTGGTACTCTATTAGAAGATTTTGGGGCGCCTGGGTGGCTCAGTCGGTTAAGCGTCTGACTTCGGCTCAGGTCATGACCTCACGGTCCGTGAGTTCCAGCCCCGCGTTGGGCTCTGTGCTGACAGCTCAGAGCCTGGAGCCTGCTTCAGATTCTGTGTCTCCCTCTCTCTGACCCTCCCCCATTCATGCTCTGTCTCTCTCTCTGTCTCAAAAATAAATAAACATTAAAAAAATTAAAAAAAAAAGATTTCAGCAAATGCCATGTTGTTTTCATGTTTGAATATGTGGAGTAGTAATTGGAAGTATTTGAAAGTAGTAATGGCAGATATGCTCTGTGATATATGCTAACTCTTGGTACAGCTGGGTCTGAGACCACGTGTGGAGGGGTTACAGGCACAGAGTTTAAAGTTGGGCTCAGTCACTTATAAACTGCACAAGTAACCAAAATTCTCTGATTTCTTCTATTCCTTCTTCTAGCAAATATGGCCACGTTGACTCATTTGCAAGTAAATTAGAATCCACTGAATACCAACTAACTACAAAAGAACAATTGTATTTGACAAGGCAATGGAACTCATTTATTCTGATACTGTAACATAATGAAATAGATTTTTTAAAAGACATGATTTCATGGCATGACTTATCCTCTCTGGCATTATTCACATATTTTTGTCTTTCTGGTCTGGAAGCACCTTGAGGGTAGTAATTGTGTCTGGATTCTGTTGGTATTCCTCCAGGCTGTGCAATAAATAATTAATTGTTCATACCTTAGAATAAGATGATTTTATGGCTTTATAGTGGTATTGTTGCTCTTAAGACTTATCCCTCTTCTGATCAAGATAGAGCCATGGCAAGTGAGGGTGTGTCTGTGTGTGACTACTGGGTAGGGGCAGGGAGAAAACGGGATATTTCAGGAAGTAACACCTTTTTAATCCCTTGCTAACCTTGTATAATACTCATTCAATTGTTGTAATTCCACAATTATATAATTAGCACCTTTTCTGTGTCTAGCATCCTTTTCCATCTTGCATTAAGTGCCAAGCCCTCAATAAGATAACAGCAAATAATTAGTTAATACATAAGTCAGAATCAGAGCATCTTACAAACAAAATGACTATAAATAATCTTGTTTTGCTTTCCTCAGTTTACAGCTCACAAACATTAAGGTATAACTAAAAGCACAGAGCTGTCGATGGAAGGCAAAAACAATTCGCTCTAAGGAGCAATTCGCTCTAGAAGCAATCAGCTCCAGAAGCAATCAGCTCTAGAAGCCTTGCATCCTCTTCCTGCCCCACAGCATCACCATGGGTCTAGAAACACAGATTTTTTTGTTTTGTTTTGTTTTTAATAAAAAAAGCACAGCACTTAAACACAAAGAATCTGAGGTCAGGCTGTGGATTACAGAATTTTATTATTTCCAGGAAAAAAAAAAGATTCTTTAATTTGGATAGCTACCTATTAGACACAGGCTTCTGTTCAGACCCAGGTTTCTGTTTTGTTAATCTGCTTCAGAATTGATATGTAGGCAGCGGTCCCCTCAGACAGAGAAGCAGTTGTAATTCTCAGCTGGGTGTTCTGCCACTTACCCAGGCTGCAGGTGGTTAAGTTTCTCACCTGGAGTGCACTCAGGTGAACATCTGCCACTATATGTCAGAGCGGAGGGGGACGCGTCTCCTACTGTTCTCATTCCAACGAAAGAGAGTGAGATAAAGCAGATTTTGCACCTACATAAGACAAATCCTTGCAATCTTGAGCCACTAAAGAACTGCCTCTTTTTTTTCCCCTTCCTTCCCCATTTTACCCGACTCAATTTTCAAATATAGTTAACGTCTATTAGTGGGTTGGTACAAATATCCTTCATACTACCCAAACAACATAATGCACTTCTGGTGGGTCACATGCTGAGCAGGAAAATGGAAGCGACTTGTTCAAACTGCTTCCCAGGAATAAAAGAAAACTCAAGCGTCTGCCTTTCTCAGAGAGTTACTTTTGCATACCTGATGAGATTCCCTCTCTTGTTCATTTTAACGGTTCTTTATTGAGTGAATTTTGTCAGAATATTCACCGGGCCAGGACTATATTGTGACAAAAGTAATAGCTAATATCTGTGTAGCACTATAATTATAAAGACTTATTTCTGCAAAAGATAATGTTTTAAATTATAAGTTAATGTAAAAAAGTAAGTTGGCCCCAGCCAAATCAAGAGTTTACAGGCATTTGAGTATTTTCTTGCCAGATAAGCAAATGCCTTACAGTAGAACAAATACAATTAATATTCAAAACCATGGCCCTAAAGCAAAGGAATATCTTGAAATGCGTTTTACACAAAAGGCAGCTTTAGTGCTGTTAACCCCTTCGTCTCCCTTAGCTGATGTGTCTAAAGGGTTATCCAGCTCTGGAAATGAACACCGCTGTGCAAGATTCTCACATTAATCTTACCCTTTCCAGTCTTGCTGCTGCCAGTGCCGTTCAGACCTTTTACTGTCATGTTGATTTTTGCAAAACTTTCCCAGTTGAAAAAGTTCCCCTGTCTTAAGTTTCTCTTTGTTTCAGGACATACACTATGTTGCTCTCTGGTTATCCATTAAAAAATGTTGAGAGTGTCACTTTATTGCTTGAAAACCTTGTAAATACACCATCTGACAATTAGAAAAGATTCAATCGTGTAGCATTCAGGACCCCCAGAATTTTCTCAGGGATACACGCTAATACTTGCCCCTTCAAACCGTATATTTCAGGCATACTCAAGAATTTCACTTATTCAATCGGGGCGCCTGGGTGGCGCAGTCGGTTAAGCGTCCGACTTCAGCCAGGTCACGATCTCGCGGTCCGTGAGTTCGAGCCCCGCGTCGGGCTCTGGGCTGATGGCTCAGAGCCTGGAGCCTGTTTCCGATTCTGTGTCTCCCTCTCTCTCTGCCCCTCGCCCGTTCATGCTCTGTCTCTCTCTGTCCCAAAAATAAATAAACGTTGAAAAAAAAAAAAAAAAAAAAGAATTTCACTTATTCAATCATCTATTAAATAAAAGTGATAATTAAACACCCATATGTTCCTAGCTTTGACACCTAGAACACAGGACATACTTTTTAACTTAACTTTGTTTCAGTTACAGTATCTTTACAATGAGAATTACGGTTACCACTACCTGTCATGTGAGGACTAAATAGGATCAGGTACCAGAAGGTAAGCATAGTTCCTGGCACATATAAATCTCCCAAGAATGCAGAGTCCTTACTGTCTTTATTATTGCAATTGAGCATAATCTTACTATTTTACAAGCAAGATGTGTTTAAATAGTTTATATTTCAGCACTTTGAAATTTGGCAATTTCTTTATTGCAGATAATTCTCTTAGAATTTTCAAATAAATGAGATACGGAATTCACAAACATTTTGCTTATTGTTCAATAGCAATAATTTTGGTTTTGTTTATTTTCGTTTACGGTGTTCATCTTAAGTCCTACAAGGTAGCATCTGGAGACTACTAGTTGCTTCTGTGACATCTGGGTAGTTCTGAAAAGCAGCTACAGTATTATGAAAATATAGATAAAAAGAGAGACCAATGTTGGACCAGGAATCAAAATTACAGAGGCAAACAGTCACTGAGAGAAGCAGTAAGTGTGTTGTCAGTTAAGAACCAAAAGGAATTGTTGGAAACATCAGAGAGCTAACAGGCAGCCATTGTCTGGAGAAAGTTCCAGACTGAGGATTCCAGATGCTCCATTGATGATGTTTTGTGTAAACACATTGGATATTTTGAGGTTCGAGCCTTTCTCTCCTTGAGGTTGCTCAAATATAGGAAGGGCCCCCCAAATAAATGTATTTTATGTTCATAAGTGTTCAAGAGAAAAGGAGAGAGAGGGAGAGGAGAAAGGGGAACAGGGAGAGAGAGAAAGAGGGAGAAGGAGAAAGAGTGAAGTGACACACAAGTTAGGAAAGTAAACCGTGGGAGACATTTTCAGCCCCCTGTTCAAGACTTACACTCTCCCTCCATTCCTTCCTTTCGTCTTTCCTTCTAGCAGTACCCTGTCTCCACCGTTAAGACCAAGCCAAGGCTTTGTCGGTTAAAGCACTCCTTTCTGAGATGTCTGAGAATTCCTCAACAAGCCCACAGCCTCCTTCTCAAAGAAAGTGTCACATCTGAAACTTCTACAAAATGTGAGTCACCTATGACGATTAGTGAGGCATTGTAAATGTCCTTCAGATCATGTAGCCCCCAGGACATAGCTGACTGGACCAGAAAAAAGCATATGGCATAAGGGCAGATTATTCTCAGTTGGTTAGCAGTCTCTGATCTTTGCCCAAGAGTGATGATAGTGACAATAAGCTGAACCAATAGTATTCTCCTTTCTAGGGAGTTTCCACAAATATATATATATATATCCAAGGAAGTCAATCAAGAGAATAAATAAAATGACCTACAGGGGGACAGCAGTGAGTAGAAGCCATGTGGTAGTAAAGTCTGAGACAGCACAAGTCATTAGCATGTAGAAGCCACGGATGCACCCGAATGATGGGATGGAGACCAGGAGGATAAGAAGAAATGTGTAGTGGCAACACTGCATAAGCCGAGACAACAATGAGCTCTCCCGTGGTGTCGGCCAGACACCAGAGCACGGCTGTCTGAACGCCAGCTGCCAAAGAGTGCCTACAAATACTTTAGCTGCAGTGCATCTTGAACAAAATTCCTATCATTAAAATATGTTCCACTTTTTATGATTACTTTTTTTAATGTTTATTTACTTTGAGAGAGAGAGTGTAAGCGGGGGAGGACAGAGAGAGGGAGAGAGAGAATCCCAAGCAGGCTCCACACTGTCAGTGCAGAACCCAATGCAGGGCTCGATCTCAAGAACTGTCAGATCATGCATGACCCGAGCGGAGATCAAGAGTCCGAAGCTTAATCGAGTCAGCCACCCAGGTGCCATAATTACTTTTATCTCATATTTTTTTTCTCTTTTCTCTATGGGCAACCTTTTTTAAACATCTGTGTTTGTTCTGTGTCTTTTGTAGTAGACTAGATTACTTTTCCATAAACTTTCACTCCCCCTGTGGGCAGAGTATACTTCTCCTGGTTAGCTGGGACTAAGCAGGTGAGTTTTGCCAGCAAAATGAAGGTGGAAGCAATGGTGTGCTGGGTTCACATTGAGACATCAAGAGGCATCCTGTGTTTTTGTTTGCACCGCTGGGTGCCATTCACCCCTGTCATGAGAGTAATGTGCCTCCATGTAGCTGCTTCCTCTCCAAGGTAAGCCTCAGAATGGGACAGGTGCACGGACACAGTCTGGACCTTTGGCCTGAGTCAGAGACCTGGCCAATCCACACACTAGAGTGAGAAGGAAGTGGTTATTGTTGTATGCCATTGAGATGTCATTATTGTTTGCCGTGGCAGCAAAAATTCACAGTATAATTTACAATGTAAAAAACCCTAAATAACACTTGTTTAGGGTTTAACTAACAAGTCCAAAAGGAAGAAAACATATTTTATAAACTCACATATACATAATAACACACTATATAGAAGGGGGAAAAAGGCGGGGGTGCGGCGGGTGAGGAGGGTCATCCAAAGCTCCGCAAGTGTGGGTTTCTCACAATCCTGGGCTTTCTTTTGTTACTCTTGTCTTGGAATTAATTTCCTCTATTTGAAACACTTAGAATGGTTTGTCTCTTCCTGACTGACCCTGCCTGACTGAACTAATATGTACTATTATTATCCCATGTTATAGAAAAACAATTTAATAATTAACCAAATCAGGAAAAGGAAAGCTAGTAAGTGGGAAGACGGAGTCAGTCTATTATATTTCCTGATTTGGAGATGAATAGTTTTCAAAGATGTGGGATGCCTTCTTGGTCTTTGGGAAAGAGCAGTTAAATCAGAATAAAGTTCTCCACCTCATGCTTAACCAGCTTCCTTTTCTTTCTTTTCCTTTCTTTTCTCTTCCTTTCCTTTCCTTTCCTCTCCTTTCCTTTCCTTTCCTTTTTTCTCTCCTTGCTTTCTTTTTCTTTCTTTCCCTACTCTTCTTTGTATGATATGTGAATACTGATACCTCTGTGAAGAAATGCCTTTAAAAACAAAAAGCAATACTAGATACGCTGATGATCACTACAGGAGGGAATTAGCCTAACTGTGATGTCTCTAAATTTAGAGAAAAAAGAATACATAGATTTCTCACTGCCTGTGAGTGAAGTGAGGTTTACCCAGATCAGATTCTAGCCATTCTAACCACTGAGACATTTGATCCAGAAACAGTTTATCCTTCCAGTTAGCTAAATAGGTTTGGAGGTCTTGGAGGCAAAAATAGTTATAGATGAGGGCGATGCTCAGTCTTTATAAAACTCATTTTAAAATTAGTCAGTTTCTGGAGTGCCTGGGTGGCTCAGTCGGTTGAGTGTCCGACTTCGGCTCAGGTCATGATCTCACAGCTTGTGAGTTCAAGCCCCGCGCCAGACTCTGTGCTGACAGCTCGGAGCCTGGAGCCCGCTTCAGATTCTGTGTTTCCCTCTCTCTTCCCCTAACCCACTTGCATTCTGTGTCTGTCTCTCTCAAAAAGAAACATTAAAAAATTTTTTTTAAAAGAAATTAGTCAGCTTCCCTTCTGCATTTTAATGAGATACTCACATTCACAAAGAAAGGCATCTTGGGTTCTGCTGTACTCTTTAGTCCCTGGCTGTGGGATTAGAAATGGCCCTTTTCTGGCTCTCGGTTTTTGGTGTGCAGAGCACCACCTTAAAAAAAAAAAAAAAAAAAAAAAGGGATTATTTCAAATATGGGAAGATAGGTAAATGATATCACCGAGGCAGGAAGCAGAAGTCTTTCATTTGAGACTTGTTATGTTCCTTGAATTATAACTGATTTATTTATATATCAACTCATATCACTACAGGTTTGAATTACCACAGCTTAGCATTTACTCACCCAGTCACCTGGGGGAAATCATTTATTTTGTGAATGTTTCTGCGAATCAGTACAATGGAGAGGGACATTCATTTTGCCTACATCTCACAGTTATGGATCAAGTGGGATGTCACATAAGAAGAAGGTATTTTGAAAAATAAACTGGCATACAGATGTGAAAAAAGATAATTTAGTTAGTTGTCTAATCTGTCAAAATGTCTATCAATTTTTAAAAAGATACTTGTGTGGGCGCCTGGGTGGCTCAGTCAGTTAAACATGACTTCGGCTCAGGTAATGATCTCACATGTTTCATGGGCTCGAGCCACCTGTCGGGCTCTGTGCTGACAGCTCAGAGCCTGCAGCCTGCTTCAAATTCTGTGTCTCCCTCTCTCTCCACCCTTCACCCGCTCTTGCTTTGTCTCTCTCTCTCTCTCTTAAAAACATATATACATTAAAAAAAATTTTTTTAAAAGATAGTTGTGTAATTTTTAACAGTTTTGATTGCACTGTGATGCAAAACCCAGGGGTGATAAAACTTGTCACATTGTTCAGTGTCTCCTAAAATAAATGCCCGAAGTGGGAATAGGGACAAAAAAATATGACCATTAAGGCTGTGCCATAAGGCATTCCTCAGAGTTCTTTTAAAGCCGCTAACAATGACAATTTGACTTACTTTGATTACCCCTGTGGAGGGACGGACAGCCTTTACGTGAGACTTTTAATGTATTAAGTTAGCATGCAGGCTTTCTAAAAATTCAAAGCCCTTAGGTTTGATTTGACATATGCTTACTTATTTCCTATAGAAGGTCAAGGTCCCCTGGAGCCAGACTCTGACATGGAGATTAGTATGCAAGACATGTAAGGTAGTATTTTCTCACTTCCCCACAAATGTGGGAAGTAAAGTAACCAGGAGTAGGGGGCAGAACAAGAAGTTGGGTGGCAGCACCAACTTAGAAAACGTCTTAGTCTGTTCTGTGAAAAGCTATGGTGCTGGGGTATTCCTGCAGAATTTTCCTGAATGGGGGTTAAAAGGAGCACAGTGGACTGAATGTGTCCCTATAAAACCCATATGTTGAAATCCTAACTCTCAATGTAATCAGATTACGGGAGATGGAGCCCTTCGGAGGTCATTGAGTCATAAGGGTAAAGCCCTCATGAATGGGACTGGTGCCCTTATGAAAGAGACCCCAGAGAGCTCTCCAGCTCTCTTGATGCCATGTGAGGACACACAGAGAAGACGAGTTCTGTGAGCCAGGAAGCAGGCCTTCACCAGATGCCCAATCTGCCTACACCTTCATCTTGGATTTCCCAGTCTTGAAAGCTGTGAGAAACAAATGTCTGTGTTTGAGCCATCCACTATAGTATTCTGTTATAGCAACACGAGCTAAGACAGGGAGCAAACATTTAATATACTGCATCCCCAGTCATTAGATACTGGATGACCCTGGAGGAAAAGTGTGACTTTGGGAAGATCCCATAAACTTGGGTAAGTCATCTGGGAGCGATTTTTTTTAATGCTTATTTTTGAGAGAAAGAGAGAGAGAGAGAGAGAGAGAGAGAGAGAGAGAGCGCACAAGCCAGGGAGGGGCAGAGAGGGGGACACTGGATCCAAAGGGGGTTCTGTGCTGACAGCAATGAGCTTGATGTGGGGCCCAAACCCATGAATCAAACCCTGAGATCATGACTTGAGCTGAGGTCGGACACTAAACCTGTTAAGCCACCCAGGTGCCCTTGGGAGTGATTTTTTGAAGAGATTTAGCTATAGGCTGTCAGTCAGCAACATTGCCATCAGCTGGTGGATTGAGAGCTTCAGCGATAGGGGAAAGGTCTAGACTATAAGTTAGAATACCTATTGCACTTTCAAAATATTTTCAGATTTGCAACCACAACCAGAAGACTTGTTCTTAAATGTCCGGGTGGCAGAGGTAATGCTTTAAGAGAGGGAGAGAAGGAGAAAGAAAAAAGGAACTATGGGAGGGGAGGAAGGAAGGAAGGAAGAAGGAAGGAAGGATGGACCAAACAGAAGTAACAAAGGAAGGGAAAGGATCAAGCATCAACTTTTAATATTTGCAGACTCACCAACATCAGGGCTAGGAAACTGTTTACATCTTAGAATGTCAAAGAATTTCAGTTAGTTAATTATGCTGCAGGTGGGCAGATGTATCTAGGAGCAGATATTTGCAGATGCAAATTGTGAATTTTGCATGTGTAAAGGTAAATAACTAAAATGATTATTAAAGCACAGTGGAAAATAAAATGATATATAAAATGCAAATGTGCAGTGACAAACTCATGAAGGCTCTTTGCTTATGAACTCTGACTTCCAGTAGTCGAACATTTCTGTACTTCCTTCATTGCTCTGTTATTTGCCATAATGAGACAGAGTTTCAGAGTGCAGCCTCTATGCCCTGCAAATGACATTCACTTATCCAGGTCTTAAGGTTAACATTTTATAAATTACCACTTCAAAGCAGGAGTCACCATCTATATGCAACAGGACTGAGGTGAGTGTCATGTGATATCAACCCTACTATTTTCTTATTGTCCCATTTCAGATTTTATTAAACAAGTCTGATTTTCTTTGTAGTTTCAAAGTCTTTATTAAAGCAGAAAAAGGAGATTCCCCCCCAAATAATGTTTCATTTATTTTCTTTTATCTGCTCAAGAATCTTCTTTGACTATCTAGAATGTAATACATTAATCCTAAATGCAATTTCATTGCCTCTAAGACCCATACAAACTTGTCTCCCTCTGTGTGTCAGCCTTTCACGCTAATTCTGTCAGTTATGCCCCCATACATTTCTGTACAAGAGGTCAGAGGGTCCTCACATCATTTCCCCCCACTCTCCCACTCCTGAGTGTCCTTGCCTTCTTCCCTTCAATCAACGCCCTTCATTTATTCAATCATCCATTCATCTACTTATTCATTTAAAAAGTTACCATTGCATGCATACTTTCTCCTAGGCAGTAACATGGTGGTAGACTCATATTAATGAATATACTATGACTCTCATTCTCATGTTTAATGGGAAGCAGATCTCTACGTGAATTAAGAAAGTATTTGGGGCACCTGGGTGGCTTAGTCAGTTGAGTGTCTGACTTCAGCTCAGGTCATGAGCCCACAGTTCATGGATTCGAGCCCTGCTTCGGGCTCTGTGCTGACAGCTAGGAGCCTGGAGCCTGCTTCAGATTTTATGTCTCCCTCTCTCGCTGCCCCTCCCCTGCTTGCGCTCTCTCTCCCTCTCAAAAATAAATAAACATTTAAAAACAAAAACAGTATTTAAACCAGGATTTTAGAGTTTGGGTAGGAGTGTGTCTAATGGATGACTAAGAATGTGTAATCCAGTAAAAGAGGGACACATATAATGTTTTGATGACATTAAAAATATGGCAATTTCAGGGGAACTCTAAATGTTCACTGCGACTATAGCACTGAGTGCAAGGGAAGGTGAAGAGGGGGATAAAGAGGTATTCAGGACCCATGTAGTAACATCTTTACCAAAGTAAACTCCACATGCTTTAATCCCGATCTGAATATATGACACTGTCAGTTTACATCAAAAACTCTTCTCTATGTCTTCTTGTAGCACTAATTACATAAACTATATACAGAGATATGATATTGTGATCAAAATGTGTTTATATTTTGTTTTGTTTGTGGGAGGTGTGTATTTCCTCAATTATTTGTAGTTGATACCAGACTAGCTGATCATAACAAATCAGAGTTCGCTCAATTCAAATTGAACCAAACCAGGGAAACGACCATCCAGTTCTGCAAAGAGAGGGAAGTGCCATACAATCTGTCCCTTCATTTTATTAATCAAATAAAAATATCTCAACTCAAGAACTTTGAATATCTACCTAACCCACTAATTGAAAGGCTGCTTCTGAACTTGGAATAGACACAGAGGCAACCCCACAGGTTGAAGGAGACTCAAGGCCAGTCTTGTGGAAGTCGCTTGTTGTAAGTGATTGATGTATGAGTGAACATCTGAGAGTGAAATTAGAGACTGTGGGCTCCAAAGGAAAAGCATCTATCAGCAGAAGCCCTTCTGCATTTTAAAATGCAATTTGGAATGATTCATTTCTTAGGTTTAATGTGGGGACACAGAGAGGAGGCTCCGTCTCTTTAAGAGCACTTAGTAACGGAGCATCATACAGGCTCTTTGTGACTGGCTTTCTTGCTCAGTGCTACAAGCACAATAAATGTCCTTCAAAACCGCCAATCTGTTATTCTAAGTTGTCTTAAATTACATTTGAAACCAGTTTTCTTCTGCCCTTCTGGCTGAAGGGCAAAAGAGTCAGAATGAAAGCTGTCGAGATACACGATTCTATGATTCTTAAAACTGCCCACCTCCAGACCCAACACATTGCTATTCTCAACATGAGGAAACTTGAACAGATTTTGCCACTCAACTAAAATATACCCTTCTAAAGGATGAAAATAATGCTATATTTTTTGTTAAATCAAAATTTCCCATGGCAAAATAAAAAAGAGCAGTGATTGTTACCCTCTGCAAATTATCATAAGCTAAATAGGAAGGAATTGAAAGTTTTCCAGATTAGTAACTGGAAGGCCTATACTTTGATACTGAATTCATGATTCTGGTCTCATGACAGAGTTGAACCATAGACAAGTTATCTTTAGACTGACCATTACTTTATAGACTAGGAAATTAAAGTCCATAAAGTAATTTGCTCAACATGACTCTCTATTTGTCATTACTGGGACTCCATGTTAGTTTTGTTTTTGTTCATGTGTTTGAGTAAGTATGTATACATCTACATCCACCACATGTAATTATGCTTTCTTTTATCAACTCATGCCAGTTTCTGGAAAAGCAGTCCCTTGGAACAATCTGATTTTTTAAAAAGCATGAACACATTTTATTTTATTTTATTTTATTTTTTTAATTATTAAATTTTATTTTATTGTTTAGAAAAAGAGAGTGTGAGCAGAATTGGGTAGGGGGAGAGGGACAGAAAGAATCTTAAGCAGGCTCTGTGCCCAGCACAGAGCCCAATGCACAGCTCGATCTCACAGGTGTGAGATCACAACCTGAGTGAAAATCAAGAGTTGATGCTCAACCGACTGAGCCACCCAGGCGCTCTGAACACATTTTTTATTTATTTAAAAAAATTTTTTTTAATTTTTATTTATTTTTGAGAGAGAGAACATGTGAGCAGGGGATGAGCAGAGAGAGAGGGAGAAACAGAATCTGAAGCAGGCTCCAGGCTCTGAGCTGTCAGCACAGAGCCTGACACGGGCCTTGAACTCACAGACTGCGAGATCATGACCTGAGCCGAAGTCGGACACTCAACCAACTGAGCCACCCAGGTTCTCTGAACACATTTGTTAGATAGAATTTCAGGGTTTACTGAAATCGGTAATAGCTTGAGCCCAAATTATGGAATAATTTATTATGCCAGTTGGCATGGGCTTTATAGGGACTGTCTCAATCTTTGTTTCCAATAACTATATTAAACAGGAAATTAGTTTTAACCTCTTTTTTTTATATATATCTGATATGAAAACCGTAGTTTAGAGAGCTTAAATGGTTTTTCCAAGGCTACCAGGCTGGTAAATGGCAAAGACATTGGAGGTCTACCCTATGCTCTTAACCACAGAACTCCCACATAGTAATCAATATGAGCAGCGGAATGTGAAAGGTACCTTAACAGAGGAGACAGTTGGATTCTTTGGTACACAGAATGGATCCAGCTTTGGATTCCAGAGAGGCTTACTTGAGGAGCGGATTCTAGGAAGTCAAGGGAAAGTACGTTATAAATGGGAGAGTAAATTCCCTTGTGGTGTCTTTAAGAATCACTCCAATGTGACCTTGGAAGTTATACTCAGAGAGGCATATGGAATTATAGGGTGTTTACACGCACGAGTCCTAGAAGAGGGAGGCATGACACTCCATGCAGGGGACCATAATGGAGGAGCACCAAGGAAACCCAATCAACCAAGCAGATGGGTAGCCCGAGGCAAGTGCATTTATTGAAGATCATGGTAGAATACACAAGCCCAAGGCATGTGGGGATTTCACTGGTGTTTTTGAATGTCACTGCATCATAGTCATGGGAGGGCAAGAAGCACTTGTGGTAAGGGCCAGCTTTATCACACTGGTGCACCTGGCCCCCTGGGCTTCATACTCACAGCTTATTTGTGGGGATGTTGCATCAGGAAAATACAAAGCTTTAAAAATTTACAATATAGAAGGATTTTTTTTCACAAAAGAGGCTTGCAGAAGGATGTAGAGATGCAGGAGAAAAAAGTGAATTTTAGAAATTGAAAAGTGTTCCTTATGGTAAGAGTATAGCTGTTGCTAATTCAGGGAGAGCAACCAGAAATGAGATGAAAGGTAGGCAGAGGCCAGGTTACGAAGAACTAAGGGATTTTGATTTTTTTTTTTTTTTACAAAGTCTATGAAGTTTATTGAATGGCTTTAAACAGGTATGCTGCACCTGCCTGTGATTTGGGAAGATCACGGCAGCAGCTCTGTGGAGGTCCAAAGTGGAGGGGTGAGGATGAACAAAGTCATTGTGATCACCACCCAGCAGAGCTTGTGGGCTCCCCTTGCAGGTAGAGGAAGGGTACTGAATGGCTGAAGTCCAGGTCAGCTTGTGGGTGGAGTCCCTGAGCCACAGCATCCCCTGATACCCTGATAGCTGTGGCAAATCACTTGGGCCAGCTCTGTGGTGCCACAGTCCATTTATTTTTCATTTTTAGACATTCCCAGGAGACCGGCTTAACACTGGGGAAATCTGACTCAACACAAATTCTGTCAAATTTATTTTTCACTTGGGTTTACAAGAAACTGAGTTAGTAAGCAAGATGCCATGCATTGCAATCTGAATTTGAACAGAAAACAGATTTTTTTTTAGTAAATGTTACTCATCCTTGCAGTGGAATATATCAAATTCCAAATAACAAATAATATTTTGTTGCAGTTTTTCTCCTTGGCAGTGTTGTGGTCTCTCTCTTTTTCATCCCTATAATTAGTCTTTCATCTTAAACACAGTGATAATTCCTTGCCTGATATTCAGTCGGAAGTTTTGTTGTTGTTGATAAGTTGAAGCTTATCATAAGGAAAAGGGGGGGGAGTCTAATTTGCCAGAAGAGAACAGAATATAAAAATAACATTATCCATTCAGTTGGATTGAAATCTTGGCAGCTGCTTTTCAAAATGTTGCTGACATGGTTTATATTATATTAAAATTCAGAATTACTGCATTTCATCAGTTTCTCTGTCTGCAGCTGGCATATCATGTTGTCAGCATCTTGGGCTTTACAAGACTATGTACATTGTAAGAATGTTCCTTTAAATGCACATTTTCATAAGCATGTTTGCTAATTGATATGCTATGGAGTCTTAAAGTGTAAACATATGTTATGAAAAGTCATACTGCTTTAAAGTGTAAGTGGAATACAAAAGTTGGGCTTTCTTAGTTCAATTTTCGTTAGGGTTGCTTAAAAGCAAAGGGATTCTGGGATGGTTTTTAACGTATCTTTTAATTTTTAAAGGCATTGATTATTTCCATGAGGAAAGTTGTTAGAAGATAAACTTGGAATGATGGATGCATCCAAAAATCTAAATTATTTTTAAATGGGCTCACAGAATTGGTGATACTCAGGAAAAAAAATGCTACCAAATAAAACATTTGCAATCTTCAATACTATAATAATCTATGGCATTGTTTTAATAGAATTATTAGTTTCACATTAAATACATAAGCTGCTACTAATAGCATAATAAATATAGTTTGGAGAATGTTGGATTCTAATAGATTGTGTTTTTTTCTGTGCATAATTCAGAGTTCTTTGGAAACTATAATCAATTCTAAAAACTCAACAACTTCAGAAGGCTTTCGATAATGTTAAAATATGTATGCTTACACGTGGATCCTGCAGATATTTATAAGCACTTATGTGGTTATGATGATAAAACTAAATTAACATATTCATATTGACTTTAGAGGATCCTTAAAAATTGGATTTGAGGCTAAATAAGGCTGAATGTCTTTGTAGATTGAAAATGCTTGAGGGAACTTTGATTGTACCTGAAGAGCACAGCAGATGAATTTTCGGATTTGAAAATAATAGTTTTGACTTTTCAGAATGTCCGTTTAGAATGCACGTGTGAGAGATCTAGAAACACTGGAGAACTGCATACAGTTTCCTGTGAAAGGACATCTTGCATGGTCAGAGTCAGAATGTGCAGAGCCAGGATTCCAACAGAAAACTAAGTGATGCTGGACTCTTATGTCAAAACCGGCTGCCTCTTATCTTAGAAAACACGCACACTCACACACACATGTTAACGGCGCCTTTTTGCACAATTGCCTAAGGACATGATATTAAATTAGCCTCTTTATTTATTATTTAAACCAGCGACTGCCTAATCTCTCATTATGACTTCAGAAGGAACCCATTACTATTTCTACCACCGGTAAGCGAAGCTAGTGGGATGAACTGGAAAAGCCAGGTACACATTTCCGATAGCTCCCAGTCCAATTTGCCATGCATACAAATGGCTTTGTGGAATCAAGATGTTGACTGAAACTTTGCTAACGCTGAGATTTTTTTTTTTTTAACCTCCCCTCGGTGAGACTGGAGTAATTGCATTTCAATAGAATTGATATCATTAATTTATAATTATTACTTTCTTTAGTTGGAAAATATGAATGTGAAAGTTTTGGCCCAAGTGCAATCTCAGGAGGGAAATTAGAACTCTCAGTAATCAATAACGGTGGGGCATGCTGAATCTCTCCTCGGTTTTCATTAGCTGGAAGGAGAGCACATTTAAAGAAATGCTAACAAGTATTGATGTTTAAATTTGATTTATCAATGCTATTTAAATGTATATCTGCACTGTGCCGAGTTTATTTTTCTACATTAAAGATTATTCAGCGATATCTCCTGGGTTAAGACAACTTCTAAACAAGATAAAGCACCCTGTGAATTAATTTATTTCAGAGAAACAAGAAAACGTAATTTGTGTCTTCTTTTCATTAAATTATCCTTTACTATATTGATTTAGCAGGAACCAAAAACTTATTTAGCTAAGGAAACAAAACATAGATAGAGCACTCTGTCGCTTTGGTACTCTTTCGCTACTGAGGAAAGAATGTAGGAGTTGAGGAACATGTAT
The DNA here is from genome assembly GCF_028749965.1 of Puma concolor. Taxonomy (NCBI): domain Eukaryota; kingdom Metazoa; phylum Chordata; class Mammalia; order Carnivora; family Felidae; genus Puma; species Puma concolor. Next base: position 23,861,609 of record NC_141681.1, on the reverse strand, counting down.
GTGTGTGAGTGAGCATACGTACATGTGTGAGGGCCTTTCTCTGCAAGTTCATGGCATTACAGGTGCTGTTTTTTTTAAGAGGAAAACACCATGCAGTTCCCTTCAGAAACAGACTAAAGAAGCACATTCAGTTAATGCTTGCTACATGGCTCTTTACATTCTGATTGTACTCTACATAAACAATAAAATTATTGTGATTATGCCATCAATTCAAATAATACAGATTTAGTAACCATTTACAAGTCAAAGGTGTACAGACACCCTAAGGGACCACCTGCGTAACAAATAACAGCAATTTTTCCAACCCTTCAGATAAATGGCTAAGCATAATGTGAGAGAATTTAAACAGAGTGAAACTCAACATATGTTGTAAGAAGAACGGTTTCTTTTGTGTGTGCGTGTGTATAAAGACTTTATTAATCTGCTAATTTTATCTGTACCAAAAAGATGTAAATTGCTATTTACTCAGGAAATATTTAGTCTTGTGAACCTGAATAGGTGAACAATTATTAAATTTGGTCTCTTAAGAGTACTTAAATTCTGATGGTAGCACAGAGACTGAGCCTGTATAAGCTATCATTACACGGTGAAAAACTAACCTCTGTAATTAACTTGCAATATTATACATAGGGCTCCAGTTACAGTAGAATCCAATTTTCCATAGTATACACACCAGGCAGCTTTGCTGAATATTAGATTTTAATGAGATTTATGACCTTATTCATAATTTATTCTTTAAGTTAGGAAAGTTTTGGTTAAAGTTCAAAGTGGTATCTTGAAGCCTGAAAATAAAATCTATACCATGCTTTTCTTGGAGACATTCTAGAATAAATTCTGAAACCCAAAAACGACTTTTCTAGTCTCAGAACAACTCGGAGAAACCATCCTTGCTTTATTACGGGGGAACTCCATGTTAATAATAAAGACGTGGTCCATGCTTATCCTCAGTTTAAGGCCGAGATTTGTGGACTTTCCTCTTTCACTGGTGATCTGACAGCTTTAATTCATGGCATAATCTAGTCCAGCACATCTCAAACCTCACTTTGCTGAGAAATCACTTGGGATTCAAGTCAAAATCCAGACTGTGGTTCACAAGGTCTGGTGCGAGTCCCACAGTCTGAATTTCTGACAAATGTTGTGGACATTACTTATTCTAGAAATAGCCAGGGACTCCACTCTACTGGAGACTGCTCATTTTTTTTTTTCCTTCTCATATTTCAGATGAGGAAAATGAGGTCCAAATATAGGAAACATGTTTCCTTAGATGAGGGATTCTTAACCAGGGCTGTTGATTAGAATCCCCTGAGGAGTTTTTGGACCTCAAAATATCCAAGCCCCATCCCAGACCAACTGAATCAGAACTCCTGGGACATCACTGCTTTTACAAGTTCTCTCATGCAGGGAGAGTCAAGAATCACTGCTAGATCTCATCGTCAATTAGCAGAGTGGCTGAGTGTAGGTGTAGGCCGGCGGATTGGCAGACAAGTGTATTGATTCATTGATTGATTTCTGCTTACACTGAGCGTACATTTGTTGAGCTGTGCCCAGATGTTACCGAGTCTCTTTAGCACACACAGTCCTCTCAGTATTTAGGTCCAGTAGTAAATGTTACTAACCAGAAAGGCCTTCCTTGTCCAGCATATCTAAAGGGCTCCTCCTGTCTTATCTGGCCATCATATCCTCCCGCTGTGTTTTTCTTTTTTTTCCAAATATATTATCACTAATTGAAGCTGTTATTTCATTTGTTTCTCTCTTTTTTAATGTTTTGTTTATTTTTTAGAGAGCACAAGCAGGGAAGGGGCAGAGACAGAGAGAGAGAGAGAGACGGACAGAGGATCTGAAACAGGCTCTGTGCTGACAGCTGGGAGTCTGATGTGGGGCTTGAACTTAGGAACCATGAGATCACGACCTAAGCTAAAGTTGGACACTCAACCAACTGAGCCACCCAGGCACCCCTTATCTGTTTCTTTCCATTAGAATGCAACTTTCATGAAAGCAGAGACTTTGCTTGTCCTGTTAACTTCCAAATCCTGCCCTGAGTAAGCCTGGAGTAAATGAAATTTAAGAGGAAACAATACAGCTTAGCAGCTTCAAGCATCAGCTTTGCATGCAGGTACCCTGGCCATGTTTCCTTGAACATATCACTGACATCCCTTGAAAGCCTAATTTCCTCATGGTAAATAGATAGTAGCATCTGCTTCAGAGAATTTTTATACTATTAAATAGGATGATTCACGCCCAGTGCTTAACCCAGCGCCTGACATGCAGAAAACAATCAGTAAACAGAACTATTATAATATTATCTAATGACCAAAAAAAATTGCTGGGAGTTACATATTATGATTCTCATTTAACAAGTGGGGAAATAGGCCCATTAAAAAGAGATCATTTGCACAAGATCACAGTATAATTTCTAAAGAGGCTGGTCTAGAATCTAAATGTTCATATGAGCAAAGCTTCGTGTAAGACCCTTTCCCACTTGTTGTCAGAGGAGGCACCTGCCTTTAATCCAGGGCTCCTTAGATTATAGCACTGTGCAACTTGGTTGGCAGTACGGCTCTTCTCCAGGAGCACTAATCAGTGAATTCATCAGCAAATGTCCAATTCCAGGACGTACTGGTGAAATCAAGGGTTGCATATGCATGCAACTGTTGGTTGCAATGTATTCGGCTACTGCCATGTATCAAGCACTCATTGCTCCTCACAAAACCTCTACAATATAAGTATAATCATTCCCAGCTTATAGATGAAGCTCTTAGATGTCAGAGTATGGAGGTAAATCAGCCATATTATTATAGCTTCTAGGACCAGAGATAGGATTGGAACTCACAGCTATGAGTAATAAAAATAATGTATAGGGGCGCCTGGGTGGCGCAGTCGGTTAAGCGTCCGACTTCAGCCAGGTCACGATCTCGCTGTCCGTGAGTTCGAGCCCCGCGTCAGGCTCTGGGCTGATGGCTCAGAGCCTGGAGCCTGTTTCTGATTCTGTGTCTCCCTCTCTCTCTGCCCCTCCCCCGTTCATGCTCTGTCTCTCTCTGTCCCCAAAATAAATAAACGTTGAAAAAAAAATTAAAAAAAAATAAATAATGTATAGAATCAGGGTGGAATCATCATATTTCATGGGTGTCAACTGGCCCCCTCTTTCTGGGATTTCAGACATACTGGAAGGACTTTTTTTTTTTTTTTTCTTTCTTTACTTTGAGGTCTACCCACTTTCTATAAAGAAGCTTATGTCACAATGAAAACCTTATAAAATGTGATTGTTTCCTGAATAGAAAGCAAGGAAGGTCCGGGAGGGGTGGGCGGGGGAGGGGGGGTGGAGATGAGATTCGTTTGTCAGGATATATCTTTGTGTACGTGTATGTGTGTATACATATACTGAGTTTACACGAATGCCAATCCCAGAAGACAGATACTGTAGGAGACAGAATCCTTAGGCTTGGGAAACACAGACTAATGAATGCAATTTAATGGAACTATGTCTGGCATGAAGATGAACAGATATGTGCTGTTACAGAGGTAGGAAACAAAGTAAAGCGAGGATGCCCAACGTCCTGAGGCCATTTGGGAAGGTCTGACAGAGGAAGTGACATTTTATCTGCCTTTTAAATTTGGAGTAGGCAGAACTTTAAGGGTATCTCTGTTAGAAAAAAAACAACATGTGCAAAATCATGGAATATGAAAGAGTCTGGCATGTTTGGGGAATGGTAAGAAATAGTCTGTGGCTCGAGCAGAGGGTACGTGGGGGACGTGCATAAAAATGAAAGAAAATTTAGAATTTTATCAATAGCATACTTTTTTAAGTTAAAAATAATTCCCACTGCAAACTTGTAAGTGAGATGCTTTCTCCCCTTTCCTCTTGCCATTGAACAGCAGGGAGGCACCACAGGAAATATGTTTTTGGTACTGCGTGCATAGGTTAACAGAACTCCAGTTCTGAGAGCTGCTAATATGGCAACATTTTAGAATGTCTTAAAAGCTTTTTTAAAATTTATTTTTCATATGTAAGGGATTGACATTTTCCCCTTTTCTTTACTTTCTGCTTGCTACTCTGTCAGTATTTACCCAACTCGCTTACAGGCTTGAAGAACTGGTTTACACATGTCCAAGGAAGAATACAAAGATTTGGTAAATTCCTGGAAAGAACATAATAAAATAGCACCTTCCCCCCAGAAGTCTAGAGAGTCTGCAGCTGGCAGAGGACTGAGATTTCTGGCGTGCCGGAAGAGGCCACATCACTCCTTGCCTCTGGTCCCGAGACTGCCCTTGAGGTATCGTACTCCTGAAATAAGCTTGCTGTGCAATCGAAATGTCCCTTCTCACCTATGGCTGGTTTCTGCAATGAGTCCCACTGTTATATCATAGCGATGTGGGGTCCCTGGGGTGAGCCACATTTTTTCTCCAACCTAAAATGAACTGTTTTGTTACCAGAAGTATTAAGGTTTTAATCACAGCCTTACTATGTTTTCACTGGGTGACTTCAACAAGCCTGATTAACCACTCTGGACTGTAATGTTATTATCTACCCCAAATTAGGATATTGTTATATTTCTTGCAAGATAGCTGATATAGCTAGCTAGCTAGACCTAACTAGGATCTAATGCAGTACAAGTCAAAGAATAAAGTACACAATTAAAGGTAATTATAAAGAAAATATATTGATGATAATGAGAGGAAGGGAGGAGGGAGGAAAAAAGGAAAGGAGGAAAAGAAAGGAGGTGGGGGAAAAGATGAATATTGGGGTGCCTGGGCAGCTCAGTAAGTTAAGCATCTGACTTTGGGTCAGGTCATGATCTCAAGGTTCATGAGTTCGAGTCCCACACCAGGCTCGCCGCTGTCAGCACAGAGCCCACTTCGGATCCTCTGTCTCACACTCTCTCTGCCCCTCCCCTACCTCTCTCTCAAAAAAAAAAATAAAATAAAAATAAAAAAAAAATAAAAAAAAAAGATGACTATCAATGTATTAGAAGGTGAACTTATACTCTGATAAATCATTGTATAAACTACCCTTCTGTCTTGGTTTCAGAGTATTAGTAGCCCCCACCGGGCTTGTACTGAAAACCAGAATATGTCACATCCCCCTCCCTCATTCCCCTGCCAACAACCAATTCTCTTCTTCGCAGGAGTCAGACCCCAGCTCTTGGCCCATAAATACTGATTGGACCATATATCTCCTCTTCCCAAATGCTTGTGAAAGGCAGAAATCATTTCTCAAAACACTTTCTTGTGTTAGGTATTCTTTTACGCCTATCGTAGATATGAATCATCTAAATGTTACCACAAATTTGCAATCTACTCAACATCTCAGCAAAGCAAAGGGGACTCTTTCGATGTACAGATTTATGATACCAGGAAAGTCAACACCCTTTCATTTTACTGACCTTTGCTTTTTTTTTTTCTATAAATTGATTATGCAAAATTTTTGCACTTTTGTCTGGTAATGAATGTTATATTTAAAAAATAATTACGTATCCAAATATATTCATACATGCACACACATGTACATACATGCATATGATAATGTGTTAATTCTTTGCTATACATATTACAAATACTTTTTATCATTTTTTTTTAAAGTTTTTTATTTAATGTTTATTTATTTTTGAGACAGAGAGAGACAGAGCATGAACGGGGGAGGAGCAGAGAGAGAGGGAGACACAGAATTGGAAGCAGGCTCCAGGCTCTGGGCCATCAGCCCAGAGCCCGACGCGGGGCTCGAACTCACGGACCGTGAGATCGTGACCTGAGCTGAAGTCGGACGCTTAACCAACTGAGCCACCCAGGCGCTCCACTTTTTATCATTTTAAATAATACATTTGAGATGGATATTAAGAAGCTTTCTAAAAATCACAGGGTTAACAAGTAAAATGAAGGGATGAGTCTAGAAAGAGAAGTTCAAGACAAAGGATAGTGTGCTGATGTACAGCCCTTTAGACATTCCCTTGCCATCCACTAACCAGCCTGATCTTAATGCACCCTAGACTGCTGTAGAGTATTCTTTTAAACATCATTGAAAAGGGGAGTCATCTCTCTCAAAAATGAGGAAGGATTTATCTAATAGATGAACGTCAACACAACAAAACTTACCCGCCCCCCCAACAAAAGTTTCAGACAGTGTTTCAGTTAATGACTGAAAATCAGTTTAACAGACCAGTCTTCTGCACGGGTATATTCATTTTGGGAGTGGGGAACAAGACAACAATGACAACTACTCAAACACCAAAATTCTGTTTTGAAGTTTTGTCCTGTATAATTTTGCTTTAAATTTTATTCATTTTACTCTTGGGCACAAGAGTAATGCATTTTCATTTTAGAAACCTTGGAAAGCAGATAACATATAAATATAAAAATAATGATAACACTACCGGCCAGAATCAATCACTGTAAGCCTTGTTTACATGTAGGATCTATTTTGTTTCTTTTCACTTTTAACAAACAAAATACAATTCATAAAGACAAGCTGCAATAAATGCAAAACCATAAAACTCCTGAGGGCTCCCTACCCTTTCATGGCCACAGCTAATGGGGCAGGCATGGTGTGAGAACAGGGAATAGATCATCCAATACAGCACACCATACAGCTTAAACAGCTCAGTTTATTGTTCCCTGTCTGATCACTTCAACAGTTATGGAAATTTCTCTACCCCAAAGCTCCATTTCAGTATATTACATTATTGTCTGCCTGCTGAAGGAGCTATCCTTTCCCAGCAATCTAAAACCATGATACACAGAGCTCACATTGGTAGACATATTTGGGGAGGCCCTGAAGTACCCTAACAGGAATGATGAGAATTATATCCCACCAGAGTAGGGCAGCACTTAGAAATGACGAGTTTAGAAGCTGTTCCGGTGACATAGTCCATCCATGGGCCAACAGCCAAGGAAATGATCTTAAGCCAAATGGAGCCCACGTGAAATTGCTGCTCAATGTTGGAAAAATAAAATAAATAAAGCTGAAGCCACTCAGCAAGGAACAGAGGTACCAAGATGATACACTTTTATTCTTTTCTGTATTGATAACTGCAAGTTCATAGAAACCAGAGATCCTTTTAAAATTTTCTTGACAATTTGTCACAAACACTGCTTCACAGATATACTTGTCCAGGCAGATTGGGTGGTTTTCAGTTGTCCTACATAATACTCTGGGCCTCTTTTCAGGCAGTAAATAAAAAGGGAAACACCAACCCTCCATTTAGTTCTGAACCACTGTCTCTATATGATTTCTTCTACCTCATGCTCTCCTGCTTCTCAGTAAATCCTGCAACTGGATTGAAAGGAAGCATGGTGTTTAGAATGTCTTCTTGCAAATATTCTTTATACTTCTTTATCTATAACCTAGGCTTTCCTGCTACATCAGGCTTTCTTGGGGATATATACACATATATCATACAGACACATGCAAACACACACCCATACATACATATACACTGATATACACACACGCTCATATACACACACACTACATTATTCTCTTCAGGTCTTGAGACCTCCGACATCTCAACCAGAGCACCACGGACAGCACCCCTATTGACCACACAATTTTGGCAATAACCACCAGACATGAATATTCATGTCATATAAACTTAAGAATATTTACAATAATGAATTATAGAAATATTTGGCTGGAATCACAACCTTCTTTAAATTCTTAATAAGTTATATGTTGTAACAGCAAATTTATAAAGATAATTCACAAATGTGCCAACAGAGGGAAAAATAAAATCCTGTTAAATGTTAGCAAGACCATTTGATTCATTCACGTCTGATAACCTGGCTGAGCTGTATAATAGAGGGCATAAATAAAATAACTATCTTTCCAGACATTAGTCTTAAAAAGGTATTTGCAGATATTTAAGCTGAAAATCCCCACTTCTCACAATTCATAGAAAGAGTGCTTATCACCCAAGAAGAAATTACATAAGAGGTCATTTTACAAGAATAGAGCTAACTGAAATGAGAGGGAGACTTCCTATATCAAGGCAGAATATCTACTTGTAGCACTGGTTTCCCTAGACCTGAGGATCATTTGCATTATTCTTTCTTAGAAGAGACAAACTTTGAGACTCCTTTTGAGTTTATAGAACAGTCAAGAAGCAGGATTTAAAGTTGTACTAGGTTTTTTGTTTCTGAGGGGTGAAACTCAGGATATTACTGGGAAAGTATATTGAAAGGGAAGTGTCACAAATGAGTAAAATGATGAGGAAATCATGATACAAAATATGAAAAAAAATGTTGCAAACATGTCCATGTATTTTCCTTAAATGTCCATAACTAAGTCTCATAACATATAATAACAAATTTAATCAGGATAATAATATTCACAGCAAAATAAATAAATAAATAAATAAATAAATAAATAAAATTTCAAAGCAAAAGTGTGTAGATTATAATTTAAATATTTTGACTTTTTTGATTTTTAAATTGAGATGGGAATAAAAACTTTACTTTGTTTTTTGAGAGAGAGAGAGAACAAGTAGGGGAAAGGCAGAGGGAGAGGAAGAGGGAGAGAACCTTAAGCAGGCTCCCTCCTCAGCATGCAGCCTGATACACGGCTCGATCTCAGGACCATAAGATCGTGACATGAGCTGAAATCAAGAGTTGGACACTTAGGTAACTGAGCCACCTAGGTGCCCCCAAAAACTTTACTGAAACTTAAAATATTATTATCCAAAATGTAGGGTTCTGCCTTTCTGGCTAACAAAAGCATTGAGAGATTACAAAGTAGAAAAGAACTTGAGGAATACCCTTCTTCAGCAGAAAAAAGTTCAAGTCTTTGACCAAATACCGATAGATAATGGTGTGTTGGGGGATGTGAAAAGAGCACTCTTCTAGGAATAAAAAAAAATCTGGGTGCTCATTTGGCTGTATAATATTGGGCTTTAGGTTACTTATCTGCAAATAAAAACTGGACAACAAAAAAGCTTTCTAACTGTATACAAGATTCTTGGAAATTCCTCCCACCTTTCCTTCTTTCCTGCCATTTTGGTTTTTTTAATGTTTTCTTTTAATATATTTTTGAGAAAGTGTGAGTGGGGAGGGGCAGAGGGAGAGGGGGGGAAGGAGAATCCAAAGCAGGCTCTGTACTGAGGGTAGCAAGCCCAGTGAGGGGCTTGAACTCATGAACAGTGAGATCATGATCTGAGCCAGAGTCTGAGGCTCAATGGATTGAGCCACCCAGGTGTCCCTCTTTCCTGCTACTTTGTAACAGGTGATCTCTATTTTCTTTTAATGGCAAGACATCCCAAGGGTAAATCCAAAGTCAGAAGTACCTAGCCTTCACATTTTGATTATTTTGTGTCTTGTGTCTCATCCCAACCTGACTCCCTGGTATCTTCCTCACATGGAAAAATAAAGGGCCAATGGTAACCTTATATCTCATGCTAGGCACGCTGAGAGATGGTTCTCTCCACTACAGTCAGCTGAAGGGGAAGTTTAGAGGATGGATAGCACATGTCTTTACCTCCTGCACTGTAACTTCCTCTAAGGTATCCAGGACTCGGAGCATCAGAAAAAAAAAATCACACAAAGGTACAAAATTAATGTAGAAATGCAGTTAGTATAACAAATGCAGCACAGACCATTAGTACTAAATACAGGCTCTGACAAGACATCAAGAAAATTGGCTTTACTGCGGCACCAGGGGGGCTCAGTCAGTTGAGCATCAGCTCAGGTCATGACCTTGTGGTTCACGAGTTTGAGCCATGCATCTGGCTCTGTGCTGACAGCTCAGGGCCTGGAGCCCGCTTCAGATTCTGTCTCCCTCTCTCTCTCTCTCTGCCCCTCCCCCACTTGCACTCTCTCTTTCTCTCTCCCTCTCTCTCTCTCTCTCAAAAATAAATAAAAACATTGAAGAAAAAAAAGAAAATTGGTTTTACTAACATTAACAACTCAGGCAACAACAGATGTTGGCAAGGATGCGGAGAAAGAGGATCTATTTTGCATTGTTGGTGGGAATGCAAGCTGGTGCAGCCACTCTGGAAAACAGTATGACATTTCCCCAGAATGCTAAAACTAGAACTACCCTACGGCCCAGCAATTGCACTACTAGGTATTTATCCAAAGGATACAAAATTACTGAATTGAAGGAGCACATGCACCCCAATATTTATAGCAGCACTATCGACAATAGCCAAAGTATGGAAAGAGCCCAAATTTCCAACAACTGATGAATGGATAAAGAAGATGTGGTATATTTATACAATGGAATATTACTCAGCAATCAAAAAGAATGAAATCTTGACATTTGCCATGGTGTGGATGGAGGTAGAGTGTATTATGGAAAGCAAAATAAGTCAGTCAGAGAAAAACAAGTATCATACAATTTCACTCATATGTGGAATTTAAGAAACAACGAATGAATGTAGGGGAAGGGAAGCAAAAATAAGATAAAAACAGAGAGGGAGACCAACCATAAGAAACTTTAAATATAGAGAACAAACAGAGGATTGCTAGAGGGATGTTGGGTGGGAGCATGGGTTAGATGTGCGAGGGGCATTAAGGAGGACACTTGTTGGGATGAGCACTGGGTATTATACGTAAGTGATGAATCACTAAATTCTATTCCTGGAATCATGGTTACACTATATGTTAACTAACTTGGATTTAAATTAAAAAATACATATGATAAAAAAATAAAATACAGAAAAAAATAAAAAAGGAAAGAAAATTGGCTTTAGCTCTCCCTGGGTGGACTTACTTTCTCTTGAGCCTCAATATCCTCAGCTATAAAATTATGGACTTGGATTAGATCATCTGTAACGGTATCCCCACCTTTATATGTTCTGTGATTCCCCCTTTTGATTTTGCCTTTCATTTTCACAGACTTGATGATGTCTGATGTTTGACCACTCTATCCACTTGCGCCTTCAACTCCAATAGTCCATGCTTTCCCATACCTCCTCCCCTTCAGACCCATTCCAAGAAAGAAAGACTGAAGGCAAGAATTTGACTAACTAGGAATTAATTCTCAAGTTCAAAGAAGTCTGCAGCTCATCCAAGAAGGTGGGACCTAATTGTTTAATTATTTTAAAGGGAAAAATGCAGCCCATCCAAGAAGGTGGGACCTAATTGTTTAATTATTTTAAAGGGAAAAATGTATTAAGAATAGTGTAATTCTATAAGGCAGAAGATCAAGAAACACCTGAGAATCTTCTAGATGTATATTTGATGACTCTGTTGAGGCATAAAGTTGAATATGCTTTAATATATGACCATGATTTCTTTATGAATACATTTAGCGATTTTGTAATAAATGTTCACTTTGTGCCCACGAGTAGGTATATGTATGTATGTATGTATGTCTCTATGTCTGTCTGTATCTACCTATCTATCTATCTATCTACGCATAAATAACTGAAGACATACAGCTTCAATCAGACTGTGGTATGCTGGATTTTAGAATACCTCACCTGGCTGCAAAATGATAGGTGACAACCAAATTTACTGTGTTCTTCATATCAGTCATTAGTTTTTCTCAGCTCCTTACATGTTATGCAGCCTATAACCAGGCACCATGCTCGGAACTGGGGAACAGAGCAAGAAACAAAGACAAAGAGAGTAGAATAATCATATAAGTCCTCCTTCAGGAGGAGGTATTTAAAAAGTGACTTGAAGGATGAAGAGATGTGAAGAATGAATGGAAAGGAGTCATGTGAAGTGTGTTGGGGAATGACTGGGTGTATATACACATGAGGTCATACATGCACAAGTGAATATACAGTGCTGTAGGAGGTAAGAGAAGAACATCGTAGGCAGAGGTGCAAAGTGTTGAGGCAGGTTAAGAAAATTTCAGAAAATGAAAGACCCAGACCGACAGAAGTTCAGAAACATGAAATTAATGGAAGTGCTTCCAATTAGGCTTCTCTCTTATTTATAATTAAGTGGAGTCCTGGCTAGCAAGAAGAGAATTCTTAAGATATATGTGTGATATATGTAGCATTGTTTTTATAGAAATAGTTTTCAAAGTAAGGTACACAGATTTTGGGGGGTGCTGACCTTACTAAAAGGGGTCTGCGAATTGACACTTCTATTCCTAATAAAATTAAGACATTAGTCTCTATTTTTACTGTCTTGACACTTGCATTGATGGTACAAAAGCAATAATGGGTAGCACTACTAGAACCTTAGCACAAACAAAGGCGGTGATATCAAGCTTTACCAGCAGCCAATGTATCCTTTATTGCCAGTCACCCAGTGTTTAAAAAGCTAGTTTCACCTAAGAATAGCACCGGACATAGGTCTTTTAAAATATATTGTGTGATACATAAAGCACTTCTACTGCATCCTGAAGTATGATGATTGCCCCAAAGAAAAACTCTTGGGCAATTGTCTATGAGTTGTGCTAGCATAGTTTTTGTCATGGAACATTGTTTTCACTTGAAAGAATGACTAATAAATTGCCACGTTAGAAAGAACAATGTTCCCAAGACCATACAGCTTCTGAGACAAGTTTCACGTTCAAAGATCCCCAAGACCACTCTTAGGTACAATAATTTGCTATAGACAAACTCAAATAACTCACTGAAAGCTGTTATGCTCATGGTTAAAGTTTGTTAGAGCTAAGGTGTACAGATTAAAATCATCCAAGAGAAGAGGCTCTATAGCAGAGTTCAGGAAAATTCCATATACAAAGCTTCTCTCTGCAAAGTCAGGAACAGCAATCCTTTCTGAAACCAATTTGTGGTGACATGAATGGAATATTTCCAACCAGGGAAACTCACCCTAGCCTTAACATCCAGTCTTTATTTGGCCTTGGTCACACAAACATGGTTGACTGTTCACATGGATAAACTCAACCTCCAGCCCTCTGAAGGTCAATCTTACATGGTATGACTCAAATCCCCCTAAACCACATTGTTTGTGTAGTCCAAAGCCCCAACTCTAAAGCACATTGCTAATATATGGCAGTCTTTAAGGCCCAAAGATAAGCAAAGGCACTCCTATAGACATGACATTCCAAGGGATTGGATATTACCTCCAAGAACTTAAGGACGTAGGTCAAACCTCTTTTGGGGCAATGCTAAAATTTCTCATACACATAAATAAACTATGGTATTTCTGGCTTGGTTATTTGCCAGATCTTTCCTCAAGCATGAATAAAGCCATCCTGTCACTTCAAGGAAACTAACTGACTGTATGTGTTACCGAAGAAAACTACAAGTTTCAAGGAAACATTAGACTTTTGAAAATATGCATCTACTACCAAGAGTTTGACAGTTTCCCAATATTTAGAGACTTTTCAGGAGAGATCAGTAATGAATTTAGTGAATGTTCATTGATAAAGTTTTCAAAATCTTACAACTAACATTTAAGAAACTCCCACTTACCAAGTTTTGGTATAATATCATAAAAGAATGTCAATAATTGTCTGATAAGTCTATTAAAATATTCTTCCCTTTTTCAGTACCTATCAGTGTGAGGTTTGCAACTCTTCACATAATTTAACCAAAATAATATTCTGTGTTTCACCATATTGAATACAAAGATAGCAATAAGAATTCAGCTCTATTCTTTTTTTTTTTTTTATAAATTTTTTTTTTCAACGTTTTATTTATTTTTGGGACAGAGAGAGACAGAGCATGAACGGGGGAGGGGCAGAGAGAGAGGGAGACACAGAATCGGAAACAGGCTCCAGGCTCTGAGCCATCAGCCCAGAGCCTGACGCGGGGCTCGAACTCACGGACCGCAAGATCGTGACCTGGCTGAAGTCGGACGCTTAACCGACTGCGCCACCCAGGCGCCCCTCAGCTCTATTCTTTTAATACAGACATTAAAGAGCTTTGTTGAAACATAAAAGCATAATGCTCTTATCTGCAATTTTCTCATTTTGTGAAACAATTATTTATTCACAAATCTGTCACTGCATGAACACTAAATTTAATTATTTTTAAATGAATTCATATATTTTTATATTTCTCAGTTTTAATTTCTAATATGATAAATAGTAATGGATATAACCCACAGAAAAATCTGTTCACTTCAATAATTTTAAGAGAACAAAGAGGTCCTGAGACCAAATGTTTGAGAATAGCTTCTTTTTGAGCAATATTTTTCAAACTGAGCCCCATGATCCCTTAATCACTCTCATCCCACAGTGGGAAAAATGTTTGCTGGCCAGTCTGCCTTTGTAAATAAAGTATTATTGGAACACAAATATGTTCAACTATTCACATATTGCTTATGACTGCTTCCACATTACAATAGTAGAGTTGAATAGTTCCAGCAAAGTTGAGTAGTTATGACAAAAATTAGTATGGCTTGCAAAACCTATAATATTTACTCACTGGCCATTTAGAGAATAATGTTTGCCAACTGTTGATTCTGTGAGCCATGAAATTAATTTTGAGGGGTTGGACCAGCATTCTTACAAAATGGAGAAAAGAATTAAAGAGAAATGAGAAAAGACATGAAACAAATAGAAGAGATGAGATAATAATAGTTATTATTTTTGTAAAACATTTGTTTCCGTTGAGAGTGGTGTGTATGTGTGTGCGTGCGTGTGCGCATGCATGTGTGCGTGTTGGGTTCAAATACAGAATATTTTCTTACTGTGGGTCATAGTAAAAAAATTGAAATATGCTGATTTAATGCGCAAGCTAAGTACAATGAAGATTCTCAGAGATGCATTGTTAATACTGTAAACTGTTTCAAGTTCTCCAAAGCAGTATATGGCATATAAATCCAAAATAGACAAATTGACACATTTATATCAGTCTTACTGAAGATATTCATAGATATTTATGGCAAAAACAACTCCAACAGTTTTTATAGAATGTAAATTTCCCCTAACTTTACAGATTTGGTTATGCTTCATAGCTTGTTATTTTAAGAACTCCACAGTTAATGTCATTTTTTCCACACACGTCATTGTAGATATGAAGTTTGTTTCTTAACCTGAATTTGGTCTTTTTGTGTGGTGTGTTATACGCTTATTGTTAATATGCAAATTACTTCAGAAAGTGAATACCTTTAAAATTACTGATCAACATTTAATAAACATACTCTATATACACAGCCCATGAGTTGCATAGTATCATGAATTTTTACAAATTGAACATACTTATGTAACCAGATAGAATGTGGATTTTTTACACTGCACATTGGAACACACTAGAACTGAATTATTTATTGAGACTGCTCGTTTATTGAGCATGTTGTTAGGCATTTTGAGACATAAAAACATGAACAAAACTCTTGTGTGACATCAAAAAGTTTACAATTGAGATGAAGATAAGACTTAGATATAAATAGTTAAGTAATGTGTGTGTGTGTGTGTGTGTGTGTGTGTGTGTGTGTGTGTGTGTGTGTGATGTAAAGTGTAGTTTTGAAATCTCACGTCAAATAGAAAGAGAAAATGCTTTGGATTCAGAGAATTCCAGACTGAAATTGCTACTTGAGTATATCATCCTGTGAAACCTTCGGAAGTGTGCAGCACAGAGCTTGGTGTACCTTGTGCTACGGACTGAATGCATCCCCCTAAAATTCATATGTTGAAACCTAATCCCCAGTGTGATTACATTAGGAGGTGGGACCTTCAGGAGACGATTGTCATAAGCGCAAAGCTTTATGAATGGGGTTCTCGTGCCCATATAAAAGAGACCTCAGAGAGCAACCTTTCTGTGAGGACACAGAAAGAAGATGGCCATCTATGAATCAGGAGGTGGGCCCTCAGGTAACACCATTTCTGCTACAGACTTGATCTTGGACATCTCAACCCCCAGAACTGTAAGAATAAATGTCTGTTGCTTTTAAGGCATCTAGACTCTGATATCTGCTAGAGCAGCCTGAATGGACTAAGACCTCTTGGATGCTAAATAAAAATTTCCTCAAACTGAAAATAGCAGCAGCATAACCCAAGTTTTGTGGCTGTTTCTGCAGTGTCCCTGCCTTGGAGGAAACCTGTGTGACTGCAATGGACAGACCTAGTGACAACCACAGCTAACATATCTGGTAAAGAACAATATTATGCAACAGGACTTTGGGGCTACAACATCACTGCAGCAAAGAGAGAAGCACTTGGTTAGTTAGCATCTGTCCAAATTTGATGGTGGAATTCGGAGGAGAAGCATTTGAGAACTGCAATTACTCGAGTTACTACACTAATTTCTTCTTTCTCTCCTCTTCTTAGAATGCCAGGGTGTGTCTTCCCAAACCATTTATGAGGCTACACATAGCAAATTTTAGTTGCTAATGCTGCTAGTCCCTTTTCTGTCATGTCCACAGTCAGGAATAAAGCAGTTTTCTTTGAATATGTGTCTGAAGATAAAATGTTCAGTATTTTCAAAATCAAGAAGATGAATCCAGAGCAAAATAATTGTATTGTATTATGTTATATTGCATTGCCTCATATTTTTCATAGCGGTCCTTGGAGGTCAAATTGCTCTAAGTATTGTGTCAGTGCATTGCCAATAGAGTCCCAGTTGAACAAGAGGTAAAACCCCCTAGTTACATATATATAATACCAACATCTATCCCTCATCACTCCCTCACCAATGATTGCCATCAGTAATGAATCACAATACCCTTTCTCTCTGAGTCTAAGGAAAGCCTCAGAATACACATGAAAACATTGATGAGTAATGGCACATAAGGGGTGTGTGTATGTGCGTGTGTGTGTACATGCACACACATACATTTTCTATACAACTCTATTACTTGTATAGATTCATGTAAGTTTAACTTTTAAAGTACAGCTTTTTTTTAAATATGAAATTTCTTGTCAAATTGGTTTCCATACAACACCCGGTACTCATCCCAACAGGTGCCCTCCTCAATGCCCATCACCCACTTTTCCCTCCCTTCCACCCCCCATCAACCCTCAGTTTGTTCTCAGTTTTTAAGAGTCTTAAAGTACAGCTTTTGCTGTACAATTCAGTTATCACAAATGAATTCCTTCTGAAAGTTCTATCATGTTTTTGGTCGTTATTGCAAATTTGACCACTTGAGCTATAAACTTACGCCAAATGTAAGTTCTTACACAAAATTCTACTATCATAATAGACATAGTCAGGTGCCTAATCACCTACCACTACTGCCTTCTTTCTTGAAAAGAGAAATCCCTTTAGCTCAAAAAATGATACATGAAGCCCCAGAAGAGAGATTAAGTTTCCAGGTTCCCTCATAGAAATGAGAGAGGCCACAGGACACAGTCCTGGCCAATGAGATGTAAAGAGAAGCCCATGAGGGTTCCTGGAAGGCCATCTTATTTCACTAACACATCTCCTCAGTGTTTTTAGCATCGAACATCAAACTCTAACAGTCATATTATGACTCTGTGAAGTACAAACACAAAGGAAGTCCAAGAGTATAAGAATTGCCAGCCTGTACATCAATAAACAACTCAACTGCTGTCACCAATTATCTACCAACAGACTTCTTGTTAAATCACACACACAAATCACTTTTTCTTTAAATCACTTTAAAAAATTTAACGCCACTTTGAAACTGCTCATAATCAAATCATACAGCTTGACCCTTGGTTGTTACTATCAATTTCGTTTCCTAAGTTATGCAATTAAATAGTTGACTCCTTTAAGTATAAGTAGAAAAAAAACAAAGAAAGAGAGTATCAGTGCTACTAGACGGTTAAGAAAAGGTAGGTAGGACATGTGTGGAATTATTTCCCTGGGTCTTCAGAGTCACTCAGGAAGCTGCAGGCCTTTACCTAATGAGAGGTTTTACCATGGGGACATCATTTCAATTATCTATCTGACCCTTGGTTTCTCCTCTTTAACGTAGGAATAATGACAACAATAACGAGGTGATTGAGAGGTATGGTAGAGGTATTCCCTGCTTTTCAAAAGTTGGAGTTTCACCCCTCCACTTTTACAAAAGACCTCATTTTGCTAACCAAAAGAATTCCAAAGGGGATTTTCACCCTTATGAAAAAAAAGCAAAAGCAAAACTAGTGTTCAGTGCTGGTACTGCAGCGAGCTATTCCAGAGGCAGAACCCACCTCCGGGAGCCAGAGTGGCACCTCCAAGCTCCTCCGGGAATCACACTTAGCATCTTACCTGGGAACTATGTCTGTAAGCAACTGAGCTTTATCTGGATTGCTTTAGCGCATCCCTTAGGAAGATGCATCCCAAGATATTATCAGTAAAGCCAAAGATGGGTTATTTTTGGGGGTCTGGGAATGCTAAAAAAATCTTCCATATAAATTAATGGTAATTGCTTCTTCACACGACACTATTTTATCTTACAAAAGGTTTCATGGGAATGCTCTACTTGTGGGTAGCAGGGAAAACGGCTTATAGTGGATGCCCAGAAAGCAATGTTGGACAGGACTCCTTCATTGTCTGACATTCAAAATGCTGAAATGGTAATTAAAGCACATGAAGACTCTAGACCTCTTTCTATGAAAATACACTTTTTTTTTCCCTATTATATTTCAACTGGGGATTACTTCACATGTTGCCACATAAATCTTTCACTCAAAGGAAAAACGGAGAGTGGTGATATGTTCATCAGTTTGCTGGTTTGAGGGTTTGGGTTTTTTTGTTTGTTTGCGTTTGATTCTCCATTAGCTACATGGCATCAATATCACTTTTTTCCTGAAGGGACAGATCTTACAAATCACTCCTCAGTTTTGAACAAATATTGTAGTGAATAATGCTGCTGGGAAGAATCTTGCCTCAAGGGACTAGTTATTGTCAACTAGCTTTCAGAGTAGCTGAAATAACAGTGTTCTGCTCAACTAATATCACCTTTAGCATCATGTTTTTGAAAGTATAAATGTAAACATAGTAGACCAAGGACGCCATCTCTTTCCTTTTTTCTTTTTTTTTATTTTACACCCCCACCCCACGCATGTGTGCACACCTACATCGTCACACAAGTCTGACGCCTGAGCCCATGGTTCTGAATTATTTAAAAATTTTTCTTCATCTCGGGGCACCTGGGTGGCTCAGTTGGTTAAGTGTCCAACTTCAGCTCAGGTCCTGATCTCATGGTTTGTGGGTTCGAGCCCCCAATGGGCTCTGTGCTGACAGCTCAGAACCTGGAGCCTGCTTTGGATTCTGTGTCTCCCTCTTTCTCTGCCCTTCCCCCACTCATGCTCTGTCTCTGTGTCTGTCTGTCTCTCTCTCAAAAATAAATAAAAACATTAAAAAATAAAATAAATAGAATAAAAATTTTCATCTCTCTTAATTTTGTCCAACATAACAAATAAAAACAGCGACACACAATAGTGTGTATATTTAGATATATATGTATACTTGTATGCATATATAAGTGTATATGTACATATACACATACATGTATATTATATTATATATTTGTATATATATACACATTTATGCTATTTTAAATCATAAGCACTAAAAGTAAAACTAAATGAGGAAGGTAAGAATTAGACTTTCCATGACAAGTAACGATTCTTTTGTGTTTGTTTTTGAGCATCTATAACTAGTCAGACAACAGCAGTAAGCATGACATCTTATTTAACTCCCAGCAACACTTTGAGAGGAACATTTTTTTTTTTTAATTTTTTTTCAACGTTTTTATTTATTTATGGGACAGACAGAGACAGAGCATGAACGGGGGAGGGGCAGAGAGAGAGGGAGACACAGAATCGGAAACAGGCTCCAGGCTCCGAGCCATCAGCCCAGAGCCTGAGGCGGGGCTCGAACTCACCGACCGTGAGATCGTGACCTGGCTGAAGTCGGACGCTTAACCGACTGCGCCACCCAGGCGCCCCTGAGAGGAACATTTTTAACTTAATTTTACAAACGAGAAAAATGGTTAATGAAAGTTACTCAAAAGTTACATAATGGATAAATAGCATGTTTCAAATTTGAATTCAGGTCTGTCTGCATCAGTTATCTACATTTTTTATCATTATTTATATTTATTTGCTAATTCATTTATTCAGGTAGTGCATTGTGTATCTGTTAAACAAACATATGAAGTGTTTTTATTTAAAACCCAAATTAACTCTAGTCACTCATGACTTCTAAGAAGAGTGGCATAATTTACATAAAAAAACTGATGGTCCCAAGTTATGTTCCCTACAGAGAATTAGAAGAAGTGAGGAGCACCTGGTTGGATCAGTCAGTTAAGCATCTGATGCTTGGTTTTGGCTCAAGTCATGATCTCACAATTTGTGAGTATGAGCCCCACGTCAGGCTCTGTGCTGATGGTGAGGAGCCTGCTTGGGATTCTCTCTCTCTCTCTCTCTCTCTCTCTCTCTCTCCCCCTCTTTTTCTGCTCTTCCCCCACCTCAAAAATAAGTAAATAAACTTGAAAACAAAATAAGTGAATACAGAAAGTTGGAAGTCTTTTTTTCCCTATTTGGCTGAGAAATATATATATAGATGACCATTGTTTAGTATAGCTCCTTATTGGGCCTTTGAATTTGCACAGGCAGGTATAATGACAAGTCCAGAACTAAGTTTCTTAGCAAAATGCAGTAAAAGGAATGGAATTTCCAGCAAACCCAGAAGAGAGTTGTCTCAGCTTGAGCTGCCCTAACAAAATACAATAGACGGGGTGATGTAAATAATAGGCATTTTTTTTGCTCACAGTTCTTGAGGGTGAACATCCCAGATCACAGCAGCAGTATGGTTAGGTATAGGTAA
Organism: Puma concolor; assembly: GCF_028749965.1. Lineage (NCBI taxonomy): Eukaryota > Metazoa > Chordata > Mammalia > Carnivora > Felidae > Puma > Puma concolor. The sequence goes on along the minus strand of NC_141681.1, from coordinate 23,841,033 downwards.
GAGCTCTCTCCCTGGCTGTGGACAGCTGGCATCTCTCTCTGGGTGGGGCTTTTCTTAGATGAGTGCATGCAAGGAGGAAGAAAGAGAGAGAACAAACTGTCTGGTGTCTCTCCTTCTAAGGTCACTAACCCCATCATGAGGGCCCCACATCCATTACCTCAGCCCAACCTGATTATCTCACTAAAGCCCCATCTCCAAACACCATCACATTGGGGTTAGGGCTTCAATGTATTGATTTGTGAGGGGAACAAAATTCAGTCCACAGCAAGAAGGACCAAAGGGAAAAATACAGAGGGATCATAGAATTATAGGGAAAATTAGAGAGACAAACAAGATGGTGGGAAACAAATCCATTTAAAAAAATGTTTTAATGTATTTATTTTTGAGACAGAAAGAGACAGAGCATGAACGGGAGTGGGGTTTCAGAGAGAGAGGGAAACACAGAATCTGAAACAGGCTCCAGGCTCTGAGCTGTCAGCACAGAGCCTAACATGGGGCTCGAACTCAGGGACTGCGAGATCATGACCTGAACCGAAGTCGGACACTTAAATGACTGAGCCACCCAGGCGTCCCTCTATTTTTAAAAATGGGAGGGGCAAATTAAGAAAATTCCCTTGGCTGAAATGAACAGAAGTCTGTTAATGATGGGATGCCTGAGTTTGAGACTCCTGACTTTTTATGGTGGGTGTTACAATTCTTTTCTTTTGCCTCAAACTTGAAGATTGCCTTATCTGGTGATATCATGGGGAATACTCTAGGGAAAGGGGTTATGTTGTTGGCAATGTCAAGCACGATAAGATCTAACTGTGAAGACAACAAGGCAAACTGTGTATCCACTTAGCAGAAGCAGGAGCTCAGGAATAGAAGGAGAATTAGAATTGGTCCCATTCTCCTTTCCCCCAACCCCTAAATCTTTGGGGGTTTGTAAGAGGACTTGCAGTTTACATCTGTGTTCCATAGAATTAATTTCACTTTCTAAAGGCATGGCACTTAGTTGACATTTGAGTTTAACGGATGTTTCTTGAATACTACTATTTCCCTAGCACAGTGACATTAGACTGACTGGGCAAATCTGGGGACCTTTCAAGGAGCTTTCATAACACAGAGAGATCTCAACTAAGCAAAGATACCATTTAACCTTGTGACTATTTCAGCAAAATAAGGACAACGGAGTTTATAATTTCATTGTAGTGGGAGTATTAGTTTGCTAGAACTGTCATAGCAAGGTACCACATATGGCTTAAATAACAGAAATGTATCGTCTCAGTTGTAGAGGCTAGAGGTTCAAAATCAAGATGTCCGCAGTGTTGGTTCCTTCTGAGAGCTGTGATGGAGGAATCTACTCCAGGCCTCTCTGCTTGGTGTGTAGATATCTTGTACATGAGGCAAAGATTGTTTTCTTCTCTCTGTGTTTTCACCTCATCTTCTTTCTATGTGTATCTTTGTGTCCAAAATTCCCCTTAAAAAGGACATCAGTCATCTTGATTATGCCTATTTTAATGACCTCATTTTAATTTGGTTACTTCTGTAAATACCTTATCTCCAAATAAGGTCACATCCTGAAGTACTACTGAGTGGTAGGACTCCAACATAATTAAGAGGGGACACAATTCTACTCATAACAGGAGATAATAAATACAACTTCAGAAAAACATCCTGTATTAAGAAAACTCCTTGGAAGGACCACAAATTAATTCCATTGTACAAGACAGCCTATGAATGGGGGAAATATAGAAAAAAAAAATGACAATGTAGCAAGGTATTAATGGGTGGTAGGAGTAATTTCTTTACTTTCCCAAAATTGCAAGGCAATCATTTTTCCTGAAATGTAACACAGCCCAAGTATTGCATGTACTGACTTCCAAAACTGTTTCAATAGCACTGAAATCATTTTACATTCTACCAAATGGGATACATTTGAAGAGACAACATCCATCCGAAATTCAGATTATGGCTGGTTTACTGAAATGTAAGTCCTGTTTTTTTATAATGATGCCCTGGATGTAGTGGCTTTCTAAATGAGATTTCTGACTATATTTTAAATTCCTAGGAATTTTCAGTTTTGCATTTAGTTTTTCTAATCAAAGATTATACCATTTAATTTCTGAGATTCTGCTCTTTTTTCTAAGGATTTGTTTTTAAAGTTTATTTATTTTTTTGAGAGAGTGTGTGAGTACGGGAGAGATGGAGAGAGAGAGAGGGAGAGAGAGAATCCCAAACAGGCTCCCCACTGTCAGTGCAGAGCCCCATGCAAGGCTTGAACTTACAGAACCGTGAGATCATGACCTGAACAGAAACCAAGAGCCAGACACTTAGCCGACTGAGCCAACCAGGTGACCCTCTGAGGTTCTGCTCTTCAAGTTGAAAGTTAAAGTTTTATGATTAAAGTTTTATGACTATTGTAAAACTTTACACAACAGGATACAATAGTATAGTCAAATTCTTTTTAACGTATGTGGTAAGACTAAACTTCAATAATTTTGTGTCTTTTAAAATATACTTTTTATTCCTTCTTTTCTGCAAAGATGGTAGTCGCTCATTGTCTTGGATGCATAAGAGCAGTCGTGTTTAAAATGCTAAAGTTAAAAATTTGCATTATAATGAAACTGGTAACTGTCCAATGTCTTATTCTAAACTGCAAAGTTCAAGCATTCTATGGTCAGGGGCAAGAAGTCAAATTTTCTACGTAAGATAAAGAGCTGAAAAAAATCATAAAATTCAAATGTCTTTCATTATAATTTTTTAAATAGGTCTATCTCATATTTTCTTATTTCTACATTGTCTTCATCAATGTAAGCCTGTGACATAAATTTTAATACATGATTTATGGTTACAAATTCATTTTTTCATTCTCATTTATTATGGGGTGTCACATTTTATCACGCCTGCATTTAATCATCTCCTGTCTGCATATTAATGGTTACAAATACGATACCTGTGTAGACCCAAGAAGCCAGGAGCTTAGCTGTCTCAGAGTGTAATGGTTGAGTGCCTTGAAAAGTGGGGTTGGAAAAAAAAAAACTTTAGATGTCTTTGTACATGCATATGCATTACAGAATAACTCATGTAGTGAAAAAGAGGGTTTTCTACTGTGTACAGTCAATTTGTGTAAATTGATTTTTCATAAGCCCCCATAATTTGTACATCCATAACTGTATTGAACATATAATAAGTCTTGTGTCAAAACCAAGCACGATCATAAACAAGACGTCGCTAAGTTTTAGTGTCAAGTTTAGACCAATAGGAAAAACACTAGTGCCCTCAGGGGCATTCATTCACACTGACACCTTAGGTATTAACGTCTAAAATACATAAGTGAAAAGGCATGTTTTTAGGACTTTAGAGTTGATCTAAAGTTGAGATGAGGTTTTTGAGAGTTGAGAAGAGAATTTGCAATTAAAGATGAGTAGGGAACCTGCTGCTATTAAAGTATGGGTGCTTGACAAAAAGTAGTGCTAAGGATATGCATTGATTAATGAATAAGTATTTTATTTTTACTTGCCAGCAACTAGTACCTGGGAGTTACATCCGGCATGAAAGCATGTTGAGTTGCAATGCCAATCCGCGATGTTATGCTGAGATAGGTGTGAAGGAGGAACTGGGCTGAGTCCTACTAACTACAAGGAGAAACAAATCATGGGCAGAGCATCAGGTGCAAAGAACAAAACCCAACCAAGATCAATGAAAAGCCACACATACCTAGGAAGAAAAGGAATTATGGTAAGCTTGGGGTGGGGAAAGGTAATTAGGGAAGTAAAGTACAGAGTATTAATGGAATCATAAAAAATTAAGTCTATGACCAGTGACACAGGGTGTGCCGCTGACTATGCAAACTGGGGTTAAGCTTGAGGACTTCAAGACCCCATGAAGAAAGAGAGGTGTATTAATTAAGAGGAACTGGACACAGAATCAGTATTGCAGTAGAGAAACAGAAATGCAGTAAGCTGTCATCTTTGGCCTTGAAGATGGTTCCATGGGAAGCCTGTCCTAACTCAAAGAAAATCGGAAGACAGAATCATGGAAGACAATGTGAAAGTGTTGAAATGTAAAATAAGACAGGGTGGTTTGTCATGAATGATCTGTATAGCCTTATTAAGGATGGAAAATAAAGGCGCACTAACCCCTGTCTTCAAAATAGGATATTGATCTTGAAATACACTGGACCATCTTCCGAAATCTTTGTTACCCTAATTTCTGATGTTCCGCTAGTTTCTGAAGGAGAAAAACTTCCAAACAAAACCTTTTCTCTTGAAAAATAAGGTCCCTCACTTATCTTCTTTTGATTCTCTGTTTTTCTGTCCTTTTAGGCAAAACTTAAAGGTTAAAACCTCAGAGGAATAAAATAAGGCTTATGAAGCTGATAAAGGCACTTCACTTATAGGAATGTAGATTTCTGAGACAGAGGAAAATTATGCTTTCACAGAGATTTTTAATAATCATTTCTGCCTTTTCAGACATGATGAAGTTCACATGAGTCATAACTACTATCCTATGGATGGTAACAAAATCAACAATAGCCTTGCAAGGAAATAAACTGTACAGTGAGAAATTTCAACAGCTATGTGCAGGAAAAGGAACCCTTGTGGTCTCTTTGTTGGAAATACAAACTGGTTGAGCCACAGTGGAAACAGTATGGAGGTTTCTCAGAAAAATAAAAATAGAATTACCATGTGACCCAGTAATTACCCCAATAATTGGGGTATTACCCCAAAAATACAAAAACACAAATTTGAAACATACACACCAATGTTTATTGTCGTGTTATTTACAATAGCCTAATTATAGAAGCAACCCAAGTGTCCAGCAATAGATGAATGGAAAAACAAGAGGTTTTATATATATATATATATATATATAATGGATATATATATATATATAATGGATATATATATATATAATGGAATATATATATAATGGAATATATATATATAATGGAATACTACTCATCCACAAAAAAAAAAAAAAGAATGAAATTTTGCCATTTGCAACAACAATGTTGCAATGTTCACCTCTAGGGTGAACCTAGAGGGCATAATGCTAAGTGAAATAAATCAGTCAGAGAAAGGCAACTACCATATGATTTCACTCATGTGTAGAATTTAAGGAACAAAGGAAAAAAAACCACACAAATCCAAAAATAGACTCTTAACTATAGAGAAGAAACTGATGATTACCAGAGAGGAGGGGGCAGGGGGATGGGTGGAATAGGTGAAGATTAAAAGTACACATGTGTCAAAACATAAAAGTTTCATGAAATAAAAGCAGTGCACGTCATGGTCCAATGAACCTGAATGTGATCAACCCAGAAGGACAGAAGTCTGGAAGTTCACACTGGAGTTTTATGGCTCAGGGGGTAAGTAACCTAAAACACTTCCAGTCACATTTCATTAGCCATATTTAGTCAAGTGGTCCATATTAACTACAAGGGAGACTGGAAAACTTTAGTGGTCCTAAGTGCAGTGGAAGAAATTGTTACAGTGTGAGCAAAAATAGCATTTTTTTTCATTATACTACCTGTGTCCTCAGACACCTTCTCTTCCTTCTCCTCTCCCTTTCTCTTCTCTCCTTTCTTCTCTCTTCTTCCTTCTACTCTCTCCTTCCTTTCCCCTCCTCTTCCCCTCTCTGGCTGTATTCAATTCCCTGTAACTAGCTGCTGGTCCCGCCAATCTTGTATTTATAAATAAAACAAAACACAAGAAAACTGTATTAATGATGGACAAGTTTCCTTCTCCAGCACCAGAATCTGCCCTGAAGTCCAGAAGGATACATCAGACTGTCTCTTGAACATCTTCACTTAGCTGCCTCATAGCCATTTTAAACATAGCTTGTGGAAATGTGACTAATGATTGGCCCGGTCCCCAAACATGGTCCTCTGTCAGTTTCAGCTCCATCAATGGCAACTATCATTGACTTAGGGCCAATCTTAGAAAGTTCCAGGAAACTACCTCTCCTCTCCTCACCTCTCCTCCCTTCCCCTCTCCTCCTCTCCTCCCTCTCTCTCTCTCTCTCTCTCTCTCTCTCTCTCTCCCCCCCCCCAGTACTCATTCTTCAACTTTGAGTTAGGTTGTAAATCTGAGTCCTCTCCCACCACTTAGTTCACCACTATGTCTCTCACCTAGATTAGTGTAATGACCTCTTCACTGATTTGTCTAAATTTACACCTTTGCTATTTATTTTCAACAAACTATTCAAAGTAATCCTAGTTAACCTTAGTTTAGCATATATTGCTCCTTTAAAAAACCTCTCTAATATTTCCCCACATTGCACAGCCCACAGCCCACAGCCTTAAAATGACCTCAGGCCACATGTCCTGGCCCTTGCCTGCTTCTTCAACCTCATCTTCTATCATTGCCCCTTAAGTAATTCCACCCTGCCTGTGGTCAATCTGCTAGTTAGTCTTTCAAACGCATAAAGCCAGCTTCCACCTCAAGGACTTGAGATTCACTTTTCTCTCTGCTTGGATTGCTCTTCTCCCACATATCTGCATGGCTCTCTCCAACCCTTGAGGTCTTGGCTGAAATGTCATCCGCTTAAAGATGGGATCTCAAAAATCCTATATAAAATTATAGCCATCCTCTACACAAGTCTGGGTTTTTGTTCTGTTTTACTCTGATTATTTATTTTCCCTCATTCTATTTACCATCAAAGCATATCTTACAATGACTCTCTAGAAAGCCCTATATAAAATTGTAACCCACAAACTTCTCTCTCCTCTATGCTACCTAAATTTTTTTTCCTTATAACAGTTATCATCAAAGAACATATGATTTAATTTGTTGTTTGCTTGATGTCTTGATTTTCTACAGTTGCTGTAACAAATTACCGCACTTAGTGGCTTCAAAACACAAATTTATTATCTGACAATTCTGTAGGTCAGAAATCTGACATGGGGTTTATGCTGAAATCAAGATGTTGGCAGGGCTAGAATTTTCTTCTGGAGTCTTGAAGGGAAAATCTGTTTCCTTACTTTTTCCAGCTTCTCAGGGCTGCCTGTATTCCTTGGCTCATGGCCTGCTATCATTTTCAAAGCCAGTAATGTCTGCTTGAGATGTTCACACATCACACAGTTCTGACTCTGGAAGTTCTGCCTCCTTATTCCACATTAAAGGACCCTTGTGATAATCCAAGATGGTCTCCCAATCTTAGGTCAGTTGATCAACCAACTTATTTCCATTTTTAACCTTAATTCCCCTTTGCCATATAACTTGATGTATTCACAGTCTCCAGGGTTGGAATGTTGGCATAACTGAAAAGAGGGGGGGGGGCATTATTCTGCCTATGATACTTGTTTATTTTCTTTCTTCCTGGCCTCCAAAGTTTCTCAGTGTTGGGAGGGCACAGATTGTGGTTCCCGACTGCCCTTCTGGACAGCTGGACTGTTCTTGGTTTATATTAGCAGCCCAACAAATATTTTTTGGATAAACAAGATAGCAAATAACAGGAGCAAGAGGCAGAAACTCTAAGATGTAAACTAACTATTGAATTCTCACTGGCAGGGGTTGCCTAATGCCCCGTTGTCAAAGTTTGGACCATGGGCAGGCCACAGTGATATCATCTCAAAAAGTGTCAGAAATTCAGAACCTCAGCCCCTCCCCCAACACCGTTGATTGGAATTTTTTTCACATCTTAATTTTTTTTCCCTTCCTATTTTAGAAACAGAGAGGGAGTATGAGTGGGGGAGAGAAGCAGAGGGAGAAAGAGAGAGAATCCCAAGCAGATGCCACACTCAGTGCTGAGTCTGACTTGGGGCTTTATTCCAAGACCCTGGGATCATGACCTAAGCCAAAATCAAGAGTCAGGCCCTTAACCACCTGAACCTCCCAGGTACCCCAAAATTGGCATTTTAATAAGATCTTCCAGTAATACATAAGCCATGCTTGAGAAAGAGTGACTTAACAAATATAAAAACCAACCAGTTAACTGATTGACACATCTCCAGAAATTTACAGAGGTCTCATTCTCTATGCTTGGGATGCAGAATGACTGGACACTCATTTCCACTGATCCAAGCACACATATGTGCCCAGTTTCCTTTTCCCCATGTACTACATCAACTGGTCCTTTGAAGTACTAGAATCCAAAACTTGGATTACTACTGTTGATAACTTCACACACAAAACTACAAAACAAAGTCTAATAGTCTCTACACCTTTGCCAGCACAAGAAACAGTGACCCGACCAAAGAGGCACTCAGCATGTAACTGCTTTCCTGAGAGGGCAAAAATTAAATACCATTTTCTTAAAGCTTTTTAACAACAAAAGCTGGCAGGAGACTTTTAAAATACTGCTGTGTTTCATCAAGTCTTTTTGACTACTACAGAGGATAAGGCTTTTTTTTTATTATTGATTATTTCAGCTATGTGTATAAGTATGTATTTTAAAAACACAAGCAGCAAAAGAACAGGTAATTTGGCAACATAACAACAAAACAATTTTTGAGTTTACTTGGTTCACAAAGGGATTGAATATATTTTCTAAGAAAAAAAGTGATTACATTACTTTCAATAAATTGATCGTTGTGGCCTGAACTCTGTAGCCTTTGGCTTTCTCCTTAGTAAATGAAACAATGAAAGATTTCTCAAGACTCCTCTTGACAACTCAATGCCTTGGTTTCAAGATGCAATTTGTTCTCTCTCATAAGACTAAATCTTTCTCTATCTCCAGAAAGGCATGTCCTCTAGAAAGAAGCAATATTAAATACGGTATCTTCTCCCAAACTTTTAAATACTAAATTACTAAAATTTCTTTGAAGTGGGGAATTCTAGCCCAATGCCAGAAATGTAAACACACACATACACACACACACACACATACCCACACCCAACTGTAAGCATACTCATTACAATCCTTTCTTACTTTTCACTTTTCTGTTGTAATCTAACCTAGTTGAGGCCAGCTGACCAGCTGAGGGTCCGCATATCTACACTAAGTTTGCCTGAGTCGGTCCCAAGATGAAGTGTGACTACAGTTTGGGCTTTGTGTCTCTGGGACTGTGGGCTACCTGGGGCATAGGCTCTTCATGATGATGGCAGAGGCATAAGAAGACAAGAGATGGCAATGGGCTGTCTGACAATATCCAAAAAGATAAATTTCCTAGCACGGGGAATACTTAGTCCCACAATTTTTTTTTTTTTTTTTTTTTTTTTTAAAGAGTTACTGAATTTTTCAACGTTTTTTTATTTTATTTTTGGGACAGAGAGAGGCAGAGCTTGAACGGGTGAGGGGCAGAGAGAGAGGGAGACACAGAATCGGAAACAGGCTCCAGGCTCTGAGCCATCAGCCCAGAGCCCGACGCGGGGCTCGAACTCACGGACCGTGAGATCGTGACCTGGTTGAAGTCGGACGCCTAACCGACTGCGCCACCCAGGCGCCCCATTTAGTCCCACAATTTTTAGAAGGTTGACATATCTGCTAATAGGCGTGCTAGGTACCACCCAATGTCATCTCAGTTTCTTCACCAATAATGTCACTGGACGACTGTTTTGGGAATCACCTGTGGAAATGCCTTAGACCCATCTACCTCTCTATTACTTTAATAACAGTTTTGCATTCGATGTAATAAATACAAAACTTCAGTGTAATCTCTTGTTATCTCTCAGTTGCTACTCACAGCATGGTACACATGAAATAAAATCTTTGAATTCAAATAAACACATATTAGAATTCTACCTGCATCATCTACTGCATGTGAGACCATGGCCAATTAATAGCAATAAGCCTTGAAGAAACTTTCTTCCAAAGCTGGCAAAATAGTGCCTTTCTCATAATTATTTTAAATAGTAAAAGGAGCAACGTTTTATTTGTAAATCACTAAGCACTGCATCTGGCACATTAACACATGTAAAAACTGGTAGCTCTCTTTACCTCCAATTAAAAAAATTTACAACCACAAAAACGATGAGTTTGTCACAAGCATATTTTGTGGTAATAAGTGGAGTCACCTCATCTCTATATGTTAACTTGTAAACACCTTGAGTAAGCTTATGCTATAATACACATTTGCTAAAAGACCAGCAAAATGCTGAAATTCAATAATGTTTACAATGTGTTTTCCCTTTCAGATGCGTATCGAAAGCCTAATGAGGTCTGTTGCAAGTCTGATTGTCTTCCTAAACCTGCCATATCATCAGGAATGAATGACAGATTTTTTTTGATTGTTTTTTTCCAGGTTTTTTATTTGTTTGTTTTGTTTTGAGAAAAACCTCATCTGGTGACTATGGACAGATGCAAGTCCATAAAATTAAAAAAAAAATTTAATTCCATTAGGATGCAATATTAGGCCATGTACCATTTCATCAGTGGCATTTTAACAGAGATTCATGTTGAATTGCACTCTGGACAATCCAGAGATGCTGATGACCATATGCTAAATTCCACAAGGCACAGTGAGAGGGGCTCACGTGCTTGTTAAGGACATGCCAGGCTATCAGCAACATATGTGTTGGATGGCTTCATAGCACATGTGCGCTCAAGGGGGAATATATGTGAAAAATCATAGTCTGAGAGAGGGAACCGCATCCTCTCTCACACAATTGGAAGGATTGTAGTTTAAGATACACAGCTTATTCTTGAGCTGCATGTAGAGTTTTTCAGGCATCTCTTTAGATATCTTCAGAAAGATCATCAACTTTGTTCCTTTCACATTTTGCCCATCCTTGGGTTAGGAGAAGTGTGAGGAGAGGTTACTGTCCGTGTTTATGCAGATATCATCACCATCATCATCAATGTCAAGTCATGAATTACTTAATTTATGCCATCTGGCTTGGTAACCCTGTTAGGTGCATGATGCTATTTAATCTTCACAGTTCCACCATGTTTCTATCCCCATCACACAGGTCAGAAGGTTACAGAGATTAAGTAGCTTCCTCAAGTCACACAGCTAATAGATGTAGGAGACTGGTTTTTGATCCTGACTCTGTAGCATAGGTTCTTGTCTATATCTCATGTGAATAAGCGAAGAGAATGCACATTTTGAGAAATTTTATGGATAATATTGTCAAAGTTGAATAAGTCTATATCATAGTTTTGTATCAGAATAACTAATTTTACAGAACTTCAGAAATAAGATTGCATTTGTCTTTCATGTAAATCAAAGCCAAGACTTGTATGGTGGCTGCATGGTCAAAAGACATCATGAGAATCTTGGCTTTCTACTCCAACATCCCTAATTTAGTCCTCTTGTCCTTACAACCCAACATAATTTGAGCACTCCAGCCAGTAGATCCATACTTAAGGTGTCAGGGTGGAGCAAAAGGCAAAGAAGGAAACATCATCTTTTGTAATATCTTTGATGGCTGCACCTCATAAAACTTCCAGTGATGTCTTTCTTGGTGGCACGTGTCCTCATCTAGCTTCAAGAAACATTGGGGAATATTCCCTATTATGTGGGCAGCAATGTTCCCAGTAGGAAAATATGATTATGTAACTAAAGATGAGAAGGAGAATGGATATTGGAAACTCTCAGCAATAGATACCACAAAATCTAAATCCTCCAAAAATAATCCAAATTTTTCATTTAAAAAAAATAACAGAAAATATTAATGTTTCTGTATGAGGGATAATCTGGATAACCACTTTGTGTACAAAAAATATTTCCAAAAAATTTCAGGGCTCACAGTTGTATTCCCATTTAAAAAAATTGTTAGTTACAGCTTTTCCTCACTGGCTTCTTGAAGCTCAGCCATCATCATGAATGACACAGTAACTGTCCCAACCAGGAAGTTCACGACCAACCAAATACTTCAGTGGCAACAAATGGTCACTGATGTTCTTCACCCTGGAAAGGCAAGAGGACCTAAGCAGATATTTGGAAAAAACTAGCCAAAATGTAGCAGACGGCACCAAATATCATTTTGTATTTGGGTTCAGAACCATTTTGGTGGTGGCAAGACAATTGACTTTGGCCTGATTTATGATTCCTTGGATTACGTAAAGAAAAATGAGGCCAAACAGAGACTTGCAAGACATGGCATGTATGAGGAAAAAAAAGATTCAAGAGGGGCCCCTGGGTGGCTCAGTTGATTAATCATCTGACTTTGGCTTAGGTCATGATCTCACAGTTTATGGGTTCTAATCCCACATCGGGCTCTGCGCTGGCAGCTCAGAGCCTGGAGTCTGCTTCAGATTCTGTGTCTCCCTCTCTGCCTCTCCCCCACTTGCACTCTCTCTCTCAAAAATAAATAAACACTGAAATTTTTTTTAAGAAAGAAGGAAGAGATTCAACAAAACAGTGAAAGGAACATAAGAACAGAATGAAGAAAGTCAAGGGAACTGCAAAAGTCATTACTAGTGCTAGCGAAAATTCAGCTAGAGATTGGATAACAGAAGGAGTAAAGATCCTGCAGTGACTTTATCTGTGGTGATTGTACAGATTTTTCAAGAGAGGATGAATAAACTAAGGACTTTAAAAAATGTCAGTCACAAATAGCACCATTTTAATTGCTGGGAAGTAATGAAAGAATTGTGGCAATTCTACTACATGAATGATAAACGCATGCCAAATGAAGGTCAAGTCACATTACACCACACAATAGGAACAACAGTTTTATACTGATTTGAATAGAGAAAAATGATCACAGGTTTGACTCCCCCATTGTGTATGACAGAATTGACATTTCAATTGCAAAACAACCTGCACCATGGCAATCACATGACAATCAGGGACTTAATTTCAGCAAAACAATATCACCTGTCAAGAAAAATCCATGCTTGTTTAATGTGATTTTTATTAATGTGCATATTTTTTGTATTTAATTATAAATTTGTGGTTTTATGGCTATTTATTAGCGATAAACCCATGGATTTTCTAACTAGTTTTATGCTTATTGCATAAATAATCTTAGAGCAAAATTAATGTATATCAGCATGGGTTGTGTTTTTTTTTCCCTTCATTTTAAACAAGTTCATTTACACATTATTCAAATTTCTGAAACACAGGCAAGTAAAAAGTACTTGGTAAATGTAAATAATCACTTGAAGTGGTAAAGTCAAGTTTACTTCCCAGTCTCTTCAAAAACAGACCCATTCACTTCACACTATGCTGTGTGATCACCAGCCTGCGATTAATTGACACTTTTCTCTCTAATTCCCTCTTCTCAGCATCCATCATTTCCTTCCGTGTCTCCTGTGTGCTTGTGTCATTGATCAGGAAAGGTTTAATACCAATATTCTTGACTGCTCGTTTTGAACCCTTATGAAAGGCAGGGACTGTGGGAGCCCATTTGGGCATTTCATAAAAGGGTGATTGATGGGGGTGCCTGGGTGGCTCAGTTGGTTAAGTGTCCAACTCTCGATTTGGGCTCAGGTCATGCCCTGACAGTTCGTGAGATTGAGCCCCATGTTGGGGGCTCCAGTGGCACACAACCTGCTTGGGATTCTCTCTCCTCCTCTCTCTCCCTCTCTCTCAAAATAAATAAATAAATAAACTGAAAAAAAAAAAGTGACTGAAGGATGGACTAACTTCCCCCATGAAGAAAAGCACTGAGTATGAGTGTAGATGTGTAAATGGGCAGACTTTTGTCCAAGGCAAGGATTGAATGGACCAGGGTATGAAATTCAAACCATTGAAATTTGTTGCAGGAGAGCACTGGGTTGGTGGACGTTTCTCCTGGGCTTGCTTTACAACTCAGCCTCTCCCTCTGCCCAACCCTGTGTCCTTTGCCTTCTTTTTAATTTTTTTTTCAACGTTTTTATTTATTTTTGGGACAGAGAGAAACAGAGCATGAACGGGGGAGGGGCAGAGAGAGAGGGAGACACAGAATCGGAAACAGGCTCCAGGCTCTGAGCCATCAGCCCAGAGCCTGACGCGGGGCTCGAACTCACGGACCGCGAGATCGTGACCTGGCTGAAGTCGGACGCCTAACCGACTGCGCCACCCAGGCGCCCCTGCCTTCTTTTTACATGTAATGATGTGTTAAGAGACATCCTGCGCCCCAAGCCACATCTCATCATCTGCTTCTGGGGAACCCAAGCTGTGATCTTGAGTAACTGCTGTGATGCAGGTGCTAGGTTGCTATTTTTTTCTCCTACAGTTAGTTTGTTTCCTCTGATTCTCTAGCAGTCTTTTTGCACTACAGAAGGTATTACATTCCCATTTTACATTTAGGGCTAGTGAAAATCAGAGAAACCCACTTACTTAATCAAAGTCACACAACGGATAAGTTGTAAAGCCAGAATGAAGTCAAGACTTCACCTCCAGTAGCCCAGCACTCATTATTGTATTCATTAAAACAAAGCCCTCAAAGGTGATTTGATGAGTGTTTAATTTATGCCAGACACTGTGCTAGCTCTTGGGTGGGTAAATAATGAGAACAGAAATAGGTACTCCTCTTGCCACCTCTGTGAAACTTACAGTCCATTGGGGAAGGCAGACATTTCGCAAATAATAACATTTCGAGAAATTACAACTCATATGTAAGAGGCATATATGGGCAGGGGACATTCAAACAACTGCAGGAGATTATACAGGGCTTCTAATGAAAAAAAGATAACATTCCATCTGACATCTCAAGGATGAGCAAGACGTATCTAGGCAAATAAGAAAGAAAAGAATATTTAAGACAAAAAATAAGATGCACAAAGGCCCTGTGACAGAAGGTACCATGTTAAAAAAAAAAAAAAAAAAAAAAAAAAAGGAAGATCTCTAGAACTGGAATCACAGGGAAGGGATAAAGTGATCTGAAATGAGACCTGAGAGATACAGATGAAGGATAAGGAAGCCTACCTAAAATAAGAGGTTTTATCTTTATTCTATGAATAATGATGAGATATCCAATAATTTCAAAAGTTACCTTTGCATTTTGAAGAGATCACTTTTCTTCAGGACAAGGCATAGCCATTGCAGAGGGTGAGAATCAACCTAAGAGGAAATCTAGAAGTCCAAGCCAGAGATGTCAAGAGCTTAAGATGGAGAGAGCCGATGGAATAGACAGCCAAAGGGGTCAACACCGAGGAACTGGAATATGTCGAGCCATACATGAAATGTGACATGTAAAAGTTATCGGGGTGCCTGGGTGCTTGGTTGGTTAAGCGTCCCACTTTGGATCAGGTAATGGTCTCATGGTTCACAGGTTCACGCCCCTCCTTGGGCTCTGAGCTGACACCTCAGAGCCTGGAGCCTGCTTCAGATTCTGTGTCTCCCTCTCTCTGCCCCTTCCCAGCTCTCTCTCTCTCTCTCTCTCTCTCTCTCTCTCTTTCTCTCTCTCACTCTCAAAAATAAAATAAGCATTAAAAAAATTTATGAAGAGTTGAAAATTATCAATATGCCATTGGATGATTTTACTGACACTTTGGTTGGGGCCAGCACAAATTCTACTGCAGGAGACAACACTAGAAGGGAAAAGAAAGCAAAGCTAATAAAGCCACATATTCATAAAGCCGAAAGAGACAGGAAATCGTGGATCAGACAGATAATCACCCTTAGAGAGGGGTAATATTCATCATTTTTTCTTCCTGATCCACAACAAAAATATGTTCATATGTCCTCATAGCATGTGGATTTCTTAAAGTTTCCTTCTTTTTCAGAATCAAGGTTAGCTATTTTATAATGGATCCTTTTATTTAGAAATATGAACTCTGTTCCTGATACTCTTTGTCCTGTCTTTAGCCACTAATTTAGGAATAGCCTGACCCATCGTACTGCATAGGTAATGGCCTTGCTGTAAAACTGGGGCCCCGCACACATCATTCCTTAAAGGATGAAAGAGCATGTTTATAAAAATCCCTCTATGGATATTAATAATTTTTGTCTCCTGTATATTACTTATGAATTTATCCATCAGGCTCATCAAAGTGCTTGCATTTTCAAGTATTTTAAAGATTGTTTGTTCTTATAGATTAGGTTTTATTTCATTAAGGCACATAACAAGCTAGCTAAAAGCCTTTCATTTTGAAAGCAGCAGTCACCCATAAACTAACATGAGGGGTGTTGAGAGCTACAGAACTCAAAGAGATAAATCAACATTTCACCCAATAAATATGGCACTTTGCTCTCAAGAGGAGAACTTGATCATTTTTCACTCCCTTCTTGTCTCTTTCTATTTGGCTTTCCTCTACGTGGAACTGGATTTACCTTTTCAAATCATTCTAACCATGGCAGGCTTATGCTTGAAATCCTAGAATGGGTGTCCACTTCCTACAGAATGGAGCAAACATTTTAGCTTGGCACTAAAGACTCTTCAAAGTCTGGTTCACAGCTAGGTTTTCAGTGCTGTCTCCTGCCATAACCCCCACCCTTCAGGCCCACTAAGCTCTCCTTCCAGAATTGCTCATGGGGCTCCCCAGCAAAACATGCTAATGCATACCTCCTTGGTTTTGCATATGCTGTTCCCTTCATCTGGAATCCCTTCCTTTTTATTCTTTTCTGGAAAATACTTGTTTACGGTTGAAGACCTGTTTCAAGTGTCACCTTTCCCAAAGAGCCTTCCTGAGTACCCACATAGTTACTCCTTTTTCTCCTATTTCAAAAAAGCTTTGTAAATATTTCTATCATCTCCATCATGGTATTTTGTGACGGCCTCTTTACTTATCTGTCTTCCTAAAATGCTTTTAGGCGGGCTATAGAATGTGAGGAAGATACAACAGATACAGGTTAAGATTCTACTTTTGTTGTGGTTTGCTTGTTTTTAACAGGGATACAGAATCAATACAAGCAAAGTGGCAGCACAGAGCTGCACATACGTAGCTTTCTCATCATAACTTATGTTGCCAGTCGTGTCACCCAATGCATAAACATCCTATTAACACTTGGGATTGATAGAGAGGCTTAAAATATAGGAAACCTTGGGGGTGCCTGGGCGTCTCACTCATTTAAGTGTCTGACTCTGGATCTCGACTCAGGTCATGATGCCATGGTTCATGAGTTTGAGCCCTAAATTGGGCTCCACACTGATAGCGCAGAGCCTGCTTGGGATCCTCTGCCTCCCTCTCTCTCTCTGCCCCTCCCCCCCGCACACACGCATGTGCTCTCTTTCTCTCTGGCTCAAAAATAAACTTAAAAAAATATGTAGGATAACTTGCATGAACCTACAGACTCTCATAACTTAATAGTTCAAATTGAGAAGCGCTTAAACATACTATTTTCCTACTTTCACTACATGCAATGTTACAGAGGGAAAGCAGAGAGAGTTCTGGAAAGAAGTGCTGGAACAGTATAGAGGTTATTAGCCATGACCTTCAGATAGGGAAGATCTGGTTTTGAATGCCACGTCTCTCACATATCAGCCCTTTGATGTTTAATGCAAGTTACTTAAATTTTCCAATCTTGCAAAATATGGATTAAAATACCTACCTCATTGGGCAGCAGAGGACCTGGCAAATAAAAGTTATCACAAAGAGGCTTATTATGAAAGGAATACTATGCTCAAGAGAACAAAGGAGCACCATACTAATTTGTATTAACAGTTGCTAACTTCCTGTGGACAGGGATTGAAACAAAAAGGATATATCTAGCTTGATTGTTTTTTCTCAGAAGCTTTGCAAAAACAACGCAATATAATTTCCAGACTGGCTAATTAGTATCTGAGATAAACTGGTGATGCTACTGTTTGGCTGAATTTTCAAAAAGGTTTGCTTTGTTTAGACCTCCAGGGTCTAACCTAGGACATAGCATATACTTGAAAACAAGACTCTGAAGAGCTGAGAGTTGCCTTTTTTCTTAAGAGAAGTCCTCAAGTGGCCCAGAGAATATGGAATTGTAGAAAGTCTTACATGTTTTTAAATCTAAGAACCTTGACACTGTTCATCAGCTTCTTGAAACACTGTCAGTATGTTCAACTTGAACTCTGGATTATGATAGTGGGAGACAGGGAAAGGCTTTGGGATTATAGTTTAGTGTGTTTCTCACGTCACACTGTTATTATTCTCAGCAGCAGAGTGTTTTTCATAGGATGTCTTGCCTGGAGACCTAATTTACCTAACAGAGAAAATGAAGCTTCCCATCAGTGAAACAAGAGGCTCTTTGTCTCAGCTCTCTTAAATTCTCTCACCTCCCTGCTCCTAAATCCACACACGGAGGACCCCTTGGGTGCATGCTCTAACAAGGCACCTCGGAGCAGAGTGTGAAAATGTCCAGTATGTTGGGAGAAGCATGGATGTCAGAGTCTAAGTGATTAGAACTGCAGACCTGCCACCATCCCCCAAAACATGTTTACTTTACACGAGTATCTTTTTCTCTCTAAAATCCAGGGTCTTCTTTATCTTCTTTACAGAACATGAATAGGGAGAGTTGTTTTCTATTTGTTTGTATGTTTGTTTCACAGAATTGTTATAATAACTGAGTAGTCTTAATAATGACAGCCAACATATATTGAGGGCTTACTGGTGTGTCAAGAACTATTTTCTAAGTAATATCTACTTTAATCCTCACAAAAACTCGATGGGGGAGTCACTTTATTACGACTTGCTCCCTTTTTGTCTACATTACCAGATCGTCCTCTCTTTGTCATTCCTGAGAGAACACCATAAGGTAACACAGTTAGTGCTAGGTAGAGTCAGCATTCAAACCATAGCAATTCTTCCCCAGACCCCTCACTGTTAGCCAACAGCTTCTAGGCCAATACTGAGTGGCATAAATACAGAGCCAAGCATCTAGGACTATTCTGAGTAGATGCAAATCCTCTCAACATCCATTTTATGCCAAATAAAACATGGCAAATAGTAATAACTGTTATATCATTATTATTGATATCATTGATATCATTATATTTCAAACAGGCACATATTTAAATATCCTAATTCAATGTTGTTTCCAAAAACTAACCAAAGTGATGAAATTACATTGATGTTGACTTTACTGAAGTCCTACATTTTTATTCCATTCCACCATCTTGAAAACAGTCAATTCTTTTTTTTTTTTTTTTCCACAAAGGTAAGCTAAGGTCCAAAAACAAGAAATCCACAATGATACACCATATTATAAAATACAGTTAGTATTTGGCAAACCTCAATATAGTTAACCTCTCAATAATCTCTCAGATAGGTAACTACTATTTTCCGTCTTTTGTATACTATTTGCTTCTGGTTTTCCTTCTGCATCCCCACCTTCTCCGTCTCTGTTTCCCTTCCAGATCATCTCCTCACACACATCATACAACTCATCTCTCAGTGTTCAGTGTGACACCCGCCATTTCAATTTCACCCTTTCAAACTCTTACTCATCAAATAGCCTCCACACTCCCACTGATGATTCTAACCCATATCTCATCTCTGAGATCTGCACTCATACCTAGCCAGACTTGACCAGTTGTCCCTTCAATATGGTGGACTGAACACATTGTGCAGGGTGCATGGCGGCCAAAATAGTACCACCTAAATGTGTGGATCTGGAGATAGAAAGATTTACTAAGACAGTGAGCAACTCTACTTCAGGGTAAGCTGGAGAACCTGGACTGTTTTCTCCTCTCCTCCCCTCTCCTCCCCTCTCCTCTCCTCTCCTCTCCTCTCCTCTCCTCTCCTCTCCTCTCCTCTCCTCCCCTCCCCTCCCCTCTCCTCTCCTCCCCTCCCCTCCCTCCCCTCTCCTCTCCTCTCCTCTCCTCTCCTCTCGTCTCCTCTCCTCCCCTCTGCTCCCCTCCCCTCTCCTCCCTTCTTCTCTCCTCCCCTCCCTCCCCTCTCCTCCCTTCCCCTCCCCTCCCCTCCCTCCCCTCCCCTCTCCTCCCCTCCCTTCCCGTCTCCTCTCCTCCTCTCCCCTCTCCTCCCCTCACTTCCCTCCCTTCCCCTCTCCTCCCCTCCCCTCTCTTTTTTAATTTTCTCTCCTTTCCTCTCTTTTCTTATTCCTTCCATTCTCTTCTCTAATTCCAATGAATCCACCCTCTCTTCTATTACTTCTATTCCTTCAAGCAAACCAGAAATTAGTAATCCATAGACTACCTGCTATTTTTCTACACCTAATTTCTCTCCTTCCTTTTGGGGATGGGGGTAGGCAACCATTCCTAAAACTACTTCTGCCAGCTTAGATATTCAGCACAGTCACCCATTCCTATCTCTTTACTTGATGTATCATGCTTCACCCTTTTCACTCCCAAACCTCACCCCAAGCTTCAGCCATCTTAATTTGTCCCTGTACAAAGGGACAAAACTGTACAAAGGTTATCTACTTCTAATCATTATTTAATCTGAGTTACAAGAAAGCCTTTCTTTTACCCTTTCTTTTTCCATTTTTAATATTCAGGCATTCCAAGACAATTTTAAAAACATCTAGTTTCATGTCTCTTCATAGACAAAATATTTCTTGACATTTTTTCCCCTCCAGAGCAATGGATCTTTATGTCCCACCTCCTCCTACCACCCAAGAACTTATTCATTTCATTGCTGAGACTTCAAGTTGAGGTCACAACTGAATGTGATATTTGTTTTTATTTTTATAACCCAAACTAGATCATTCAACATAAAAGCATCTTACAAGGAGCTCAGCACAGTCCTGCTCCGAGTTGTTCCAGGGAAGATAGATTTCACCTGAGAGCTCTGGCATATCCCTGTACTTAGGTGCCTGTATCACTCACTGCTGTTATTAGAAAGAGGACTTCCTTCAAATTTGCCAGATCATAGGCTTGCTGGGCAACACTTCAAAGCAGCTGATAGTGCATTGCTGCCATTAACACTAAGGATGAGGGTAAGTAGCAGGGATAGGTACAGTTGGAAGAGAAAGGCTTAGAAATCTGTCACAAAACCTCTGGGAGGTGAATTGGGGTGGGGGAGACTTGTGTATGTAAGAGTGACAGTCACAAATGCCAAGAAAACCAGTCCATGATCATCTGTGGGAGGAAAAGGAAATCACGAAGTATGATGTGAATCGTGTCTATTGCAGGTGTCCTTCTTACAAAAGGCATGATCCTAAACCAATTATATTCAAATGACTACCTAATAATACCAGATGGATTTATAGTAATTTTTTCAGCCCTTTGAAAGAACATAACCACATGAAAACACAATATGCTCCTTTCCATGAAGTTACACAGTGATTTGGGTATCATAGGTACCACTTAATGTTACAGAGTTAATGAGAAAATTAAGCTCTAGCTGCAATGCCACATGTTCCTTTGTTCCTAATGAACACTGACATTAGCGCTCAATTAACAATGACACATATAATCCTATGAGCCTTTGCTCTGATTCCAACCCAGTATGGCTGGACCATAAGGAGACCTCCCTGTGTGATCAGATCAAAGCTCCTATGCAGTGTGTCTTTTCAGAGCAGGGAAGAGACAAATTAATCCTATCTGTCTAGTTTTAAGTAGCATGGTCAAGGAACCATTGGGGAAAAGTCATAGCAGGGGCCTGCAGAAAGCCAGCCTCTAAACAGGTTCATGTCACAAAAGAGACAAAGTTTCGTGCCTAGCAGTGTCTGTTTGCAGTTTTCGGCTCTGTAATTTTTCTCACAGATATTTAAAATTAAATTAGCACTTTTCGTTTTTAATAAGAGATATAAAAAGAACTCTTTGGTCATGATGCATAGCACATTAGCTACAATTACATCAATATATCTTTCTCTGGCTCTTTATGCAGTTTTTGACTTTTTTTTCTTTCTAACCTCCTTTGGGGAACTCTTAGGGAGCAGCTCTTGCTAATAATTAATAATGGGAGGATTCTCCTGAGGAAATCGTTTGGAATCGTTATGCTCTTCTAATAAATTGTCATTTCAGAATTCTAATCAGCAAAATTTGGATTCCCAATGTTTGGTAATTACAGTGGGCCCATTGCATCTGGATTGATTAAAATGTAAATGCAACTGATCCTGTCTTCAAAAGTCAATATAAAGCAACATGCATACATTCACGTGGAACAGGATTCATGTGTTTGGGAACTTTAAGGGAGAACCTGATATTGAGATAATAAACACGTATCTTTCAATCTCTGCATAAATGGGCTTCTTTCATTCAACTGCACTTTACTCTTCCATTAGTCTCTGCCGCAGCAGCTCCGAACATCTCAACTCTCTCAGTGATGTCACACAACCACATTCAAATCGTATCAATGTTTATCTGCCTGAAATATGTGGCAATGCCATCAGTGCCATGCCACTGTCACCCAAGGAGCTCTAATTATCATACCGTGCTTCGTAAAGGAACCCCTAGCAATCCTTTGAGGAAGATGGAACCAGAACAAACAGGACAAGGACCAGCTGCAAAAAAAAAAACGGAATGCTTACTGAATGGTGTACCAAAATCAAGATATCAAGACTAATCTCTACAGTCAACAATCCGATCCAATGGAGGTCGGATTTCAGACTCACTTTTCTGAAAACTTCTCTCTTGTTTTGGTTAAGGATAGTGTCTTTTCCACGCTGTTATTCATTGTAGATCCCCATATGATACAAATTGTAAACTTTAAAACTTTATTTCCTAACATCAGTTCATAGAATCTGAAAAGCAGATTACTTGACAGCTCTCTTTGGGATGAGTAAGGTATCCCAGCAGTGTGTGAAAATCTATCTGCACATTAGCAACACCCAGGGGATTTACTGTGCTTGTTGATTGTGTTTGTTTTCATCAGTGCTCAAGCCCCACCCACAGAGATTCTGATTTAATTAGCGAATGGAGCACTGGCATCTAAAAACTCCACAAATAATGCTATTTTGCAGACAGGTGGAGACAAACATTTTTAAGCAAAGGGATTAATTTCCATATGTACCTAAGTGGGTGTAAGGCTATGCTAAAGAGGGATGGGTTCTTCACTTCTGAAACAAGGTAGGACAGTGCTAAAATAAAATCCATCCATCCATCCATCCATCCACTCATGTGTTTGTTTAGGAAATATTAATTGAATACATACCAGGTACCCTGTACTGTTCTAGGCAACACAGCAGTGAACTGAGTAGACAAGGATCCTGTTTTCAGAGAGCTCGCCATCTGGTGGGAAAGACAGAAAGTAAACTAGTCAACAAACAAACTGAGGAATCAATCGGTCAAATCACCTTCAGAAAGTGGAAAGTGCCGTGAATGGAATACAACAGGTTCGTGAACACGGGGAATATCCAGAATGTGGGGCTGCTATAGAGAAGAGAATCAAGTTGGTACCTTAGCAGAACAACATTAAAGCTGCAACCTTAATGATGCGCAGGAGCCTATCGATCAAAGATCTGAGAGAAATCTTCCTGGCTGGAGACACAACTAAACATACCTGAAATAAGATCTGGCTTAGTATATTACAGAAAGAACTTCACAGATTAGTGAGGCTGGAGTCAGGCAGCAGAGGGGAAAGTGGGGAAGACAGGACCAAGCAAAATCCGGAGGCACATACGGCAAAGCCTTTTCAGTTATGGTAGGTGTCTGAATTTTGTCCTAGTTTTTAATGAGAAATGGTTTCGGGTTTTGATTTAGAGGAAGACATCATAACAGCTTTGAACAGAGGTAAGAGAAAGAGACTCTAAGGGGTGGATTCACACTTCCCAGTAATAACAGAGAAAGAGATGGTTGTAATCTTAAGAGTTCGTGTCTGATCTTCAGGGATTTGGTTTTAGTTGTTATTTTACAACATAATCAGAAAGTCACCTTTTTCTGCCCTATCTATTCCCTCTAATAGTTCCTTGAGAGACAAAAAGCATATGAGGGAATCCCAAAACATGCATTCCAAGTAATCAGTCCCTTTTCTGAGTTCTTAATATAACTGTTTCCAGCAAGAAAATAACTCTTCTGTCTCTAACCCACACACTTTGCAATATTTTCTTTCCATATTTTAAGAGGATCAGAATTAGATATTTTTCCATCCCGAAACAGCCAGGAGATGGTTAGGAAGATGAAGAATGAGAGAAAAGTGGTCATCCCAGGGGAGAATAAAGGGACCAGTGATATCAGTGCCCTCACTGTGTCTCCCCTGCTGTGATAGGCACTTTACACTAGGGACCCCTTTAACACTCAATCTGGAGAGGTAGATTTTTCTACCTTCATTTTATGGATTTGGCAGCGAGTAAGAGTGGATGGAGCATTAGTGCCCAGAACCCAGATTCTTTTTATTCCAAAATCAATGCTATTAACCAGTTCCCCACATTTCATCTGCCAGTTATTTCCTTCTACAGTTTAATGACATGACGGTGCATCTGGGACAGAGCAGATTGACCAGTCCACCTCAGCGACTTTCATTTCTGTCCTTCCCCAGGACATAGGGATCATTTCAGTCCAGAATCATGGAGGGATTGTGATACATCTATATCTAAAAGGGACAACGGGACCCACCACCTCCCTTTCTACATACAAGGAAACAGAGTCACAAACACAGCTTGCTAAAGGCAGAATTAAGTCTAGAAATCGAACCTCCTCACTCTTCATCAAGTGCTCTTTTTTCAAAAACTAGGCTGCCTCTGGCTTTCCTGGAAATGAGCTCTGCCTTTGGCTCTCCATCTCTGACATATCCAGAGCTAAGGATTGCCAGGAACCTGATGGAGACCTTGAAACTGGTTTACTGATTCCACAGTGCAATCACCAAAACTCACACCACCCGCCACCCTTTGATGTGCTAAGAAGATCAGTATTCTTGGGGCACCTGAGTGGCTCAGTCACTTGAACGTCTGACCTTGGCTCAGGTCATGATCTCATGGTTCATGAGCTCAAGCCCCACATCAATCAGGCTTGCTGATGTCAGCACAGAGCCTGCTTCAGATCCTTTGTCCCTCTTGTGCTGCCGCTCCCCTGCCTGTGCTCTCTCAAAAATAAATAAACATTAAAAAAAGAAGAAGAAGATCAGGATTCTTTACAATCTGCACAAAAATCTGAGATATTCCAGGGCTCCAGGTAATTCCATGTTTAACCATATAGTCTGGGGAACTATGATACCTACCATTCTTCACACCATAATACTTAGCCAGTCTTTTTCAGAGCCATGCTTTCTTCACACTATTTTCCTTACCTGAAATGCCCTTCTCATTTCATTTTGAGAGAGAACTGCAAGATTAGCCTGTTACCCAGGCCACTGTCAATACTTGATGTCCCATTTTGCCTGGTCTTAAACAAAAGCAATGGGTAATTAATATAATATGGTCCACCTCCTTCTGCTTGTGTGTCATTCATTCACTTCTCAGATCTTCTGCTTAAGGCCTTTTATATGTCAAGCACATGGTTAGGAATTTGAAACACCAAGAGAAGTTAAGTCACAATCCTTACCCTCAGGAGCCAAAATCCAGTAAAAAGATTAATTGATCAATACATAATTACAAAAAATGTGAAAATCCTCTGGAAATCTCTGAGGACACATTTACAGTTAGGTGAGACCTATAAATGTTTAAATCTGTATATCATGTTGAGGCAACTTATATTGGATTTCTCTTCTGGGCTGAGATGGTATTGGTGTGTGTGACATTACTTTATATATCACATATTTTTGGCAACCTACCTAATAATAACAATTTGTGATATCTTCATATTATTTAAGTATTAATACTTAACATGCCATATATTTATGCCTTATGTCTTGAGTGAATCTTTGAGGAGAGGTATTATGTCACGCATGTGTGTGTGTGTGTGTGTGTGTGTGTGTATCGCCTAAAAGCAATTTTCAAATTAAATACTGTTGTGTTTGTTTTTTTTATGTTTTAATTTAACTGTACACCACCTAATGTACATAAAACTTCATATTTAATAAACTTTTAGCAATGTTTCAACAATAATCTGAACCACTTATAGTAGACAAATTTGATTCCCATTTTGGAGTAACTTCAATCTGGCTGGTATTAATAGCTACAGATTTTTATTTTCTTTCTTTAAAAGGTGTATCTACAGTACATGATAAATCCATTGGTTAAACTGTATTATCTTAGGATCCTAGCTCTGTTATATCTCAAAACCAGGATAGCTTAAAATGTAATCTCCAACCCCCTGCCAAAAGTGTCAATCACAATTTAGCAACCAAACTACAATCTGAATATAGGGCTACATGACTACTTTGTTCAGAAAAGTCTTGTATGCAAAAGCAATATTGTAAGAGAAAAATATATGCTTATTTTTGCTTGTTCTAGAAAACTTAAAAACATTTGACAGTAAATTCTCCTTTTTCCCATGCCAAGTTCTTCCATTTTTGTTTTGTTTGCCATCCGTGTATACCATGAATGTTTGAAGTAATTGCTAACATGTGTCTGCCAATATAGCCGTCCATAATTACTTTAGTGACAGCCTATGCTTAAGGCTCTCTGATTAAGAATATACTGTCCCACATTTGTCCCCTTATCTATGAACTCTTATATCTCTTCCCTCTAGCTGAGAGCCTTTGTGGAAACAACAAAGAGCAGAGAAATCTACTGATAATTCAAACTTCCACATTTAATAGTGAGTCTATATATTAATTTGTCAAGAGAGTGACTGGAGTGACATCATTCAGTGATACAAATATGGAGGGCATGCAAGACAGAATGATCATAAATTCTCTTACTCTCCAAAAGAAAGTGTGTGTGGGGGGGGGGGGGGTATTCCAAAAGAAAAAAAAAATAGACAGGTACTCTGTGCCTAAAAAATTCTCAAGCTCATAGACTAAATGCATCCATTTTATATCCCAAACCTTGATAGATTAGTTTCTTGCTACATTAATATAATGTTTTGAGCCTTTGTTGCAACACTCAACATGTTGTTTTTCTACTGAGTCCCCATGGAATATGTTTTCACTCCTATCACTACACACACACACACACACACACACACACACACACACACACACTCACTTCAGCCTCATCTATGTTCTCAATTACTATTTTATTAATGATAGAGCAACATGAACTCACACAACAATGCAGACGGAGGGAAGAGGTAGAAGAAAATCAAGAACTCTGCACTTTCCTGAAGGTGAAGGACCTGGCAGATTATCCTTAGGATAAGAGCAAATTTTTCACCATATTTTACAAAGCCCTTCAGGATATGGACCTAGTTAAGTTATCCAGTTTACTTTCTGGCCATTACCAAAAATGGCCCTTTCTTGCAATGAGCCCTCTACTCACATCAAGCAGCTCATGGTACAGGAAGGACCATATTTCTATGTTACTCTGTCTACCTAAGAAGCACTCTTCTTTTTCGTTTTTTGATTAAGCCCTTTTCTTCCATTACATATCAGCTTAGATATTGCCTCTCCTAAATCATTCCCTGTAACCTCTCTAAGTGTTAGATATTCCTCCTCTCAGGACCCAGAGTCTTGAATGCTTACTCTATTGTATTCCTTAGCAACTAAACACAATTGCCTTTCTCCTTCAGTTGATTGTGCTTCCTAAGATAAAAACTACAAATTATTCATTTCATAATTTCTAGTACTCAATTCTACTGGCCACTTTTATATGTTGAAGGATCATAAAAAATCCAAAATCAAGATCTACGACTTACCTAAATAGCTATAAATGCAACCAACTTCATCAATTACTAATAAGAAACACATCCAGGATTTTACTTAGAAGCTACTTAGTCCTACTTCAGAAATGTATAAAAAGATTTCTTGATTTTTAATGAGAAGGATATTAAAAGAAGGAAAAAATATTTCAAAACCAGAAAGATTTCAAAAAGAGAAACACTGGGCTCAGGATCAAGACATGACATCACGTAAACTGGTCATAAAGAAGACAGAACAAAACCAAGTAAATAAGTAAATAAATAAACAAAGACTCCCTACCAGAAAAAAAAAAAAAAAAAAAGAATCCCAAGAAAATTCAGTATGTCTACTTCTTTATTTGGACTTAAATGGTCTAAGTAAAAATTGACCATTACAGGCTATGAGCTTACTATAGAATAACATACAATTAATTGTCATAATTATGACTGAAATATCTTAAAATACCTTTATTAACAGCATTTATTTTCCAGTACATTAATCATTTAATATTACCTCAACTGACATTTACTGTTTAATTATGCTAAAATTCTCAAGTTGTGAAGGAAAAGGTACTGGACTTTATTCTTATTTAGACTCTGCCCTTAACTGCAGGAGGGGTTGGGTAAGTACTCTCTTGCTCTGACTCATAGTCTCCATCTTCTCTCCACTTTCAAAGTGGCAGGATAGTGCTGGACATAGTATTGGCTTGATGGATGTACCGTATCACTGCTTCTTGTGATTAAAATGAGGAGATGAAACTATCTCATTCTTCAACGCTCAAGATTCAAAACGGGAAGAGCCCCACTATATCAAATCAATCACACTTGTATGGGCAAATCTCTGTTCTAGCTCATGGCCTACAAATCCATAGAAAAGTTGCTCATTTAAGAGAAATATTCTGAAAGTTAATTGCAATATTCTGTGTAGTATTATCCAGAGCTTAAAATACAACTTTTCTTTGAAATGTCACAAAAGGGTTAAGGATGAAGTGGTATAAAACAATATTTCCAACCATTTCAACTTCATTTCTGGCACTGCCTTCTGAACCTTGCACATTTTATTTCTTTCCCATATTGAGTGACTTTTCAAGTGGTCCTGCCGTGAGCCAGTAGAATTACTAAGAGGTTTCTGATTTCATAGCTATTTTTTATTATATTTGGAAGCTGGTCTTAAGTAGAGCTAAAACTCCAGGGCCACTATTTTAGAGTAGTAAAGATTGACATCTAAATTATGATCTAAGAAAAGTACAAGGCCATAGCTTTCATTGAATGTAGAAAGAAGTAAAAAATGGATTTGTCTTTGAAAATGGTGGCTATTTGACATCTTTGAGAAATTTTCAAGCATATTAAATTCCAAATCTCAGCAATGAAATTGTAATAGACATTTGCTTTACGTCTATCACTCTTAGTTAATTCTCAGATAAAGTTTCTTAAATCTAGCTTTAAATGTGTCTCTCTTGTCCTGGGGAATATATGTTGGCATATGATTTAAGAGTCTAATGTAGACATTATAAGGGTTAGTAATGGTCAATGGTAAGACATAATGCAAAAATAATTTGTTACCAGAGAGAGAGAGAGAGAGAGAAGGAAGACATCTGGTATTCTTTGATTCAATCCCAGATTTGATACACAGAACCAGGAACTTTATATTCTACTCAAATCTAAGAAAATAGTGCGAGTTAGATGTTCTACTTCCCATGTGAAAAAAACCAAAGGAAATTAGAGCACATGCCTAAGGTCATCTGTGTAGAAAGCATCATTCTCTGTGCCTAGAATGAGTTTTTTCCAATTCTTTATCCTTATAGGTTCTTTTTATTTATCCTTCCAAATGGAATTTAAATAGAACTTCTTAGGATAGACATCCATAACCACCACATTCAGTATGACATAGATGTATGGCCTCTGTATTTCTATAACACTTTGCATGCTCATCTTCAAATTTATAAAAAATAATAGTTTATTTCCTGATTTAATCCACTAGATACCAATCCATTGAAGGCAGGAAAAATGCCTTATCATATATGACAAACCGAGTATCTATCTTAAAAGAATGACACATCAAGCATCTAGGGAATATTGTTGCATAAAGTGGCATAGCTGGAAATCAGATATAGGTCCATGTAACTTTTAAGGTTGTGCATTTCATGGTGGCAAGGCAAAAATGATAATATGGGCAATTACACCGAAACACAAGTAATAAACTCATGATCAATGAGGCACCATCACAGAGGCAGGGAGTGGGTGTTGGCTGGAGTTAGAATTCTTTGTGATCATGTCACCAATAAGCTCTTCATCCTAAGTCAATATCCATATTTAGTCTAAAAGAGATAGAAAACTATTTCTGTTAAAACCCTACGTATCATACCAGTTTCAATGAACATTGTAGGGCAGGGAAGAGAAAGAGAGAGACTGACTCCCAACTGACTGAAACTGGGATGACAAAGTGAAAAAGCAAGAAAGTAAATATCTTGTCAACATCTGTCTTTCAAACATCACCTCCACCTTGATTCTTATTTTTAGCAGACAGGTAGTGTTAGAATGTTGCTTTGAACTCTATGCATATCAACTCATTCAAAACAAGCAAATGATAAAAACACTGTAGCACCCTGTACAGTATTCTGCTTTTTTCATATATAATGTCAGTTCTTAATTTGCTGCGCTTATTACCTACACTATTTAAGAGGGGGGAATGGTATCACAGAATCCTAGTGACACAGCACCAAAGTACAAAGACAAATGCAATTTCAGAGTATTCCAGAGTATATAAGAATTAGGTCATGAATAAGATTGTATTGCCTAGATTTTGCTCTGATTAGCTGCTGGCTATAGGTTAGAAGGCTGGTATGAGAGTAGACAGATGAATATATACCATAGGAAAACCTAGCAAAGATTCCAATCCACAGCTGCTGACTTCAATCCAGGTCCCTCCACATTGCCATGTTAACTGATTTCTTGAAGTTATTTTGTTACATTGTATTTCTTGTGTGGGTACCCATGAGGCTGTTGGATACTCTGGAGGAATACAGAATGGCTAATTACTACCCTGGCCATAAATCCACTCATAAAATGGTATTTACGCTAAGATGTATGGGAACTCACCAGGTTCAACATACTCTAAGCTACATATCTTATCTCATGTCATCCATTGGACACTCTGGTGAGGCTAGTTATTATCATCTCCATTTTAGATGGACCACTGTATCCCAAGGAGGTTAAGTGGATTTTCCAAATTCACACAACTAATATGGAATAAAGTTGATACTTAAAACCAGTTCTCCAAACTTCATGTGATACCAGCACTGATGTCATACCTCATGGACTCCTTTTGTTTGGCACTTTCACCATGATTGTCTTATGAAATGACAAGATTCTAAGGGACACAGAATTATTTCGATTAATGTGGCATACTACTGCAATCATCAATACAGTGTGAACATATAGAACCGTGGCACAGATAGTTATTTTTGAAGATGATGGTGGTAATGGCGGCTATGCTGTTGCTGTTGACAGGTTTAAATTAGTCTGCTTAGAAAGTTGAATGTCTTCAAGTCTGGTGCTGTTTTGGTGGCAATAAGAAAAAATGACTATGTGTTTGTATATTTTCTAATTTTCTGTTGAAATAGGGTTGGAGAAATAATGTTCTTCCATTTTTCCCCAACTCAGGTGTCATGGGACACACACAAACACACACACACCCCTCTCACCATTCATGGACAAGGTCATTTCTTTTGCTTATTCTTTTGTTAAGTCCAATTAGCCAATGATGATATTGCCCAGGTGTTTTTGCCTAATGTTACATGTTGGGCAAATAACTGAAATTGTGCCCAATAAAGAATGACAGATACATAATGCTTCAAGGTTCCAGGTAATGCTAACTTATTACTAATTTTAGACAAATATTTTATTCCTGTTAGCTATCATCATAGCCGGACATTACCATTCACTCTTGCCTGGAATGTTCTAGGTGTTTTTTTTTTTTTTTTTATCCCTAAATAATTATTCCTGTTCATCAGTATGAAAGCTTTTCACTCTCAAAAGTGTCATGGTTTTTTCATCCTATATCCAAAATGTTCTTTACTGTACTATGGTTAAGTATACCATTATATTGTTACAGTGCTGCTTAATATTGTTACGTAGGACCTTTGTTAAGTAACCCAATATTAACCCAGTATAGAGATGAGACAAAATGCAGAGATAAGAGTGGTTTCAGAGACATTTAGTAAAGGTATTCTTTTCTAAGTATTTATCTTGTGTATGAAAGATAATATATCTGCCAGGTTATTTGCAAGTTTTCTTTCTTCATTATAAGCCCTATTAGTACTCTCTCTCTATGCTTCTAGTATCTCAATTGCAATATATATTCTTAGACATTATTATCCTAATGTATAATATAGATTACAGCTCTATCTTCTAAGCTGGCAGTTGGCAATGTGGCTTGTTATGCATTCAGAAATATTTGGAATGTGAAATTAAACAAAAGAAGCATGCAGATATCAAATGACTACATGTAAAAATGTCTTTGGCACTTTGTTTGCAATTAAAATAATTCTAAATATACCTAGCACACTTTTGCATCCAATTAAAAAAAAGAAAATAAATGTAATTGGTAGAATTTTTATTGCCTATGATTAGGTATTCATTTAGTTTTTTTACCCCCTGAGGGTCTACAATTACAAATAGTTTCTATATATTGTCACAGTTCATAAAATATGCCCTTTAATTTAACATATCAGAGCTTTGGCAAACAGAGTTTAAAAAAATAACGGATGCATTTTTGTCATCTGCTTTTTTAAACTATTTTTTCTAAAAATATAGATCCGACCATACATACACTTTTTTGTGGTCAGTATGGAACTTCCATTTAACCAAGACTTAATCTCTTCATGTTGATTAAAATGTCCTTTTATTTTTGAAACTTCAGCAAAATGAACTGAAAGCTGAGATGGGCTTATAAACTGTAAAATCTGTGGCACAATCTATCAGTTAAACAATTTATTATTTTGTAATGAAAAGACACTATCACTAATAGGTCAAACACTCTCATTCTCATGTTATTTTCTCATTTTTTGTGATGGTAAATACAGTGTTGTTATCTTTGGACAGGATGACAGCTTCAGGAAGGAGATACAACCCCAGGGATCAGCACTTTAATTTGAAAAGCCAAGAGGAAAAAACACAGGAGGAAATCAGACGAGGGAAGGCTGGAAACAAAGCTGCTTTTTACAATCAAAAGTTGGACAAGGAGCCCCTGCTAATCTCATGGCGACTCCAGAGGTTGTACTTTTAATAGCAAAAATAGAGGAAATAGAAACAAATGGCAGAGCCCTCTTTAGTGAGGGCTTGAGGACACACACTCAACATAGGATGATCCCCAGGATATTACTTTCTTTAACAGATTATATACGGGAGAGGCAGGGATTGTACAGACATTCTGAGCATAAGAAACTACTTTCTTTTACCTTCATTAAGAGAACTATGTTTATGAAGGAAAGGCCATAGCATGTCTGAGTGTCTACTACATGGTAAACACAGTAGGAAGACAGCAAGGCACAGACAGAAGGTAATGTTCTAATTCCGGTTGCAAAAACAGATCATTTGGGGACCGACAAAACATTCACATGCATGAGATATTGATATTGGCCCATGTACTCTTTAAAGCATGTATACACCCATAATGGCATCATTGTTGTCTCAGTGCCTATCACAAGCTTGAGAGTACTCACACATATTTCTTGAACTCAATCACTAAAAGATATGAGAATGACAATCTTGGAGTGATTTGCGCACAATAACATGACATTATTCAAAGATGGTGACTCTTAGCTCAGTCTTGAGCATTAACTAAATATTAACTACATGTAGAAGGAAAGGTGATCTGGTTCCAAAAGAGAGAGCAGCATGTATAGCTGTGTGAAACTTGTTCTACGGCTAAGTATGTATGAAACAGAACTAGAGGAAAATAATAAATGATGATGATGATGAGGATGATGATGAGGATGATGTTAACAAAATTCCCAACATCTAAAATTCCCATTGGCTTCAATGACTGTGTTAGACGGTTTGCAAGGCTACTCACTGTTCATTAATCTTCATAAAAATCCAATAAAGGAAATGCAATTCCCAGGACAAATTGTCAGTATTTCTAAAAGCCTAGAGGAGAACCTCAATATAGTTACCTGGGTTAAATAAAATAGCATCTTTCAACTTTAGGGGAAGAAATTAAATCAATGCAATATGGAAATTCCGGTTATCTATCTCATGGCAATTAAATGTTCTGAATGATATATGTACATGCTTTTGAAAAAATAAGAATGGAGAAAAATAGACATCGATTTAAAATACAGTGCATTTGTGAGACAAAAATAAAACATAAGTTTAAAAAGGTAGTAAAAGATCTTTAGGGGTGAAACATTTGCAAAACGCAAATTCTATATGAAGTTTTTATTTTATGATCCCAAAACTTTAAATGACTTAAGAGGCCTCATAGGTGAACTTGATTTCAGACTCTTGAGTTTTTTAGCATCCAAGTCTTCTATCTGCTAATTTGCACCTCTAGCATTTATGGTCTTTTTTTTTCCCCCAAGTTCTTAAATTAATTGCTTATGTGCAGGTCATTGTTTATGAGCTAGTCAGAGAAGTTAATTAATTTTTAGTTAATATCTGAAACAAGGAGCCTTTCTCCATTTGTGCTATATATTTTTTTTACAAATTAGCAAAGTAACAGAGTGCCCCTGACAAGTATTCAATATCTTGACTTCAAAATCCAGCTCCACGTCCCCTCCCCTCCCTTACATAATATTGACTGTTCCTTACTGCAGCCTAGCTCTTACTATAGGGGAAGATTTACCCAGCAACTCTCCTACCTTCATTCAGTGTTTCTCAGGAATACAATGCTAACTAATGTGACTTGCATTTTATTAATTGAAATAATATTTAATATTTAACATCTAGAAGATGTTACAAAACAATTGAGTGGATAGTTCCCATATACCTCACCTTCCATAAAGTTTACAGCATTACTAACATCTTACATTAGTGTGGTACATTTGTTAAAACTGATAAGCCAATATCAATATATTATTATTAACTAAAGTGCCTAGTTTATATCAGGGTTCATTCTTTGTGTTATGCATTCTATTGTATTGAGTTATCTATCTATCTATCTATCTATCTATCTATCATCTATCATCTATTTATATAAGGATATGTATCCATCAATACAGGATTCCTCATTCCCCTAAAAATCCCCTGTGCTCCACCTATTCATCCTTCATTTCCACCAAATCCCAGAAAACACCAATCTTTTTACTGTCTATGGTTTTGCCCTTTGCAGAGGCTCGTATAGTTGGGATCATACATTATCTGGTGTTTCTAGACTGGTTTATTTTTTACTGATTTATTTTATGTATGACAATATTTATTTAAGGTTCCTTCATGTCTTCATGGTTTAAGAGCTCATTTCTTTTTATTATTGAATAATATTCTATTTTCCAGATGTACCACAGTATGTTTATCTAGTCACTTATTCAAGAACATCTTGAGTATTCCTACTTTGGGGTAATTATGAATAAAGCAGCTATAAGCATATGTGTACAGGCTTTATGTGGACAGAAGTTTTCAATTCATTTGGGTAAATACAAGAGAGCATGGTCCTCTACTAGGTTTTGGTTTTGTTTGCTCTTCTTTTTCTTGGATCTTAAGATGTGAGCCAGATTATTAATTTAAGATTCTTTCTCTTCATAACGTATGAATTTAATCCTATAAATACCGCTCTCCACGATGCTTTAGCTGTATCCCACATATTTTAATATGTTGTGTTTTCCTGTTAATTCAGTCCAACTTTTACAATTTATTTGTATGTGTTTGCATTTCCTTTAATCCACTTTGACCTAAGAATAGTTTAAAAGTTTGTTATTTAGTATCCAAATATTTGGATATTTTCCTGTTATTTTTATGTTATTGACTTCTAGTCTGATTCCACTGTAATTCAAGAACACACTCTTCAGGATTTCTATTCTTTTAGATCTGTGATTAATTTTATGGCTTGGAATATGGTTTAGATTGGTATGTATTCTCTGAGAACTTGAAAAGAATGTGTGTTCTCCTGTTATTGAGTGGTATGTTTTGTAAACGTCCATCAGATTCTGTTAGTTGATAATACGGAGTTTTTTTACAACTGTGTTGCTTCTCTGTCTAGTTACTTCATTAGTTGCTAAGTTAGGGCTACTGAAATCTCAAAATATAATTATGGATTTGCCTATTTTTCCCTTCAGATCTATCAGTCTTTGCTTAACCTATTTTGCTGCTCTGTTGTTTGGTGCATCCAAATTTAGAATTGCTATGTCTTCTTGATAGGTTGCCCCACTGTCATTACGTACATCACTGTCTGCTCTGGTAATTATCTTTGCTGTTAAGTTCATTTTATCAGACATTAATATACCTACTCCAACTTCCACTGGATTAATATCTGCATGATATATCTCTTTCCATCCTTTCACTTTCAGATGCCTAGTATGATACATGTGAAGGGAGTTTCTTGTACACAGCAGATAGTTAGGTCTTGTATTTTTATCCACTGTGCCAGTCTTTGTCTTCTAATTAGCGTATTTAGACGATTTTCATTTAATCTAATTATTGATCTAGAGGGCCTAAGTCTGCCATTTTACTTTTGAAGTCTGTGTGTTCTGTTTGTTTTGTTTTTCCGTTTTCTTTTTTCCTGTTTTTTTATGGTTATTTGGACGAATTTTGGAAATCCACTTTGATTTTTCCATAGTGTTTATGAGTTACTTAGTAAAGCCTTTTAAGTGGTTGCTGAAGGTCTTACATATGCACAGACATTTTATCATAGCCTGTTATTGTCACAATTTTATCAATTCAAGAGAAGTGTACAAACTTTACCTTCCTT
Source organism: Puma concolor (assembly GCF_028749965.1). NCBI lineage: Eukaryota > Metazoa > Chordata > Mammalia > Carnivora > Felidae > Puma > Puma concolor. The sequence goes on along the minus strand of NC_141681.1, from coordinate 23,804,862 downwards.
TATGCCTCTTTACCCTTCTTGTTTGTAATGCAATTTTCTTAAATATTACTTCACATACATTTAGAACCACACCAGAATGTGTTATAAATTTTACTTCAGTTTCCAAAAATAATCTAGAAAATTCAAGATGCTAAGAAGTATCTCTTCTATTTATAGGTATTTCTGCTTATCAAATTCTTCTTCCTTATTGATGTTCTGAGGTTTCTTCTTTATTTCCCTCTTATTAAGAGAACTTCATGCATTCTTTTAGTGTCTGCTAGCAACAAACGCTCTTAGCTTTCCAACAGCTGCTAAGGTCTCAACTTGCCTTTAATTCTAGGAGGACACTTTGGCTACACATAGGCTTCTGGGTTGATAGCTCCAAAAACATTGTGCCTCTTCCTTCTGGCCTCCATCGTTTGTAATGAAAAATCCTCCATCATTTGAAGTGTTTCTCCCCTCTATGGTAAAGCGTCAGGTGTTTCTTGTTATTTTCACAATTTCCTTTCCTTCCCTTTCCCATCCGTTATCTTCTTATTATTCATAAGTTTGACTGTGGTGTTTCTTACTGTGGATTTCTTTGTGTTTATACTCCATAGGATCTGCTCACCCTCTTGATTCTTTAAGCTTATATCTTTTGTCAAATTTGGAAAGTTTCAGAGACTATTTGAGTATTTTTAACCCCATTCTTTTTATCCTCTCCTTCTGTGACTTCAATGACAAGAACGTTAGTTTATTACTATTGTCTCACAAGTCACTGATGATGTCCTGTACTCAATATATATATGTGTACACACACACACACACACACACACACACACACACACACATACTGTTGTATTTTAATCCAGTTTCCCTGCTGTTTATATTGGATAATTTCTTTTCTTTTTTTTTTTTTTTTTTACCTTCAACTTTACTGATTCTCTGTCCCATCCTCAGGGACTTTGGGCCCATCTTCAGGGTTTTGTTTTACTTTGTTGTGATTATTGCACTTGCTTCAAGTTCTTCATTTGGTTTTACTTTATATCTTCTCTTTCTTGGCAGAAACTTTCTATTTTTTTATCTATTTTCATTTTCCTCCTTTCTTTGAATTCCTCACTGGTACCCAGCAAGGTTAAAAGTCCTGATGCCTCCCTTGGCCATTTCTGACATCACTTTGGTGGGTGAAAAGATGAGAGCACTTCATTACACCCTGGAGAGGATGAAAGTTTAGCTTTCTACTTATTCTTTTCTGAAGTGGGTGGAGATTAGGGCTACAGATTTTTCTGTGCTATGTGGTTACAGTACGGCAATTATTTTCCATAAGTTTTCTTTTCTTTCCAGGCTCTGTCCCTCCTGATCCTTTGTGTAGAGTGAACTGGATTTTTGTTTTGTTTATTTTTCCTTGTTTTTGTCATCTCCATATGTTGGCATTTTAGATGACTGGCTTCTTCAGCTCCAAATCTTGGATACATTAACCAAACAGCAAGTCAAAATCCAGGGAATTCATCACCACATCATTGTTGGGTCTTGAAGACCCCTAACTGGTTTGCCTTCCTCTCTCCACCTTTCAATGTGTTACTCTGTTTATCTATAATGTCCAGAGTTTTTAGTTGCATTTAGTGGAAAGAATAGGGAAAAGTATGTTTAGCTAATCTACCAGGAAGCATAACTACTCTATCCATGTCATTGCTTTTGTAGAAAAACTCTAAGTTTAGCAGCCATATGTTTTGACTTGTTGGTATCATTTCTTCATAGGCACTGATTCTTTTTGGCCTCAGTTTTATACTTGATTACATTCGTTGAGTAAAAAACATCACCTGAATTGTACTAAGCCAGTATCTCTGATGGATAAGGGTTAATCTTTATTTCCCACTGTAATCCTCTGAAATAAGAAGAAAGTAGGCTTTTGAGAAATCATATCACAATTTTGTTCCTTACTCTTGAATATGAAAACAGCAAGCTGTGGATTTAAGGAGACATTTTTTTTAATCCCCGGGTGAGCTGAACTAATATAATGATAAAGGTCTGATGCATCAGCCAATCTTTTAAAGAACTTAATGGATGTAGCTTGTATCTGATAAGCCCTGTAGTCTATATAACTGAACAAGAACCACTTCCTTCCTCTCCAAGTACACACATGTAGACACAAATGAAATCTGGATTTGAATTTATTGGAAGTTGCATTTGGAATATTGATTTCTAGAATCAAGTAGAAGAAAATTAGCTGTAATAACCATAGTTGAAATAAAGTTTAAAGATGGATGGTGACCCAGCCAAGATTTTGTTTTTTTGTTTTTTGCTTAATTTTATTTTAAAAGAAGAAAAATGCAGTGATAAGAATGATAACAAGTTCAAGTTTTTGTGACATCTTGTTGTAAACTATCATTTTACACACACACACACACACACACACACACACACACATACACACACACACAAACACACATATGCATCTTGCTGGAAAAAGAATATCAAATTTTAACAGGAGTCTCCACTCAGAAGAAACCTTTAGTTCAGAGGATTTTTACAAGGTGAAATAGGCTGTGTTATATATATTTATCAATTTGTTAAAATGCAGTCACTTATTTTTCTATAAAATAAGTACGTCAGAAATAGTTCATTCAATTTTATTTGATGGCATTTTTATGTATTGTTTTGATCATTCTTCTGTAAGCTAAAATTAACATGATGAATATAGGCCCATCCTACCATGTCTTACTTTAAAATTTGTCACTGGATAATGTCTTTCTTTATTTTTAGTTGCATCCAGAGACCACTTCTTCCATTCCCCACTTTCCCTTTCATATTATCAGAAATAATTTAATAGCAGACCCCACATACTTTATTCCACCACTGAAGAGTCTGAGCTCTAATAGCTTGTGAATGACAAATGTGCAGCACATAACCCAGGTTTCGGTGAGGGGGAGTCTAAACTCCATCATTTTCTAATGTCCCCATGTTGACAGAAATTATCTAACATAAAGTGAAAAAAGAAGTGTCAGCTATAACCCTGAACTCAATGGGCAGTCTTGTCAACAACAGGGGCTAAGTGTCTCTGTGGTATCATTTACAGATATTTGGCTTTGTTTAAGACAACATTTGCCACACAATAGGTAACTGAAGAAATAGTGAATCGATAAAGATTTAAAAATTTTTTATGATAGTTGTGTTCCCAACAGAGGAAAAAGAGTGAACTGCTGTTTGCTGAATACATACTATAAACAGAGCACAGAGATTGCTCCTACACAGAGCATATTCCCTTTTATCATTCTTGAAATTAGCCTTAGAATATAGTCTTTTATTCCCTTCTCACATATAAGAAAACTAAGACTGAGAGAAATTAATTTTCCATGTATATATAATTTATGTTATTAATATATGTACTTTATTTGCATATATATCTTAAATTATCAAGTAATATTTCTTTATGACATATAAAGCAACACGAAAGTATATTAAAGAAAAGTAAATCACCTCCTTAAGAGTTACTGTGATACAAATATATTTGGGGACTAAGAGCATGAACAAAATTTTAGAAAAAAATTCAAATAATGAATTCAGAGTTTTGTCAGGATATTCTTCTTTGAGAAGAAAGAACCATATGTAAGACTTAAAAAGTGGGCAATATTGTAGCAAGAAGGAATATTGAAAGACACTAAACTAGATAAAACACCACGAATAGGAGCGTGAAGATAAAAATAAGAAAAGGAAGTAAGATTTATTGGATATGTATCACGTGTATCTCCATTAATATTCACAAAAAGGGAAAACAGAAATGGTTGTCTATACATTATGAATGAAACAATGGTATTTGATAAGACTGACCAGCAAATAAGTGTCCGGTCTAGGGTTTCGACACAACACTGGACAATCTTGCCAGACATGTTTCACCTTAACTAAGGGTTTGGTACAGTGATTATAAAAACCTTAATGACAACAGAGATCAGTATCAAATTATTTTCTTGACTGCATTCTAATGGGATTTGATTCCATTCTCCAGGTAATGAGATATTTTTTTATACTGTTTGAAAATGGAGTGGGGCGCCTGGGTGGCACAGTCGGTTAAGCGTCCGACTTCAGCCAGGTCACGATCTCGCGGTCCGTGAGTTCGAGCCCCGCGTCAGGCTCTGGGCTGGTGGCTCGGAGCCTGGAGCCTGTTTCCGATTCTGGGTCTCCCTCTCTCTCTGCCCCTCCCCCGTTCATGCTCTGTCTCTCTCTGTCCCAAAAATAAATTTAAAAAAAAGAAAAAAAAAGAAAATGGAGTGACATAGTCAAAGATAAATCTGGTGACTATATGAAGAATGGATTTTAGTAGCTATTTCCTGAACCCAGAAAATGAAGTTAGGAGGCTATTGAAGTAATTCAGATGTCTGGAAAAAAAGAATCTGCCTTAAGGTGGGATTAGTGGTCAAGAAAAAGAAAAATGACTACATGGAGTGTTTTGCAAGTAAATGGACTGGATAAAATACAGTTATCAAAAGAACAGGAAAAACTGTCTGTTTCACCTTTCATATCCTATGATGTTTTTCCAATGAATTAACAAATTAAATAAGAAAGCTAACATTTCAAATGTGGTAGAAAATGTGGCAAAGCTTTCAGACCCACAAAGCTGATGGATATATTCACATAAATGTAGCTTGGATATATTGGTAATTATTTCAAATTATATGAAAGGGGTATAATATTAACACGATGGAATGCTTCATAAAGTTCATGAAGCCCAATATTTTATTAAACACAGTGCACTAAACTTCCAAATAAATATATAGTAGTTATTAGCATTAGTAATAAAATCTGATTATTTTTATAATATATGTTGATTTCAGCAGTATCGATTTTTTCTTATTTGTATTAGGTTATTGAAGCTGTGCATTACTCACACTGGTTACTGGTCGAATTGACATATTTATACCATTTCTTGTAGTTATGTAATTGGCTTTATTTTTATTATACCACATTCTTTTGTGAACTTTTTTCTTGACTGTTGGCATTATTTTATCACGGATTATGCACAAAGGGGCCTTAAATTAGTTCTTCGAAACTAGATGAAAAGGGAAACAGCTGTTGACAAAAGCTAAAAACATATATTTTTCTTATGTTCCATGTAGATTCTTGTATTTTCTTTTATCAGACCCAGTGTCGCACAACATTAGCTGAGAACCTACTCTGTGCTTTTGTAACAGGGGCATGTTCGACAGAAATACACCTTTCAAAATAAATAATTCAAAACCAAAAATTCAATAAAGGAGCTGCTGAAACTGGTCCGCTAACAAGGAATTTGAAATCAATAGTTGTTTTTTTTTAATTTTTTAGTACGTTTTTATTTATTTTTTAGAGAGAGAGACACACACACACAGCGTGCAAGCAGGGGAGGGGCAGAGAGAGAGGGAGACATAGAATCTGAAGCAGGCTCCAAGCTCCGAGGTGTCAGCACAGAGCCCGATGCGGGGCTCCAACTCACCAACAGCAAGATCATGACCTGAGCCAAAGTCAGATGCTTACCCAACTGAGCCATCCAGGTGCCCCTGAAATCAACAATTTTTGAGGGGACAATTGTGAGGATAGTAAATCCAGGTCAGGGTTATGAGCCAATGAAGGGTAAGTTGAAAGTAGCTGCACTCACACACCAGTGTGAGCACTATGAAGATCGCTTTCTACCCTCAACATCATCATGTACTGCAAGCTACCCAATACTACTGTGAGGTGCTGACATGAACTTATAATTTCCTCCATAGGATTGATGAACATTGTCAGTAACACTTGCTGAAAAGAAGGAAATATCTCTGTGTTTAATATATGTATTCACTTCTTGTGGTATTTAGTTCCTTCTGATCTTCTTTAATCTCTTTGATTCTACTCTTTTCTTTCATTTGTGTGTGTGTGTGTGCACATATTATTGTCATTATTTATGGCAATGTCATAGTCAGGTTATTTAAACAAATTTAAATTCATTAAAAAAACTTACATACACAAATATTGAATCATTATGTTGTACACCTCAGACTAATATAATGTTATACACCAATTATATCACAATTGAAAGAAAGAAAGAAAGAAAGAAAGAAAGAAAGAAAGAAAGAAAGGAAGGAAGGAGGGGGGGAGAAAGGGAAAAAAAGAAAAGAGAAAAAAAAAAGAAAAAAATTAATACAGTCTCATTGCCACAACTCCAAATTGTAAAGGCAAAACAAACAAATCAATAAACGAAAACAAACAAAACAAAAAACAAACAAAAAAATTTTACCAATGAAATTACCAAGGATATTTTTCTCTTCATAAGTACTTCAAAAATCTATAGAATCTTTCTTTCATAACATGCCAAAAATAATCCTTCTCCCCATAAAATACTTAGACAATCTTGAGGGCCTTAAAAGCACATAATTTTTATTTGTAATCTGAATTGTCTTCATCTTACTCTTTCGTCTAGATGAGAGGACCCATGAAGGTAGGCTCCATGTCGTTTTCATTTTGGTAAGGGCAGAGTGATGACAGAGGTTGAATAAGTATGAACTTCAAAATTAAAAGAGAGAACAGTATCACCAGAGAATATCCTGAGAACAGACTTGGTACAAATGTACTAAGAACCAAACATTAATGTACTTTGTAACATGTCACATTTCAGATTTTATAAAGAACTTTCCCAAGTTTGTTTTCGTCTTTCCAGTTTTTCCACTATCATAAAGAACGGAGGAAACAGCAGTAAAGTAACACATAGGTTTTCCTTTGGGACTACCAAGAAAGAAGAGACCAGTCAGACCAAGCCCAATGCACAACCACATGGCACAAGATTGGGGGAAAAAAAAAAATCTGGAATGATGATAAGTGGAGTCAGTGTGCTGAGAGAATTGGGGAAAGATTCTGGGCTGCAGGAACAAAAGGACAGCATAGACAGGCGAGCTGAGCAGTGAAAGCCAGATGGGGTAGTCTCTGACCATTGCACTTAGCTGCATTTCTGTTGCCCCAAGACTAACTTCCTTTTTAGCTGAGAGGGGAAAACAGGCTCCCTGTACTTAAGGCTAATATGAGTCACTTCCTCTCACTGTTTAACATGATGAGGCTTCATGCCTTCCCTCACTACCACAGCTCAAAGTTTCAGTGCTCCAGCAGGATAATTCACCCAAGTAAGACTGCCACGTTCTACACTTGAGGATACTGAGGCTCACAGAAGTTCATGATAGCCCAAGTTCACTTAGGCAGAAACTGTGAATTCAGATTTAAAAATGGGGCTCCTGGGGCACCTTGGTGTCTCAGTCAGTTAAGTGTTCAACTTTGGCTCAGGTCATGATCTCACAGCTCGTGGATTCAAGCCTCAAGACGGACTCTGTGCTGACAGCTCAGAGCTTGGAGACTTCAGACCCTCTGTTTCCCTCTCTCCCTCTCTGCCCCTCCCCTGCTCATGTTCTGTCTCTTTCTCTCTCAAAAATAAATAAACATTAAAAATAGGGGCACCTGGGTGGTTCAGTTGGTTGACCATCTGACTCTTGGTTTTGGCTCACATCATGACGCCAGGGTTGTGGGATCGAGCCCTGGCATAGGGCTCCATGCTAAGCTTGGAGCCTTCTTAAGATTCTCTTTCTCTGTCTGTCTCTCTGTCTCTGTCTCTCTCTCTGTATCTCCCTCTGCCCCTCTCCCCTGCCCATGCTCTCTTGCTCTCTAAAAAAAAATAAATAAAATAAATTAACTTAAATTAAAAACAATTTTAAAATCAAGTTTTCCTCACTCCAATCCCTTTTCTGTTCTACACACAATTAATCAGAAAAATGATAATGATTTGAGAATCCTCAACTGAGTTTCTCATGAGTTTTAACCTCTGAAACGTGTTTATGTTCTTTTCTCTCATTTTATTTCCTGTACTCCATCTGATTCCTTCCTCTGGGACTTACCTTTAGCTCTGGGCCATGGCCATCATCTCTAGACTCCGGAGCAACCAACTTTTCTGGGAAATACACTAAATGGCTACTTCTCGTCTGCACTTCCTATAAAACAACAATTGTGCTGAACTTTTAGAATTTATTATTTCATATATTCTTTTCAACTAAATTTTAGTGTAGAGATTTTCCCCCACTTCCATTGAAGAAAAATAAATAAGGTGAAATGGTTGGAGGAAGTCACAAAGCTTTCACAAAGTGAAAAGCCACAAAGTCACAAAGTGGTGAAGCCTGGATGCAAATCCATGTCTCTCTGACTTAAATCCTATGCTCTTACAGCTCAAAGTTTATGCTTCTACTCTGTTCTTGTTTATGTCTCCAATGAAGTCATGTTCAAGAAAACTACTGTAGGCAATGTCACTGATTCTTCAATCTACAGGCCTATCCACAAGTCTGCATACTTTGCTGAACTCCTCTTTTGTGGCACTGATAATAATTTTAATTAATTGCCAGTATAAGTATTTGTTGATATATTTTTTAATTTGTTTCTCACTAGCCTGTAAGTTTCATGACGACAAGTACCTGGACCACCATGTATATGTTTGCATTCCAGTACCAAAAGCAATTGCTGACATTTAGTTTATCTTCACATAGTTTAAGAGAAGCAATGCGTATATGAAAAAATTTTCTAAAATATTCAAGGGACTTTGTTTGTTTTGGTATTACTGATAACATTGACCCATTTAGGAGCCATCTACTTTTTATACACTTAACCCCACTTTTTCCAGACCCTCTTCAGTCCTTCTCCAACCATCTTTGAACAATGAGGAGGCTAACTTGTTAGACTATATTGACTCAGTACTCTTCCCCCTGGCTTCCCGTGAGATTCAGCCAAGGGGAGCCACTGACAGGTAATGTGAAAGTGATAGAGAGATTAGTCAGAGTATTTATTCCGCTCTCTTCTTGCCCAGTAGGCCATGTGTTCCAATATGAAAAGCCACTGCTCCTGTCAAAAACCTCCCTACCTCACAGAAGTACTACAAACTCAGTTACAATAACCAAACTGTATCCATGCCTTAGGGCTACCATAACAAAATACCAATATTTGGGCTACTTAAGAGAAATTTATCATCTCACAGCTCCGGAGTCTAGAAATCTGAAATCAAGACATCAGCAACGCTATTCTACCTCTGAAACCAGAAGGAAAGAATCCTTCTTGCCTCTTCCAGCTCTAGTGGCCCAATATTATTCCTTGTCTTGTAGATACATTGGTCTAATCACTGACTTTGGCTTGCAGATGCACCACACCAAACTGCCTACGTCACCACATGGCGTTCTTCCCGTGTCTCTGCCTTCACATAGCCATGTGATTCTAAGGACTTCGGTCACAGTGGATTAGGAGCTTAACCTACTCCAGTATAACTTCATCTTAACTAGTTATATCTGCAATGACCCTATTTCCAAATAAGGTCATATTGTGACATATGGAGGTTAGGACTCCAACATATCCACTTTTGGAGGGATGCAATTCAGTGCATAACACAGCCCTCCCCTTGCCCCTTTATGCCTAGAAATGCTAAGATACCTCCTGTTGCTTACACACATTGTGTTCATCATCTTATTGGTTTCCATTTACTCTGTCTATGCCTCTGCATATACTCCTTTCATTCAACTCTCTTGGTTATTTCTCTCATGTGTGCTGTTTCCTGTAAGAACCCTCATCATGTTAAACTGCTGCCCCTATCTTCCCAAAACTCATAGTATATTTATTAAATTTGGCCGGAATTGAATGTGTCCAAATTTTGGAGGTCTGAGAAGAATTTTCAAAAAAATAAAAGTAAAAAGGTAAAGAGAAGGATAGGTTAAGAGCTAATTAGAGGTGTCAAATAAAGCCACCATTAATATCAAACAGGACAGAGCTCTTTGATTTGACCTTTAGAACTAAAAAAAATAATCAAAAAAGTACATAGTTGTCAGTCAGCTGGTGACATCATCAAAACTAGTCATAGCAAACTGTTATTTTTTTTTTAGTGAGAAACCCACTAGGTCCTTCAGACATCGGCTGTAATAGAAACTGACAGGAACTGGTAGAGAGGGTGAAGTAAAAATTTCAAAGTCATTTGTGAATTATAAATAAAATATAACACCATATATTGCGTTGTCACTGCAAATCCGTTGTTCAATGATGATAAGGAGATCTGTACCTGCTTTAAAGTATAATATTACCATCATTCACCCAAAGTCATGTTAAGGTGCTTTGGAAAGCGGGGACTGGAATGGATGGGCTAACACAAATCTCTGTTTGCCTCCTTTCCTTAACACTTCACACATAATCTCGCTTGCCTTGTCTTCGCCCTACATAAACACCAGTTTCAACATTTAAGAAATAAATGCCAAGAGTAACTTACAAGTGAGGAAGATTACCCAGTTGGGCTTGCCATCTTTGTTAGGACAAAGCAATTTAGAATTGTGGTCACTTTAGCTGCTCTGAAAGTGTAGGTGCATGTACACATATGTGCATCGCATGGGTCTGTGTGTCTGTGGATATGCATGTTTTCCTACAGTTTCATCAGTATTCCTTAGTGTAGAAATCTTCCGTCTAAATGACAAGACACTGAAGTCTACTTGAGAGTAACCTTGAGAATTCATGGCATAGTTTTCTTAGGCATAGACCAAATTAGTTCATTATTCCAGCTTAAGGGTCCACAAATTTTCATTTCACTTTAATGCATTTCTTAGAATAGATAATATGAATGTAATCTGACTGAAAGTAATTTCTAACAAAAATACCAGAATAACAACACTAGCAAATGAAATAGTCTGTTTATTCATAGGATTTGAAGTTACATATTTGCCTGTCTTTCATAGGTAGGCACTGATAAAAATAAATTCTTGGGATTTCAGTGTCCATTTTTGTCTTTATTATTTTTCAATGTTTTTTTAATTTATTTTTGAGACAGAGAAAGACAGAGAGTGAGCAGGGGAGGGGCAGAGAGAGAGGGAGACACAGAATCTGAAACAGGCTCCAGGCTCTAAGCTGTCAGCACAGAGCCTGATGCAGGGATCAAACTCACAAACCGCAAGATCATGACCTGAGCCAAAGTTGGACGCTTAACTGACTGAGCCACCCAGGTGCCCCCATTTTGGTCTTTATAGCATAATAAGGTACTGTAATGTGGCAGAAAGAAAAGGCCATTGGAAGTGACACAGACCTGGGTTCTAGTGCTGGTTCTGCCTCAAATTTTAAAATTCTCTCTGAGGATACCCATTTGTTTCTCACATATAAGGAATACGGGCATTTTTCTAAATTACATCTTGCTTCTTTTCAGTTTTGTCAATGTGTGATTTTATGATATATAGAACTCTAGGGAAAACATAGCATGTTATGTGCCATAGATTATTATTTATATAACATAAGTTGCTTGAAACCTGAATATCCATAGAGGGCAAACACATTTTCCACTAGCTTTCTAGAGTGGCTATATATGTGGTCAACATAAATACAACACTGGTTCATGTTATTCTTAATGGTCTCTGTAATTTCAAAGCCTTTGTAACTTGTTTTAATTTATTTTAAAGCAACTGAGACATATCTAATATTAGAAGCATTTGAAAACTATTCTATGGTAGACAGCTTCCAGTTATTCCTACCTTCTGGTATTCACGTTCTTATGTAATCTTTTCCCTTTGTATCTAGGCAAAGTCTAGTGGCTTGCTTTTAATAAACAGAATATATCAAAAGTGATAGGCTGTCACTTCCAAAATTAAGTTATAAAAGATTTTGTCTTCCATCTGGTTCACCCACTCTGTCTTGCTAGCACTGATGGAGCATGCATTTATACTGTGAGCCACTCTATGGAGAGGCCCATGTAACAAACTAATATCCAAACCAATAGCCTACAAACCCCCAAGATGTCAGTTCAGCAGCCCCTGAATCCTCCTAATAACCATGTCAATGATCATGGAAGCAGATCCTTCCCCAGATGAGCACTGAGATAACTTCACCTCCATCAACACCTTGACTATAGCCTATAAGAACCTTAAATCAGTGGCCCTGGCTATGCCCCACTGAGCTAGAGTTTAGAATCTCTAAACTATGGAAACTGAGAAAATAAATACTGTTACTTAAGTCATGAAACAGCAGGATAATTTGTTACATGGCAATAGATAATATGCTTTCTCTTCAGTATGAAGAGTGACTGCCAATGTAGGGTGTGGCTAAGAGCCTACTTTTAGGGGGAAGAGAGAAGTAGTAAAAGACCCAAGCAAAGATTGCAAGTGAGATACTAAGTTCTTATTCTCCTAGGAAGCTTGGGTTCCTAACTGGAAAAACGAAACAAAACAAAACAAAACAAAACAAAAACAGAAAAAAACAAGCTCAGAAGCTCTGGAATTAGAACAATAAGTAAGTTTTGCATAGGTCCTTAATTCTCCGTCAAAAGTCATCTTTTACACAGCAAAGGAAACCATCAACAAAATGGAAAGACAACCTATCAAATGCGAGATGATATTTGCAAAGGATATAACCCCTTTTAAGGGATTAATGAGCAAAATATATTTTAAAAAAGTCATACAACTCAACACCACAAAAACCCCATATAATCCAATTAAAAATGGACAGAGGACCCAAGGAGCCATTTCCCCAGATAAGATATACAGATTGTCAAGACACATATGAAAAGATGCCCAACTCCACTAATCAGAGAAATGCATATCAAAACCACAAGAAGATATCAGCCCTTACCAGTCAGAAGAATGGCTAGTATAAAAAACACAAGAAATAACAACTGTTGGTGAGGATATGGAGAAAAGGAATCCCTTGTGCATTCCTGGTAAGAATGGAAATTATTGCAGCAACTATAGAAAAGAGTATGGAATTTCCTTCAAAAATTAAAAACGAAAATACCACATGACCTAGTAATTCCACTTCTGGGTGTTTATCCGAATAAAACAAAGATGCTAATATGAAAAACAATATATGTACCTCTATGTTTATTGCAACATTATTTACAACAGCCAAGAAATGGAAGCAACCTAAGTGTCCATCAATAGATGAACACATGAAGATGTGGTACACACACACACACACACACACACACACACACACACACTGGAATATTACTCAGCCATTAAAAAAATGAAATCTTGAAGGGGCACCTGGGTGGCTCAGTCAGTTAAGGTTTCGACTTTAGCTCAGGCCGTGATCTCACAGCTCGTGAGTTTGAGCCCTGCCTCGGGCTCTATGCTGACAGCTCAGAGCCTATAGCATGCTTCCGATTCTGTGTCTCCCTCTCTCTCTTCCCTTTTCCTGCTCACACTTTGTCTCTTTCTCTCAAAAATAAAATAAAAACATTAAAAAAAATTTTTAATGAAATCATTCCTATTTGCATCAATATAGTTGGGCCTACAGTGTATTATGCTAAGTGAAATAAGTCAGACAGAAAAAGTCAACTGCCATGTGGTTTCACTTATATATAGAATCTGAAAAACAAAACAAACAAATGGACAAACAAACAAAAATAGGAACAAAGCAGAACAAGCTGTGTTTTCCAGAGGAGAAAGGGTGGAAAAATGGACAAAATAGGTAAAGAGGATTAAGAGATACAAACTTCCAGTTATAAAATAAGTAAATCACAGGGATGAAAAATACAGTGTAGGGATTTGGTCAATAATATTGCAATAGTTTTGTAAGCACGTAGATGACAGATGGTAATACACTTCTCATGGTGAGCATTCTGTAGCGTATATAAATGTCAAATCACTATGCTGTACATGTGAAGCTAATTTAATATTTATGTCAACTATACTTCAATTAAGAAGAAAGTCACAGGGTACCTGGCTGTCTCAGTTGGAAAAGCATGTGACTTTTGATATCAGGGTTGTGAGTTCAAGCCTCACAATGGGTGTAGAGAGTAATTAAATACAGAGAAAGAAAGAAACAAACAAACTTTTAAAAGTCATTTTGTATCACATATATGCTCTACCTTCTGCTTATCCATTACAGTCTAGCCACGTTTGTCTTCTTCCTGTTACTTAAATAGATCATGTCTTTCTTTACACAGGGTTTTTGTCCTTGAGGTTTCTTTTGCCTAGAATGGCCCTTCTACTCCACTCCACATTCTGGTCCTTTTCCCCTATTTGTGAGATTAATTATCACCTTCTAAAAGTACCCTTCAAAATGAATTCTTTCTTTTCTACGTCCATGCTTTTCCTTTTTCCTGTGTAGATTATTTATAATTTACACTATTCACTGTTTTTATCTTTCCTAACCAATAGAATATAAACTCCAAAAATCAGGGACTGTGTCCTTTATATTCACTCTCTCTTCCCCAGCAGCCTAGCATAGTGTCTGGAACAAGCATGGGAAGCAATAAATTCTTTTGTGGGAGGAATAGAAGAAGGCGGAGAGAGAGAAAGCCAGTTAGCATAGGTATGGGATCAATTTCAAGATCAATACGAGTACCAAAAGCATTTAGGCCAATACATCAATATATAGAAGATATGAAATTTTTCTTTGTACTTTAGAAGTCATAATTCTTTAATACTACACAGGGTTAGTCATGTTTGAAAAGATATTTTGTTCATGTTTGATTTTGCTTATGTTTGTCTTTGCTTTTTTATGAAAGTGGAATTAGAAAGGTCTAACACTGGTATTGAGGCAGAAGTGGTTAATTATAGCCGAGTGAAAGAATGAATGAGTGGATGTATGATTCATCACACCTTAATTGGAGACACACTTGTGGTTTGGACTTGCCCACCCTTCTACAGTACTCAGTAAAGTACAATCTCAATGGGTAATCCACCCATAAAATGAGAAGATAGGTGTGTTGATAATGTGAGGCCCCCTAAATCTAAAATACCTTATTATTTTATTTCAGTTTCAATATTAGTCTTTTATTCAATTTTATACATTATAAATTATACTGCATTGTTACTTCAGGACTGTGGCCACCTGAAATCATCTGTCAGTGAGTTTACTGGGAGAAAGAGTTTGACAGATTGTAAAAACGTTCTAATTTTTCATTACTTCCTATATTCAGTCACTTTGATTTATCACTTTGCAGTCCAATCTGGCTCTGGGCCTGGCCATGTGACATACTTTGGCCAATAGATGTTAACAGATGTGGCATAGCAAAGGCTTCAAATGGCCCCACTTTAGCTCTCGCTCTTATTGTGAGGACACTGCCACCACCATAAGAAGAACATACCGAAGGCTGACCTGCTGGTCTGAGACAGAAAATGAGAGACATGTGAAGCACAGCAATCAGTCAGCCCACAGATGCATGTGCAGCTTAACAGATGCACAGAAATTTAAGTGAGACTAGGAAATGCTGAGTGCCCCATGGCTGTTCCAGCTGAACCTCAAAGATGAATGAGAAGAAAAAAAAGGTGCGTGCCACTGAATATTTGGAGAGGCTTGTTACACAGCAGCTCCTGATTGATAGAACAGGAAAGATGTATTGCAAAGAGCCAGCCAGGCACGCCGTGACTTTCTTCTTAATTGAAGTGTAGCTGACATAAATATTACTATGTCATGTGATACACTACAAAATCATCATGTCAGTTAGGCAGTCAGCTTCTGACTCTAAAAATATTCTGTTGAGATTAGAATTTTTAGTTTTGATGTTTTCTTATGTGGAAATAGATTAAAGACAAACTCCCTGACCTATATTTTCAAAAGCATCTATATTTGAAAACCAATTAGGAATAAGTAATCCTTCCAATTCTTAAGTGATATAAGATACTAGGAAGTCATAAAGGCAGCATGTTTAAAGTAAAAAGAGATAAATGAATTAATGAAAATTATAATTTGGGAACGTATTGACTTGGGGACTTGAAAACCGCCTCATCTGTGAATACTTTGCTTTGTTTTGTTAAGGAGTATGTTTGCTATCATCTTTTTATTATATCTTTTAAGTATTTGTGGAAGCTTATAAGACATGAGAAAAAAGAAAGAACATATGTTCTAGTGTTCCTGTGTTTGACTTATTTGACATTTCTATCAGATAGCACAAATCAGCTCGGATAATTTATTTATTCATGTTTATATTTATCTCCATCATTTTGCTACATTCATTTAGGGCAAGAAATGTGTCCCATTAATTTTACTATTTCCCCCCCCAAATAGTGCCTGGTTCATAAGCAGGGCACAATAACTGTTTGGCAAACTGAACTAAATTAAATTTAAATTAAAATCTACTGAAGCAGACAGCTATATAGAGAAGTGCAGAAAATCATGACCTAAGAGCATGATAGTTACGGTACAACAAGAACTTCTCCAAATGTGGCCATTGTCTGTCATGTCTCCTCAGAGAACGTGAATAAACAGGAAAAAAACAAAAACAAAAACATTTCGGCATCTGATAACAACACTTTGCTGATGATAATTAGAAACATTTTATAATAAAACATATATTGATATTTTATGACAGAAATGGGCATCCGCTTATTTAAGATAAGACCCAAGGATTTTTAAAAAATAGCAAATAAGCATGAGGAATTCTTTCCTTTACCTCTAGCCCTCAAAGTATTTCAATGGGAGAATGTAGGGTATTCTAATATACTGTGATTGTTATTACATAGGTTAAAACTTCATCTCATCTTTCAACAAAAAAAAAGGCATCTCATTTTTCTCTGTAGCTCTATAGCTCATCCCAGTGCCAGGCACATTTATAGGAAGTAAGATTTGTTATATTGATCCATGGGTGGATCGATGAATCAACCAATATCAGTTGGTGGAGGTAAAGATGATAATGCCTTTAATTTTAATATCATATATCACACATAGAAAATAATTAAACTACGTATTAGATAAACTGATAGCTTCTCTAAGACATAGAACCACTAAATATTTCAAAGTCTCACATCTGTTTCTCATTCATTTTTGTCTGCCTATTATTTTTAACTCTTAATTGTTTTATCAATATATACTTATTTTTCACTAATTTTCCTTTTTTTAAGCTTTATGGAGATACAATTAACAAATAAATTGTCATATATTTAAAGTGTAGATTTAGACTATTTCTTTCTTTATATTTATATATCCAAAGAATAAAACAGCAATTTGTTTCCATGGGCGCACTAGTCCTAGGTTTATAGGATACAAGGAGACAAAATTGAGGATAATAATTGTCCGGCTGGAAGTTACAAACAATGATAAGACATGACACAGCGGAATGATGAGTGCTGAATCAATTCTGCAAGTTTTCAGACAATATTTCTTAAGAACCTAATTGCTTTTAAACTGAAATTTGAAGAATTGGGAATTGAATTAAACAAGCAAAGCATGGAATTAAGAGTGTTCCAGACTGAAGAGCATGTGCTAACTGAATGCCTTTAAGAAAACAAGGCACACAACTATACGGTCAACTAATCTTTGACAAAGCATAAAAGAATCTCTGATGGAAAAAAAATGCAGTCTCTCAACAAATGGCATTGGTGAAACTAGATGGCGACATACAGAAGAATAAAACCAGACCACTTTCTTCTTCCATACACAAAAATAAATTCAAAACAGATGAAATATCTGAATTTGAGATAAGAAATCATCAAAATCCTAGAGGAGAACACAGGCAGCAATCTCTGGCCTTTGCTGGAACAACTTCTTACTAGACGGGTCTCCAGAGACAAGGGAAACAACCGGAAACCTGAACTACTGGGACTTCATCAAGATAAAAAGCTTCTGCACAGTGAAGAAAACAATCAACAAAATTAAAAGGCAGCCTATGGAATGGGAGAAGATATATGCAAATGACATATTTGATAAAGGGTTAGTATCCAAAATCTATAAAGAACTTATCAAACTCAACACCCAAAAACAACCCAGTTAAGAAATGGGCAAAATATATGAATAGACACCATCCCAGAGAAAACATCCAGATGGCTACCAGACACATGAAAAGATGGTCAACATCATCTGGAAATACAAATCAGAACCATAATGAGACATCACTTCATACCTGTCAGAATGGCTAAACTTAACAACACAAGAAACAGCTGCTGGCGAGGATACAGAGAAAGGGGGACTCTCTTGAACTGTTGGTGGGGATGCAAATTGGTGCAGGCACTCTGGAGAACAGTATGGAGGTTCCTCAAAACACTAAAAATAGAACTACTCTATGATCCAGCAATTGCACTATTAGGTATTTAGTCAAAGAATACAAAAATACAGATTCTAAGAGGTACATGCACCCCAATGTCTATAGCAGAATTATCAACAATAGCCAAACTATGGAGAGCCCAAATTTCCATCCACTGTGTGTGTGTGTGTATATATATATATAATATATATATACACATGTGTATATATGTATGTACATATATATGTATATATGCATATATACATATATGTGCATATATACATTTACATACATATTACATATATGTACATACGTACATATATATATGCAATGGTATATTATTCAGCTATCAAAAAAAAGGAAATCTTGCCATGTGCAGGGATATGGATGGAGTTAGAATATGTTATGCTAAGTGAAATAAGTTAATCAGAGAAAGACAAAGACCATATGATTTCACTCATATGTGGAATTAATTTAAGAAACAAAAAAGATGAACACACGGTAAGGGGTGGGGAACAGAAGAGAGAGAAACAAACCACAAGAGACTCTTAATAATAGAGAATATATTCCTGGTTGACAGAGGGAGATGGGCTAGATGGGTGATGGGTACTAAAGAAGGCGCTTGTGATGAGCACTGGGTGTTGTATCTAAGTAACGAATCACTGAATTCTACTCCTGAAACCAATATTGCACTGTATGTTAACTAAATAAAATTTAAATAATGTAAAAGAGAACATTACATAATAGAAAAAGTACATAATTCTCTAGAGAGAGTGTTAATCTTCCCTGTTTTTAAGTGGAAGGAGGCTACAGCTTGGATGAGCTAGCTTGACCAAGCTCTAAGTTATACAATCTGAATTCAAGTTATCACATTCAAATACTGCTTTCAAGAACCGATTTGGAATATAATGATACTTTGTAAAGTGATTTAAAAAAAAGAGCTTGCTTGATTCTAGATACTTTACTGAACTATTAAAATTTACATCAATGATAGTAGGTAAATATATCATTTTGTATTTTGTACAAATACAAAAAAATGATTTTAAAAAACTTATCAGGGATAAGCAACTTGTTCATGTTTATAAACTATTTAAGTGTTGAATTTTGAACCTGTGTATCCAGTTTCAAAGTTAATGATATTAACAACTGAGTTTTAGAGAAATGTTTGGATCACACCAAGCCTGGAATTAATGGTAAGAGAGTTTATAACTTTATTGTCCTCAATCTACAAAAATGATGACTGTATGTTTGGTTTTGATAACATCTGCCCAATAAAATACTACCTTCTATATAATTAATAAGGCAATTATGAAGATTATTAATACTGATCTCATTATACACAGTCTGAGTGTTAATGTGATACACAGAGCTCTTCACAGTCTTATCTCCATTTATCATTTTAGCATCATTACCCTGCAATGTGCCTCTTGAACCCAAGACTTTTGTCACACAGAATTTCTCAAATCATATTCTTTTGCCCCGTGCAATCCTTTATGAACTTGCTGAAATTAGCCAACATAACTGGGATTTCAAATCAACCTGTTAATATTATAACTTGCTACTTTGCTAGTTGATTTGATTAGTGACAAGGTCTTAAACAAAAGGATACAAAGTATCAATAAACACCAGTTATGTGTACAATAAATTTGCTACACATTTACATACATGCTTGCTCATTAAAGTTTTATAACACTAGAAATATATTATTTTCCTCACTGTAAAGATAAAAAAGTTGATGTTTTCAAAAGATAAGGGCTTTTCCCATGGTTAAAAACAAAGTAGTAAGGGTGGAATCATGAATTGAACCGAGGTCAGTTGGATTCCAAAGTCCATTTATATTCCATTAAGCCAGATTGTCTTGGTTATTTTTAAAGCAAAGTAAATTTTCAGAACTAGTTTTAAATTAGTTTGAAACTCATCTTAAAGCTTGCATACACTCACGATTGCCAAAGCATTTCCATCTTTATGTAAAAAAAGATGTAATAATGCATATAAATCATCTTGCACTCAATAGAGCTAGTTCCTCTCCCATTTTTTCTCTAGCATCTGTGATATGGTTGGTGATGGATGTTTGGAAGGTCAGATGACAGATGGGGGCCAACATGTCTAGTTTCAGATTAAGAATTTAAAATTGGAGATAAAAATCAAGTGTCTCCAAAGGGGGAATTGGAAATCTTAGAGTCTGGTTGATGCTTTGATTCTCATCAAGATTCAATTAAAAAAAAAAAAAGACTTTCCATTTTAATTTGCACCTTTTTCGATTGAAATTCCACTACACGATTCACATAAATGAAGAGTGGAAGATCCAATGAGTTCTTGGCCATCAGTGTGGCCTCCAAAAGCCATCTGTTCTTAGAACCAGTTAGCAGCAAGGATTTACGAGCTATTCCCAGCAAATTCCATGTGTATGGCAGGGAAGGGCAAATCCAGCTGCTTTTTATTTTCATCAAACATCTTGATCTGTTCTTCAAACATTGCAAATTTCATGAAGCCCCAAATACAGTTTGTCAAACATTTTTCTTCTCTAATTAGGAAAATGATTTGAATGTTAAGAGAAATTGCAGAAGATTCCGATTCATTCATATTTACAGAAAGCCACCAATGTTGTACATCTTATCAATACCCCAGATTCCCAGTGTGTGCCAAAACAAACAAGAATATGCACAAATTCTCTCATAGCATTCCAACATACAAATATATCTTTGTCCTTAATCTATCCAAAGTTAAACAGAGGTTTGAACTTTGGGAAAGTGTGTTGTTCCTCTTAATAAATACATTCATTTCAAAACTACTGAATGAATACCACCATGATTGCTAATAATTATCCTTAATATGTATTCAGCATTTTTAAGCTCTTTAAGTGCTTTCCCACACATTATTGCCTTGTGTAATAGAACCAAATGATGGAGTTGAAAGCTATCTAGAGCTCATAGACTCCAATCTTTTCATTTTTTTAAATTTATTTTTATTTTTATTTTTTTAATTTTTTTTTCAACATTTATTTATTTTTGGGACAGAGAGAGACAGAGCATGAACGGGGGAGGGGCAGAGAGAGAGGGAGACACAGAATCGGAAACAGGCTCCAGGCTCTGAGCCATCAGCCCAGAGCCTGACGCGGGGCTCGAACTCACGGACCGCGAGATCGTGACCTGGCTGAAGTCGGACGCTTAACCGACTGCGCCACCCAGGCGCCCCTCATTTTTTAAAAATCAATTCTATTGAGGTATAATTTACATATAATATACATGCGTTCAATTTTAGTATAGTAAGAGTTGTATGAATTTTGACAAAGTATACACTGTGTAAGCATCAAAATCATGCTATAGGATATTACCATCAGTACATCAGTGTTCCTTGTGTCCCTTCCCCACTCCTGGCCAAATACCACCCACTCCTGGCCAAAAGAACCATTGATTATTTTTTTTTCTTTTCACTTTAAATTAGATCGGTCTTTTCTAAAGTTTCATATAAATAGTACCTTGCACTACATTTTCTATTTTATTTGACTTATTTTGTTTAACATAATATTTTTGAGATTCATTCACGTTCTTGACTGTATTAAAAGCTCAATAGCTTTGGGGCACCTGGCTGGCTCAGTCAGTAGAGCATGCAACCCCTGATTTACAGGTTGTGAGTTGGAGCCCCACATGAGTGTAGAGATTACTTAAAAACAAAATATTTTTTTAAAAAATTCTCATTAGCTTTTCATTTTGGAGTAGCATTTGTACTGTATGGTTATTTCATGGTTTATTCAGTTACCTGTGCATGACCTTCTGTTTGTTTGTCCCCCCCACCCCCAGTTTTCAGCTATTGTGAATAAAGTTGCTATGAACATTCCTTTACAGGTCTTTATGTGGACATATGATTTCATTTACCTTGCAACTACCTCAGTGTAAAAAGAAACACACACTAAAACCTGTTATCCAAAACTCTCAATTTGGTAAAAGTCTACATCCAACATCCTTACCAGGAGATCTAAAATATTAGGGAGTATGTTTCCACTGCCTGTAGATTAGAGTAAACCATTCAAAGTTGATGAATGTAGTCTTCTTAGCTTTTAAGCTTGTTTGAATCTTTCTGAGGTGAAAGGTATTGAACAAGGAGTGTGCTCTATGATGGAGAAGAAAACAGACATGATCATTGCAGAACTGAATTAAAAATCCAGCAATATGTGCACATGTGTGCATACACACACACACACACACACACACGCACACACACACACACACACATATATATATATATATATATATATATATATATATATATATATATATATATATAACTTTAAATGTATAGGTTTATTGAAGAATTCATACAGGATTCCATACTGCTATTTTTTTCTGATTGGAAAAGAACTCTATGGAATAGTGAAAATTAATCTAAAGTTTGAAGAATGGAAAAGAGCCAGCCATGTGAACAGTTGTCCTAAGAGTATCCAAAAGAAACATGAGCATGTGTAAAAGTCCTGAAAGAGTAGAGGCTAGAGTACAGGAGTTGAAGGGAGGAGTGGATTGAGATGAGACTGAGAGTCAAGGAAAGGTTTCTTACTTTTAACTACTTATTAAAAAATATATAGGTATATATTAATCTATATATAGTCTATATGGAGAATTATAATCTATCCATAGCAAAGATATATAAATCTTAATAAGTTTTGAGAAATGTTTATACCCATGTAATTAAACCCCAAATTAGTATGGAAACATATAAAACATTTCTATCATCCAAGAATATTCCTTCATATCCGGTTCTTTTCAAGTGACACTCCTACGCCTTCCTCCTTGCCCACTAGGAGGCAAACACTCTTCTGGTTTCTACGGATACAAATCAGCCTAGAGGAACTTTGTCTATTGCTAAAATACACAAGTATTCCACTATATGTATACATTTGTGTCTAGCTTCTCTTGCTCAAAGTGATGTTTCCAGATTTATCCATGTGGTGTATTTATTTTTATTGTTGAATAATAGTCTATTAAGTAAAAAAAAAATATCACAACTTTTAAAAAGTTTATCAACCTATTAATGACAATTTGGGGCTGTTCTAATTTTGAGCTAAGGCTTTTGTGAACATTCATGTATGAGTCTTTTGGACAAATGTATTCAATTCTTGGATTCAGAATGCTAGGCCATAGTATAACAGTATGTTTATCTTCACAAGAAATTGCCAGTTTTCTGGGTCATAGTACTAGTCTAAATTCCCAGCAGAAATATGAGTCTCTATTCTTGACAAAATGGCCAGCATTTGACATTTTTTAAATTTTTCTGTTTTCTATTTTTGACTTTTTACCTATAAGTCTTTTTAAAAATTTGTTTAGTTATTGTTTTTAGTGCTTTGCTACAGGAATTACAAAATGACCCCCCTAAGATAACACAGTAAAATCTAAGTTAAACTACATTATTTCATGTGTGAAGTAAAAATTTATGATGGTATTCTTATATGTACTATCTCCTTTATGCTATTATTATTATTATTCATATATGTCTATTTTATATACATTATAAACTCCAAAATACATTGCATTTATTTTTGCATCAACCAAGTAATTTTCCTTAAAGCAAAATAAGAAAAAAGACATATTTTTAGATATTTATCCACATATTTAAAATGTCCACTCTTCGTCTTTTCCTGGGGAAATTGAGTTTATATCTGGTATCAGTTCCCTTTCAAGTAAAGTTCTTGCTTTAGCATTTCTTGTTGCAAACGTCTATGAATGGCCCATCCCTCTCTGGAATTTATTCCATTAAGAGTTCTTTACATCCACTCTTCTTAGATAGCTTTGTAAAAAAAGTATGATTGTTTCTTTATCTGTTTTTTCCATTGATGAAATCGAGAGAGTGATGGTCTTTTGTGACTTTCCACTAAATAACTGAAAAGCTAGCTCTCTCCAAAGTGCAAAACTCTCCAGATCTTATATGCATTTGAGTGCAGTGAACTATGGCATTAGCTATAGTGAGGGAAGGAAAAATTTCATGCACGTAGGTTTTCAAAATAGAGTCAACAGTTTTTGTTGATGGTTTGGAAAGAATCAACTATATAGGAGGAGAATATATGTAGTTTAAGGATGTTGTGAGACATGACAATGATGTATTCCTATGTGAAATCACTGAGCATAGTGTCTTACACTTGGAAGGCCCTTTTGGAATGTGAGTTATTCTTTTTTTTTTTTTCTTGTGCAAGTTACTTCTTTTATTGAGGGGTAATTAACATGTATTAGTTTTAGATATACAGCATAAGGATTCAATATTTGCATATTCTGCAAAATGATCACAATAAGTCTAGTTAACATCATCACCATGTGTAGTTACAAAATTTTTCTGGTGATGAGAACTTCTAAGATTTATTCTCTTAGCAGCTTCCAGATAGGAAAAACAGGATTATTGACTATAGTCACCATGCTGTACGTGACTGATTTATTTTATTTTATTTTATTTTTTTATTTATATATGAAATTTATTGTCAAATTGGTTTCCATACAACACCCAGTGCTCATCCCAAAAGGTGCCCTCCTCAATACCCATCACCCACCCTCTCCTCCCTCCCACCCCCCATCAACCCTCAGTTTGCTCTCAGTTCTCAACAGTCTCTTATGCTTTGGCTCTCTCCCACTCTAACCTCTTTTTTTTGTTTTTTCCTTCCCCTCCCCCATGGGTTCCTGTTAAGTTTCTCAGGATCCACATAAGAGTGAAACCATATGGTATCTGTCTTTCTCTGTATGGCTTATTTCACTTAGCATCACACTCTCCAGTTCCATCCACGTTGCTACAAAAGGCCATATTTCATTTTTTCTCATTGCCACGTAGTATTCCATAGTGTATATAAACCACAATTTCTTTATCCATTCATCAGTTGATGGACATTTAGGCTCTTTCCATAATTTGGCTATTGTTGAGAGTGCTGCTATGAACATTTGGGTACAAGTGCCCCTATGCATCAGTACTCCTGTGTCCCTTGGATAAATTCCTAGCAGTGCTATTGCTGGGTCATAGGGTAGGTCTATTTTTAATTTTCTGAGGAACCTCCACACTGCTTTCCAGAGCGGCTGCACCAATTTGCATTCCCACCAACAGTGCAAGAGGGTTCCCGTTTCTCCACATCCTCTCCAGCATCTATAGTCTCCTGATTTGTTCATTTTGGCCACTCTGACTGGCGTGAGGTGATACCTGAGTGTGGTTTTGATTTGTATTTCCCTGATAAGGAGCGACGCTGAACATCTTTTCATGTGCCTGTTGGCCATCCGGATGTCTTCTTTAGAGAAGTGTCTATTCATGTTTTCTGCCCATTTCTTCACTGGGTTATTTGCTTTTCGGGTGTGGAGTTTGGTGAGCTCTTTATAGATTTTGGATACTAGCCCTTTGTCCGATATGTCATTTCCAAATATCTTTTCCGGAATGTGAGTTATTCTTAATTAGCCGTCAATAGTTGACCTTATAGGAGGTTCTACTTATAAAGCCTTGTTATGTAAAATATATTGGAATAAGCTATTACTAAATAACCAAAATAAAAGGTGCATCCTGTTAAACTTTCAGGTAGACAAAATTATAAAGTATATTTAGTTTATCATCAAAATTTATTGGGGTAATCCAATCTGTTCTAAATTCTGAAGGGGGCAAGGATTTGGGAAAGGTGCCTACATAGGCCATTTGAGGGATAGAGCTAGATTTGTTTAAAATATAAGAAGCCAAATGAATTCTAAACCATGTTCCACAAAAGATATGTAGAACATTAGTTAGGCACAGCACTTCAAATATGTTTGGCATAATATGTGCTCACCAGATCAACTCTCTTACCCATGCTTATCCTGCATATAAAGGTATGTGTGTGCACATTTACATATACACACACAGAGACACACATACACACATGCATATGACTTAAATATGGTCAAAATTTTTGTCTAAGACTTGACATAAGTATATGGAATCACATCCTTCCTGTGGAATCAACAGAAGCTGAAGAAGGAATCTGGACTTTTACTTCTACCTGGCGTGTCCCCTCTTCTGAAGCCATAGTGGCATCAGACAAAACCAGCTAAAAAGGTTTAATGAAATTCAGTGTCTAATAATTTAATTTTTTCATTTTTAAGTTTATTTATTTATTTTGATAGAGACAGAGACAACACAAGTTGGGAAGGGGCAGAGAGAGAAGGAGACAGAAAATCCTAAGCAGGCTCTGCACTGTCAGTGCTGAGCTGGATGTGTGGCTCAAACTCACAGCACTGTGAGATCACGATCTGAGGAAAAACCGAGAGTTTGATGCTTAACCAACTGAGCCACTGAGGGGCCCCAACAGTCTGATAACTTAGTACCCCAAAAGTGAATATTTCAGTGAATATTTCAATACAAAACCATTCATTATTCCAAAAACCAAAAAAGTCTCAATCTAAATGAAAAAGATAATCTCTAGAGATCAACATAAATGAGAACAGAATATTAAAACTATCTAGAAATAAAAGTACTTCAAAGGTAATTATGCCACTTAAAAATTGAAAAAAAAATACACTGTCTCATCAGAGAAATAGACTAACTCAGGAAAAAAACCACAAAGTATATAGAATAATTAAATGGAAATTCCATGACTGAAGAAAAAAAAAAAAACAACTAATAAAAGAATATAAAAACACAATGAATGAGCTCAAAAGCAGAATTAAAGGGACAGAGGAAAGATTTGGCAAATTGGGAGACAGAACAACTAATCTGAAAAAACAAAGAGATTTAAGATTAAAAAGAAAATAATAGCAGACTTGGAGACAAATAACAACACAACAAGAGATCTGACATTTATGTTATCAGCGTTCTAGAAAGAAAGAAGAAATAGAACGAAGCTAAAAAAGTACTCAAAAAATAATGTCTGAAAACTTCTGAAGTTTTCTAAAGGACATAAATCTATAGATTCAAGAAAGTGAATAAACTCCAAACTGGATACACCTCAAAAGTCAAGACCAAGAATATTGTAATCAAACTTTTGAAAACTAAAGACAGGTTTTTCCAAGATGGTGGAATAGCATAGAAGTTCTCAACTTCTCTTGTCCCTGAAACACAGCTAGATCAGCACCAAATCATCTTGCACACCTAGGAAATTGATCAGAGGATTAACACAATAAGCTGCATACTTAACCCATAGAATTCAGCAGGTACATGATGTGGAGAGGTGAACTAGGGGAGAAAAAGCTATGGAGGGTAGGAAGCTGTTTCTGCAGAGAGAGGACAGAAAAAGAAAAAGGGGGAGAGTGCAGCACACTGGGATCGTGCAGGAAAAGTACTCATGCAGAAAGTAGCTGGAGAGAAAGAACAAGGGTGGAAATACTCACAAGGCATTGAACAAGAAATCTGTTCCCCAAAACCAGTGATGGGGACAAAGGAGAGGGTTTCAATACCATTAGGATACTATAAACAGTGAGTGCAGAGTCAGAAATTCCAGAGCTCAATACCTAGCATTGCTCTGGTGAGGAGCAGGCAGCATGACCGAGGGGTCTGTGGGCCACATGGGGAGAGCCGTTCCCCTGCTTGGAATATATTTGGTAGAGGCCATATGGCCCCCCACAGGCAAAGGTCCCAGAAGACCCTAGAGAGCAGCCACGTTTGCTACTAGTGGGACAAAGACGCCAGTGTGCAGTGAAACCTGGAGCCAGCTATGTGTTTTGTTATTATTTGCCATAATCTCTGAACTTTTGCCACTGTTCAGTTGCATGAACATTTTCTGGGGCAAGCTGGCACCCGGCAATTGCTCGGTGAGACCCTCCCCCAGAGGGTCAAATTGGGTCAAAGCTGCAGGATTCTCTAATGTGAGGGGTGTGGAAACAATGACTCATCTGAGATAAAATCGGGAGGGAGTTGTTGCCTGGAAGCCTGATGGCTTGGAAAAGGACAGGGTAGAAGTGGGGAGTGGACAGAAGCCTGAGACAAAGGAAGGATGTTTGATCAAAGGTCGGTGAGAGTGCAAAGTTCCTGTTCCAGAGACTAGGAAGCTGGTTAAAGCCATCTCCACTGCTCCCAAGCACATACATGCACACCACACCGCACCGCACCACAAGCATCCACCCCAGGGAGTTAAGCAGTACCACCTAGTGGAGAAAGGAGCCCATACACCAAGGCCTGCCCAGCTGCTCCCTCCAAGCACATCCCTCTGGAATAACAGCACAAGTCACTCCACCTAATTAGTGTAAAACTATACAGTGCTTCATAGTTTGAGTTCTAGGGGAAACCATGTAACTTCATTCAGGTTTCATTCTGCCTGCTGGTTGGTTCATCTATTCATTTTGTGTGGTTTTTTTCCTCCCTTTTTTCCCCCTTTTTCGTAGATACAGAAAGCAAAAACTTTATTTTCATTTGCTTTTAAAAAAAAACATTTTAAAATCTTTTTACTATGTTTTTTATTTTTTGTAATTTTTTTATTCTATTTCATTTTTAAATTTGATTTTATTCTATTTTATTACATACTTTTTAATTTTTAGACTTTTTCTTTTTCTTCATTTCTTTCTTTTCTTTCCCTTTTTTTCTCTATTCTATTAAGCTTCTTTCAACAACCAGACCAAAACACATCTAGGATCTAACTTCCTTTATTTGACTTTTTGTTTTGTTTTAAATTTTTGAATTTTAATTTTTTATTTTATTAGCTCTCTTTCTTCTTCCAAAATGAAAAAATGAAGGAATTCACCCCAAAAGATAGAAGTAGAAGAAATGACAGCCAGGGGCTTAATCAACACAGATATAAGCAAGATGTCTGAACTAGAATTTAGAACCACAATAATAGGAAAACTAGCTGTGGTTGAAAAAAGCATAGAATCCCTTTCTGCAGAGAAGAAAAGAAGTAAAATCTAGTCAGGACAAAATTAAAAATGTTATAACTGAGATGCAATCTCAAAAGGATGCCAAGGTGACAAGGATGGACGAAGCAGAGCAGAGAATCAGCAATAGAGAAGAAAAAAATTATGGAGAAAAATGAAGCAGAAGAAAGAGGGAAACTAAGGCAAAAGAGCACGAAACAAGCATTAGAGAACTCAGTGACTTATTAAAAAGGAATAACATCCAAATCATAGGAGTCCCAGAAGATGAAGAGAGAGAGAAAAAGGAGCAGAAGGTTTATGTGAGCAAATTATAGCAGAAAACTTACCTAAACTGGGGAAAGATAAAGACATCAAAATCCAAGAAGCACAGAGTACTTCCATTAGATTCAATAAAAACCAACCATCAACAAGGTGTATCATATTCAACCTCACAAAATACACAGACAAGAAAAGAATTACGAAAGCAGCAAAGGAATAAAGTCCTTAACCTACAAGGGAAGACAAATCAGGCTCACAGCAGACCTATCCACAGAAACTTGGCAGGCCAGAAAGGAGTGGCAGGATATATTCAATATGCTGAATTGTAAAAATATGCAGCCAAGAATTCTTTATCCAGCAAGTCTTTCATTCAAAATAGAAGGAAAGATAAAGAGTTTCCCAGACAAACAGAAACTAAAGGAGTTTGTGACCAGTGAACCAGCACCCCAAGAAATTTTAAGGGGGACTCTCTGAGGGAAGAAAAGGCAAAACAAAACAAACAAACAAACAAACAAAAAACAAACAAAAACAGAAGCAACAAAGACTAGAAAGGACCAGAGAACATCACCAGAAACACCAACTCTATAAGCAACACAATAGCAATAAACTCATATCTTTTAGTACTCATTCTAAAGGTCAATGGACTAAACTCTCCAATCAAAAGACACAGGGTAACAGAATGGACGAGAAAACAAAATCCATCTATATGATCTTTACAAGAGACCCATTTTAGACTTCAAGTTACCTTCAGATTGCAAGTGAGGGGATGGAGAACCATCTATCATGCTAATGATCATCAAAAGGAAGACAGAGTAGCCATACTTATATCAGACAATCTAGATTTTAATATAAAGACTGCAACAAGATATGAAGAAGGTCATTATATCATTATTAAGGGGTCTATCCACCAAGAAGATCTAACAACTGTAAACATTTATTCTCCAAACGTGGAAGTACCCAAATATATAAATCAATTAATCACAAACATACAGAAAATCACTGATAATAATACCATAATAGTAGGAGACTTTAATACCCCACTTATAGCAATGGATATATCATCTAAGCAGACAAGGAAGCAGTGGCTTTGAATGACACACTAGATCAGATGGACTTAACAGATATATTCAGAACATTTCATCCTAAAGCAGCAGAATACACATTCTTCTTGAGTGCACAGGGAACATTCTCCAGAATAGATCACATATTAGGAAACAAATCAGTCCTCAACAAGTACAAAACGATCGAGAACATATCGTGCATATTTTCAGACTATAACATTATGAAACACAAAATCAAACACAAGAAAAAATTTGGAAAGACAACAAATACCTGGAGATTAAAGAACATCCTACTAAAGAATGATTGGGTTAACCAATAAAATAAGGAAATTAAAAAGTACATGGAAGCCAATGAAAATAACAACACAACAGTTAAAAACTCTGGAATGCAGCAAAGGCAGTCATAAGAGGGAAATATATAGCACTCTAGGCCTTCCTAAAGAAGGAAGAAAGGTCTCAGATGCACAAGCTAACCTCATATCTTAAAGTGCTGGAAAAAGAACATGAAATATAATGCAAAACCAGCAGAAGACGGGAAATAATAAAGATTAGAGCAGAAATCAATGCTATCAAAATACATTTAAAAAAAAAAGTAGAACAGATCAATGAAACCAGGGCCTGGTTCTTTGAAGGAATTAACAAAATTGATAAAACCTTGGCCAGTTTGATCAAAATTAAAAAGGAAAGGACCCAGATTAATAAAGTAAAGAATGAAAGAGGAGAGATCACAACCAACACTGTAGAAATACAAATCATAGTAAGAGAATATTATGAGCAATTATAAGTCAATAAATTGGGCAATCTGGAAGAAATGAACAAATTCCTAGAAACATATAAACTACCAAAATAAAATACGAAGAAATGGAAAATTTGAACAGACCCATAACCAGCAAAGAAATTGATTCAGTAATAAAAAATCTCCTCAAAAACAAGAGTCCAGGGCCAGATGGCTTTCCAGGGGAATTCTACCATTTTTTTTCAATATATGAAGTTTACTGTCAAATTGTTTTCCATACAACACCCAGTGCTAATCCCAAAAGGTGCCCTCCTCAATACCCATCACCCACCCTCCCCTCCCTCCCACCCCCCCCATCAACCCTCAGTTTGTTCTCAGTTTTTAAGAGTGTCTTATGCTTTGGCTCTCTTCCACTCTAACCTCTTTTTTTTTTTTCTTCCCCTCCTCCCCCCATGGGTTTCTGTTAAGTTTCTCAGGATCCACATAAGAGTGAAACCGTATGGTATCTTTCTCTGTATGGCTTGTTTCACTTAGCATCACACTCTCCAGTTCCATCCATGTTGCTACAAAGGGCCATATTTCATTCTTTCTCATTGTCACGTAGTACTCCGTTGTGTATATAAACCACAATTTCTTTATCCATTTGTCAGTTGATGGACATTTAGGTTCTTTCCATAATTTGGCTATTGTTGAGAGTGCTGCTATAAATATTAGGGTACAAGTGCCCCTACGCATCAGTACTCCTGTATCCCTTGGGTAAATTCCTAGCAGTGCTATTGCTGGGTCATAGGGTAGGTCTATTTTTAATTTTTTGAGGAACCTCCACACTGTTTTCCAGAGTGGCTGCACCAGTTTGCAGTCCCACCAACAGTGCAAGAGGGTTCCCATTTCTCCGCATTCTCACCAGTATCTATAGTCTCCTGATTTGTTCATTTTGGCCACTCTGACTGGCGTGATCTACCAAACATTTAAAGAAGAGTTGACACCTATTCTTTTGAAGCTGTTCCAAACAATATAAATGGAAGGAAAACTTCCAAACTTATTCTATGAGGCCAGCATTACCTTGGTTCCAAAACCAAAGATCCCACTAAAAAGTAGAACTAGAGATCAATTTTGCTGATGAACATGCACGCAAAAATTCTCAACAAGATACTAGCCAACTGGATCCAACAATACATTAAAAGAATTATCACCATGATCAAATGCAATTTATTCCTGGGATGCAGGGCTGGTTCAATAAATGTGATGCATCACATTGATAAAAGAAAGAATAAGAACCACATAATCCTCTCAATAGATGCATAAAAAGCATTTGACTACAGCATCCTTTCTTGACAAAAAAAACAAAAAACAAAAAACAAAACCCTTAAGAGAGTACAGATAGAAGGCTCATACCTCAAGATCATAAAAGCCATGTATGAAAGATCCAATGCTAATATCATACTCAATGGGGAAAACTGAGAGCTTTCTCCCTAAGGTCAGGAACACGACAAGATGTACGCTCTCACAACTATTATTCAACATAGTGTTAGAAGTCCCAGCCTCAGGCATCAGAGGAGAACAAAGAAATAAAAGACATCCAAATCAGCAAGGAGGAAGTCAAACTTTCACTATTTGCAGACAACATGATACTCTATGTGGAAAACCCAAAATATTCCAGCAAGAAACTGTTAGAGTCATCCATGAATTCAGCAAAGTCACAGGATATAAAATCAATGTACAGAAATTGGTTGAATCTCTATATACTAATAAAGAAGCAGCAGAAAGAGAAATCAAAGACGCGATCCCATTTACAATTGTACCCCAAACCATAAAATACCTAGGAATAAACCTAACTAAAGGAGTGAAAAATCTTTACACTGAAAATGAAAAAAAGCTTATGAAAGAAATTGAAGAAGACAAAAAAAAATGGAAAAACATTCTATGCTCATGGATTGGAACAACAAATATTGTTAAAATGTCAATACTACCCAAAGCAATCTACACATTCAATGCAGTCCCTATCAAAATAATAGCAGCATTCTTCACAGAACTGGAAAAAACAATCCGAAATTTTATGTGGAATGAGAGAAGATCCCAATTAGCCAAAGCAATCAAGAAAAAGAAAACTAAAGCTAGAGGCATCACAATCCCGGACTTCAAGCTGTATTACAAAGCTATAATCATTAAGACAGTATAGTACTGGCACAGAAAGAGACACTCTGATCAATGGAACAGAACAGAGAACCCAGAAATGGACCCACAAACATATGGACAACTAATTTTTGACAAAGCAGGAAAGAATATCCAATGGAACAAAGACGGTCTCTTCAGCAAATAGTGTTGAGAAAATTGGACAGTGACATGCAGAAAAATGAACCTGGACCACTTTCTTACACAATACACAAAAATAAACTCAAAATGGATGAAAGAACTAGACAGGAAGCCATCAAAATCCTAGAGAAGAAAGCAAGCAAAAACCTTTTTGACCTTGGCCACAGCAACTTCTTACTCAACACATCTCCAGAGGAAAGGGAAACAAAAGCAAAAATGAACTATCATCAAGATAAAAGCCTTCTGCACAGCAAAGGAAAATAATCAGCAAAACTAAAAGGCAGCCGACAGAATGGGAGAAGATGTTTACAAATGACATAGCTGATAAAGGGTTAGTATCCAAAATCTATAAAGAACTTATCAAACTCAATACCCAAAAACAAATAATCCAGTGAAGAAATGGGCAAAAGACATGAATAGACACTTCTCCAAAGAAGACACCCAGATGGCTAACAGAACCATGAAAAAATGCTCAACATCACTCATCATCAGGGAAATACAAATCAAAACCACAATGAGATGCCACGTCACACCAGTAAGAATGGCTGAAATTAACAACTCAGGCAACAACAGATGTTAGTGAGGATTCAGAGAAAGGAGAACCCTTTTACACTGCTGGTAGGAACGCAAACTGGTACAGCTACTCTGAAAAACAGTATGGGGATTCCTCAAAAAATTAAAAATAGAACTACCTTACGACCCAGCAATTGCACTACTAGGTTTTTATCCAAGGGATACAGGTGTGCTGTCTCAAAGGGGCATATGCACACCAATGTTTATAGCAACACTATCAACAATAGCCAAAATATGGAAAGAACCCAAATGTCCATCGACTAATGAATAAATAAAGATGTGGCATACATATAAAATGGAACATTACTTGGCAGTTTCAGAAAGAATGAAATCTTGCCATTTGCAATAACATGGATGGAACTACAGTGTATTAAGCTAAGCAAAATTAGTCAGAGAAAGACAAATGTGACTTCACTCATGTGTGGAATTTAAGATACAAAACAGATGAACATAAGTGAAGGGAAGCAAAAATAATATAAGAACAGGAAAGGGGACAAAACATAAGAGACTCTTAAATACAGAAAACAAAATGAGGGTTACTGGAGGGGTTTTGAGTTGGGGGATGGGTTAAATGAGTAAGGGCCATTAAAGAGGACATTTGTTGGGATGAGCACTGGGTGTTATATGTAGGTGATGAATCATTGAATTCTACTCCTGAAATCATTATTGCACTATATGTTAACTAACATGGATATAAATTAAAATAAATAAATAAATAGAGATGCCTGAGTGACTCAGTCATTTAAGTGCCTGACTTTAAGCTCAGGTCATGATCTCACTGTTCCTGAGTTTGAGCCTCACGTTGGGCTCTGTGCTGACAGCTCAGAGCCTGGAGCCTGCTTCAGATTCTGTGTCTCCCTCTCTCTCTGCCCCTCTCCTGCTTGCACTCTGTGTGTGTGTGTCTCTCTCTCAAAAATAAAGAAACATGAAAGAAAGAAAGAAAGAAAGAAAGAAAGAAAGAAAGAAAGAAAGAAAGAAAGAAAGAAAGAAAGAAAGAAAGAAAGAAAGAAAGAAAGAAAAGGAAAAATTAAAAAAAAGGAAGAAAACCAAAAACAAAGAAAAAACATGATAACAGAAAAATGGTGGGAAAACAATTTGAATGACAACAGATGTACTATCAGAAACAATGGAAGCCGGAAGGGAGTAGCACCTTTTTAATGCTGAAAGAAAAGAACCATTAACCCAGAATTCTATATACACAGCAAAATTATCTTTCTCTTGAGTTTCTACATTATGTCTGATGGTTGACTTAAGAGTTATAATACTGTCTGATATGCTTCACAATGTATGTAAAAGAAATATTCAGGATAATTATGTTATAAACACTGGAGAGCTAAGAAATGTAAACAAGGCAAAATGATGTGAAGTGGTAAATGATGACTCCAGTAGCCTTGAGATTATGTATACACACACGTACACACACATATGTGTGTGTACGTGTGTGTGAGTATATGTGTGTGTGTATAAAGAAAATGACTATATAAAGAGATAAACTCATAAACACTAGAGAAAAATAAAAAGACATTGTAAAAATGTTTAAGTCATCTAAAGAAAGGCAGGACAAAAAAGAGAAATAAAAAATCAAGAGAACAAACAGAAACCAAAAAAGAAGCATACTTAAGCCTAAGATACCAATGTTTAAATTAAATGTGAATTATTTAAATATCCCAGGAATGATTTCTGGCCTCCAGTGGATGTAAAATTGGCAAACCATCACAGGGGAACAGCAAAGAAACATTTATGCTGTTTTCCTCCATTCTTTTTTTTTTTTAATTTTTTAACTTTTTTTTTTTTTTTTTTTTTTTTGAGACAGGGAGAGACAGAGCATGAACAGGGGAGGGTCAGAGAGAGGGAGACACAGAATCTGAAACAGGCTCCAGGCTCTGAGCTGTCAGCACAGAGCCCGACGCGGGGCTCGAACTCACGGACCACAATATTATGACCTGAGCCGAAGTCGGCGGCTCAACCAACTGAGCCACCCAGGTGCCCGTTTTCCTCTATTCTATCTTCTTACTGATGAGTGAGCATTTGGCTCTGAATGGTAAAGGTCTGAGCTTCTTTGCCCTTGCCAGTAGTTGCAGAATTCACCAATAGAGTTACAGTACCAGAATCCACATCACAAAGTATTGTCCAAGATGATACATTTTTAAGACTAGACATCATGGCAACATAGAAACAGAATGTAAACCTAGGACAACAGATGACTTCTTAACCATTCCGCATAATCTGCCATCCAGAGCTTACTATCCAGTCAGAAAGAACATTAGAATATATATATGTATGTACATACATGTATATACATACATATATATATATTGAATACATATATATGAATACATATATACATATTGAATATATATGTATATATACGTATATGCGTGTGTGTGTGTGTGTGTGTGTGTGTGTGTGTGTGTGTGTGTATTCACAACCCTTCTTGAAAATGGTAAGGGAGACTTTATTCAAAGGGGACATGGCAATACACTGTAGGGACCACTTCAGTGGGGTCTTGAGGTGGGAGAGAGAATCAGACTCAACTCTGAATGAGCAAGTGGGGTTTTATAGTCAAAAAATAGGCTGGGGATCAGTGGATCGAAGATTGTTAAGAATATTTTCGCTGAAGATAGGCCAGAGTGATCAGACATCACCCAGGGAGTGGTGCAGGTTAAGGTACCTGATCAGATACCAAAGCTAATCAGATATCAAAGTCGGGGGTGGAGGTGGGACAGTCACATTCAATAGACTTTGCAGGATCCGTGCAAAAATTGAAAAATGCAGAGACACACACAAAGTTAAAAAGTCAGGCATAATGGAAAGAGTCCAGGGATGCCTGAGTAGAGTTTGGCCAATGAGGAAATCTGTGTCAAAGGAATATGTAAAAAAAAAAAAAAAAAAAATCAGGGAGATACCAGATAACTAGAGAAATAGCTATGCCATGATAGGGAATTAAAGAAGCAGGGTAGAGATGATTATGACTCTGCCAGGGAACATAAGGGAAGAGTTTACTTGATTTTAGCTTAGAAAAATTTGGATATGCTGCATGCAACAATGATGAGAAGCAAGGGTAGAGCATGTACAAAGCCTCAGATACATAAATAATAAATAAAAATCCTCACTAATTTAATTAGCTTGATATTTTAAGCACACTCGTTACATTCTGACACACAAGTTGATACATTTTTAAATTTGGAAAGGAAAAAAAAATCCTTAGTAGCTACAAATTCTAATGTAAGTGGAAATTAAAAACTTCGAATTTGACTTTATTCAACATCAATACATCTTAATTTATGTCCACAAACATAACTTTTCTTCTAAGTATATGATTTGAGGCTGATAAGTTTTACATATATCTTTTTTTAATATTTTATAGATTTATTTCTGAAAGTTGAATTATTTTATGTTTATATTATAAAGGAGAGAGGCGTCTTCTAGTTCCTTGCAATTCAAAGTATGGTTTGTGGGTCAGCACAGTCAACCTTACTTGGGTGCTTGCTAGAAATGCAGTAACTCAGGTCTTACTTCAGGCCTGATGATAAGTCAGAATCTGTTTTAACAAGATTCTCACATAATCCTTTGCACATTAAAATCTGAAAAGTGCTTTTCTAGCTAATTAAAATAGAAAATTAGTTCAGTCAACTCAAGAGTCTTCATCTATGACATCATGAATCTGACCCTTCCCTCAATAGCAATTCAGAAATTAATGCCTAAATGTTGGCAGGTTAAGATAACTCAGTACTCATCTCAAATGAAAATAAATTTTATTTTTATTAAGCTAGTATTCATTCATTCATTCATTCATTCATTCATTCAAAGGAGATGGAAGTTAATCGAATATACCACACGGGAGCAGCAGACAGGACAGCAGAAGAGAAGCTGTGTCTGCCAAGCTAGCGTTTAAATTCAAGTTTTCAGGTGAAGGTGTTCCAAGTCCCATCATTCTCTCATTTAATGAAAATGAATACTTGGTGTATATTTCTGAATCTGTATATTGTCATATGTTTTCTTAATCAATTACTTTTTTTTTCTTTTGCTTCCTATGTGCCTAAGTGTTATTCCTGTTTTATGTTCTGATTTGAATCTAGTTTCTATTATCTCATAAACAAAAAGAGATATATACCACCTGGGATTAAACCTACGGAAGAGACCATAATTTCATCAAAATGAATGAACCTACTGATTTTTGTCTATAAATACATAAATTTATGGAAAATGAAAATTCCTCTTTGTTTCAAAACAAATTGCCAGCAGGAATTTCTGTTATTTACTTGGATGTTAACAGAATGCTTCTATAATTCATGTGAAAATGAACTGTACCTTAATACATGTTTTCCTCAGTGACTTTTGGTAGATTCTTGGCCATTTGGCCTCACTGTTAACAAAATGCAAGAGTATTTCTTGGTCCCATGAAACACCTTCCTCCTGGCCTTCCTTTTTCCAGAAAGACTCCATTCTTCATGAGAGGACCCCAGCTGAAGCTTTGATTGAGGCATTCATTCTACAGCTGGGGCAAGCTTTCTCTGAAATGCAGCTGGAATAGGCATTTCAAAGGCCCACATTGTTATACAAATGCCTCTATTCTTTGTGTTAGAGGCAGAAACCCAGTCAAGTGCCCAGACACAGAGGCTGTGAGAATGGAACAGAAATGAATTTCTCAAGACTATCATCATTTTCCAGTCCCTCTTTCATCTAGAAAAATTCAGTAAAAACACATAGAACAACCTAATCATTGGATGTTATGGCAAAATTGTCAACCTTAAGGCATTATTCACACATCTCTGGCTCACACCATGATGAGACTAAAAGATATACGAGGTATTGCCTTGGGAATATGGCACATGAACAAGACAGAAGGAGCCACGATTGCAATCGCTGGTTTGACCAGTAAAACTGTGACTGTTTAGAGAATGAAAGCTTCAGGTTATCCTAACCTGTTCTCTTTAAACATTAAAATCATATAACTATTTTTGCATGCAAATTTTATGCTCACCAAGCAACTTTGATAATTTGCTTCCCACATATTTTCCCTGAGGTGAGACTTACATGATTGGCAAATACACTGCATACGAAGAGTATCTTATGCTTCATTATAGAGAATAGGATAGGTGCTCAGTAGCTATTACTTGAATAAAAATTGAATGGATATATTTGCATTTCTGTTTGTATAGGTCAATCTGTAGTGACTTTTGTTACCTTGACATGATGTCCTCAGACCCAGTCAACTCTAGAGCAATGAGAGGATTGGATTTCTAACTACAAGATTAAAGTCCAGTCACTTGGTCTCCAAAGTAAGGTTATCTAACAGGGACCCTTGGCCTAAATTCATATTAAGATAATAAAAAATAATCCACAAAAGTCAGATTTCAAACTAAGTCTAGTATATTACAAATTATATCTTCCTTAGCCAAGAGGATTTGAATAAATTGAGCATACATGAATTATGTTTAACTGTTATAGAATCAAAATGATTATCAATTGCTATCTTCAAGTGCCACTGACCAATATATTTATCACTTCCAAATGCAAGATGTATCTTGTCTCATCTGTCATAATTTAAGTTAGCTTAGAAGATTTTTCTGTCTTATCTCCTTCATCAGTACAGCTGACAGGACTTTACTGCTTCTCAAATCACAGTTCTAAATTTCTGATAGCATTATATTTTGCTTACTGATTGTTCCCATGGTGACTTTCTGAATAAAAGAATAATGCCCTTGATCAGAGGACCCTGGTTTTCATTTTAGGAGGTTAGGTTAATGGTGCTGTACACTACATTTGAAGCCATTTCATTTTAGAGACGCAGCTTGACTTTCAGCCACAAAACTTAAAAATGAAAAGATTTTTTTGGTTATATTTGATCACTTCTATCTGAATACTATGTCTGTTTCCCACCTATTTAAGGAATCTGACATCACATTTTTTGAATAGTTGCACAGTTGTCTCTTTTTCTAGTCCAACCTGCTTTATTGAAGTCCAAATAGGGCCAAGAATAGATTTTAACTTCCCTATGTCATCTGAAGAAGCAGGGAGATACAGAGGAGAGAGTTGGGGCTGGGAGTCAGGAGGTCTTTAAAATCACAGGATTGGCAGGGACATTGATGTCATCTGCTCCAACAGCTCAAGATGCTGGCACTGTCTTCCATCATTCCCCTCAGTAACTCATGCACATTTTAGTTTTTAGAAATTATGTTAAATAGCTTTTTTTAACTATAAAAAATTGGAACAAATTAAAAAAGAAAGGAAAGGAGAGAGAGAGAAGAGAGAGAAGAAAGAATGAGAGAAGAAAGAAAGAAAAAGAAAGAAAAGGAGAAAGGAAGAAAGAAACAGGGGAAGAGAGAAATGAAGGAGAAAGGAAGGAAAGAAATAGCTGCTCTCACTTGCCATCACCCAGAAGTAATCATGTTAATGCTAGGCTTTCTTGAAATTTCACAGAAATGAAGAATTCAGTTTCTAAACATTGTGGTCTACATTTTGGACTCCGATTATTTCTTGAAAGGCATACCTTTCTCATTTTATAGCTTTCACCATTGTATCATGTCTAATTTTAATTGTCTGATATTGAAAGAAAACACTGTACCCCTTGTGATCTCCTTTCCTCCCAAGAGAACAGTGACAGCAGTTTTTTAACTGTCTAGAGTATTCAAGTTTGGGTTTCTGTTGTCCTTCCAAAGCTTGGAGTTATTGCCTTCAAAGAAAAGATGAGTAAGGAAACAAAAAGACGATAGATCCTTCTTATGACTGAAGAGATAAAAGACAGTGACTGACAGCAAGAGGAAATTTAGTGCTTTTTTTTTTAATGTACTGTATTTTCAGCGCAATTTTAGATTTACAACAAAACTGAGAAGAAGTTTCTGGGGCACCTAGGTGGCTCAGTCAGTTAATTGTCCGACTCTTGATTTGGGCTCAGGTCATTATCTCACAGTTTGTGGGTTCAAGCCCCGTGTCCAGCTCTGTGCTGACAGCGTGGAGCCTACTTGGGATTTCTCTCTCTCCCTCTCTCTGCTCCTCCCCCGTTTGCATTCCCTCTCTCAAAATAAATAAATAAATATTAAAAAAGAGTGTACAGGAATTTCCTATATACCCACTGGGCCAACATGCACATTGATTCCCCCAGTATCAACATGCCTCATCAGAGTTGTATGTTTGTTACACTTAATGAACCTATGTTAACATGTTATTATTCATCCAAAGTCCATAGTTTACATCAGAGTTCAGTCTTGGTGTTGTATGTTCTATGGGTTTGGACATATGACATGACATATATGATATGACCTGTATCCACCATTATAGTATTATACAGATTAGTTTCACTGCCCTGAAAATGTTCTGTGCGCTCTACTTATTCATCCTTCCATTTCCCTTCCCCCTAAAGCCTGGCAACCACTGATCTTTTTCCTGTCTCCATAGGTTTGCCTTTTCCAGAATGTGATGCAGTTGGAATCATACAATATGTAGACTTTCCAGATTGGCTTCTTTCACTTAGCAATATGCATTTAAGTTTCCTCCATGTCTTTTCACGATTTGATAGCTCATTTCTTTTTAGCACTGAAGAGTAGTCCATTGCCTGGATATAACATATATTATTTATCCATTCACTTACTGAAGGACATCTTGGCTGCTTCCAAGTTTTGGTTATCATGAATAAAGCTGCTATAAGCATCTGTGTGCATTTATTTGTATGCATATAAGTTTATAACTCCTTTAGGTAAATACCAGCATGGTTGCTGGATTATAGAGTAAGACTGTGCTTAGTTTTGTAGGAAACCGCTAAACTGTATTCCAAAGTAGCTGTACCATTTTGCATTCCTACCAGCAAAGAATGTAAATTCTTGTTGATATACATATTCATCAGTAATTGGTGTTCTGCATTTTGGCCATTCCAATCAGGGGGTAGTGGTATCCCATTGTTGTTTTAATTTGCGTTTCCCCGATGACATAAGATGTGTAATATATTTTCATACGTTTATTTGCCATCTGTATATCTTATTTGGTGAGGTGTCTGTTATAGTCTTTGGCCCAATTTTTAGTTGGTGTAAGAGAAAAAAAAACAAAACAAAAACTTTTGTTTCTCCTTCACTCACACTCACAATATGCTGACATGAGATGTGTGGATGTTTTTCACACACCAACCAATTCTCTGACAGTAGTGAGTGCACTTCACTTCGCTTCAATTCAGTTCAGTTCAATTCGATTGAGTTCTGACAGTAACTAGAGTTAAGACAGACCCCACAGACTAAGGGTGCACTCCAACAAGACTGCTCCCCACTTCAGACATCAAACACAAGTAGTGGGTCCCCAGGTTAGCTACAACCTTCTGTCCAACTTGGCTACAAATTAGATTCCCAGAACCCACTTCTTATGTTTGATAACTTGCTAGAATAATTCAAGAACTCAGGAAAACAGTTTACTTACCAGATAGGGGTTTATTATGAAAAGAACAGCTAGATGAAAGAGATGCCTGAGGCAAAGGATGTGAGAAGGCAGCAGAGCTTCCATGCCCTCTCCAGCACTCCAAGTGCTCACCAACCTGGAAGTGATCCAAATCCCTTGGTTCAGAAATTTTTATAGAGGTTTCATTATGCAGGCATGGTCAGTTACTCACTCAATCTCCAGCTTCTCTCCTTTCTCTGGAGAATGAAGGGTGGAGCTAACAGCTCAAGCCTCTAATCATGATTGGTCTTTCTGGTAAATAGCCCCATCCTGAATGAAGCTATCTAGAAGGCCACTAGAGAACTGCCTTACTGGAACAAAAGATGCTCTTATTGCTCAAGAAATTTCAAGGGATTTAAGAGCTCCTGACACAGAGTTCTGGGTCAGGAGCTAGGGCCAAAGTTCAAATATTAGAACAGAAAATGTTCCTAGCCCCTTTATTGCTTAGGAAAATACAGAGGCTTTGCTAATTTACTATATCACAATATCACAGTCAGGTGTTCCTTGACTTTTTATTGTTGAGGTTTTTTGTTGTTGTTGTTGTTGTCGTTGTTATGTTTATTTATTTTGAGAGAGACAGAGTGGAA
Organism: Puma concolor; assembly: GCF_028749965.1. NCBI lineage: Eukaryota > Metazoa > Chordata > Mammalia > Carnivora > Felidae > Puma > Puma concolor. Next base: position 23,762,221 of record NC_141681.1, on the reverse strand, counting down.
GCAGGGGAGGAGCAGAGAGAGGTGGGGACAGAGGATCCAAAGCAGGCTTTGCACTGACAGCAGAGAGCCTTATGTGGGGCATAAACTGACGAGATTGTAACCTGAGCAAAAGTTGGACACAACCGACTGAGCCACCTAGGTGCCCCTTTATTGCTGAGTTTTAAGAGTTCTTTGTATATTTTGGATAAAAGTCCTATCTCAGATATCTTTCACAAATATTTCCTCTTATTTTGTGGCTTGGTTTTTTCATTCCCAGAGAGTATTTTTGTGGAACAAAAATGTTTAATTTTAAGGAAGTCCAGCTTATTAATTCTTTTTTTCATGTATCGTGTCTCAGTGTTGCATCTAAAATATCATTGCCAAACCCAAAGTCATTTAGATTTTCTCCTATGCTATTTTAAAGGAGCCTTATATTTTCATGTATTACATTTAGGTCTGTTATCCATTTTGAGCTAATTTTATAAAGAGTATAGTCTCTATCTATATATAACATATAATATATAATATAATATATATTAACATATATTAATATATAAATAAATTTAGTTTTATTGAGGGTTGAAAATGATGAATTGGGGGCTGACCCTGAACTATATATGTATAATTTAAATAAAAACCTGTCAGCATAATATGTAGAATCTGGTCTCAACTAAGAAAAATAGATAAATGAAGGAATATACACATGTATACACATGTGACTCTATTTGAGAGCATAAAAAAGGCTGATCCATCAGATGGACTCCCATCCACACATCTTCAAGCTGAGAAATGCTGGTAAGATTAAAGTCCAATGATGAAAATGGCAGGAGAATTTGCCAACTTTGTAAATCAATCACTAGGAACAGATGCTCAAGTTTCTTCAACTAGGCGGATTTGCTCTTTCAGTTTAACTTAATCCAATGACAATAACAGCAATAGTAATGACATTAACAAGCATTTACTGGGTGGTAAACATCATGCTAAAACATTTTGCATGTAGCACCTCAAACTTTGTAACACCAATGTGAAATAGTACAGAATGGAAAAGGTAGGGTTATCGGTTTGCAATAGTCTCCTTAAGATCTCTGAACTAGAAAAGAGGAACCTGAAATTACAAATGAAGGAACATCTGAACTCCATATAACATATCTAAAACTTCCCCTTGGACTTTGACTCTCCTGGGCATCTCTCCAGATGCACAGAATAGTCAGGGCACCCATCAGATATTGCTACCAACCCCCCACTGGTATCTGCTTCTTGCCAAAATGTACCAAAAACACCTATTAATAAAAGTTTTATATGGATTCTCTATTGTTTCACTTAAATGCACATAGTACTTCACAAATTTTAAGTAGCAATGACCCCCATGTTCAATGGGACTTTGTTAATTTTAAATACCGTATGAACCATAAGAATACTATGCAGTAATTTATTGCTTCTGAATAGCATCACTTCAAGGAAAAATTATATTGTCATGGTTTATACTACTAAGAACCATTTATATTCATTCCATCTTCCCGATTGTCTCTAAATCCTATTTCTACCCAATCCTCTGATCTTTTCTTGTTTGAAATATGTTGTTTTAGATAAAGCATGCATATCCCTAAAATTATTACTGTATGAATTGTGTAGAAATTTAAATACCATAACTTGTTGGAAAGTAAAGTTTGACGAGAAGATGAGGGACTTGGGGTCCTTAAAACTTAACCATGCCAAAAAAATGAAAGAAGGCTGACACAATTATATAGATATTGCTTTGTGTCATAGAAATATTACCAGAATAATACACAGAATATAGTCTTTGCCAATAATTAGGGAGTTATCTTATTCTGGGTTTCACTCATCCCATCTGCAAAATGAGTATCTTTGATTATATCAGTAGTTCTATAACCTGTCAGGGCATCAAATCACCAGAGAGACTTGTTAAAAATAGTCTCCTGGTCCCACTTTCCAGCATAGCTGAGATAATGATGTGTCTTAGGATATGTATGTGTGTATGAATGTAGATAGGTAAGGAGGTAGGTAAGTATTCACTTATTTTACAGCCTCTCCAAGTGAATCTAATAGAGCTCATCTTTCAGAATAGATTACATCTGATAGTCCTCCCAGTTTTTAGATTTAGATTTAGATTGTTTTACTCATCAAAATCACTATCATGCTATGAATCTTAAAAGTGTTTTATAGTGGTGTTAAATTAACAAGGAGGCCATTAAAGGTGGTTCTAATACCTTAGTAGCCCACATAAGCAATCAAAAACCTAAACCTGTAAATGCCTCAAGGTTAAGAAATCAAAACGTAAGAGCAACCAATCATAACCAACTAGTTTTTTCCAAATATGGCAAACACTGAAGTTATAGCCAATCAAATAATTCCCTTGTTTTGCTTTCACCCTTTCCTCCAGCTGCTGTTGGTGGAGCACTCCTAATTACTCCTGGTATGGTGCTGCCCAGTTCAAACTGATTTTTGCTCAAACTCAAAATTTTTACTATGCATCAGTTCCTCTTTTAACAGTGGTGATGAGATGATTTCATGGCTCAACTGTGTGCATCCCAACAAAAATCTTAGAGGCAAAAAAAGAGGAAAGATGATCTGACAAGGAAGAAGAGGTAATGGCTATCCTGGTGACATGTACTACCAGATTCTCAGTACCTTTTCCATCCTGCAGGTATCATTCTTTTTCAGGACCAGAAAATTAATGCTCCATCTCTCAAATTCAAGTTTCTTCCTACGGCGGCCTTCCCAAAGAGTGCATTTTGAGTAAGAGAATCCCTTTGCCATGCAACAGAACCTGTCTGGGAGAGTTCCCAGGAAGGGGAAGAGCAGCCCACCAGGTAGAGCATGAATGGCACCAGGCCTATTGGGGTTTACACTGACTATTGATGCCCTGTTGAGTCTCTGGTCAATTACCTAGGGAAATCTCTTGATTCTGCTCTTCTTGATGAACCAAAAGAAGGTGGAGTTTGAATATTTAACATTACTTAAGTGTTAGCTTTAATGACTTTCTGATTTTAGTTTATTGTATGAGAAGTCACTATAGTAAGATGATGCACAAGAGTGGCCAGGATCCTTTAGCTCTGTTATTTCACAGATGCTGTATCTATTTAGCATGTATTATTTGCCACTTACTAGACACTAGGAGTAGAGCAATAAGGAGGAAAATTAAGTTCCTTATCTGCTAGGATCTTATACTTAGGTGGAAAATACTCATGGCAATAATATTATCATAGTAACTGTAGATGCTATTTATTGACTGTGTACCAGGAAGCGTGCTGAATACTTTAGCTTCCTATAATCTCATAACATCCTGGAGCAGGTATGATTTTTATCGTGACGTTACAGGATCTTGAGAAAGAGGGTCACTTAGTCAAGTGCAAAATCAGATACAAATCCGGGTCTGTGATCCCAATGTGTCCTCTTCTGTTTTGGCTTATGACCTGGATTTCAAAGTCTCATCACTCTCCAGCTGCGTGACCTCAAACAAGTTACTTTATTTCTCTGAATATGACTGCTGAATATCAGATTCTTAATTTGAAAGTGGGCTTAAAAACATCTACCATGGTAGTGAAGTTGTGAGAATGAAAGAAAGAAAAGAAAGAAACAAAGGAAGGAAGGAAGGAAGGAAGGAAGGAAGGAAGGAAGGAAGGAAGGAAGAAAGGAAGGAAGGAAGGAAAGAAGGAAAGGAAAGGGAAGGAAAGGAAAGGAAAGGAAAGGAAAGGAAAGGAAAGGAAAGGAAAGGAAAGGAAGGAAAGGAAATGAAAGGAAAGGAAAGGAAAGGAAAGAAGAAGAAAAATGTTCCTAGCTAAAAATCTGGCCAGCAATTCATCAATGCCTGTTCTTTTTAGGAAGTCACTCACAACCTAATTTTCCCTTTCTCTGTAAAACAAGCAAAAGGTAAATTACTGAAACACATAGTCATCATAAGCATTTGAAATAGAGCATTCAGTCAGGTAGATGATGGGGCTTACACTTTTCTCTTAACAGCTTTCCTTCATGTAGGTTACTCCTTGGGTAAGGTAACTAGGTTCTCCCTTATGTCAATATAGTGAACCAGACAACCTGGCCACAGATAAAATGGAGAAGCTACATGTGTCTCCAGAGTTTAGGTGAGAGGTGTTCCGAATCTGTGTCCCTTGAGAAGCCAAGCTTCTGTAAGGATGCTGTTTCCAAAAAGCCTATTGAATACAAACATACTAAGGGCACATAGCAAGGATTCCCTTTTATACACAAATATCCCGATTTCTAGTATTGTTTTCACAGGAAGATATGATGAGTACCATCTTGAAAGATTGAGAATTCCTTTTGATTTGGCAATGGTGAGTTCCTTAGTGGTGATATCTAGAAACAGTGCCTCTGTAAAGAGAAAAATTGATGGAATTCTTGAGGGATTTTATCAGTTAACTCAGCTTTTCTTGTCCTTCATCTTCAGAAGATACTTCTCAGGCACCTGGATGGCTCAGTGGGTTAAGTGTCTGACTCACGGTTTCGATTCACGTAATGATCTCACGGTTTCATGAGTTCGAGCGCCATGTCAGGCTCAGTGCTGACAGTGTAGAGTCAGCTTTCTCTCTCTTCTCTCTCTGCCCCTCCCCCACTCGAGCTATCTCTGTCTTTCTCAAAATAAATATACAAACTTAAGGAAAAAAGAGGATACTTTTCAGATGTAGATGTTAAGATGGGTCTCCAATTTAAGTGGGTACAAAGATAATTCTTATGAACAATCTCTGTTCTCTGGGCTTAGTTTGATTCGCTAGTTCACATTTATAATCTCAATTTTTTCTGTCTTTTTTCTTTTGTTGGTTTGATTTTCTCTTTCTTTCTTTCTTTCTTTCTTTCTTTCTTTCTTTCTTTCTTTCTTTCTTTCTTCTTTAAGTGAGCTTTTCCACATAATGCTCTTGTGGTCAGTGTAGAGAGTTTTGTTTTTGAAAAATACTGCACTAAAGACTAGAAAAAAGTGCCTATTAATTATTCATTCATTAAATAAAGTTAAGAGTGCATTTGAAATGTAATCTTAATCCCCAGGGTAACACTTACAGTCTGTATCACTCACTTGCAATTTGGTGTGCATCAAGGAATCTGGTATTGAGTTTAGAAAAAGTGAAAGAAAGTTTGAATTTAGGACTCTAGGCAAGAAATTTGAGAAAGGAAGATAAGGCCAGCGGCTAGGGTGTTCAGCAGGGGTGAGTAAATTAACATTTATTTAGTCCCAAGCACTTTGCAATTTTTTTCTCACTTCTCACACTAAAGCGAAGAGATAAGCATCATTAGCATCCATTTTACATTTAATCAAAGTGAAGCTCAAAGAGGTTAAAAAGTTCCTTCCAAGTTACCCAGCTGGTAACCATACAGCATGTTAAGATTCAAAACTCTTTTATTTTCATTGAAAACTTAGCAAAAGCACAATTTTGCATACAGGGTGGGTAGTGTTTACATATTCTCCAGCCTTGGCTTACTACATTGTGACTTAAACTCTTCAAATATTAATTCATTCAGAAAGCCCAGCATAGTGTCTTTTACTCAGTAGGCAATCAATAACCAAGAGTTATAGTAATGTTTCTGAGTGTGGTTGAATAGAATTCTACTTCATCATTCATTCTGTACCTTTGAGAGACCTAGTGTTTCTGTTTTAATGGTTTATATGCTTGAGGGCAAAAGACTTACTTTGCTTAGTGAGGGAGGAGGGGGAGAAAGGAGAAGTGAGGACTGCCAAGAAGGGAGGGGAAATTAGGAAATTTTAGCCTAATATCATCTAAACCCAGATATATAATTAGATCACTTAATGTCAAATTCTAAATTATCCTATTTGGTATTTCACTGAAATGACCAGAGAGTAATTGGACAGGGTTTTTGATGAAGCTTATTTATTTGAGTATGTTTGACTATGGCAATAACAGGGGAAAAGAGGAAATAAGTACAATACTCTGAGTTTGTGACAAGCAAAATGCAATTGCACATATATTTTCAAATATAATGCACTTCTTAAATTTTAGCATTAGCTCATGTGATCATGGGTTAATTGATGGCATTGGTAATGCTCTTCATTCTTATCTTTTCCCTTCCTTCCTTACTGTCTGCCTGTCTGCTTTTCTTTCTTCCTTCCTCTTCCCTTCCTTTCCCCCTCTTTCCTTTATTTTCGTTTTTGAAAAATCCCATGGCAGTGTCTCATGCCCTTTTTACTTTTTTTTTCCTTCCAAATTTCTATTTGTCTAAGAAGTACAAAAGTTTTTGGAAGTAATGCCAGATCTGCTGATTTAGTGGAATAACCTATCCAACCACTGTCTAATTTCTATGACCAACTGGATGTATGAATTTATGAATGTCAGTTAACTACTTAGAAACAAAGGCATACTGGGGCACCTGGGTGGCTCAGTCGATTAGCATCCAATTTTTGACTTCAGGTCAGGTCATGAACTGTGAGATCTCTGAGCCCTTTTCAGGCTTTGTGCTGTCCTAGAACCTGCTTGGGATTCTCTTTCTCTGTCCCTCCCCCGCTCACTCGCTCACTCTCTCTCTCTCTCTCTCTCTCTCTCTCTCTGCCTTGCTCTCTCTCTCAAAATAAATAAATCAACATTAAAAAAAAAAGAATCAAAGGCATACATTACTCTCATCAGTAGAAACTGTATTCTCATGAAAGACTGGAGATTCAAATACAGTATTATTATTATTATTATTTTTTAAAGATATGTTGTCAATTGAGACATTTTCAGGGGCAAAAGGAAACAATGATGTCCAAAGTACATATTGACCTTAAAACATAGTAATTGTAGACACATTAAAATGTAAACTCTTCTGAGTTTTAGATTTAAGAAAATGTTACGATCAAACACACAGAGTTGTGAGATAGCTATTATTGTTAATCATAATATTTTTTAGTTTTTATTTTTGTTTTTTGTGGGTTTTTTGTTTTTTGTTTTTGTTTTTAGTTTTGTTTTTTTTACAAACACTATTACTTATTGAGTATTTAGTGCTAGGTACATGCTAAGGACACTGAAGAACTGTGGCATTTAATTATCACAGCCATTATAAAATATCAATAATATTATATCAAGTTCTACTAAGTGACAGATCTACTAAGTGGCAGATAAATAGCAAAATGTGATGATGTCAAGATCCATGATCATTGCTATTATGTTATAAAAATTCAGCAAACATCCTGACTTCAAAATAGCTAGGATCTCTCTCAGGGGGTTTAGAAGTGCCCATGTAAGTAAAGGGCCATGATGCACAATTTCACAGTAACATTTCTTTTTGTCTTTAAAACAATTGATGGAGGGACACATTGTGTACTAGTTCTAACTCTTGATTGGGACTAAACTCCAAGTTCCAACTAAAGAGGTACATTCAGTCCCACAGGGGAGATTAAAAGACATGCTGCTGTTGACTATAATGTCACCAGTGGCTGCCATACAGTTGGGGTAGTCAGGGTAGAGTAGAGTATCACTTATAATGCAAAAGGCAGCAAATACAATCAGAGGCAGACCAGATCTCACCAGCTTGCTCTGTGTGACATGAGAACATGTGGAGGAATGAAGTGTTCATAATTATGAATAGCGGCTATATTACCATAACTACATTATTCATGGCTTCAAATGGAAATGCTGTCTTGAAATACCATGCCACTGATTTTATTTTTTCATTTTTAACAGTGATAATTTATCTTGTTCATTGTTTAGCCACTCGACAAAGCTTCAAAATATCGGCGTGGGGGGTGGCTCTTCTTTTAAAATTTCTAAATATGGCACATCGTTTTGGTCATAAACAACAGGTATAATGAAAAGAGCCTTTGGAGAGACGATCTAGGCAGAGTGGGAAGGACTGTCAGGCAATTAGTATCTCCAGTCCACTGAGAAGTGAGGAAAAGGGCTGCTGATTGCTGTTCTCAAGTGCTCTCTCACCCCCTGGGTTCCAGGGCAAGAATCGGTCAGCAGAAATTCTGTCTGTCAACAAGATTTTACCACATTGCCTGGATTGTAATTTCAACTTCTTGCCTTTACGTTTTTATTTATTTTTGCGACAGAGAGAGACAGCGCATGAACGGGGGAGGGGCAGAGAGAGAGGGAGACACAGAATCAGAAACAGGCTCCAGGCTCTGAGCCATCAGCCCAGAGCCTGACGCGGGGCTCGAACTCCTGGACCGCGAGATCGTGACCTGGCTGAAGTCGGACGTTTAACCGACTGCGCCACCCAGGCGCCCCAACTTCTTGCCTTTAAAGTAACTTAGGGAAAGTAGTCCTCTCAAAAGCCCTGATTTTTTTTTTTTTTTTTTTTTAGCAAGAACCAAAAAGACATACACACATACATACACACTCACCACTTAATTAACAAAAAGAAAGAAGAAAGGATAAGAAAAAAGGAAGAAAGCTCAAAAGGGAAAGGGATATATCCCTCCTCTCCTGTGGTTCAATCTGTAGCAAACTAGTTATAAGCATTATTTCCTTTCATTAGAAACACAGTGATGGCAACATATGAGGTAGGCATTATTGTGCCCATAAAAATAAAATGGAGAATCCATAGTCTGAAGCGTTGCCCAAGGGCAGACGGGAGTGGGGGGACGGAAGGTTAGAGAGTTTATATTCAATCCCAGGACAGAAAGACAGGAGCTCTCTACTTCAGGCTTTTTATTCACAAGACCTTATGAAAAGTCAAGTGTTTTATTAATAAATTCCTAGGTAGAAACAGGTCTAACCTTTACTAGCAATGTAATAAGAAGTTACTTTATCTGTGTAAATCTCATCTACAATATGGAAGGACATAAACTAACATCAACCTTGTAGGAGTGCTGATTGGACTATATAAGATGATGCCAGTAAAATATTTCCTACAGGGACCAGCACAGAGGAAATGCTCGATAAGTCATTATTTATGATCATAAAGATGATGAAAGATATTATTTATAGCTATATATAGCTAGATAGTGTTAAATGATATACTGAAGCATATTAAAATTTTTAAGAGTTTATTTGAGCAAACATTGATTTGAATCAGGCAGACCTAAATCAAAAATTGTTAAGGGAACTCCAATGGAAGGAGCGAAGCAAAAGGCTCTAGAAAGCAGACTGGAAGCAAAGCAAAAGAATTCATTTGACTGGGTATAGCTTAAGCCTTACATGGAAATGCCTAGTTGACTATTTGTGATTGGTTGTTCTTAAATTTTGATTTCTTAACCTTGAGGCATTTGCATGTCTGTCCTAATTTTTGGTTTGCTTACATAGGCTGCCAAGGCATTAGAGCCATCTCAGCCTAAAAGCATTTTTCTTTAATTACTTTGAAAGACAGATAGATACATGTAGATGCAGATACAGATACAGACCTACACACACACACACACACACACACACACACACACACACACATTTGGTCTTACCCTTAAAATATTTGCTAATTCTCTTTCTGTGTTGATATTTAACACACCAGTAGTTAGAAAGAGAGGCCTGATGATAGATAGATAGATAGATAGATAGATAGATAGATAGATAGACAGGCAAGACTACATTATTAAAAGTAGTGGTATATACTTCCATCCAAAGACTCATTATAGATACTTATCTCTGTTTTGTGATATTGGCAACTGTTCATCTTCATCTAGATTTCTTATTATATAAGGGATTCAGCCCCTCTTATAACCAAAAGTAATGCTTAGCCTAGAGAAGAGTTTTTGAAAGATACTGTCTTGCATAGACAACTTCACATAATCTTGGGATGATGACCAAACAAAACTTAGACCACTCATAAACCACGAAATAATAGTCCCCATTGATTGAGCCATCTGGAACAATTTCCACTAAAGTAATGATAGCTACCGGTCTTGCATGTTAGGATATCTGGGCACCTATAAATAACTAAGCCATATTTCTTACAATTTAATGATTTCCATCCCAACATTGGGTAAACTTATCAGTATCATAAAATTAGGGTTTTTACATATCCCAAACTTACAAAGAAATTTATCACCCAAAGAATTCTTTTTTTAACGGGATAAAAATGTTTTTCTTATATTTAATGTTAGAAGTTGTTTTTTCTGGTAAAAAAAATGAGAAGTATGGACCATATAGAAAAAAAATATATAATAAAGATAACTAAGCGTGCCTGAGTGGCTTAGTCAGTTGAGCATTGGACTTCAGCTTTGGTCATGATCTCAGTTCCAGTCCCACATCAGGCTCACTGCTGTCAGCACAGAGCCAGCTTTGAATCCTCTGTCCCTTCTCTCTCTGCCCTCCCCAGCTTACTTCCTGTCTCTCTCTCTCTCTCTCTCTCCCTCTCTCTCTGTCAAAAATAAATAAACATTTAAAAAAAGATAAGCAAATAATACTAAACTTTTTTATTATTATTCCAAAATTTTATCCAGAGATAAATGTAGTTAGTTTTTTGGATCTTTCCCATGCAAATAAATAAATACAGAGAAAAATAAACTTAAACTTATTCTACAAGAGATAAAAAGATAGATTTATTGACACTATTCCTTTGACCTTTCAACAAAGATCACCAGCCCTTGTTTGAAGAAGTAGGCTTAGAAATTCACCCTGGAGCATATCTTGAGAGTCCTACTTATTTATGCAGATTTATGCTAGGCAGACCTCTGCCTTAGAAAAAGTGTCTAAAGGAAACCTTTGTTTGGCTTATCAAAGTCCAGCCTCCCCCTTTGTGGATCATTGAAATCTGAGAAGAGAGAACAATTTGCATAAGAATTAAGGAGGTTTTTGTTTGTTTCTTTTTCAGAGAGGTGGACAGTAAACATCCAACCCTCTCTCAGTTAATGAAATAATAGATCAAGGAGGCAAGTATAATCCCAAACAAGGCCCAGTTAGCAGGTTAAGGCCAAAAGGCTCCTAAAATGGTCACCATGAGTTGTAGAGAACAGGGCCGGCTTCATGGGCCAGTGACCACAACATTCACACAGGGACCACTCCCATAAGGGACCATCACTTACTTTAATGCTCAGCTGTTGTCCTCTTGGAATTCTTAATTATTTCTAAACAAGCAGCTCTACCTTTTTATTTTACATTTGGCCTCGCAAATAGTCTAAGGGCAGGCTGCCCCGACATGGGCCACTTTGGCATGAACATTATTTTGAGTTAGGCAATCAAAACCCAACAGATTCAGGAAAAGTTCCTTACCTTCCCCACACCAGCCTAAAAGAATTTAGATAGAGGACCTGCTCCAGGAAGAGAGCTATCACCATAGATAACTACATAATGATATGAACTAGGATGTATGGTGAACAGGAGGGAACCTAGCAAGTCCTGTTTGATCAACATCCTCTCTTTGCCCCTTTGTTTTTGAATCGCCCAACCATTTACTCCTCTTCACTTCCCCTGAAAATTATATTCTTTCCCTTTGAAGATCCAACCCCCTATCCCATTCTCCTTAGTTCAAAATGGCATATATACCTCATTTTGCCTGACTGTCTTTGGGATTTCCATGTCTGTGTGGATTCCCCATATGCATGATATTAAATTTAATATTGTTTATCTGTCCCATATGAATTTGATTCTTAGTCCAGCTAGAAGGACCTTGGGGGCAGGATATTCTTGCTCTCCTGGTAGAAAAAGATGGCACCAGGGCACTGGAGCCAGCCATTAGATATATAAAGGGACTATATTATTCTGAGCCAATGAGTAGGATATGGGCAAAGTACTCTTTCTACTAACAACTAGCTCTCTCAGAGGTGGCTGTGTGTGTAGAATGAAAGGATTGGTCTCTAATAGAAGTAATGCTTATATATAAAAGAGGTACCAAAAAAGACAGTGCACAAATTTAACTCAGAGTGACATACTAAGTTATTAAAAAACTAAGATGGCAGAAGATGCTACCTTTTTGTCCTGGAACCAGGGCACTTGGCCCACTCACTCTACAATTATTAATAGTAGACAGCTCATGTTAATTTCTACGCTCTTTCCTCTGCTTTTATTTTGGATTTCTGCACATAAATCTAAGACCCATCTCTCCTTTGCTGGACATCCATAAATCTTGAAATCTTCAAAGCTTCAAAATCTATTATGACCATAACAGTGGTCTTGGGCCATGGAAATATAGAAATAGAAGAAAGAGAAAGAGAGAGAGAGAGAAAGAATCTGACTCTTTAGCACCTATTCTGACTCTTTAACACTATGGAAATATATAAATATAAGAAAGAGAAAGAGAGAGAGAAACAATCTGACTCTTTAGCACCTATCCTGGCTTCAGGATGCTTATATCCGTAGCCTGCACACTCTGATAAATGTAATCACATAAGAAAAATGGATTCCTTCCCTCCTCACAGACAAGAGCAACAAAGCAGAAATTCTTTGAAATCACAAGAAGGGTTTGGAGACATAAATAGGGTTATATTGGATTTCAATTATAATTACAAGATGGATCCTGAGCTTGGCCCTCCGGGTTGGCTGAGAACATATGATTTATATTCCACACTTTGCAAACATTAATGAAGGAATCTCTGACACAAAAATATAATCCAAGTTAATAATAGTCACATTATACTATTCACACTATTCTATAACCTGGTTACAAATAACTTGAGAATATATTGTGATTTTTTTCCATATTACTATAGGTCTCAATCATATTTTTTTTCTGATAGTCCCTAAATTTCTTTATTTATTTTTATTTTTTATTTTTTATATTAAATATAATGTATTGTCAGATTGGTTTCCATACAACACTCAGTGCTCATCCCAACAGGTGCTCTCTTCAATGCCCATCACCCAATTTCCCCTCTCCCCCACCCCCTGTCAACCCTCAGTTTGTTCTCAGTATTTAAGTCTCATGGTTTGTCTTCCTCCCTCTCTGTAACTTTCCCTCCCCCTTTCCCCTCTCCCATGGTTCTCTGTTAAGTTTCTCAGGATCAACATATGAGTGAAAACATATGGTAACTGTCTTTCTCTACCTGACTTATTTCACTTAGCATAATACCCTCCAGTTCCATCCACATTGCTACAAATGGCCAGATTTCATTCTTCCTCATTGCCAAGTAGTATTCCATTGTACATATAAACCACATCTTCTTTATCCATTCATCAGTTGATGGACATTGAGGCTCTTTCCATAATTTGGCTATTGTTGAAAGTGCCGCTATAAACATTGGGGTGTAAGTGCCCTATGCATCAGCCCTCCTGTATCCCTTGGGTAAATTCCTAGTAGTGTTATTGCTGGGTCATAGGGTAGATCTATTTTTAATTTTTTGAGGAACCTCTATACTGTTTTCCAAAAAGACTGCACCAGTTTGCATTCCCACCAAGAGTGCAAGAGGGTTCCCATTTCTCCACATCCTCTCCAGCAACTATAGTCTCCTGATTTGTTCATTTTAGCCACTCTGATTGTCATGAGGTGGTATCTCAGTGTGATTTTGATTTGTATTTCCCTGATGAGGAGTGACGTTGAGCATCTTTTCATGTGTCTATTGGCCATCTGGATGTCTTCTTTAGAAAAGTGTCTAATCATGTCTTCTGCCCATTTCTTCACTGGATTATTTGTTTTTTGGGTGTGGAGTTTGGTGAGTTCTTTATAGATTTTGGATACTAGCCCTTTGATATGTCATTTGCAAATATCTTTTCCCATTCCATCGTTTGCCTTTTAGTTTTGTTGTTAATCATATTTTTTAATAGCTATATAGTTTTTCTGGCATGATGGTGCCATAATTGTTACAATTGTTTCCTCTTTTGACAGTGTACCTTGTGTCTATTTTTCTCCACTCAGTCAAAAAATATTTATTGAGAGCAAGACCCTGACACATTGAGGATAAGAAACTGGAGAAGAGAAACAGGTTTCTGACTACAGGGGTGATGGTAAGTAGAAAACAAAACCACACCACCATAAAACACCTGCACGTGGTTATTGAGGCACTTAAAATAATGATAAAATAGATTCTGACTGGGTCAACAAAACTTAAAATGCTTGAGGGCATAACAACACTATATTCTAAGGGAAGCAAGGTTTCCCTCCATAAATATGTTTTTAGTCACTTAACTTCATTTAATGAAATAAGTAGTAACCATAAGTTTTTGTTATTGCTCTAGACATTTCGATTTCTTTACATTTTTCCTTATTGTAAATAAGTCTGACTTAGTAAGTAAGAGGGGAGATGATAAAGTTCACTTTATTCCCATCTTCCTAGTAACGAGGGCAAAGAAAGAAACAGTTTAATGTCTGTCTTATTTATTGGAAAAAAGAGAGAGAGGGAGAAGTGAGGAGTGTGTCAAGAATGAGTCATTTTCCCTAGCTTTGAATATTTAAAGAGACTATGCATCTAAGGTTCTGCATAAAAGAGGAAGATCTACATACAGGTGATGTTTGTGGAAGAAGGTTTGTTAGGTTTGCTGAAAACATCAAGAAAACTTAAATGCCTATCTTTTTCCTGTTCTTCTCCAGATCATAGTGTTGGAAGGGCCATGAAAACAGGATAAGCAGTCCACTTCAAAAGCAAGTTTTCAGTAACACCACCGTATTTGAATGCAGCCACATGTTTCGTACTACAGAACTTTTTACAGATGAGCTTACAATTATGCTTTTAAGAAGTAAAAGATGACAAATGTGTGATGATAGCCTTGGAATAAGTATTGGCTAGAACACTGGATTTTGAGCCTTTGGTCAACAGCTTCATAAACACAGAGTCTGTGCGTCATATTCCCATATTCCTTGTAACACTAGCAGGGCAGGCGCTGAGCTCATATAAGTTGAATGAACCAGTAGAAAACAAAAGGGCTTCTCTCTCCTTTGCCGTAATAACACTGTTTTTGAAGACACAATACACTTGGTGTTTGCTGTATACAAGTTTCCTGAAACCATTTTTATCACAGAAGAAAAACAAGCTGATTGTGGAGTAAGAAAACTAAGGAGACATTTTTGAATTATAAAATCCACTTTGCTAGTTAGGGTTTTGCTTGGAAATAGTTGGTTCTGATTAATTTAGGAGGAAATGAAACTTAAGAGGTGGGTACAGGATAGATCATGTAATCTAGAAAGCCAGTGAGCAAGGCTTGGGAAATTGTGCCAGAGTCAAAAAGGGCTTGATAATCAGATAACAGCCAGAACCATGTTTTCAGGAGTAGACTCCTCGTCATCACCTCCAGGGCCAGCGTGCTGTTACTGAACCCACTGCCACTGAAAGGTGAGGCTATTTCTACCTCTTTCAGAATTATTTATGAACAGTCCCCTGTTCCTGTATATCACCTCCTTCAGATTTGCAATCTGTTATTGTGGTTCCTTAGTTTTATTTTCAGTTCTGTGGTCTATGTAATATCCTTACAACAAATTTCTTCCCTACTTAAAGTCAACCAAAATTGGCTTCCGTTTTTGCTTATCTGCAATCAAGCTACCAAAACCAATGTACCCTACCCTTCTCATTTACTACTGTAGAGCAAACCATCTCTGAAGACGGCTTAGTTATACCTTTTCCGTGAGCTCCCTTCTCTTTCAGATACAGGTATCAAGATCTCACATTTGTTTGCTTTGTGTCTTATTCAAATATCTGTCACAATAACTTTAATACCTCTTTGCACTCATTTACATACCTATTCCATCTCTGAGCTCTCTGAGGGCAGAAACTCATTCTGACCTATTTTTTTTTTTTTCTCCTTAACACCTAGCCTAGGGTTTGGTGAATTGGAAGTCAATAAATGCTTGCTGAACCACTGCAAGGCTATGAACGTCTATGTCACTGGTGCCCAGTGTGGTGCTTAGTATCTAAGCTCTGTTAATGACTGAGCCCTGGACTGAAAGGGAGAAAACTGTGCTTACTTAAGTTGACAGTCATCCTCACCTTTCTACACAGAAAGAACATGCATAGGTATTTGCAAAGCATTTCTTTATCTAGCTGGCTATAATATGTGTTTGTTCATCTGTTACGTCTTCATAAACTTCTATAGTTCTGGAAGACAGAGAATACATTTTAAGCTATGATTCTATCCTGAAAGGCATAACACATCCTGTGGCATTGCTATAAATGTTAATTGACTCTAATTTGATAAACTGTCAGAATTTGAACATCATGTATATTCTAACTTAGGGAATTAAACATATACTACAGAAGAAATTAAAGCTCTGCATTGTGATCCCATAGCTCCTGCCTTGTACTGTAAATGTAAGATTTGGCAATTACAAGGCATCACACTGTTGCAGGGTCCTTTTTTTTCCTCCCCTAATGCAAATGTCTTATCACTACTGAAATGCTTAAAATTACTTTTAAAATGAGCATCTGCAAGAAGACACCACACTAAGTTGAGAGGAAAAAAGAGGAATAGATACGATAGATTTTTACAAATATGTTCAACATAATTTTAAGCAGACATTTAAAGGAAATGAGTTGTGAAGTTCTGTCATTTTTCTTATCAAGCCCACATTCCTGAAAATAAAATTACCAATTAAAAAAAAACACTTATGATTATATAAGATAATATAACTTATGTTTTCACATATCCTAAGAAAGTTTCAACAAAGGAAAGCTGAAAAGAAATCATTTACACAGAAATAATTTTCAGAAATTGCTTTAGTCTCACATTGTTAAGCACACACAGAGAAGAATGAAGACGTATAATACATTCAGATCTCAAAGGTGGATACTTGTGTTTCACATACAAGCAGTTCATTTAGAATTGATCTGAAATCACTGAATATACATCATATTTGATGTTTCAATTGTTCCCTTAAAATAAAAATTGGAAAATATAATAATTCTCTGACTTAAGTTCACCCTTGCTATTACTGGGTGACATTTCAAATTATATATTTGTCATTCTTTTCCTTGCCTTTTGTAGCACAAATAGATTGAGCAAAGTAAAGAGAATATATTTTAAACCTTAGGTATTCCCTTTGAGAGGATTTTCATAATATTTGTCACTGCATTTTAATTTGTAGTAATAGCAGAATAAAACATTTGCAAAAAATGCATAGGACATACATTTCCAATTCCACATCTACCACCCTCCTTTTCCTCCTCCCAATACAGTCATTTTCTAGGTTGTCAAAAGATAGATGGTCTCCAGGGCTACTTTGTCATAAAAGGTAAGATCAAACCAATAGGGGGGAAAAAAAAGGAAGAGAAGAAAAAAATTACAACGAGCTTGTTCACTGAGCCAGGCAGTGCAAGAGTCACTGGCAGTTTCTCCAAAGCATTCTGACAGACTTCATTTGTCTCCTTGTTGAGCTACTCACAATATCACATGTCATGACGTCCTACCATGCTCCCACCATGTTCTTGCCTTGGAACCGCTGTTTTGGGTGCCGCCTGCTGGGGGCACCACTGAAGCCAGAAAATATTCAGAGAATTTCTAAAATGAATTTGACTTTTAGGAGCTTCTAAAAAGGAATGCATCTCTGCTCATCTCTCTGCCAAAGAGCTGTCACTCTCTTGAAAAGTTAAATTTGTCACAAGGAAAGAAAATTTCACCGTAGCCTGTTTAAATAAGTTAGGGAGTAGAATCTTCTCCCCAATGCTTTTTCCACAGCAAGCAAATGTATCAATCATTTTATTCTCTGAAATAACAATTTATTATCCATGCAGGAGGCCTTAGATTCAATCTGCACAGTGTTCTGAGTGTCGCATCAGATACTAAGACCTGCCATCAGTCTTTATCAGGGTAATCACTCTGCTCTTGTCATCAGTTTTTAATAATAAAACTATTTATTACTTCAATAATTATTTATGACAAGAAGTCTGCCATTGGCATCATGAATAAATATTGATAAATTGCTTGGTTAATAAATGGGTACTGTTTAAGTGTCTTGAAGAATGTGAAAATGAGAGTATTATTATTATAAAGAGTTATTGTAAAAAAAGTGTGAAATGTTTATCTCTTATTGAAAAGATTATATTTGCCCAACAGGAATCCCATGAAAAGAAAGTGAGAAATCTAATTTATAAAAGGACAAAGATTCAGCATGAAAGACTGAAGAAGCAATATTAAGTCATAAAAAAAAAAAAAAACATTATTTTCAGGCATCTTATCTAGATGCCAAATTAAACTAAATGAATTGGACTTAGTTGGAGGCACTGTATATATATATATATACACACACACATACATACACACATATATACATACTTATACTCACACATACACATATATATATACATATACACATATACATATATATACATATACATATATGTATATATATATATAAAATGGAGATCAAAGATTTAGAAACTATGTTAAAAATGCTTTTTTTTTTTTTTTTTTAGCTGTGATCAGCTCCCAGAGCCACAGATTTTTTTTTTTTTTAATGTCTTTTATGACAGGCTAGAAACACGAATTTGAAATGGGAGTCAGAAATAGCATTAAATCTCATCCTCTGATGAGTGGTTGGGAACACATGGGTATAATCTTTACTTACAGAGAGTCTTTCCCTTGGGCCAATTTTCTGGAAATCACAAATGACTCAAAGGACTTAAAGCATGACTAACAGTTACCTGGTCAGTGATGCTGGATAATGGGGTATTCAACTTAAAAGTCAGAACTGCTTCTACAAGAGGGCTGGTACAGACCTCTTAGCCATCTCGGCTGCCTAGCATCATGGATGCAAAATCAAAATAGAAGCCAGGGGAGAGTCAGTTAAGAGCAGTTTTTTGTTTTTTTTTTTTTTTTTTTTAATGCAAGTAAAGCTGGAGCCCACTACAGGAACCTGCTGAACAGAAATCGTAAATTCCATCCAAGCCAGGTCCAAATTAGACTGCTGGAGTTGAAGGTAAATGAAGAGTGGCACTCTATGAATGCAAGGAGATCTTAGGAGCAGTTGCCCCAAAAGTAGACTCTGAAACAAGGATTTGAATGCAAATGCTGGATTTGAGAGGTGATTCTAGGAAGGACCATGACAGGAATGGGGAAATTTGCATGGGGTCAGTAAAAGTCTTTTACTGAGCTGGTTACTGCTGTGGGGAATTTGATTCACTCTGAGCGGAGGACTCTGGAAGGCAGTTTAGAACATGAATCACAGCTCATCCAAGGGTGAGGTAAGGAAGCTGGGCTGTTTAGATTTCAAATTCCAAACACATGCGCCAAGGGAACACACGCAGTGTACCAACAGCTTGTTTTACAGTGAGGCAACTGGAAATTACAAAATTGGATTTTTCCATGAGTTTGGTGGGATCAAGGAACAGGTTCATACAAATAAAGAGGGAGTGAAGAGAATTATCACAGATAGGGTTTTCTCATGAGTGCATTGGAAGGAGATGGAATAGTGTGAGCACGCAATGAATCAGTTAAATGTATGTATGAAGTATGACTATTAAAAAGCAGCAAACACAAACCTGACTATCAGCAGGAAATTCAGAAGTGGTTAAGCACTTGGGGTAAGGCATCAGCCTGCCTGTATTTGAATCCCACCCCCAACATTTACTTTCTGTAACCTTGGGGAAGTTGTCACCTCTTATATAGATTATGGAGAGAATTAAATAAAGCAAATTATAGAAAATGATTAGCACTGTACCTGGTGTTGGGTAGGTACTCAGTAATGTTAGCAATTATTAATGTTATTATTATTAAGCATGCCCTGGTAAATCCAAACTTAGTCACAAGACTGATATGATCAACTAGAAACAACTGCTTTAGTTCTGAGGTTGCCCAGACCTCCATTGGCCCACTGGATGGTTTGCACAAATAATTTGCAGGAGAGAACCAGCCAGTGTACTCACTCAGTGTACTCAGCAGACCCCTGATGATATTCGGGACAGACAAAGATGAGGGACATTTTTTGAAAGTCAGAACAATTGACTTAATAACCAGAGGAATTAAATGGATTATTTAAAGTTGGACTGATTCAAAACTGTAGATGAGGAAACATATTCATCTTAGTTCTATATGTAATTACTCCCATGACTCCTGTTTTTTAATTGTCTCTCATGAACTGGCTATTATGGAGGGCACTGTGAATAGGGCAGGATACTCTGGCCTCAAAAAACTTACATTGTAGTGGTTCGAAACAAACAATGCACCAGTGATTACAGGAATGAAAAAAAGAAGGACAAAACACCAAGAGGCAGAGAACCAAGATATCACACCTAGGGAAAACAGGTAGTCATCTTAATTAGTTCTTCCCATAAATATTTGTTCAGCACCTAATGTGTGTCAGACACTGTACCAGGCAACGGAGTACTCCCGAGGGGAAAAAGGATGAACTTTAGGCTGTAGTAAATGACACAATGAGAGATCAGTCTAGGAAAATGTTAGAAAAAACAGCATTGCTGCAGAAATCATGATAGAGCTAGGTGTTCAAGGGGCAAGGGAACTTTCCAGGCACAATCAGAATGAAGAGTGGTTCAAGCAGGGGGAAGAGCGTGTGCAATCACCTTGCAGGAGAAGCAAGCAAGGGTGGCCCTAAATCTTCAAAGATGTAGCTGGAGCAGAGCAAGCAAGGCAGGGAACATAATGTGAAGAGGGCTGGCAGAAAGCAGAGCACTAAAGGGCCCTGAAGGCCAGCTTCAGGTTGTGGTTCTATCCCGAGAACAATGGAGGATACTTGGAGGTTTTGAGACCCAACGTGCATGATGGGATCTGTTTTTGGAAACACGTCCCAGTGGCTGCAGTTCAGAGACCACTTCGCAAGGGTGGAGGACAAGGGCACAGCCATTAGCTGTGGCAATCATCCACGTGAAGGCTGAGGGAAGAGACTTTAGGCTGGAAAGAGAAGTGGGAAAGTTGGATGAAGAGCAGTGGAAGCAGCCTGGATGGAAGGAACCAAGCTAAACAGGAGAGTGTGATCATTTTGAGAAATGCAAAGAGAATCCATTATTGCTGGAGAACTGAACTTAAAAGGAGGAATAGTGGGTGGATGATGAAGCCTCAGCCAGATTCCAGAGGAACCAATGAAAAGATTTTAAGGGCATAGCCTTTATTCTAAGCTCTATTAAGATATCTTAAGAGAGATTTTTGAAAGATCACTGGGTGAAGGAACAAACAAAAACCAACAACTAATTCCATGGGTGGATAAGACTACCGCTCTATGGAAAACTGTCTTAGTCATTTTCATGTGTCAAAAGTCCTCTGGAAAATTCTATCAGCCAAACAGGAGTACTCAACAATCAATCTGATATCATATTCCCTGACAGAGCATGAGTTTCACTGAGAAAATATTTGTTAAGCTTATACTGACTGATGCAGATCCAATGATACCCACATTGACCTTGCCAACTCCTTATGGTTCAGTGAATTCACCCATCTTGAGATCCAGGCCATGGCTAGGTGATTGATTACAGCCAGTCAAGTGCGAGGATAAGGCTGGAGCTGGTTCTATCACAGTTGGAGCTGCATTTTGAGTAAGAACTTTCAAGTACAGAGATTGAATATATTCACACATAAGCCACTTTAAGGCAAACAGAGAATCATCTACTTGCATAGAAATCATAGTATTCTACATTGTCTCTTAAACAGTTTCCCTGTTTTTCTGTTTATGTAGTTGGTTATTTCTTTTTAATGAAGACTTTTTGCTTCTCTGTCCCAATCATCCTCAAGATTTTGATTTTAGAGATGTGGGAATGGCTTCAGTATCTGCATTAAAACAAAACTCCCCAGATAACTGTGACACCCATATAGGTTTGTCAGCCTCACCCACTATACATTAAGCATGTAATTAAATTGAAATAACATGAAGGAGGGTAACTTAGCAGTTTGCTCATTCAACCAGCATGTATTAAGCATCTGCTCTCTTGCTATCTGTAGCTATGATAGTGGGTGAGATGAACCAGAAATAATTCGTATATGAAAAAGAGAAGAAAACGGAACGCAGAACCCAGAGGAAGATATGCTTTTTCAGAGTGGACAAAGGCAGCAATGGAGGAGGCAAAGTCAGAGAGATGGGAGGGAAACCAGGCAAGAGTGAATCCATCAAATACTTCATAATAATTATGGTGCTTTAATAATTCTTCATTTCTGCTTTTATCACTATTCAGCCAAAATGTTCATAAACATTGTGAGATGGTACCTAATTTACATATTCTGCCAATTATCTGTATTTATGGATAACCACTTGGAGGTTTTCCCCCATTACCCCGAATAATTGAGAATTGGCTATAGAAGCAGTTTCCCTTCCCTGCTGAATAAATGTGCTGTATTTATATTATCCATTACCAGGTGGCAGACGTAATGTTCAGTGATGTGTGTTACTTATCTGAAACTTGAAACTCCTTTCAAGGTTCAAGCTCACCAGTTAATAGAAGATAATCTGTATGGAGCATAAATTTCAAGGAGATGTCTACAATATATCTTTTGTGAGCCTCCGCTTGCCAAGATACCTCTTGCTGGAGTTGACTTTATTAGTAGCAACCATTTGCACTAGGAAGCCTGTGACAATGATAAAGCTTTTACATTATATGAATTATATTGGACATATTCTATTTTTTCACATTCATTTGTTTACTAACAGACCTTAAGATAGAAAGCTTTCAAATCATCTGGCAAAATATAATTAAGAATCACTCAGACATGTAATTTAATCAGGAGAATAGGAAATACATAAAGGTTATAAATGACTTCACAAATGACTTTAGAATTCTTATTCATACTAATTCTTTTATGATGCAGATTAGGGAAGTGAGTTAGATGGATTTTAAATGTTTGGTTTTCATAGTATTTTAATTAATTAAACTAAAATCCATGTGGTTAACCTAAGTATACAAAGAAAACAATTATAATTTAATCTCTTTAATGTCCAAGCTTTTAATTGTGTCTTACTATTTTGAACATAAGGAGGTTTCACACCAAGATGATAATAATATTAGTGGATATGGGATGTCATTTGTGGGACTGTGTTTTAACATTGTCTTTATCCCCCCAGATCTCATTTTGAATTATTCTTCTGTTACGTAGATTTTTAGATTATAGACATTCTTGTTTATTTCTTTGTCATCCTTTCAAAGCATATGAAGCCACAGATCATTTTATATTAATTCTAATTTTACTTTTCAGAGAAAGGTAAGCTATATTCCTGTTTCCTTCTTCCTAGGATACAGAATTGCTTTTTCAGATCCAATTCTTCTTTGTTAAATCAATCAAATTTGATCATTGAAACAGAAAAAAATAGACATATAGTTCAAATTTGTATTGGAAACGTTATCTTGTTCTAATTTTAAATATGCAATCAGAGGAGGAACAATATCTTAAGAAACCAAACCTTAAGTCATGGGCTGTGAGTATGGTTGTGATGGGGAAACATTCAGCAAACATTTCAAAATCCATCAGCTCAGACTCAGTCAAACATATCCATACCATCTGTCTACATGGTTTATGGATGCAATCCAAAATGACAAAAGGAATCGTCTAGACACCATGATGCTCGATATGACCCACATTTTTGGTTGAAGACATTCTGCAATGATTCTGTAGTAATTCCTGTAGCTTAGAGGTGGTTTGGGCCCCTTTCATGACATACTTCTCTTTGCTTGTTTTATTGTTGCTGAAGTATTTGTCTATCTCTACTCTACTAGATATATGGCAACCTAATGCAAAGAAAACATTTTCTTTGGAGACAAACAGGCTTCAGTTTGATTCCAGGTTCTGCCACCCTCCAGTCATAAGATGCTGGTAATTTTTGTTATCTTTTTTTTTTTTTTTTTTAACTTCACTAAGCCATTGTTAATCGTTGACAAGATTTATAAAACAGTTAAAAGACAGAGATTATATGGTAAAAGACTTTGGTGATAGAGGTTAGGATTCATACTCCATTGTTAAAATCTTCAATCTGACATTTAAAAGCTGTGTGACTTTTGATGAAGTTCTGAAAATCTCTGTAACTTGTTGCCCATGTATAAAATGGAAGTATATTAAAATCTATCTCCTTTGGCTGTGATGAGGATTCAGTAGTTAGTGCAGACAACATGCTTAAAAATATGTCTAGAACATTAGAGATTAGCAAATGCTTAAAAAATGTGAAGATTTTAGTGAGATAGTAATGCCTCGTTGGACGTCCGGCTGATCATAGTTCATTAATTTTCCTCCCCTGACAACACCAAATTTGTCATTCTCAACTTTGTGAACATAGAAATTAGAAAGATGTTTTGCAAGAAGTTGTGCATAATAAATACAGAAATAAGTTCAAATAAAAACCCCTGAAGATTAAAAACAGAAAAACAAAACAGAATAACAACTTTAAAGTTAGGCTATCACCTAACCTGAAGAATTATTAAGAAACTACCTAATATCACCTGAAACTAATATTACACTATATGTTGATTAACTGGAATTTAGATAAAACCTTGGAAGAAAAAAAAAGCAACTACCTAATATACTTTGTTGAGCTATTTGTCTCTCCTCCTTCCTAATGCCTTCTTGTTTAAATTGATTAGTTTCTGACCATCCTATAAAATGTGTATTATCTCTAGGCTCATTTCACTTTTTGTACATGATACACAGATAAATGAAATATGTTGTAACCACAAACAAAACAGCAAATTTAATCATCTAGTTAATAACATACGGTCTAAATAAACACATACAACATCAAAACATCAAGCACAACAGTAGACACAAATCCCATATACTTGATTCTAAAGCAAAGTATTGGAATCACTTTCATGAACACAGTTTAAAGCCTACTGACTTAATATTAAATATTAGCTGATAATAAATGCTGTTCATTTTGCAAACATTATACATTTTTTGAAGTAAAACTGAATTGTGTTAGAAGAAATAGCTAGCATATTGAGGTTTCCCATTAAACCTTCATATAAGCTGGCCTATATTTAGAAAATTACACTAATTCCAAATCCTTTTGTATCATTTATAATATTATAATAATTCCAAATATATTTTAGGAGATAACAAAACTTGTAATAATTTTATATTTTAATGAATAATGTGTAGGCTTGATACCTAAGGTACAAACTCCAGAGATTTATAAAATTGTATCACAAATAACAATCTTTTTTTAACACTTTATTTTTAATTAATTCCTACACCCAACATAGAGTTTCAGCCTACAACCCCGAGATCAAGAGTCACATGCTCTACTGACTGAGCCAGCCAGACACCCCAGAATAATAATCTTTTGAAATTTCTGAAAATGAGGAAAGAAAAGTATTTTTTTTTGGAAGGTGGAATAATGGTCTCCCTAAGATGTCCATGTCCTGACCCTGGAGCACGTGACTATACTACTTTGTATGTCAAAAGAAAATTAGAGATGCCCATGGAATTAAGGTTGCTAACCACCTGACTTTAAGAACAGGGACATTATCCTGGAATATCTGAATGGCCTCAATTTAATCATATAAATTCTTTAAAGAGGAAGAGGGAGTTAGAAGATTGAATCAGAAAGATGTGACTTGAAAAAGGCCCAACCTATCAGATATGTTATTGCTGGCTTTGGAGACAAAAGAAGAGGGCCACTCATCAAGAAATACAACCTCTAGAGGCTGGAAACAGCCCTTAATTTATAGCCAGCAAGAAAAGGAGACTTCAGCCCCACAACAAAAAGGATCTGAATTGTGCTAACAACCTGAATGAGCAGAAAACATTCTCGTATAGTTTTGGGGAAAGAATGTAACCAGCCAGCTGATATACTGGGTTTAGTCCTGTGAGACCCAGAAGAGACTCCTAACCCATAGAAATTTAAGATTATATATTTATGTTATTTAACCTAATACATTTGTGGTAAAACAAAATGGATACAGTATTAGTTTATATCAGTATTAGTATAAACTAGAGATTAATAAGATTGTATCACTATATACAAATCTCATGAAATTTCTAAAAATGAGGTGAAAGAAAACTTTTTGTTTATTTGAAGTCTTCTTTTATAGGTTAAAAGAATGCCTTCTAGTTCAAAGACCTATTTTTTCTGTTTATTCAGCAAATGTTCGTTGACTGTCACCAAGGTTTAAAGACCTCAGAGGTGTTAAAACAATACTAGCAACTGGGATACAGAGTTTGACAGTAGACCTGTGGTCATACCACATCTCCAATGCAAGGTAGCTAAACCAATTCCTACCAGGGAAATAGTAACAAGGAAGAGGAAAGGAGGTTTCCGTTTTGGATTATCAGGAGTCCTTGATTACTTGGATGGTTTAAAAAAATTTTTTTAACGTTTATTTATTATTGAAAGACAGAGAGAGACAGAGCATGAGCATGGGGCAGGATGCGGCGGGGGGGGGGGGGGGGAGGGGGGGGCAGAGAAAGGAGAAGACAAAGAATCTGAAGCAGCTCCAGGCTCTGAGCTGTTAGCACAGATCCTGATGAGGGGCTCAAACTCACTAACCGTGAGATCATGACCTGAGCCGAAGTCAGATGCTTAATTGACTGAGACACCCAGGTGCCCCAATCAGGTGGCTTTTAGATGAATAGTGGAGAATTACTAGTATTTTATCATATAGACTTAGGTCAAAAAAGTGTTCTAAGGAGGGGCGCCTGGGTGGCTCAGTCGGTTGAGCATCCGACTTCGGCTCAGGTCATGATCTCACAGTTCGTGGGTTCGAGCCCCGCATCAGGCTCTGTGCTGACCACTTGCTCAGAGCCTGGAGCCTGCTTCAGATTCTGTGTCTCCTACTCTCTCTGCCCCTCCCCCGTTCACGCTTTGTCTCACTCTGTTTCTCAAAAATAAATGTAAAAAAAAAAAAAAAGTGTTCTAAGGAGTAAGAATAAATGAACTATGACATTGACCTTGGAATGTGCAGACCTATACCAGTGATTTAGCTATATCCATGTCTAAATTACATCAACATCAATGAAAGATTTATGTTTAAATAAATATTAATAAAATATGTTTAACTAAATAAAAGATTTATGTTAAATAAATAAAAAAATGTTTGAGAGTGAGAGGACACTCTCAAAAGACAGCTTGTTCTATTGTCCAGCAGTTCATATAACTATTAACATCTTCCTTAGTATTAACTGAAATATGACCTATTCTAATCTCTAGCCACTGGCTTTGATCTGACTAACTAGAGCATCTGAACACATATATTTTCCACCTTTCTCAAAATTATCTTTCGGATCTTCAAAAATATTTCTGTTTCTTTTTGTGTCTCTTCTCTCAAACTAAGTGCCCCTAATTCCATCTGCCAACATTTAACATAACACTGATGGGAACATCCACCACCATGTTCATTCTTCCCTGAATATTCTCCAGTTGAGAACATTCTCTCTTATTATTATAGAATCAAATTATTTTGGAAAATATTAAGAAAATAATTTGGTTCCTTGGGTGTGTGTATAGGCATTTCCAGGAACTGAAGCATAGAGACCTTGTTAACCCATGAGATCAACATGAAATCCAGTCATTTCATCTTCAGTGTTCCTTCAGCTTCAGTGGTCCTCTTGGCCATCTAGAGATACACTAGAATCATTTTTCCCTAATAAGTGAGTTTTTCTAAACACACTAATTTTGCTTTTTTAAAACCATTATACACTAGTAAAAGAGCACAACATATACCAAAGTATTCCTGAAGTAAATTAGAGACATTTGTGTCTTCTTAAGGGGCAACAAGGGGACCCTGAGTGGCTCAGTCGGTTAGGTGTTTTACTTTTGATGTGAGTTCAGGTTGTGATCTCACAGTCATGGGATAGAGCCCTGTGATGGGTCCACTGGGCCTGGAGCATGCTTGGGATTCTCTCTCTGCCTCTCTCTCTGCCCTTCCCCCACTCATGCATGTGCTCTCTCTCTCTCTCTCAATATAAATAAATACACATTTTTTTAAAAAAAGGAAGCAACTAAGTTCTAAGAAAGGCGTAGGTTTACATTGTGTTCTCTCCTACTGCTGGCAACCTATGCAGCCTTGGTTAAAAGTTGTAAGTACTCTAAGATCTATCATCTATATATAAATGTATAGAATTGATTCATGGGGTTGTGGTATAAAGTACAGGAAACAGCCTATTCAAATTGCCTAGCAAGAGAGCGTGGGGCACAGTAGATTTTAAATACAGGTAATTCTCTTTATTCTTAACCAGGATACATTAAAGATCATTTTCTTTTATTTGATCAAACAAGAGCATATATATATATATATATGTGTGTGTGTGTGTGTGTGTGTGTGTGTGTGTGTGTGTGTATACACACATATATATGTATATATACATATATGTTTATATTTATATATGTATATGTGTATGTATATACATATATATGTGTGTGTATATATATATGTATATATATACATATATATATATGCTCCTCTGTTCTCAACAGAACAAGTACCTCTAAAATGCTATCAGAAAAAGTTTCTACTCAAAATTCTACCTCATTTTTCGATTGTTAATATAAGGAAACGGCTCTACTATGGTGCCCTGGTGATCTTGAACATATCCACATAGGCCATGCAGACAAATGCTTGAACCACTACTAATGCAGGTCTTAGAATAACATTTTGTGATTCTTTGAGAACATTTAGAGGATGGGAGGTCTGTGAGAACCTGCGATGATGTCATTGCCCCTTTGCCTCCATATCTCCCCTACAAGGCTCTCATAAGAGTTTCTCATTGTCTCCTGGGCACTGGCAAGGTATGAGGGTTTCTGTCTTGCCCACCCCCCTAATAACAGTCTTCAGAATATAAAACTGCTTAGATGCGGACTACTATCAGCTCCTCAACAACTTAGTGTCCTACTAATTGTCTTGCCGTCCCCTAGTTCTTTTTGCTTTGATGTTCTTTTTTGGCATGTGGCACATGGACCATGAGGAGCTGGCTCATTTGCTGTTTTCTCCTTCCACTGTTTATGCAAATAATGATAAACCAAAGAGTGGTTCCTTGTAACTTTCCTGGTCAAATTAGTCAGCCCTTGGCCTTGTCTTGTGTGTGCTTGAAAGTTTGCAGGTAGAAGGCTAAAAAATTGAAAATCTAAAAAATAGCCCTCTTGCCCCCCAAAGAGTCTTCAGAGCCACTGCTGTCTAGGATAATTAAAGAGATTTGACTGTTAAATATAAAAATTACATTTAGAGGAATGTAACTTTGAAAATAGGCACAACTACTCCTGGGACATAGACATAATTTTTATTCTGTGTTAAGATAAATATAAAGTTACTTATTAGTCTTTCATTGCATATATTTTTTTTTTTTTTGGCTGTTAATTGACACTTCTCACTTCCATAAAGCCCTACATTTTCCTTCCAATTAATTTGTTGGGATTCTATTGGATGGGGAAACCAAATAAACAAGATTGACAAGTTTTAAAAGTTAGATAATGTCAGAATCAGAATGTTACTGCCAAAGAGGAACCATATGAATTCTGGCTTCTGTTGTCAGACACAAGATTCTGGAAAGAGGGTGAGGGATCTTTCCATGAATGTAGGTTCTAAGCTGGTTCTCACACTAGGTTTTCACTTACTTTTGATACTTGAATTGTTCCCTAAAAATATTTTTGAAATTCATCCTTTCCCCACCTTCCCAGAACACTTATTTTTTCAAATAAATATTTCCTGAAACAAAACAAATAGATTAATATAGTTTAACATGAATGCCATATAACACATGAATGAAAAGCAATGACTTTGAATTCAGAATCCTGAGTTCAAATTGTACCTCTGCTCAGAGCTGAGTTATGATCTTGTCCATGCTACATAACCTCTTAGCGTCCGTTCTCCTGTCTGTTAAGTGAGACTACATGATACTTGCTTTAGGAAGCTGTTGTATGAATTAAGTGAAACATTTCAAAAAAGTGATTTGCAGAATAATTGGTAGATCTTATAAATTCCATACTTACTAACCATAATGATAATAATTATCCAAGCATTTATTCATTTTAGAAAAAGCATTGTTTGAGCACATATTAGGACAGGCTTTGTTCTAGGCATGGGAAACGTAAAGATTTGAAACTCCGTTTCAGGAGAGACAAGTATGTAAGCAAAGTTGAAATTTCTTTTTAGTATCTACCTTCTTCTCCATGCAACTTAGACTCAGCTATCTCTGCTTTGCTAAGTTACTAATCTCCCATTTAATTTCTGTTTCCTCAAAAGGTGTCATCTTCTGTTTGCTGTTTTTTTCTTCCCTGATTGTCTTTTGGGTTTCACATCTATGTCAGGGATGTGGATGTCAATTTAAATGTAGTATTCAATTGACCATGTTTAAGTGTAAGGTTAATAAATACTATTAAAGAAATCTCAAGGGTGCCATTGGAAATTACAGAGAAAGGAATAACAGTCTTTGCCTGGTTGAGTCTGGGAATATTTTAGTAAATCAGAACAATTTGTGTTGAGTCTTGCAGGGTGAACTGGGGTTAGAAAGACTGAAAGAAGGGGATAAACAGAGCAATTGCATAATCATTTGGGAAGTGAGGCTTCAGGGAGACAAGTGCTACCTGCATGGAGTGTGCATGTGAAGTTCTAGAGGATCTGAGAAATTCAGATTACTCTTTACCTGAGGACTTGGGGTAATACAGACAGATTAAATTTTAAAATAATAATTCTTAAAAAGTTTGAAGAAGAAATTAATGAGAGAGCGAGTGCAGGTGCAGAGAATAGGTGAGACGCTGTTGAGAGAGACCAGGCCAGGAATGAAGAGGGCTTGAGTACAAAAGTCTATCTGATTAGCATCACAAATTTGATTGTGGGTGAACTCATTGTATAATTTCAGGAGTCTTTCAGAGCAATGTGTTGCTCTGTTAGACTTAATTCATTTCTCTTGTGTTTTTTTTTTTTCTTCCATCCATTCTCCTTCTACCACTCCCATCCTCAAACCATCTCCTCTATAAATCTTTGCCAAGGGTAGAAGAGGGCACAGATGCCAATTTATCTTGGCCTCGTGCTCACCATGTTATTTCATAGTGTTAAACAAATTTTTAGCTCTTATGACCAAGAACATGAGGTGATATGCACAAATCTTACAAATTTGCTTTTTCCCTCTATTCCCTTCAAAACGCTTGTCTCTAAAACTGGCACCACATTGCTGATGCAGGCAGTGAAACCTGTCCCTGTCCGGAATTCCAGATGGTGTGCATGGCTTTTTATCTCCTATTGGAAAATGGTATATTCAGGGCAAGTTATATGTACATTAAATTTCATTGGCAAATTATTTGACACTCGGATAACTGATTAAATTAATTGAGCTTTTAATCTACATTGTTTGATGCAAAACAGGCTGTTTAATCTCTTTTCAAATCTGGATATTTAAAATTAAAGCATTTTTGCTTTTCCTCATAAAAACCATTTATTTCTCAAACATAACTAATTAGCCAACAAGGTATCATAAGAGACGGATGCCAGTTTTATGAAAGTTTACACTCTTGTAGGTTGAAATTACTTTGACATTTATTATTCCCAATAAAGCACACACTGTGCATCTTAGGCCAATGGTGTATAATGTGTATGGTGTATATATTTTTCAGATTTCCTGAAATAATAGGGGGCTTACCCATGGCATGTATTTATAAGCCAAAACTCAATCATTTTTGGATTCATATACACTCAAAAATAGGGACTCAATTAGTTGGTAGAATTCATGAGGCAGATATATGTTCCCTTAATAATTAAAAAAAAAAAAAAGAAACCTAACAATTCACAGTGGGTAATTTAGACATCTGGTAAACCTCATCCCATATTAAAAAAAAAATTCTACCCAACATCTGTGATACTTTGCTCTAATTATGTCAAAGCAATACAGAAATAATAGATGAAAATAAAAGCCTCCCAGGAATTGAGGTCAGAAGGGAAAATATTTTAAGGTATTTGGGATTTTTTTTAATTAAAAGTATTTGATTGCTTCACAACATTTGTTCCTCTGGTAGAAGGCCTTTCCTAAGACGCTATCTTCCTGGAAAGACGGTTTTTTTTGAAGTCATGCTCTAAGGAAATATCACAGCTGTACATAGATGTGAGATTTCCCTTATATATGAAATGCTATTTTTTTTAACAGCACATGCAAGAGAGAAGAGGTCCAAAGTAGGATTTAAAAATGAAAGTTATTGCATGGTCAGATCTATCAGTTCACAAAGGAAGGGCTCAAACATAATGTGATGTTCATAATTTGAGAGATATGAATGGGTAATGAAGCCAGGATACTGGAAATCTTCATTGATGATTGTTATAAGTTTAAGTAGCTTGGGTTTGACTGGTGGACCACTGGAGGAAATGAGAAAGAGTTAATTAAATGGTTTTAGGGAAACTGTCATTGCTTCAGTGTTTTCAGTAATGGGCTGAATTTAGGGTTGGTTGGGGAGAGGATACATAATGACAATCAGTCTATCAAGTAAGTTTAGGCCAGGTAGTCAGGGCTGTGATCCAATCATGAGGCACTGATCATTTTGGTGTTAACACATGTCAGGTCTTTTATAATTAGATCACTAAATTAGATGTTTCTGTGTGTTTCCTTTTCCTGTCTAATGCTATAGTTTCAAATATGAGATATTGTATGACCTCCTCATGTGATGAACTCCTTATTTCTTAATCACTGGTAATGATATTTGCTAAGAAGGATATATTTATTGTATTCATAAATTGTTTTTGTAATATACTTAAATAATATAATGCTTCTGTTCAGCATCTTTAACCAGATTTATAAACTTGGTAATATAAACAGTTGCAAAAGTACAACTTTATTCTTTAAGATATAAATATTATTTTGTTTCATGAGTAGCAGTACTATAGAAATCCCCTAAAATGAATGTGTAGTGAAACAGATGCTTTGTAAATATGAACTTAAGTGCTCTTTTCTGGCAAGTTAATGCAAACTAATTGAAGTAACATGAAAAATTACTTGGTTTATATTACAAAGATTAATGTCAGTGATGACAATCTATATATGTCATATGTAAGGTATTAATAAAAACTAAGTAGTTCTTTTGTTAGTTTGTTTAAGGGAATGCCACCTTCCGTGACCTAGAGAGATTTAATTTCCCCTAGTGATCGAGTAGCTGTCATCTGCTACACTTTGAGCAGCAGGGTCTTTATTGGTCTGTGGGCTTTATTGGAATGGCATTGATAAATGCTGAATTACACAGGTCCAATTGTAAACAGAATTCAACTGATTGAAATTCTACAATCCCAGGATTTTGTCAGGGCTGGAATGGACTACGAACACATCTAGCCAGGATTATGCCAAAGTGTTTGCCACACCACAGACTATCTTCTTCACTTATTAATATATGGTTCCATAAAGAAACACAAGACACTATGCGACCAAGTAAGTTAGGGATATTTAAGCACAGTTGAATCTCTTTCTTCAGTGTAGAATCTCTCAGTGTTTATAGGATGGTCAAGGTCCCTGTGCAGATTTGAGTGAGTACATAGTATTCAGTGATGCGCAAGTTTACCTTCTTCTCTCTCTCTTTCTTCTTCCACCTATTTTTACTTTTTATGAAGCATTTCATGGGACCAGTGTTTTCTCGAAGGCATCTAGGAAAAGGCTGATTTTATCTAACCCAATTTACAGATAATAAAATACTACATGCCGGCTAAGGGATGCATACATGGGAGGACAGGGAACATGCAGTATACAAAACAAACTTGTGTTCTTAAGAAGAACATCAGACATGAGACATAAAGATCATACTGCAATGACTCAGTCAACCCAAGGTCTTGAGGGTTGTGGTGGAGGACAAACTGAAAGAATGCCCTGTTGATCACTAATACAAATGACAAATTCAAGAGAGTAAGATACAAAACAGGAATGATTTGGCAGAGCTAAGAGCTTGAAGCTACAATGAGACACAGAAAGGGGACAGACAGGATACTGGCTATGACCAAAGTTTAAGGAGAGGGCAGCATATGATGATTTCAAACTCTGCTTATAGAGCAATAATGAGAACAATTCAAGTTTGATATAGGGGGGCATCTGAGTGGATTGGTCGGTTAAGCATGTGATTCTT
The DNA here is from genome assembly GCF_028749965.1 of Puma concolor. NCBI lineage: Eukaryota > Metazoa > Chordata > Mammalia > Carnivora > Felidae > Puma > Puma concolor. The sequence goes on along the minus strand of NC_141681.1, from coordinate 23,728,537 downwards.
GATTGTGTCTCAGGTCATGATTTCACAGTTTGCAAGATCCAGCCCAATGTCAGGCTATGTGCTGTCAGTGTGCACCCTGCTTAGGATTCTTTTTCTCCCTCTGTCTCTGCCACTCTCCCACTCTCGTATGCTCTCTCTCTCTCAAAATAAATTAATAAGCTTAAAAAAAGATTTAATATAGAAACTCTTCTCAGGTTCTAATTACCCTAAAAAATCGCTTTTCCTACTTTACTCTCAGGCAGACAGTTGTTGAGTTAGAAAGAGGTACTAAGATTTTTAGGAGGGTCCCCATACCATTTGGAGAGAAGAAGTCTTCAATTTTAGATAAAGGCTTATCTCAATATAAATCCCTTTCTGGGAGTGGGACAGGGACTGTCCATACTCTACCAGGAAGGGGCTTCCTTTCTGATTTCTACTAATGTAGTCATGTTGATCATTCTAACATTTTCTTTTGCTTTTCCCTTTTCTTCTTTTTTTCCTCTTCTTTCTCCTTCTTCATTTCCTCTTTCCTTCCTGTATAACTTTCTTTTAGACAGGCTTTTAAATCATGACCTCGTCCTCCCATGTATGTGTGCAATTTGTTTTTCCATTTGTTTTATGTTAGTTTGCTTGTCCTGGTGCTTATCAGCACAGGGACTAATTCTTCAGGAATAATTCTAAGTTTTCATGGAAATGTGTCCAAATGCTTACAGCAAAAGAGAAAGTCCAAATGACTGCAAATTTGGAAAGCTTCCTAAATTTTGCTTAGGAAGTCAGATAGACTTTCCAGATGTAAGCGAATTTATCACTTTCTCACAGCCAAGTGCACTTGTGATGTGTGTTGTTCTATATTTTGTTTGCAACACTCCAGCCAAATACAACAGTGAAACAATACAAACCAAATAAATAACATTAAAAAACCTTCCAGGGCCTTTCTTTCGTCAACTGGGAAAGTTGGAAACGATATTATATCTTCCTTCTTCTTCTTAACCTTTTTACGATATCTCATTCTTTCTCATACACACATTGTTTTTACTCTCAGTAGGCATGAGTATAACATGTAGCAGGTCTGGGGAAACAAGCCTACCTAAGTCATCATTGTAAAAGGACTTGCCGGTATCCACCTTTTCTCCTTTTGGGAATCTAGTACATGGCTCAGCAAATCATCACCACACATTAAAAATATATATACTAATTTATTTAGTCAACATTAGGTTATAAAGCAACTTTGTGTGCTAGGTATTATTCCTCTTCTCATGGAGAGTGTTTTCTAGAAGAGAGGAGACAACAGGCAAAGAGAGATATGAGATAGTTTTCACACGTTGATGAGGATTGTGAGAACAATGACTAAAAAGGGGGCCTTGGTCCACAGAGGATGATCAGGATGGGGGGCCAAGAGTGCTTTGGGTGGTTAAGAAATGCCTTATTAAGAGGTTAGAGCGTCACCTAAAAGGCAGAAAGATGTAACTAACCATAAACACCCCAAGCAGAGAAAACACAAGTGCAAAGGCCCTAAGGAAGGATTCACAGTCTTGTGTTGGAAAGAGGAAGTCAAGGAAGCATGGACCAAACCATGCAGGCACTGGTGAGCTATTTAAAGCAGCTGATCTAATCTTATGTGCAGCAGAAATCCCTGGGAGGGATTTAAGAAGTTGAGGGACATAATATCATTTATGTTTTCAAAAGACTTCATTCAGTTTTCGATAGAGGTCTCATAATTTCTGTAAACATTTAAATCCGGCATACATGAGAAAAATATAAATGATTATTTAAGAATGAAAAAAACGCATATTATAGAGGGAGAACTGTATATATGGGTTAGTTCTTTGTGGTGGAGACATACATAAGGATATATATTTAAACACTTTTGAATCTAATATGCACATATTATTCACGTTTTACTATCACTGAAATCCAAATGTTTTAAAATTGTTAGTATGTCAAAGTTAAATTTGTAGCATATGCTCCTTAGAGGTAAGTAAAAAAAAAAAGTCAATGCTTTTACAATGGATATTAACCTTACATTTGACGAATTTGGGGGAACCAATGTATACATTAATACTTACTGAGTGTTTATCATTCTAAACACTACTCAGAGTGCTTTGTATGTATTAATTCGGGGGCTGTCAATTCTTTTCGTCTCCTTCACGTGTTTCAGGGGTGCTGTTTTATCATTCACTCTCCATTCAGAGTCCAGAGTGCTAACCATTACACTATGGAACCCCACATTCACTCTCCATTCAGAGGTAATCAAGGCCCAGAGCACCAGACTTTCAGTGTTAAAACTGGGATAGCCATAGAAAACTAGGATGACTGGTCACCCTGGCCATTCTTGTCTACCATAATTGTTTCCTGACACAGGCAAACAATCCAGATCAAGCCAGTAAGAGTCCTCTCTGGGACTTTTATTAGTCCCATCAAACAACGTATGCTTTCTTTTTGAACCGATAGATATCAAAAACATCACTATATGTTAAGAGTACTTGATCACCATCAATGCAGATCCCAAATTAAGACCTTGCTTAGAATAAAAACCAAAAGAAGGCACCTGTGGAAAGTGTCCAGATGACACCATGTGAGTTTCTGCATGAAGGTAGACCTGTAACCATTTTTTTATCTTTGGCTCTTTAGAAAATAAACTTCCCTCTCTGAGATGGGTTTCTTTGCCTTCTGATCATAATTACCCTCGCACATATATTACTTTGTCCAATAAGCTTATTTCCTATTTCTAATTCACAACAATTAATGGAGAAAAGCAGTGGGAAGTTTCTCATAAGAAATATATCAGTGTGAAGGGCACCTGGGTGGCTTAATTTGTTAAGCACTCAACTTCAGCTCAGGTCATGATCTCATGGGTTTTTGAGTTCAAGCCCCACATTAGGCTCTCTCTGCCAGCACAGAACCTGCTTCAGATCCTCTGTTCCCCTCTCTCTCTCTCTCTCTCACTTGGACTTGCTCTCTCTCAAAAATAAACATTAAAAAAATGAAAAAAAAAAGAAATATATCAATGTAGAGGGAGAGGAAGCATAGATATGTATATAGCTTTAATTGTTTTCAAAAAGGTCCTGTTTTAACTATTACAGAGTTGATCATTTCAATGTAGCATTTAAAGTTTTTGTTTGTTTGCTTTGCCTGTTCTTTGCTTATTTCAATATAATGAAACACTAAGCTAAGGGCTTTATCTTTGAGGAAGAAGCCTTGGACAAAAAGTGTTATGTATGAAAATTGTGGAAGTTAATGCTTTGAACCTTATTTTCTTCCTTACCACTACTTAAAATGACATCAAAGAAGCAATAAAGGGATACGCTGATATTTTCATCTGTGCCCCTAGTTAAAAATGCAGTGAAACTTCAGGTACTTATCAATAATTTCAAAAGGCAGAATAAGTACCATGAGGATCAAGAATACATCAGTGTCAAAGGGAGACTGCGTAGGCTGAAGCCATTAAGTGTGAGACAGATCTCGGGGGAAAAGGGCATCATTCCATGGTCAAATATCAGATCTCTTGTGGAGAGTAAAGTGTGGCCAGTGGCCAGAGACCCAGAGTTAAGGAAGAAAACCGTAGGAGAGAAAGAAATGGATGTGAGTCCAGGTCAAGAACTTGTAGAACCAAATGGGTTGGTTAGAAACAGAAATGGACCTCTGGGTCAGCAGAAGATGGGAGACCCCAATAAATATTTTTTAAATTGTTTATGGGCCTCCGTTTAAAAAAATGACCTTTTAATTTAAGAAGAGTATGGGATTTACAGAAAAGTTGCAAAGATAATAGTGCATAGAGTTCCCATATACTTACTCTGTGCCTCTTTCCTTATTATTAGCATTTTTTTAAAAAAAAATCTCAGTGTAGGGTTGGAAAACTGATGACCAGGCTGTTGTGTGCTATCTATGCTAGGGATCTAACAACACCCAACTAAAAGAGGTTGAATCACCTAAAGGTAGACTCACAGCATCGTAAAGGAAATCTAGTAGAGCTAGGGCGTTCACTTAAGGTGGCATCTGACCAAAAATTTCAGGCTGAATTTGAGCCAGGAATCATAGGACCGCAAAGAGTTGTACATAGTATGTAAAATAATTGACAGAACCTTTTGGAAAATGAAAAACAGACTTGATTTTTAGGGTTGTTCTTTTTTCTAATAATTTTTGTTCTTCCTAAATTATGACCAGGGAGTAATACTTGTAATATTTATGGAATGATTGAGTTTATGTGTGTTTATTACAAAGAATGAACCATACTCATACATTAGTATTAATTCAATTTCCTACCTTGCTCAGATTTCTTTAGTTTTTACCTCATGTCCCTTCTCTGTTCCAGGATCCCACCCATGGCACCAAGTGCATTTAGTCATTATGTATCCTATGGCTCCACTTGCTGTGACAGTTTCCCAGACTTTCCTTGTTTTTGATGATCTTGACAGTTTTCAGCAGCATTGCAGGTATTTTGTGGACTGTGCCTCCACTGCAATTTGTCTGATGTTACCTTATGATTAGACGGCAGTCTGGTCTTTCATGGGAAGACTACAGAGGTGAAATGCTATCTTCATCGGCCATATAAAGGGTATATACTATGAACCTCCCTACTGGTGTGAATCTTGGTTGCCTGCCTGAGGCAGAATTTCACAAATTTCTCCAGCATAAAGCTACTCTTTTTGTCCCCCTTTCTACACTGTACTCCTTGGAAGAAAATTACTATGTGCAGCCCACACTTAAGGAGTGGGGAATTATATTCCACCTCATTGAGAGTGGATTGTCTTGGTAAATTACTTAAATCCTTCTGCATGAGATATTTGTCTGTCTTTCCCAATATATTCACTCAAGCATTTATTTATATCAGTATGGACTCATGGATAGTTATTTTACACTTTGGTTAATAATCCAATATCACTGTATATTTTTGCTCAAATTCTTCTAGCTTTGACCATAAGAAACCACTTCAGTTGGTTCCTATGTCCTTCTGGCATATCTTCAAGATTGTGATTTTTTTTTTTTTTTAGTACTTCCTTATTTCAGGCACTAGAAGATGCTCCAGGCTCAACTTCTGTATTTCCTGTCCCAGCCCGAGAGGCAGCTATTTCCCCAAGGATCTATGGGCCTCCTTTTAAGAGCTGGTTCCATTGTCATGTATTTTTCCAGCAATGTCCTGAATCTTTTCAGAGAGGCAGCTCAGGCTATAGGACTGTTGCAGTGGACACAATAAATTTAGAGATAAAATGGGGAAGACACATTTTGATGGAGTTTTTCCAGTTTGCATGAATTCATGTTATAAGATAATTTGAGCCTTAGAATAAACCTTTGTGTTTCACAGAAGTTATCACAGTAAATCATATAACCTTAAAGGAATCTCAGTGTGACGGATGCTAATAGAATCTAAATTGTGGGACTTTCAGGTGCCTGGGTGGCTCAGTCGGTTGAGTGTCTGGCTCTTGATTTCAGCTCAGGTATTGATCTCACAATTTGTGGGTTTGAGCCCTTCATTGGGCTCTGCGCTGGCAGCATGGAACCTGCTTGGGATCTCTTTCTCTCCCTCTCTCTATCTCTCTCTCTCTCTGTCTTCCTCCCTCTGCCCCTCCCCTGCTCATGCTTTCTCTCTTTCAAGATAAATAAACATTAACATTAAAAAAAAAATTATTAGCTTTTTCTTTGTCTTGATTTTATTTATTTTTTATTTTTTTTTTCAACGTTTATTTATTTTTGGGACAGAGAGAGACAGAGCATGAACGGGGGCGGAGCAGAGAGAGAGGGAGACACAGAATCGGAAACAGGCTCCAGGCTCTGAGCCATCAGCCCAGAGCCCGACGGCGGGGCTCGAACTCGTGGACCGCGAGATCGTGACCTGGCTGAAGTCGGACGCTTAACCGACTGCGCCACCCAGGCGCCCCATTCTTTGTCTTGATTTTAAAAAACAGGTGTGGATACAAGCATGGTAAATGTGCACTCACTACCAAAGCTTCTCCTCACCAGATAAATATATTATAAAACTGTGCTAGTTAATGAAGATTTTGTATCATCTATTTGAAACATACCCAGGACCTAGCTCTACTGAAGTACTGAATGGAGTACTTTATAACTATTTGTGAAACAGTATAGTGAAGCCCCCACTCTGTACCAAACATTCAGTTCGAAACTAGATGCTCAGCAATGATGACAGACACATAAGCCAGCATTTTTCGCCATAATGGCACAATGCAAATCTTTTGGAAATGAATATAGAGAAGGCCTGACCCCATCTAGAGAGGTGGATCTCTTTTACTTCACATCTGGGGGGAGGGGAAAGCCTCAGCAGTACATCTTCCTACGTTCGAGAGTGGTGTTCCACTTTGAAACCTTCTCATTCAGATGCCAGCCCACTAACCAATCGCTCTTGTCTTGATCCCCTAAGTCAAAGAATTGTGTCTGAACCGATTTTCTAGCAATAACTCTACTGTTTATCGTGAAAAGTTTGAGGGTTTTGTTTTCCTTTTCTGAGCAGGAATCAAGTCTTCACATACTGCATTTACCCCCCTATGCCTAAAGCAGTGAATTACAAATACTAAGTTTCGACAAACATTTGTCGAATGCATGGGAGAATAACATTAAGCATCATTAAAGTGTCAGTTTGGGGGGATGTGCTTTTAAGTTCTAAGGATCAGAGTAAGTTCCAATCAGAACAACAAATGATTATTTAAAAACAACTTAATTAAACCATTTATAGTTGACAACAGAGTCCTGAAGAGAATAAATACTGGATGAAGGTCAAACAGCTAATATATTTGTTGAGCAGGGAGCTAAATCCAGCTCTTGCTTCCCAGTTGTTTGGAGGTCACACTGTATGCAGGGGACCCTGAACAACATAGGTTTGAACTGCTCAGGTCCACTTGCACACGGATTTTTTTTTAATGTTTATTTATTTTTGAGAGAGAGAGAGAGAGAGCAGGAGCAGGGGAGGGGCAGAGAGAGGGAGACAGAGAATCTGAAGCAGACTCCAGGCTCTGAGCTGTCAGCACAGAGCCCGACAGAGCCCGACACAGGGCTTGAACTCACGAACTGGGAGATCATGACCTGAACAGAAGTCGGACGCTCAACTGATTGAGCCACCCAGGCGACCCACACATGGATTTTCAATAGTATGGTACTATAAATGTATTTCCTCTTCCTTATGATTTTCTTAATAACATTTTTCTTTAGCATACTTTATTATGAGAATACAATATATAATATGTATAACATCCAAAATACGTGCTAATTGATTTGTTTATGTTATCAGTAAGACTTCCAGCCAAGAGTATGCTATGTGTGGGTAATTTTTGGGAGACACAACTTATGGGCAAATTTTCCACTGCATGGGGCATCATGCCCCTAATCCCCACATTGTTCAAAGGAAATGTATATGGTCACATATTGCAGTATAGCTAGGTATTCATTTTTCTGACCCAATATATAGCTCTGATATGTAGTTTCCACATAATGAGGATAATTCTTAAAATCATTTCCAAGGGTTTGTAAAAGCTATACAAAACAATAATCAAAGTGGAGAGTGGACACACAGATTTAGGTTTCTGGAAGAAATCTCCGCTTTTTCTTTTTTAAGGGATGCTGCATGCTTTTGACTGTGTCAATATCTCACCCAGCGCAGGTTGTTGCTGCTAGTGTTAAGTGGTAAGTATGTGGGAGGCTAGAAGCATTGTTACAATTATAATATTTACAGCAGGTCTCTGCTGATCCCTAAATATGGGCTGCAGATCAGCCCAGCAAAATTTTCAATATTAAGTATTCAAGGACAGCAGGAAGCCCTCAGTCATTGTTGGAAAGATCATTTATCACTCAATTGTAATAGCTTTAAATTCTCAGTATGGTAGGCAGGACAATGAATTGGCTATGAAATCAAAAGAAGTAAGTTTGAAATTTTCCACTGCTGCTTACTAACTATGTAAGCTTGGAAAGTGACTTTTTAAGCCTTTATCACTTTACATGTAAAATGGGGATAATAATTCTATGTCACTGGGTTACTGCAAATGCATTGCTGTATTTCGTTTTTCTGCCATCCTTACACAGTCTCTGAACTGCTATGAAGTTTTATACTGTTTATTTTCCACGTATTTTTCATTATCCACACTTTTGTTTCCCCTCAACTGCATAGTAGTTCTATATGTAGAAGCACATAAGCTTATTATCCTTATCCACATAACCTTATTCACATAACCTTCCTCCATTATCTAATACAATTTCTCAAACTTGATTCTATTGATATTTGGGGGTGGATAAGTCTTTGTTGCTGTGTGGGGGTCTGAATTGTGCTTTGGGGGTTCTGTCCTTAGCACCATTCTTGGACTCTCATTTAGATGATATTAGCAGCCCCAACCACCCTCCCCCACCCCCACTCTCCCAGTTGAATAACCAAAAAAAAAAAAAAAGTTTCCAAACTTTGCAGAATGTTCCCTGGGTGGGGGCAAAATTGATGCCGGGAAGGAACAAGGCATCTAGTACAGGGCAGCTCAGGATGCAAAGCTTACCAGCTCTATGCCAAGAAGCTCCTTTTGGATGTCCTGCAAGAACCTCAAACCCAGTGCAGCTCAAACTGGATGCATCTTCTTCCTGTCTCTCTAAACTGTTCTAGTCCCTTCGTTTCTGATTCCTACTCTTGCCACAGTTCTCCAGGGATCAGTCTAGACACAAATTTAAAATACATCCTTGGCTGTATTTTTGATACTTTATTTTATGTATACTAAAAACAAAACAAAAAAACAAACAAACCTGTCTTAAATCAATCCCCTCCTTTTTGCCTCTGATCCTTTGTAAATAAACGGTTACAGGATGAAGATTACATTTATCGTGTATTACCTTTAGTTTGTCCTATGAACATACACACTGAATAAGCAAAAATTATACTTTAAGTCCTGAGGCACCAAGAATATTTCCAAAGACTGTTCATAAGTAAAATGTTGTATAAGAAAATTATAAGAATTAAAAATTTCTTCTCCTTATCTTCTCTGTCATCTCTGTCACCAGAATTCAATACCATGTCTCATCATAGTGAGTGACTGCACTAATATCTCTTCATGATATCTCAAAGTAGTGTTGCTGCTCAAAAACACATGGGTCAGCGCATTAGTCTTACAACAGGCAGATATAGGTCCTTTAGTGATCTGACTAAGCTGGTGGCAATTGCTCATAATGAGATCAAAAGATATCACCTTTATGATTTTCCTTAAATAAGATAGATTGGTCAAAATGCTTTAATATGACACAATTAAAATTCATGTATTAACATAGGTGATTTCTGGATGTTCATGTGTGTGTGTGTGCATGTTTGAGAGAGGGGCAGAGGGATGGGGGGGCACCAATCATTAGTTAAACAATATTGTCACATCCTCATAATTTTCCCCTACATAAAAAGCCTCTTTTATTTTTTTAACTCAGGCACTTTGTTTATTTATTTATTTTTTGAATTGAAATAAAACTAAAATAACTGCCCTTCAGAAATTAAAAATTAAAGCTCATCACAGATGGTGGGTGTCTCCTCTTATCCAGTCATCTGGCTGATTTTGAACAGATCTCTATTTAATTCCTTTCTTCTGGAAAATTTCTGATCAAACCTTGGAAAATCAACTCCATCTGAGGTATGTAAATTTGCCAGCCAGAGGTAGAAGCGTTTTGAAATTTGACTATAGTTTTGTTTATATTAAGAAATTACACTTATTAGCGTAAATCATCTAAATCATAAATTAGCATAATAGAAACATCTCTGTAATAAAAAGCTGCCATTCTATTACCACATAGCTTTATTTCTATGAGACTTTATTAGCAATGAATATCAAGCAGGCCAGGAGATGTAATATATTGCCTAATGTGGTATTGTGGAATGGAAAACATACTCCATGAATATGTAAACTCTATTTCCATACATAAAAAAAATAGCTCTATAAATATATATGTCCAGCAACACCAACATGGTGGCCATTATATTATTTTCTTAGCATACCTCATACTGCATATACCTGTAATTATGAAGTATTCAAAATAAATCTTTGCTATTCATGAAATGAAACAATAAATGAAGAAATGAACACTAGGAGCCTACCATTGACATTGCATTATGAAAGTCATTATCCAAAGGGGTGAGTGGGAAAAACAGAAGGGGAAAACAAAAAACAAACAAAAAAACAGGGGCTAAAGAAAGGATAGGAAAGAACTAAAAGAAGGAAGGACAATATTTCTGATAGCCTGTCTCCATGAAGCCTTAATACAACCCTTGAGGTTGTCATAGTATTGCCAATGCATAGATAGGCCTCTTCCCAGAGAAGTGGGAAGTCCTCTGTGGTCACACAGTCCATTTGAATTTGAATGCAGTCCTGATTAGGAGCTAGCTTGCCTGCTCATATCTCACAGCAGGATATCTTACAGAAAGAAAGAACAGGAGAGGGTAGGAAAACTGGATAAACAGCCTTAAATGTCAATGCTTCTGCTTCTTCTTGACATTTCCTGCTTCCTTATTTTCAACATCAGAATTCTGTGCAGACTTCTGTGTTTGAAAAGAAGTTTGGACCCCCCTGCACTTATCTGTCCACCCCTATTCTTTATGAGTTTGTAGTCCCATCAGGATGGAAAAAACAAGCCCCTGAGAATACTAAAAACTGCAATAAATGTTGCATTGGGGTGACATGGGATCCTGTGTAGCTCAAAGAGGTCGGTGAGGAGGCTTGCTGAGGAAAGGCTGAAGGAGGTGAGACTTGACCCAGGCCTTGAAAGTGCGGGTTAGAGATAGGGTAGGAAGGGAAAGTTTCTGGTTCTAAGAACCCAATTTTCTTACCAAAGAGCACTTTCTCCAGGTTTCTCTAGGAAAGTCTTCTCTTGGATAGAATAGAAGTAGAGATTGACAGTGTTTGTTTATATACAGAATGCTGAAAGCTAATTCTCAAGGGATGGTATTTGGAGGTAGGGCCTTTGGGAGAGGATTATGTCATGAATGGAATCAGTGCCCTCATAAAAGAGGTTCCGGAGAACTCCCTCACTCCTTCTGCCATGTGAGGACACAGCAAGAAGATGGCAATCCATGAACCCGGAAGCAGGTTCACACTGGTCATGGATCTTCCAGAACCTTGATCTTGTAGTTCCAGCTTCCAGAATTGTGAGAAATAAATTTCTGTTGTTTATAGGCCATGGTGTTCTGTTACTGCAACCTGAATGGCTGACAGATTATAGGCATGCTAGAGAGTAATAAATAACAACATTATCTATGAATGGATTGATATTTGGAACAGACCATTCAGGGTCATGCACTACGGAGAAAATGTGTAAGGAAAGGGCCTACTACTTTATAAGTAAGCCATTTTAAATAGTTCTAAGATGACTATATTAATGTAATACAATTTAATAAGTACTTTGTGTTATAAAAGGCTTACTTATATGAAACCAAAATCAGTTGAAGTCTCCTAATCTACATGGAGGGTCCATAAAGGAACAGATGACACTCTTTTGCTCCAACTCCTATCTCCAAATTTTCCAAACCCCTGCAATGATAATGCTCTTTCTGCTTCCCTCTACCCACCCCCCCCCCATTCCAGTCATACATTTCTGTTGGTAGATTATAGGGGTCAATAGGGATTAAATTGTCTGGATACACATCTCACCTTCCACAATAATGGTATGACTTTGGGTACTTGTTTAATCATAGGCGCCCCTATTTCCTCATATAATCACAGGTGTCTCAGCAGGTGGTAGCCAGGAGTGAATAACATGGTGCAGGTAAGGCTTTTTACAAATAACACAAATATGTGTTGAATGTCAGTTGTTGTTTCCATTAAAAATGGCACAAGAACAAGAACAAGAAAATGTTATGCAGGATTTAAAACTTCGTTCTTGTGTTCTCTTATGCCAATGACTTCTTACGAAGCCTATCAATATGGTGTTTTCCTCCCCTTTTATTTTCTAAAGATAAAAAAAGGAGAAAGAAGGGACTAATTTCTCTGGAAATAAAATCAAGCAGCTTTCCTTGTACCGAACGGGAAAGTGCCTTTTCAGTCTAATCACTGCACTACTTAATGCAGGAAATTAAAGAGCGGATCACATGCCACAAGCTTCCACATTGTCTCTTGCTGCACATATAGCTATGTCTCCACTATCAATTAGGTAATCCTAGGTAAGCTGTATTCAGAGTTCCACAAGATTCCAAAAGTAACTCTCTATGGGCCAACTCTATCAGAATTATCCTAAAAGTAAGTTAGCAGAAATTCTCATGTATTCTATCCATGGCCTCTGTTTTTTTATGCCTCTTTGTTAACTCCAACTGTCAAAGATTAATTACACCTATAAAAGGCAGAATAGTGATGGGATTAAGGGAGGGTTACTGGGATTGTATTACAAAATACACATTTTGTCTATTCCCCTCACTAATGGGTGACCTGAGCAATATTATATAATCCTAGGATCCGTAATCTCCTCATCTGGGAATTTTAATACCATCTACTTGGAGGGATGTTGAAAAGATTAAACAAGACAATACAAAAATGTTTAGTAACATACATGACACACATAGAAACATGTACTCATACACATACACAATTCATTTAGTTAGTTATTTTCAATATGGCTCTAGTCTCAGCACTGTGAAGGCACAAAGAATCTAGATTCCAGGAGGACACAAAGATCTCTACCAAATCACAATAGGATTGTTAATGTGCATATGACTTGCTAAGAGTACAGAAGACCAAGGAAAGACCATACATTTACAGAAAATAATATGACGATGAAGCCATGAAAAATACATGAAGGAGAGAGAAAGATGTTAAATGCTGGACATAGCACAACACAGCATCAAGATTCAATGGGTCAGAATTCCAACACAAATCTTCTAAGAGCTAGCTTTGTGATTGCAAACTGGCATAGGTGGGTCTTACTTACCTCGTATTTTGCTAATGTTAAACTCTAAACACATACATTCCATCAAGATTAGAAACACAGGTCAGTAGGTAAAGGGTTCATCTGTTTGTCCTTCCTTCTTTCCTTCCTTCCTTCCTACCTTCCTTCCTTCCCTCCTATTTCCTTCCTTCTTTCCTTCCTTCTTTTCTTCCTTCCTCCCTCCTTTCTTGACTCCTTCCTTTCTTGAACTTTTGCTCTTGCTTGCATGTGTGAGTTTTGCAAACTTGTACACTGTAATGCAAGTGGAAATGCACCTGCATTTGAAAGACTTAACAGCTGTGGCATTTGGACTTCTCATACCGAGGGTGACGCTCCTCATTTCCCAGGGCAATGTGATGCTGTGTCTCACATCTCATGGGAAAGCAACATTCCCTAGTGTTGCCCAAAACAGGAACAACAGAACTTCCTAAGAGACAAAATGGTTTCCGCACTGTTGCCCTGAGGAGGAAGCTGCCCTCTCCCTGAGTGGATGAGTGTGTTATGCCACTTGATCCAATTATGACAAAAACAGCAATTTAATTCATATTCAGTTAGCCATTAGCTTCAATAACAGTGACGGCACTGAATTTGAAGCGTGACTGGCACTGACAATACCTGAAATGAAGTGCTGTAAATATCACCGCTGGGAGACTCCCCCAACAGCTGCCGGGTCATACCATAAATGTCTCTTTCCTCAAGGGAGGGTCTCCTGTCTGACAGTTTTACACTGCTTCTATGTTCAGGGACAGACACTAGATTTCCTTGGAAAATTGCACTAGAGACAACTGTGATTCTCTGGCAGTGGTTTAAGATGTATAGCAGCTTATAATTTCATATTACATTTGAAAATGAAAGGCTCACTTTCTTTTTGAAATGCATTATTTCAGTGAAATGCTACCAAGTAAATAGTAAATGCTATTTTTCTATATGTAGACAGGACCCTAACACTTGGTTCAAATACGAGGTTTGGTGCTCTATCTTTGGAACAACCAAAGTCAGGCTGTGTATCTTGGATATTTAAGCAGCATCTTTTCTGAAGTGTCCTTTATGCATTTCTACCAGCTTGCAGGTACTTCATTATGCTTTTTAATAATCTCTCCCGATATTTACTAAGAAGCACTACTGTGTTTATGGAAACAAACTCATTTATTTTCCAGTGATCTCCTCACAGCTGAGACCTGCTGAAGTCTCCCAGTGTGTGGCCCTACAACACAGGAGCATATATTTGTAAGATTATTAATGTTACAGTGATTTAGATAGAACACCACCTGATAAAGTAAGCTATTATAGATGTTAGGCAGAGCTATATGCTAGGTAAGGACTCTGAGTGACAATGGGAAATAGGACTATACGCTACTAAAAAAAAAAAAAAAAAAACGATGGTGCAAACAGAACTCATTCCAAAATGCAACATTCTCTCAATTGTCCTGATTCTTTTGTAGATGGCTTTGTAAGCATGCTTTTGGTGAGGTCTGACCGGTCTGAAAGCTGAGGTCATTTCTTTTCTCCAGATACTAAGCACTTGAGTCTCTTCAACAGAAGTACTTTCCTGATGAGAAGGATTGTATTGGGTGTGCCCAACCCCCAGCCATAGTACTCTGGAGTGTAATTGTTGAGTATGTTACACTCTTTGATCCAATTATTACAAAAATAGCCATGCAATTCATATTCAACTAACCATTAGCTTATAACCATTATGTCTTGCTATTTGGAATTAAGAAACAGGGAATGTTATAGTCTCTGGCTATAAAGGTAAAGTATAAGCTTAAGGTAAGTATTATTGTGCTCTTAAAATATAAAAAAAAAAAAAACAAACAAACCCTGTTTATTTAATGAAATGTATATTCAGGGGCGCCTGGGTGGCGCAGTCGGTTGAGCGTCCGACTTCAGCCAGGTCACGATCTCGCGGTCCACGAGTTCGAGCCCCGCGTCAGGCTCTGGGCTGATGGCTCAGAGCCTGGAGCCTGTTTCCGATTCTGTGTCTTCCTCTCTCTCTGCCCCTCCCCCGTTCATGCTCTGTCTCTCTCTGTCCCAAAAATAAATAAACGTTGAAAAAAAAAATTTTGAAATGTATATTCAGTGTAAGCTCTTAAAATCCTTACAAGGGGCTTTGTCTTTCTGAAATGTTCTATGAAACATCACCTTAGATCTTTCTGAGGTCTTAAGCATGGATCTTACACGTTTCCAACCTGGAATTGATCTTGGTCCAGAAGACCTTTCTTAATTTGAGAACCCACTGCTGTCTCAAAGGTTGGTCTGGGCACTTTATAAATCCTTCAAATTATAGTTGAGAAATAAATAGTTTGTCCCTTAGTCCATCTCTGTCTCGTCTTATTTTATTACAGAAGAAGGCAGATGGCACCTTCTATATTCCATCTGGAAATACCCATCACTATCGCATCAAGTTAATTAAGTACATTTCATAATTTCCACATTACTCAAGGTGACGATTTTTAAACTAAATTTTGCGCATTTATATAAAGTGGCTCCTTTCCTAAGCTTTTCATAACATTGTCTTCCCAGTCTTCAAAGTCTTGACCAATCACTATCTTTCTAGCTTTCCCCTTCAGTTTCCTCAAGGTTTTGCCTCCTTCTGTCTTGGTCCCAAAGCAAATGCCACATGTTTTACATTTTTATTATGTATAGTACAGTTTGCTACAGTATAATTCTATAGACAATCACAGTATTTTTACAGGACTTTCCTTCCAAGTTCAAAATTTTATATTTGTTTGTTCTTGCTGTTTAACACCCCACCTCAGTACTTAATGATAGAAAACAACCACTTTAGTACAGTCATGGATTCTGCAGGCCAGGAATCTGAACTCAGCACAATGGTGTGTCTTATTTCTGCTTTGTGATATCTGGACCCTCAGCTGGTAAGATTCGATGTTTGGGGTGTCTTGATCCACATGTTTGGCTGTTGGCTGGGATCTCAGCCAAACCTATTAACCACAGCACCTACAAGGGGATTCTCTGTGTGTCATGGAACCTCAGGAAAGCTGGACTTCTTAGCTGGCTCTAAAAGAAAGTGTTCTGGAAGCTGCATTGACTTTTATAACCAAAGCACAGAGGTTACCTAGTGTCATTTCCAACATACTGTACGGGCCAAAGCAGACCCAAGCCCAAACAGATAAAAGGGAAAATGACATATATATCCAGTCTTTGAGTGGGAAGAATGTCAAGCTGACATTGTAGAAGAGTGTGTAGGATGGACGATGTCTGTTGCATCCATCTTTGGAAAATACATTTGACCCAATGCCTAGCACGACACCTTGTTTAGATGGTAGCATTCTTGTATTAAGTAAAGTAGGTAATCTATTAGCAACAAATATACCTTTTTCCTACTATTCTACATAAATACATTTTAATTGTGAATGAAAAAGTAATATAACTTCTAACCTTAATTTTTATATGAATTGTCACCCATGCATGTTTCCACTACTGTTTAGACTTACTTTTTCAGTTTACACATCTGAAAAGTAAGTTGCAGAGACGCAGAGATTTGACCCTGGTCACATAGTACATATTATGTGGCATTAAGATTAAATCCACATTTTAACTCTGTTCAATGGTCCTTCAATTAAGCTAAATAGCCTCTCATCTGAACTACTTATTAGAATATTTTCATGGTAAGAAGTATTTTCCAATCACTTTATAAATGACTCAAATTTCAAAGTAATTTCATATGAATAACCAAAACAGGCCTGTAATAACTAAAAAACAGAGTAATTTCACTTGAATGAACAACTTGTTAAGTCAATCCTCTTTTCTTTCTTTTTTATTTATTTATTTATTTTAAACATTTATTTGTTTTTGAGACAGGGAGAGACAGAGCATGAACGGGGGAGGGTCAGAGAGAGAGGGAGACACAGAATCTGAAACAGGCTCCAGGCTCTGAGCTGTCAGCACAGAGCCCGACGCAGGGCTTGAACTCACGGACCATGAGATCATGACCTGAGCCGAAGTCGGACGCTTAACCGACTGAGCCACCCAGCACCCCAAGTCAATCCTCTTTTCAAAGAAAATCATGGTGTTGGTTTAAGTGTGATTCAGATACATGTTGATTTGCTCTAAGGGCAGTAAGGCATCAGAAGTCTCCATTTCAGAAAGCCAAAGTGAAGTTAAAAAATTAAATTTCCATTAAGGTATTCAGACATCAAGAAAAACTTTGTCTAAAGGTGAAAGTCTTCTTAGTTATTTACTATAAATAAAAGGATATACGTCAAGATGCCAATTACTCTTTCTCAATCTTTTAAAATCTCAATACAGAAAAAGCTACCCATTGGCCATCAGTCCCTCTGGCTAGAGGGCCAAGTGAACGCGTCCAGAGTTAATGAAGAATAAGACTGACATCATAAGATCATTTCCATAATTTTAATTGCTTTTCTGACCCTCGACCATTTCACCATTAGCCAGGCATCTCATAACGTATGGATTTTTGAGTAAAAGATGTGGGTGTAAGGAAAATTACAGGCAAGGCTTTATTCATATTCTATCTACAACTGAAACAGCATCTATACCACCTTCTTATCTGATACACCTATCTTAAATCCTCTCTGGGATTCTGCAAATATCATTTTTCTAACACAAAATAATAATGATAATAATTCACATTGCCCTCTTGCTTAGAGAGCTTTGCTCATTTCCCATAGCATTTCAATAAAAAATTCAAACCTTTTCTTAAATTTGTATACAAGAATTTAAAAATCTTCCTTAAAACTTTTGCTTCATTTCCTGATACTCTTCCATGAAAATGCTTGTCTCTAGACATCCTAGCAAGCAAAACCACATTTCCCGAGGATGACTTTTTAAACTGAATTTTTCTTCTTGGGTCCTTACCAAACTAAATGCAGAAAGTGGCAGCTTTGGTGTTTATGAAGAATAAAAAAGTTGCTTTCTCTCAGGAAAGGTGATAACAGCTGAGGGTCCCCGGGTTGGATTTGAAGCTGACTGATGTCAAGAAAGGGAAGTGTGCCTTCCTTGGGCCTTTGACAGGCAGGGAAACTTTCAGCATTGCATGTTCAGAGCCCGACGCTGCCTTCATCTGTTTGACAGAGGCAGGGGGAGACTGTGGAAGGGCTGCCAAGTTTGCAACAGAGGGGCTTTCAGATCCAGAGCAGGGACCCTCAAGGACCAGTGGGTCTAGTCCGCCAACTTCATGCCCAAGGACTTGGCAGGCAGTGAGCTGTCCTCATTAAAATCCAGTTTGGATCATGGCACTTTTTCATTCCCACCCAGCTGGTAGCCAAAAAAAAAAAAAAAAATGCAGAGAACAGGAGATAATACGCACATCCATACAAACACACACACACACACACACACACACACACACACAAACACACACACACACACACACTGCAAACCAAAACATAAATTGGAAATAGGCAAAATATCAATTTCATTTTTCATAGTTGTCAATGAAATACTGGCCAGGTAACGCTATGCCTCCAGATCCTTCCTTTAATCATCTTCCGGTTTCTTTCTTTTTTTTTTTTTCCCCTTCAGTCCTAATTATTCCCTACTTTTAATATCCCCCCACTGGCTTTAATTAAACTTTCTGTACTTTCAGCTTGTTTGCCAGGCAGGTTTCCTTTCGCTTTCAAAGCCCAGCCCAATCCTTGTGTCCAGGCAGTCAAGGTTATCAGAAAAGTTTGTCAGATCCCTGCTTCCTCAGGAGTTTCTCTCATCCTTGTTCTGTGATTTCTGTGATTAGTCAATATGAGCTCAGCCCCAAGGAGAGGCTCTGTTTTCCGAGATTAGAGAGGCTGATGCCGTGCACACATTTTCTCCCTTGTCACTTCCTCTCCTCATTCCCTCCTAATTGAAATGTACTTTCATTACATTTTGATTTCACAAAATCTATTTAATCTTCTATTTAGTCTTCTGTGGTCTTTGTACTCTTGGAGGAAATATCTGCCAATGAGTTCTGGGATGCTGGGTGAGCTACTGAGGCCTTTGGGAAAGTGAGAGCTCTTTTTATTATTGCCACAATGCTATTTTGCTACCTGTTTATGCTCATTATAATGCCACAATCACAAAGCTATTGCTAAGGTCATGAAACGTGTTCCATTATGAAAACCACATTTTTAGGTTTTATGTTCTTCATCAAGTAAAATCTTCTAAGGCTAAATTCTAATGGGGATTGTCTCATGATGAACCTATCTTTCGTCAGGAGAGGTGAGGAATAATATCTTTAGGGGAAATGTTGATTGTCAAATGAGAATGAAAGAAAATGTCTTGCAGTTTTTTGAAGGAAACATTTATTCATTTTTTCATTCAAAGTATATTTGTTAAGCATTCCAGTGGCAGGAACAGTAATGGGCATTGAAATTAGAGAATATGAAACCATTCCTTCTTTCAACAGGAAGTTGAGAAACAGATATGTAGACCCATAGCTACAACTTGGTGAGGTAGGTACTGAAATAGATGTATGTAGATGGAGACAGAAGAATACTGGCCAGAAAGAAAGGTGATCAGAAACTTAGGGAGTATTAGACAGGAACTGATGGAAGTGAAGAAATCATAGTCTCCAATATTTACCAGACAAACCTGGTGCAGAATGGAGAATTGTGTGAAGTAAGTCTGAGCCTACACCTAACTGAGAGATTGAAAATTAGGGGTTGTTAAAGATAATAGGTCCAAAATGGAGTCATTTGTGCTCAGTCCCATGTCACCAAACTGAGACTTAAGTATTACAATGTTGGTTCTTCCAGAAATGGCATCTTAAACCAGTCAATCAGGAATCACCTGTTAAGCATTAGTTAGGTAATCTGCCTGATAAATTTTTATCATCTGTTATAAAGAAAGTAAACTTGTATTAATAAAATCTGTTTTTGGTTTTTGTTTGTTTTTGTTTTTTGTTTTTGTTTTTGCCTAGTACAACATCCTTGTTTCTGCTCCCTTCTGCCTATAAAATCTCTTGCCTTACATAGTTCTTTGAATCTCCCTTTTATGTGCTAGGTTAGATGTTGCCTGATTCATGAATCAGTGAATAAAGCCAATAAGATCTTTGAGACTTATTCAGTTAATTTATTTGTTCTTTGACAGAGGTAATGGGACATCTCCTGCATTATTAAAAGAGGGCCTCATTCAGAACAGTCACCAGAGCATTTTTCTATAACTTGGGTGGTGAGTGAGGGCCCAGGTCCAGAGGGCCAGCAAAGTGTCCCAGAGAAATCATGATTCCAAGGCACAGTGAATCTTTTCACAAAAAAGAAGCAGAAAACTCTACAATCACAAGACAGACACCACTTATTAGAACACAGCAAATAACTTATAAAAGGATATTTTCAATGAATATCCTTGAAAAAAAGAGAGGGATTAGAGAAAGAATATTAGAAATATCTTAAAAAATAACTATTATAGATGATATTAGTATCAGACACAGAAAAAATGTAAAACGCATTAAATGGTAATGTGGAGAATATTTTAAATTGATAAAAATTCAATCCACAAAGAAGATATAATATCACTGACTTCATTTAAATTTAATGGCTTCAACACATCAGAAACAATTTTAAAAATGTGTATTTCTTCTTAACATACCTCTCTAAAAATTCAATAGTTCAGACAGAACAATAATTGAATAAGAAAATAAGATGTGGAAGACACAAACAACCCAACATGATTTACTTATATTTATGTACATATGTATGTACACATGTTAATATTTGTGCATATAAATACATGTGAACTAAATATAATCATGTAGCATTTATTCTGAAACTAAAAAAAATATGTAATATATTCAAATATATATGAAATGTTACCTGAAGAACACTGATCATATAGATTCCATTAGCAAGAGATAAATTCCAAAAAAAAAGTAGGGAAACACAAAAAAGGATTTGTTATGTGAGCATGGAAGAGAGATAGCTCTACCCAAAAAAGGGCCACAGAGGGCTACATGAAAAGGGGATTTTGAAGGATGAAGGACAATGTTAAATGACCATAAGAGAAGGAATGGCTTGGAGAGGGTTGTATTGTTCAGGAATTTTTCAGCTTCAAGCAACTCAAACCTATTCAAACAAGCTACAGCAAGAAGTGACTTTTTTTTTTTTTTTTTTTTTTTGTAAGGAGAGAGGGTAATTCTACATAGCCATGGTTGGCATACAAAGGCAGGTTTCCTATGGTCAGGAGCAGGGGCTGAATCAGGGAAAAAAACCATCTCTCTCTCTCTCTCTGTCTCTTTCCCTTTCCCCCCACTCTCTCACCATATGATGTCTCATATTTTCTGATCTTTCTCTATTTCATTGGTTTCCCTTCCATGATTGTTTTCCCTTGCTTCTTTTTGCAGAGTAACATCCCATAAGTCTTAAAGATTCTCCAAGACAAACATATAACAGGGAAGAAAATAATTCCTGAGTATCAATTCTAAATTTTTGAAACTCAGGTGTGCTCGGTTTGGGTCAAGGGCTCATTCCTAGTTGAAGAGACTAGAGGGGCTCAGAGAGGGAAACACAGTTCCCTACCTGTTTGGTATGTGTGAGGGCAAATTCTTTGAGGATATACTCAGAAGTGCAGGTGTGAAGTAACAGTAAGTGTGATTCAAACAAGGAACAGAAATAAACTCATTAAAGATCTTGGTTTTAGCCACCCACCACCTAACTCAGGTAAAAGAATACTTGATTTTAGAAAAGATTCCAAGGCAGAGATATGGCATGTGGAGGAGCTTGGAAAATGGAACAGAGAATCTAGAAACTGAGAAATACAGAGCATGTAAAATGCTAGGGATGGAAACAAAGTCTCATCCTCAACAGAATAGTTTTCAATCTCTCAGGTTAGCTTGGTGCTAATGACTGGTACCCATTTGGCCTGACTTCTCTCATAATAGCACAGTGACCTGGCTCACTCAGGTCTTGAAAACCTACAAGATGAAAAGTAAAATACTGACACTGAGCCTTTTAATGTAAAAACTTAGATACAAACAATGTGAGTTATTAGGCTGATTATGTGAATAACTGGAATGAATATTCACCTTGCTGGTTATAAACCTTGGTTATTCCTCCTTGAATTTGAACTGGCTTATTTCCTTGTCAAAATATAGGTAATGGGAAAGTATGTTTCATAACAAACTGAAACAATAAAAATTAACTTCTAAGAAGCTACATTTGGATTTACTACACCTATATGAAACTTGATATTTTTTTCTAAGTCACAAGTTCACAATATTTTTAAACATAATGGCCTTTCCTTGTTTATTCAAGGCAACTATTCTAAATTTTTTTAATGTTTATTTATTTTTGAGACAGACAAAGACAGAGCATGAACGAGGGAGGGTCAGAGAAAGGGAGACACAGAATCTGAAGCAGGCTCCAGGTTCTGAGCTGTCAGCACAGAGCCCGACGCGGGGCTGGAACTCACAGACTGAGGTCATGACCTGTGCCAAAGTCAGATGCTTAACCAACTGAGCCACCCAGGCGTCCCTCCAGGAAACTATTCTAATTGCCAAGTTATAAATGTCAAGACCCTAAACTTATTGATACATATCCAATCTGATAGTAGGCCCCTTGAGAATACCTTTGTGGTACAAGTGACCAGAGGCATGTTAAGTTATTGTATCCCCAAGAAGTTCACTCTAGCTCCAGGCAGTCCTGACTCAGAACAATTTTCTTTCTATTGGACCTAAATCAGTATTTCTGCAAAATGCTGGAAAAATTATTCTTCCTGAAAATTATAAATAATCCTATATTAAAATTATATCTATAATGCAAATGATAGGTTTTTAAACTATACTAGTTGAGTCTATTTTTCATGAACCCCATACTCTATCTCATTATCTACTCTACTACTATCTACATACCCCCAGTGACTTCACCTATCCTATTGAACTTTCCTTTCCAAATCTCTCATGATTCGAATTCTTCTGCTATGGACATATTGTAATATGTATCCCCTTTAAAGTGGGATGCTCTGAACCCAATAAAATTGCAACTGCACATTTAAGTTTGAGTCCAGGATTTGATGAATGCTTGTCCTTTACAGTCCAAAAACCTTTCCAGTTCTGATTTCTGTGATTCCATGACAAGACCAATAGTGTCACTCTAGTGGCCCTTGACATGGTTTCATTTTCAACATGGAACAAACTCATTACTCCATGATATGTAAACATAACACCATGTCAGGAAACATCAGCTGTTGCTTTTCCAGAGATACCGGTAACAGCTGTTTGTCTGACAATGTTGAAGATTGTGTGACCTGTGTGGCTCTGGAGTCTTGAAGCAGCTTTTTGTCTCAAGCATAAAGATGACTCTTTACCCTTTGGAGATTCAGATGACAACATTTCATAAGGTAGAAACAGTTAGGCTTCAGAATGATGATAATTTTGAAATACTGTATGTCCTCTTCGTAGCCTGGTAGGTCAAAACCACCTGGCTATTTGCTTCTCTGTGCTATTGTTAAAAATTTTTTCCCTGAGTTAGCTTCAGAGAAGTTTTATCTGGTCATTTTTTTCCTATTTAAATCTCAGGGCATAAATGTTTCTTATTGTGTTATAGCTGTTATGGCTGTGCAATGCTGCTGATTCATCTACAAAGATATTAGTGCATGGCATCATGACGTCCTCTGATAATCCTGTGGATAAGGTTAGATAAACTGTGGCTACATTCTTAATCCTTTGCATGATGTGATAGTAAATTTTATGTGAAACTTGAATAGATCAAGGGATGCCCAGATATCTTGTTAAACATTATTTCCATATGTGTCTGTAAAAGTGTTTCTGCATGAGATTAACATTTGAATTGGAAAACTGAGTAAAATGGATTGCCCTCCCTAATATTGGCCTCCAATCTATTGAAGGCTTGACTAGAACACAACACAGGGGTGGGAAAGATTCATGTTTCATCTGCTTCACTGTTGATATGGGGCACCCATCTCCTGTCCCTGCTACTGCTGGTTCTCAGACCTTCAGACTCAGACAGGAATCTCCACCAGCAGCTCCAACCACACCACCAGCTTTCTTGGTCTCCAAATTACAGATGGCAGATTGTGAGACTTACTGGCTTCCATAGTCGTGTGAGCCAATTTCTTATAATGGCGCTCATTTCCCGCCCCCTCCCTCCCCACCCTCTCTTTTGAATGTATCTTGTTTGTTTTTCCTGGAGAACCCTGACTAATAAAGATGGGTGATTATAAGAAGAATGCTAGCTGGTCAGTCTATATACATTGTGGGGAGACTGTCCTGCAAAGTTCTGTACTTAGAGACTGAAATAAAGAACTGATGTTATGTATAGAGAAGGCAAAACTTGGATAAACAACTGTCTAGGTATTGCACTACACATAGAGACACCAACATCTACAACTCGTTAGAACAAAAAAGGTAGGAGAGAACACCTATGAAAATCAATTTTAGTAAGAAAAACTATTGTTTATATGTTTTTCTCCTTTATTTTCCTTATCCCCTTTCCCCATCCTTCCTTCATACGACATCATTTCCATCAACAGCCAATTACACTATACATGTAGTTATTTTGTTTCTGTGTCTTTTCCCCACCCATTCTTACTGTGTAAAATACCCTTCCCAGGGAGTCAACTAAATGAAGGTGCACTCACCTTTTAGAACTCTAATATTGCCTCACTGTATTCATTGAACAGCAAAACATACACATAAATTAAGCAGATACATAGATAAATAAATATAAATTTATATTCCAGGCAATGTGTTGGTCTACCTAAGGGCATAACAGTGATCAAGACAGATTCAGGGTTTGCTCCAATGACCTTATTCTTTAATAGACGAGATGGATAACACACACACACACACACACACACACACACACACACACACACACACAAGAATAAAACAATAGCAAGTTGTAGTATTCAGAAGGAAATGAAAAATGATGCATCTGAAAAACAAAAAGGATCATCTGTTTTCTATAGTGTAGCAATAAACACTACAGTTGAGACTCAGGGACTAGAAAATGAAGTGCAGATACATGATGGTGGAGGCAATCTACATTCAGAACAGGACCTCATATATGCAAGAAAATAAAAGAAGATGGGCAAGTCTGACTAATACTAGCAAAAGATAGTGTACAGCATGAGGTTGGAGAGGCTAGGCTGTCGGCAGACTTCAGGCGTAAAGATTTTGTTCCATGTTCATTGTGAAGCCATTATGGCTTGCTTCATTTTAATTGATATACAATTAGTACAAAGTGGCCTTAACTTAAATAGTCAGTTACATGAATTTTAACAGTTATAAAAACCTGTGTAACCACTATCCAAACAAGATATAGAAAATTATGACTCTCTCAGAAAGTTCCCTGTGACACCATTCCAACCAATGGTGGACTTCTCACCAATGAACAAACATCATTGCCAACACAACTCTGATCTTGTATATTATAACCATTTTTGTTTGTATTTGGATTTAAAATAAATGGAATAATACAAAATGTGGCATGATATAATTTTTAAAGCTTAAAATACTGCACTTGATGTTGTAAGCATGCAATTTCACAAAACATAGGAAGTGAGTATACTATTCAGAATATAATGCCAACTGCACAGATTTAAAATTATATATATATCATATATAATTACTATAATATATATTATATATGCATTATATATATATATTTTATATATATAACATATATAATATATAACTTTTATAACTTATTATATATTATATATATGTATAAAAAACTTAAAATCTGTGCCGTGTATGTATAAATCTGTGTGTATGCACACACACACACACACACACACACACACACACACAAACACACACTAAATTAAGATGGTACTAGAGCAGATTAAGAGGACCAGATGGATACGAGATCTCTTTTGTATCAAAGTATTCCTAACCTACTTGGGGTATATTATATGAAGTGTGTAAAATAAAGAGAGTAAACAGAATGTCTCCTTGATACTCAGCTTGGATAACTAGATAAGACAGTGCAAGATAGGTAGTGGGAATGCAAGTTGAAAGATAAATCTGGGAGCACCTGAGTGGCTCAGTCTGTTCAGTGTCTGACTCAGGCTCAGGTCATGATCTCGCGGTCTGTGGGTTCAAGCCCCGCGTCGGGCTCTGTGCTGACAGCTCAGAACCTGGAGCCTGCTTCAGATTCTGTGTCTCCCTCTCTCTCCATCCCTCCATTGCTCACAGTCTCTCTCTCTCTCTCTCCAAAGTGAATAAATCTTTAAAATATTTTTAAAAATAGAGATAAATTCTGGATAGTTAAGTTTAAGATACTTGTGTGGTGCTTCCAGGGAATATATAGAGTAAGCAATTTATATAGGAAAATATGAAAATCATAGAGAGGTATGGACTGAATTTATAAATCTAGAACTGATTAGCGTTAGTGACAGTATGTGAATCTTTGGTAATGAATGGAATTATTGGGAGTAGGGAGAATATAGTCTGAAGAAGTTATAAAACTAAGCCTTGGGGAAACTCAACATATAGATTTGAGATAGAGTGGAGCCAACAAAGGAAAATGAGAAAGACAAAAGCCAAAGAGTTAACAGGAAAGGTAGAGAGGGGAGTTCCAAAAGTCTAGATAGAAGACTTTCAAGAAGAAAGTAATGGTTTACCCCTTTGAAAGATAATGAACAATCTAGTATGATGAGATTGCCAGAGAAAGCCACTCCTTTGGCAGTATGGAAGAGTTTAGTGACTTTGTAAGTAACAGCAGTGTCAGTGGAAGAATATGGCCCAAGTAGATCTGAGTGGTTTGACACCCCTGAGTGACAAGGGTGGAAACAAATGGAGAGAACACGTGTACGCAAGTACTTTTGAGAAGATTGAATACAACAGCAGGGGGCACTCACAAAATGAATGACATCTAAGCTTTAACTTCTGGATTGTATTTAACCAGGAACATATAATAGGCAATCTAAACAGAGAAAACAGAGTAAGGAAGCAGGAGGGTAAACCAGCAGGGCCTTTGGGAAAATTCTGATTTTGATCAGAGAATCCTCTATTTTGATCAGAGTGTCGGCTTGTGGTGGATAGTGAGTGGAGATAAAGCAGTGAAGACTACTAGCGTATATTTGGCAATGCTAGGGGAAGCAAACACATATCTATCATCAATCAGTTTAATAGATTACATGGAGCTGTGGCCCTTTGCCTTGAAAAGCACATCTATCTTTTAAAAATTCTATGTTGGTTTCTTTGTGAGTTTCTATTCCAGTGAATTTGTTCCTCTCTCCTTTTTCTTATTATATCCTCTAGGTTTCCTGTAGAACTGATCTGAATAAAATCCCGCTGAAGGAACAGATTGCAAAAGCCACCTTTAGCAGCTTCAAACTTTCCAAGACGTGAAAAATTTTCATTTTCTGGTGACCAGCCAGAATGTATTTTATAAGTCTTAATCCTGAAGAGCAACAATGAATTTCCACTTACCTAAGAAGGGGAGCTCTGTTCCTTAGGACAGATGTGACAGTCAACATTGAGGGGAGCCTGGTATCCCGGCAGAAAAGAATTCTTTGCCAATCATGAGTGTCTTTGCCAGAACAAAAGGTCTATGTCATTGTGATATGGGCCATGGAAGTAAGAAAGTGATGCTTTGCAATCCCCTGAACTCCAGAAATGCGCTACCTACTAGATAAGTTACAGCAGAGATTAAGAAAATTGTAGTAAACTTTATCAAAGTTCCTAGGTAGTGATGCAGTCAAGAGTTAATAAACGCATAGACTTGAGCTTTTGGTATGGCTAAATTTAATTATATGGTACATGCAAGCATTCAATTTTATGAAGGTGAAAATAGGATACCTTGCAATAAAATGAACATTGGCATCAAAGTGTTCAAATTTGCAGATTTAATGTGCTTCAAAATAGTTTCATTTTATCACCATTCAACTGCAAAAAAAATCAAACTCATCTAGGAATTAATATCTAGTACAGAGAATGACAACATGAGGCTTTCTTTTCTATTTCAGAATGCATGGGAGATAAATGGATGTAAGAATGATCATGTGAAATTTATTTGATGACAGTTAACAGCCTCTCCCCAAGAGGTCTCTAAAATACACACACACACACACACACACACACACACACACACACACACACACACACACATCATTGAAGATATCTCTAGATTGAGAGAAAAGAGGTGCTAAATTACAGCAGAAGCAACCTACTTTCCAGCCCTCTGACCTCTTCCTCTTCCCACTTCCCCCTTCCTCTAACCTGCTACTCTTAATATGTGAAGTTCTAATTCTACCATATGCTCAAATACATAGCACATGCTCTTTGAAAGTGGTTAAGTATCAGTCTATGTATGATCCAAAATGATACATGATAACAAGCAAATATAATATGTAAGACAGACTATCCAAATGGCACACCAGGTTGAATAAGAGGTAATTTAATGATACATAGTTGGATGTGGCTAAGCAGGACTGAGTAAAGAATTTGTGATTATCCAGTTCTTTCAATAGATGCAGACAACCAAATCAAAGTTTCAGGCCAAATAAAATTTATTTTGAAACCTTACTGCTTCACTGAAATTAACAGGATTAACCAGATAATTGGCAAAACTTTGTTTCTGTTTGTGTGATGTGAAATGGTTTCAGGTGACACTGCTTTCCCAGGTGTATATTAGACACAGCTGGGATACCATCTGTGGTCCTCATTGCCTTGTTATTTGGGTTACGGAATCAGAACCTATTTTTGTTTTCTTTTCTAAGGAAGTATGGCATCATTTTATAGAGCATATTTGCATCCAACTGTCCTGAACTTCATCACTTGTCTTAAGACTTTGAACAAGACTCTTAACTTCTTTGGTCTTAGTTTTCCTCATGTATAATGTGGAAGAAAATAATTATGCCCATCTAATAGGGCTGTGGGGAAAATTAAATGGTCATCATATGAAAAGCACTCAGTATAATGTTTGCATGCAGTCAAAACTCGGTGTATGTTGTTGTTAAGTACTGTTCATTATGGAGGTGTTGTTGTTAATACATCTGTAAAATCTAAGAGCTCTCATACAGGTTGCTGAGTTCACCATTAGATGATAATCTTAGAGCATTTAAACCATAAACTAGTTGAATGAGTCATACTGCTAGGAATATAGCTAATTCAGGAAAGCAAGTCAATAATTTTTAAATGAAATTAAAAATATTTATTTATTTATTGAAAACATGTAAGTTGGGCTATTCATTGTTTAACTATTTCTTCTTATGAAAAAGGACATCTATGTCAAGTTAGCACTTTAGAGAAAAATAAGCTGATACCATTCCTCAAAATCATTTTTGACAGATACACCTATCGATAGATACTTCTATCAATACATATATGCTTAATGTATCTGAACATCTTTTCCATCTCTACATATTCCTCTACATAAATGCTTAATTTTTAATAGTTACCTGAAAGAAATGGAACAGGTTTGAGTGGAAACAAATATAAAATACAACAGTGAAAAAAACAATAGTTGTCAACTTTCTAGCATTTATTTCCATAAATGCTAAAATTTCTATATAGCTAAAAAAGTCCAAGAAAACTGTGATATACCTTAGTCAGGGACCCCTGTTATAAGCATCTTTTCTGCCTTTGGGTTTATTCCTGCTTTAGGTGTTTAACAGAGATACAAGTCAGTCTATGACTCAAGAATCAGACTCATTCTTTCCATTTGTTTATGGACCTTAAAATAGAATTATTAGTAACTTCCATTACTGCTAAACCTCGATTTTTTACTTACGAATTTTACCATCCTTCCACTCAGTGCAACGTTACCTTTTGACCCCTAAAGATGAAAACATTTCCTGATTTTCTGACTTACTGAAGGGGAGCTAAGGCAGAGACCACATTCATAAGCTATCTCTGGAAAAGAGTATTTTCTCACACCACCATTACCAAACTTTGCTTCTTCTTCTCTGACTCTGGCTTAGAGATAATTTGTTGTTGTTTTCTTTTTTCTCCCCTTGGAGATTCTTTCTGGTTAACTCTTTTTTGGTGGGTTTTGTTTGTGTTTGTTTGTTTGTTTTATGGATCCAGATTAGACCTATGGCTTGGAAACCAAACTGGTTTTCTTTGAGGAGGAATCAATTCATTCGTTTTTCACAATTCAGCAAATATGAATATACAATATCTGCACTGTATAGTTGTGATCTAAGCACAGCTATCTGTGTATCTGAAATGAATTGGAGAAGAAAACAGGGAAATGCTGAAAGAAAATCCTAACCACTTTTTTTTCTAATTATACTGAAGGTTAATTAATGGAACATTTGGCTAATATTTCACCTCAAATGCAATGGTATATCAACATTTTAAAGGACATTTTGAAGACTATTTTAAAGATAATTAGGAAACATAAGAGTTTTTCACTTTAGAATCACTTTTTACATTTTGCACATAAAACTTGAAATGTTCTTTAAAAAACATAAAGAATGTAAAACATTTAGACTTTAAAATTTCCTTTTCATTAGAGAAGTGTAAATCTGAAACTCTAACTCTTCCCAATCTGTATGTCTCTGATACTCAAATTCCAACTCTGATGGCCAATTGACAATGAAAGCTAGAGAAAAGAAGTTGAGCTGAATTATGTCATCCAGAGAGAAAACAGGTTTTGAAATATTTCACTAGATGAAAAATAAAAAGCACAGAAGGAATCTTTTAGGGAGACAGTTGAGTATGCTACACATCATAAAGTAGTTTCTGGAATTCACAGATTAGAAATTTGGGGCTCAGAGAAGTCCAGCGAATTGTTAAATGCCATTTCAATTTTTCACACCACAGCTGGGTTTCACTTCTGTTTCCTAAGGTATTTTAATTTGTCTCCACCCTGTCACCATACTACTATTTACTGATTTCTAGTATTTAATAAAAGATGAGTTCTCCACAGATCCAGGGAGGGGAAGGAAGGAGTGCTGCCACTGGAGATAATCTTTTCCTGGGGTAGGGCACTCTTGCCATTGTCCCAGCTCAACTTAGCCCATGTGGTCCTTCCTTGGACAAAGGGGCTCTTCTACTCCACCCACCTCCACCATCACATTCAGGTTACTATGTGGTTGTTGTGGGACATGGCTAGTTGCCCAGGTGAAGGTATGGTGTTTGCACTTTAAGACTCAGGAGAGGAGGAAACATACATTAGTTAATATTTTAGAGTATTATCATAAGGATAAACAATACCACATGCTGATAAGTGTACAGAATAAAAGAAACTCTTATACACGGCCGGCGGGAATACACAGTGTACAATCACTTTAGGAAAGCATCTGATAATACCTAGGAGAGTGGAATGACTGTAACCTGTATGACTTTCAATTGCCTCTGTAGCTATAAAGCCAAAAGAAATGACAGCAAAAGCTAACGCTAGAATGTTCACAAGATGACTGGTAAGAGCCCTCAAGTAGAAACTACTCACATACCTTTCAGAGGCAGAACAAATAGTTTATGATAGACTCGCATAATGGAATTCTATATAGTGAAGAAAATGAAAAATCCTTGACATACAATGTGGATGAGTTTCAGAAACAATGTTGAGCAAAATAGGCCAGACAAAAGAGCATACCAGAAGGCTTCATTCATAAGCAGCTCAAACATAAACATTAATCTATGTTATTAGATGACAGTAGGGTAATTATCCTTGAGGATATGGGGTGACTAGCAAACAGAAGAGGGTATAAAGAGCTTTCTGACTACAAGTAAAAACTCTTTCTTTTGTTTGTTTGTTTTTTTTTTTTTAGTTTGGGGTGCTTAATAAAAGGTGTTTTTACTATGTGAAAATTCAATGAGCTATGAAATTATGATTTGTTCTTCTCTGTAGGCCAAGGAAATTTGTAAAAATAAAATAGTCCCCCCTCCCTCATTTAGGCAAAATGAAGTTTAATTTTTATTATTATAGAGAAATGTTTTCTTTTGTTTCTTTACAGAGAGTTCTTTATAGAGAGTTCGTTCATTTTTATCATTATAGAGAAATGTTTGTTTTGTTTCTCTCCCCCATTTTTTGTATTTCGCACTCTGGATTTAAAGCTGCAATCCATTCCCATCAGCTGATTTCTGAGTAGATACATTTTTCTCTGGCATTCAGGCTTCTTTTGTAGCTCTGTCTGCCCCTCACACCGCTCTCCGAACGGGTCTCTCGCCCTCTGGGCAGGCGGCCTATTCCTGCATTTTCCCACCCGCTGCCAATCGCCACACTCTCAATTCTCCAGCCTGCCATTGTCGTGGCCGAGTGAAGCTGTCAGGGCCCCGCCATGTTGGCAGCCTTCAATGCTTCTCCCTGGGGTTTTGCAGTCTCATTCCTGTGATGGCCCCAGGGCCTGCCAGGCCTGGGTCATTTCCAGCTCCTCTCCTGCGAGAGGTTCCCTCCCTCAGCATTGTCCAGCTGGGTTTGTATTATTATGATTACGGGTAATGGGCTTTGCATCCTTGAGCTGTCAAAAGCTCTCCCCACACTTTATTCCCACAGTCTTTTAATTTTCACTTTTTAACTGAAAGCAAAACAAAACAAACAAGAGGTTTATAATCACCTCAATTGAACATTTGGAGTGACGGGAAAAAGAAAGAAAGAAAGAAAGAAAAAGAAAAGGAGAAAGAAAAATTGTCAGTATCTGAGTGCCTTTGAAAGCCTCAGCTGCCGGTTGGCTTTTCCTGTTTTGTTCTGTTTTCCTCATTTTCCCCTTCTCCAGACCTCCCTCCCCTTCCTCCCTTCCTGGAGCCTGAGAACTGTCCGCGTGGTGGTGATAGTTTTCAATACCACTCACCCGAATCTTTTCACCGGGGGTTCTAACCTCTGGTTTCTAGCAGCTTGGTGCACCATTAAATCAGTCGTCTTGTCACAGCACCAGAAAAGGAGTTGGAGAGCTATTACATTCAAAATAATTGTTTTGAAAATTGTGATTGTATGCTGTACCGACTAGTGCAGTCATAGTTAAGAGAGCATTAATCTGTTTTCCCTCGGCAACCAAGTGTTCTGCAGAACTTTGTTACTTGGCATACTGCGTTACCGAGGCCCAGTGCTAGATAAGAGCTTCATGTGAGTGAAGTTATAAAATATTCCTTATACTTTAATACAGTCAGGAAAATACACACTCAAATAAATGAGGAAATGGAGCTTTAAAACTGGAGTTGAGTGTTTATTTTGCCTTCAGCCAAATGTTTGAGACTCCTTTTAAAGGAAGATGTCTTGACCAAGGGCTGGGATTTTAGGGAAGGACAGTTTTAAGGACTGCATATTGACCACTCTGAGAGACAGTCTCCAAGATGGCCTCTGACAATGTCCTCTTCTCAGGATTCACAACCTTTATACAATATCCTCTACTGGAGTGTGGGTCATGCTTAATGAAGGCTTCCAATGAATGGAATACAAGAAAAATGATGGCATGCCATTTCCAAGATCAAGTTACTGAGAGGCTGTGGCTTCTATCTTGGACGCCCTCTCTGGCACACTTGCTTCCTTGCTCTGAAGGAAGCCGGCTGCCATGTTGTAAGCTGCCCTATGGAGATATCCACATGGCAAAGAACTGAGGATGGTCCCAGGGATAACAGCTAGCAGGCACTGATCCCACTCCAACTGCCCTCAAGGAACTGAATCCTGCCAGAGACAATGTGCATGAGCTGGGAAGTGGATCTGCTGGAACCGAGGGTGGAGATGGCAGCCTTCTAAGACACTTGAAGTCAGAGAACCCAGCTAAGCCACACCCAGAGTCCTGGTTTCCAGAATGTGAGGTCATACATGTTTGTCATTTTAAGCCACTATGTCTTAAGATAAATTTTCACTCAGGGGCGCCTAGGTGGCTCAGTCGTTTAAGTATCTGACTCTTGATTTCAGCTCAGATCATTTTCTCATGGTTCAGGTTTGTGAGTTCGAGCCTGACGTCATTCTCTGCACTGACAGTGTGGAGCCTGCTTGGGGTTCTCTGTCTCCTTCGCTCTCTGCCCCTCCCCCACTTGTATATGTGTGCACACACACACACTCTCTTCTCTCTCACTCTCAAGATAAATAAATAAACTTTAAAGATCATTTTTCAGTCATCAATGTAGTCTCTGCAATAACAGCAATATCGTTACCATTGTAGAGATGCTTACAATTGTAACAATGTGAAATTGTTACCTTTCTTTGCATAGTGGTTTATAGCTTAACCTTTTTCTATGTGTATTGCATCAGTATATAATTTGATCTTCAAAATAAACATAGAAGATAAATATACCACTTTTGTTTTCTTAGGATAAGAAAACAGAGACTTAAAAATATTAAGTAGGTTGCCTCTGTTTACACTGCTTGTAAGTGGCAAAGTTGGTGTCAGAACCCTAACTGATAACTCTGAACCTTGTGTTCTTCTCAAAGGAAAGTATTTTGCAAACTGTAAACGTTATTATAAATGAAAGTTAAAAATGCCAAAGATTACAGACATTAGACATTCTACCAACAGAGCTTGATGTTTAGAATGTAACACTCTGAAACCTTTGATAATGCAAATTTCTCAGAGAAATGCATTACTTTTAATTCCATCAATTCCTGGCATCTCAGTATTAAGGAGAGAGTTCATTTGAAGGGAAGAAAAGGCAGATAAAGAATAACAGGGGTGATATTTTGTGAAATAAGGATAAAGGGAAGTAAAGATTGAAAAGGTTTAGAAAAACCTAAGCCATATCTCACCTACTAGTGAAAGGCAAGTAACATTTCCAAATATTTTATGGTTGTGAATCTTGTTAAATTAGGCCATAAATATTCAGAAATGTCAATATGAATTAATAAATATGAATTACTTCCACAGGAGAGAAATTTGGGAATGGTGCTTTCTACATAGTATTAGAAACACACACACGCACACACACACTTATTCGTGCAGACCCAGGACTTTGTGTGTGTGTGCGCGTGTGTGTGCATGTGAGTGTGTATTTATATATTGAAAGTGATTCTGAAATGCTTATTTCAGATGGCTGTATATATGTAATGGACCATAGGAATGTATTATATTATTTTGTTTTATACAAAGTGGCTCATGTTGCTCAAAATAATACCTTATGTGCAGAACTAATAATCACTATGACAACCAAAACATAAACCTCAATGTTTTATTTTAATAACATTTAATCTTATAATCCGTGGAGAGTTGATAATCTGAATCTTTGTCTTGTATTCACTCTTAGACCAATTTAAGAAGGGATATTCTTTCTTGAGAGATGGAAGTTGGGACCTCCATGAAACTTCTATTTCCACTCTAACAAAATACCACAAACTTAGGAGCTTAAAACAACACAAACTGTTGAAGACTCAAATGGGTTTGCAGAACTGTGCTCTCTCTACAGGTTTTGGTGATGGATCCACTTCCTTGACTTTTCCAGCCTCAAGAGGCCTCATGCTCTCCTTGGCTCACAGTTTATTCGACATCTCAAAGCCAGCAGGGTAGCTTTAAATCTATCTCTGCGATTTCTACTTCCATCATCCCATCTACTGTTATGACTCTGACCCTCATCCCTCTCTTATAAGGTCCCTTGTGATTACATTATATTCTTTAATCCAGGAGAACCTTCCTATATCAAGATCCCTACTTTAATGATATCTGTAAAGTGGCTTTTGCCATACAAAGTAAACTATATACAAGTTCCAGGGATTAGGGCAGGACATCTTTGGGGACCACTCTAAGTCTCCTAGAGCACCTATTTTTGTTTGATGAGAGAAAGAGGTCCAGGAGGAAGCCTTCTAATGTGAGAATTCATGGGAGGTTATTGGTTCAGGAAGCAAAACAAGCCATGTTTTTGTCTGTCCCTGGCTGGGGATTTGTTGGTGCATAAGTCCAAACAGGCCTGAACTGCTCATTCATCCATCCAGTATCACATCCTTACATACCCAATGCCTTGCACAGTCATCTTCTGTGCAAAGAAAGTAATACAATGAGCATGAAGTCATATTTCTGTCACCTACAACATGTCCAGCATTATCTGGCTTCTCAGAATCAAAGAACGGGAATATTTTCTGCTAGAGGCATTTGATTGCACCGATGGCTATCAAAAAGCTTTGCTACCTTTGTCTTTCTTGATTTGATAGGATATGGCGTATTTGACTTTGAACAATAGGTTAAAATAGAAAGGAGATGTAAGAAGATGCAGTTGACTTTTCCTGTACAGAGAAGACAGAGTAGAAAGGACTCAAAGATTAATCTATCTACCTCTCTCGTTACAGTTGGGAAACTGAATTCTCTGATTGGGGGGGAAAAACCACAACCCACTACCAGTAGAGGAAGAAACAAACTTAGAACTGCATACTTCTGAATGATATTTGGCTTTGGGTAGAAATAACTCATGGCAAAACAATAATAAAAGCCTCCTGGTAAGTTTTGTTTCCCCCCCATAGGAATAATGATCAAATAGAGTAAGAGAATACCTAAAGAAATCAGAATTTACCAATAATATGTTCTAATAAATGTGATATCAAGCCTTTTTTAAAAGGAGATACAAAGAAATTTTTTTAATTTTTTAAATGTTTTTATTTATTTTTGAGACAGAGAAAGACAGAGCATGAGCAGGTGAGGAGCAAGGAGGAAGGGACACACAGAATCCAAAGCAGGCTCCAGGCTCTGAGTTTGTCAGTGCAGAGCCTGATGTGGGGCTCCAACTCACGGACTGTGAGATCATGACCTGAGCCGAAGTCGGACGCCCAACCGACTGAGCCACCCTGGCATCCCCAAAGAATTTTTTTTTTATTTAAAGAGCTGAGGCTTCCCCTACATGATCTCATTATTATCAATAACAATTTATCACCTGCCAACAGTGATAGGGTATTAAAGATTCAGAAAAAAATGACTCAGAAAACTATCATTACCTTCATTTTGATGTTTTATGGTTAGAGAAAGTCAGATTTTTCTAAGAGGGTTCTAAGTTCTGCTATTTACCTACATGTTACTTTTAGCTGGTTAATTAATATCTTGAGGTTTCATTTTTTTTTTTATCAATGCTGAAATTTAGAATTTCACTAGGAAATGCAGGTGAACCACTCAGATTAGTTTCTTGCAGTACTTTGGGCCAGGGTTCATGCTGTTTAAAAACAACAACATGAAAAGTACCCAATCTACTTTATTTTAAATTTGAATAAAAGAATAATGCTAGTTTGATTATAGAATATTCTCAACGACTATAAAGAGAACCACTCTCTTGTATTTAAAATTAGTGAATTTTTACAGTTATTTAATCAAAAGCCCATTGAATTCCAATGATGTGACTAACCTCCCACCAAATGCCATGGGAGCCACAAAGAATTGTGTGTGGGCTTGTCTTCAAAGAATAACATGTTAGTTTGAACCAAATATTCTCAGAAAGTGTAAACAGTGTTTAAAAGAAAACCAGGAATCTTAGATTCAGTTATTCCTTAAAGGCAGTAGCATTGGCTTTCTTAGAGTTTTTCTAAATGCCATTCTCTTTCCCCTAAATCATTTCCTTGGCCATCTTCTCTTAAACAGAAGCCACTTCTACTCAGTCTACCTATCAGCTTTCTATTTAACTTATTACTACTTACCATAGTTAATTGCTTTATTTGCAGCACTTAATGTAGGCCAATTTTGTAATTCTCTACAAATTCTAACTCATCTGATTTTTTATCATTCATTAATATATTTTAAAATTTGTGTTTGTTTGCTATCCCCAAACAGCCACCAATATAACTTAAAATCCAAAGAAACCATATTTTCATGGAGTGAACAGAGTAAGATCTAAGGGATTTTTCAAATTTTCTAGGGAAAAAAAAGTTACATGTTAAACTGTCTAATCTTTTTCAGTAGGTCTGGGAGGGTAGTACCCATACACTTTGCATAATATTATTTCTTCACCATCTAGCATGGTACCTGCCACATATCTAGTAGTTAAATATCTGTGGTTATATATCTTTAAAAGAATGATGAAGTCAATGGTTTTTATAATACACTTACGGTCATATAAATCAGAGATAGAGAATTATCTTTTATAAAAAAAAAACTTAATTATATATATTGCTTAATAATATACCGATTCTTCCTTTTAAATTGTTTAACAATACTATTCACCTAACAAGTTTCCCTGGGCAGCCTCCATCCATGACTGGTCAACATGGTAATATGAATAGTTCTTGGGACCCCTGCCAGTTCTTGGGACCACTCTGTTTCAGACTTCACTAGAAATATATTTCAGGCTTCTTTTGCATTTGAATCACAGCCCATCTTCTCCTTCTAGTCAATCCTACTTTCCTCCCTCCCATTTCATAGGTATAGTACTCCAAGGTTTCTTAATCAATCTCTGGCACGTGAATCTCCATATCAGAGTTCGCTTTTTGGAGAACTCTGACTTTTTTGGTGCCAGGAATAGTTTGAGAAGGGAGATTCTAGGATGGTATTTTGGCTGGATCACTTGCCACCCAGCTGGCAAGAAGAGACCCATCACTGATGATAGGTGGAGCACAGACTGTTCCTGGCACAAGGTATCAGTGCAATTTCCAAACCTTTCACCACTAATGAACGGAGATACTACACTGGCTTAAGCAAATGTATTAGCAGCTTCCACATATCAGGCAGGTGAGAACTAGTAACTACAAGAACAGTAGAACTGGGTAATCATTGATAATCTTGATTGCTTTAGAAACAGACAACACACATGGTGACTGATAAATCAATGATTACAGGCTAAGTGTCATTTACTGTTTGGAAAGACTAGTAGTCATCAGTTAGAGTTTGCATGAATATGAATAATGTTGAGAAGGTCAAGGACAAGAAAACTTGGCACAGAGACATGTGGAAAAATAAAAGGAAGAAAGGAGTATACATAAAGTGTAAAGCTCTCCAAATCACATTTTAATACCCACTAAAGAGTACCCACCACTGAAAAGACACAAAACAATTAGGAAGAATCTTTTTTAAAAAATATTTTTAGTTATGTGTTTGCACTCTGTGTCAATAGGACTTCTGTCATCATCACTACCTTACAGAGTATGTAATTCACCAACATGGAATCCCACTTGACAACACTTCAATCCAAGGGACCTATGTGACAGCAAAAATGGGATAGAAATGGGCCCTTGGTGATGGGTTCCACACAGATCATATAATATAGCCCACTGCCCAGAAGCTGCCAGAAAGACAGAAGGGTAGAATATCCAATTTAAGGCACCAGCCTGAGGACAATACCATAAGAAGACGGACAGTCATCCTCCATCTAGCTCATGGTGTTCACTTTAAAGTGTAGGTCCAAAAACTCAGGATAGTCCCAATTAACATTATTCTACTCAATGTAAAACAACAAACAAACCAAGAAAACACCACAATTTCTGATTTATTCTTACATCCTTGCAACTTTGGGCTCAGAATTCAAAGATCCTGATTTCCACAGGGAGAACACTTCCACTAGGGAACACTAGAGTCCTACTGAAATATAAGCTACAACTTTGCCTTTGGGACTTCAGGGTTCATGAAAAGTGACCAGCACTCAACAAGCAGAGCAATCGTGTTGACAGGGGTCATGAGTCTTCTTCATCAGCAGGAGGTGAGGCTGTTGTTATCAGGGCAATTGTGCAAATGGGAGAATAAGTGAATTTGGCACACACACAGATTCACTTGAGTGCCTCTTTGATCCCCTTGCCCACCTTTTATTGTAATTGCACAAGCTCGGTAACCCCTGCCTGAGAAAGGTATGGGGAACATGAGCTCACATCTCCCAGAGACACAGAACCGGGCCACACCACCAGGTCAGCCAGTTAAACCAGTGGAGACATTAGCTGAGGTCAGAAATCTAGGATGTGGTTGGAGGAGAAAGAAAAAAAATACCAGTCACAGTTTGGACACCAGCTGTTGCGGAGGGGCTTAGAATTCCTGTTGCTTTTCCTAGGAACACTAGAGTACTTGCTTCTAAAATTTTATTCAAAAAAAGTAATATATATATATATATATATTTTATAGTAGACAAGATCAAGGTAAAGGGTAGACTATACTGAACACTGGGATATGCTACTTTCAGGAATGAAGAAGCATCTGGGAGTGATGCTGTTAGGCCTCTGCTCTCACCCATTTGTGGGGTTCACTTTGGCTGCAGGAAGTTTTCTTCAATGACATGTGACATTCCAAGACATTCTTTAACTAAGGATTAACCAATGTGGAAACAGTAATGCTTCATCCCATGATTCAACTTGGGATGATGACTCTTTCCAGCTTCAGAGCTCCTCATAGGATTGTCTAAGGTCTTGGACTGCATTGCCATCTAGCATCTCCCTCCATCCGATCCTTGTATCTTCTTTTTCCTTCCATAGGCGGTCAACACAAAGAGTGCTCCCCTATCAACATCCAGCATGATCATCTCTACTTTGCATTCTGCTTCCTAGGGAGCTCAATCTGCAATGTCCCCTCTCTATTGCACAAAATCACTACCCCCAAAATTAGCGACACAGTGTCTTTGATCTCTTTCAACTTTAAATTTAAATGTGTCTATCTTCTCTTTTGGCAAACACTACTACTCTGCTGATTACATTAGCTATGGCAGAAGCTATATGGCTCAGAAGCCAAAAATATCTACTATCTGGTCCTTTACAGAAAAATTGTTCAATCCCGGATGTAGATGATGCCCTTCCCAGAGTTTACCAATACATCCAAAGACTGAAGGTTTCAGTTTAACCTTATATTTTTGTTTTATTTTGTTCTACTGTGAGTTTTTATGTCTCTGGTTCTATATTCAAATTAAAATGATACATCAGACACTTCAATTTTTCCAAGTCCATAGCCACTGAAATTACTCCTGTTATTAATTGTGCTTTTGCATAATAATATTGATTTAATATCAACTTTTAAGAAACAAAGAAAAAATGCTGTCTGTCTGTCTCAGCCTTGTACCAAGTGAAATATACTAACAGAGAGACACAGGGGCAGGAAAAATAATACAATAACCAGTGTGATTGCTTCTGAGACCTATTAGCATAAACCATCAGAAGCTTGACTTTCTGTTTGCTAAACTGTTTTAGACAAGATAATTACATTAAAGTGCTTGGTATTTCCAAGTTATTGCATAATGTCATGAGTCTTAGATGATTTAGTCTGGTTCTGCTCCCGATAGCAGAATCAATGAAAAAGTGCTGAAATTAAAGGGGAGGTTTTCAAAGAAGT
The DNA here is from genome assembly GCF_028749965.1 of Puma concolor. Classification (NCBI taxonomy): domain Eukaryota; kingdom Metazoa; phylum Chordata; class Mammalia; order Carnivora; family Felidae; genus Puma; species Puma concolor. The sequence goes on along the minus strand of NC_141681.1, from coordinate 23,687,680 downwards.
ATGTGGGAGGTCTGGGCAGAACTTCCTTTTGTTCTGGACTGTGGGAAGATTTTGCTGTATATTAACCAAAGAAAGCAGCATGGGCAAAGTTTTACTGTTGTTCTTCTAGTCCTAAGAGTCAGATGATGGCACAGAACACTTTCAAAAAGTGAAGTTCATTGTAATTAGGAAGAAATATTTGTGGTGAAGAACTGAAACAAGAAACGGAAAGTAAGTTAGGAACTAAGGAAATTCTGTTCTTTTTTTTTACCACCTGTGGCTCTGCCACCTGCTCCCTTTTCACACTACCAGTTGATACCTTTGTTGTATTTTGTGTATCTTTTTACTATTCTATGCCGTCTATTTACTCATGGTTTCTACTTCCTCATGACTGTGGCTCGCAGACTCATACTTAAACAGATCTGCTTAATGGCTTTTCTCTATCCACCCCTTCCATTTCTGTTCAGGCTTCTAGTGGCTTTTTCTTCTCATGTAAGATCTCACAGAGAAACTTGCCCAGCTAATTCTGGCATCCTAGAATACACCTTAGGGTGTTGGTAAGCGTATCAAGTGGCTGCTCTCATCTTCACTATGAAAGGTCAAACCATTCACCTGCCGAATCCATAGACAGAGAGCCATAAGGTCTTTGTGGAGTTTCCCCTGAATTAGGGATATAAACAAGAAGCCTTTAAACATGGTATGTCTCCCTCAATATTCCTGATCAACCACTACCTTGTCCTACTTTACCCTCATAACAGAACCCGAGACGACAGCTGATATGCATACTGCTTATTTGGGGAATAACGTACAGAAAGTGAGAGTGTGAGACAAGGCAAGTGACACAGAGAAGAAAGAAATGCCAATGTAAATATGTGCTATGATGTTGGTTACTGCTCTGAGTGAGTGAATGCACTATCAGCTGGGATCTTGTGAGTTGCCTTATGGAATGTGTCTCAGAACTAACTGTTTTAGGGATGAAGGGAAGGAGCATTTATCCATCACTGTCCCCTGGCTCTTGATGGCTCTATGGTCATTAACTTCCCACACTTCTGAGCTGCACATAACATTTATAAAGAACACACTTTGTGGGTATCCCTTGCCACAGGGTCAGAAGAACTTCAGATCAGCAAATAAGAGGTTTATAGCATAGGCCAAGATGAGGCATCGTCTGCACCAACAGGATTTTGAAATGGTGCACAGGGAGTGTCCAAATAACTTGGTTAATGGGTCGTTTTCCTATGCCAACCCTTGAGTAGCCATTGTATCCCCTCTATTACCATGACTACTTTAATTAGTTCATACCATTTTTTTTTTTTTTGGTATAGAATCTTTTAATGTTCTCTCTGATTTAACCAATTCCCACCTAGTCACCACATCATCTCCAGAATAGTTAAAAACTAATAGTGACATTATCATCATTATAATTATTGACATTTTGCTTATAGTTCTTTAGAATTATCCTTATTCTCCCTAGAAAAAAAAAATTACATCTTTGCAAGGTTTCTAACAAACTTACAACGTCTTTGCCAGCCTCTAGCTCAGTGCCTGCTTCTCTTCCCAGTATTGCCTGATCTCAATTCAAACCAAAGTGCAAATGTCATGTCCTCTCCAAAATCAGACCCAGCTTGTTTTGATATCCTCTTGGTTCCACCAGCCCATGAACGTTGGTACATGGTAGGTACATTATGACAAATCCATCTCTCTCCCCATTAGACCACAAACCGTCTGACTCCGGACTACATATTATTTCCATGTGCACCTGCTGGTTCTGGCACCAAGTCTGTCCTCAGAGTAGGTGTCAATAATATATACTGAATAAAGACTTAAAGTAAATGAAATAGAATAATTATCCTTTATGCCATGCATTTTTTCTGTGATTCCTAATTTTTCATGCCTTAATAAGGTCTGTACAATTCACAAATGTGAGCTCAGAGGGTATGACTACTTAGAGTTTGCTGGTAGTTAGTGTACTAATCTGTGTGTTCACAGTAACAGAATAAAAACTTGATACTGCTTTGGCTGTCGTGGCATGGCATGGGCTGAGTTAACTGGGTTGCATTTTATACATTAAATTGAAAAACAAAAAGCTGTTGGAGCAAGTACTCATTTTTAAAAAAAATTTTTAAACAAGCCTAAATGTCCATCAACTGATGAATGGATAAAGAAACTGTGGTTTATATACACAATGGAACACTACGTGGCAATGAGAAAGAATGAAATATGGCCTTTTGTAGCAACGTGGATGGAACTGGAGAGTGTGAGGCTAAGTGAAATAAGCCATACAGAGAAAGACAGATACCATATGGTTTCACTCTTAGGTGGATCCTGAGAAACTTAACAGAAACCCATGGGGGAGGGGAAGGAAAAAAAAAAAAAAAAGAGATTAGAGTGGGAGAGAGCCAAAGCATAAGAGACTGTTAAGAACTGAGAACAAACTGAGGGTCGATTAGGGGTGGGAGGGAGGGGAGGGTGGGTGATGGGTATTGAGGAAGGCACCTTTTGGGATGAGCACTGGGTGTTGTATGGAAACCAATTTGACAATAAATTTCATATATTGAAAAATAAATAAATAAATTACCTTGGATACAAAAAAAATAAATAAAAATTTTTTAAACATTTATTCATTTTTGAGAGACAGAGAGTGACAAAGCGTGAGTGGGAGAGGGACAGAGAGAGAGAGGGAGACATAGAATCCGAAGCAGGCTCCAGGCTCTGAGCTGTCAACACAGAGCCCAATGCAGGGCTTGAACCCATAGACTGCAAGATCATGACCTCAGCTGAAGTACGACGTTTAACAGACTGAGCCATCCAGGCGCCCCGCAAGTACTCATTTTTATGTGAACTGATATCTTTACCAAGCTAAATGAATAAATGAGAAATACTTGCATATATTATAATGTACTCAGTTAACCTCTAAACTTGATGATACCATTCTGTGTATGTATGGCAATATTCTTGAGAATACCATCATGCTAACGAATAATCTATGTATACATATACATATATGTATATGTATATATGTATATGAACACTAAAAATATGAAAATAAGTGTAACAGATTATGATCACTCTTAATAATGAATTGCTTAGCAGAATGCAGTTTTGAATTCACCTTCATATAAACAGAAGACCTTTCCAAAGAAAATATTTTTCCACCAAGAGTGGGAAAAAGATGGCTTCAACATTTGGTGAGCCCTTTATCCGTGTAGTTGTTCAAGGAAGGTGCTTTAGTGGATGCAGACAGGTCTCAGATACCTAGTCCAGAACTTATCTGTATGGCTGTGTGCAGGTCACTTTGTTTCCTTAAATCTAAGTTACTTTATCTGAAAAATAACAACAACATCTTCTTTGGATAGTACATGCAAGTATCAGAGGTTATATATGTATGCCTAGAACATCATAGCACTAAATAAAAGTGTAAATGACAATATTCTTTTATCAGCTATCATTATTTTTATTCCTAGTAATTTTTCCATTCACAATGATACAGGAAATGACAGAGGATAGGTGTTTGTTGGAATCATTTACAAAAGAACTCAAGCATTAAGTGCTTGATAGGGCAAGATTAGTGTCCTTGGTCCCATTTATGTTGGCAATATGTAAACCACCTAGATTCCCTTGTACAGCGGTGTGAGTCATTGATAGAATGTATGGAAAATAAGAGAATATAAAATAAAGACGTAAAACAGAGATGTAAAGAGTTCAAGGAATAGATAAGAAGTCTGTCAGTGTTCATAAAATCCTTAGGTACGCTTTTATTCGATCTTATTCTCAAAGTTTCATGAGTGTGTGATGCTAGGCTATTGAGAAAATTCCAAGGGATATCTTTCTACTCTAACTTTCTACAAGTTGTTATTTGTTTTCACTTGGGTCATGTCTAGAATTATCCAAAATCATGGGATTTTTCTAACCAATCAAATGGAAGCCTTCATATTTCAGATAGACAGATGGCTTAGGATACAATTGTATCTAAAGGATTATTTATGTTAATTTATTCATTAGTCTTTTCCAAGGGTGTACTCAAAATATTGGAGTATTATACACATGCTAAAATTAGATTTAGGAAAGTAAAGGCAGGGGCAGATAACTAAAAGAAAGGAAACTCATGAATATGCGTGTTTGAAATTAATACATCTTAAGCCTCAAAACCTGGGTCTGACAGGAAGCATCACTTCTGTTATTTCCGTAAGAGCTGAGCAGATAAAATGTGACTATACATACTGCCTAACAAGGAGGTTGATATCTTGGTCACTTGAAAGAATTGAATGGATTGCCACATAACTGATGAGCTGAATTATATCCACACAGAATAAGCCTAGATGAGCACAGTCAAGTTTGGACAAGTATGAGTGCTGTTACATATCTTATTATTGGTATGCCTACAACAGATTCCAAGATGAATCTATGGAAATGTCCCTTACATCTAAGATGTTACAGAATGGCAGCTCTACTCAAAATTTCCTTCAGGATTCACTCATGCAAGGGGTGACTCTCAGAGCAATTTTGATCATTGGGGATTATACATCTCTTCAAATCCATTTCAGGAATTTTCCCAGAACACTCACTCCAGTTAATTTTCTTTCCCAAGAAAAGTACATTCAAACAGCTTGTTTTCTTTGAAAATTGAGCTTGAGGCAGAGTGAGATAAACTAATAAGCACCCAGATCTCTTATTTTATTGATCCATTTTCTTTCAATAATTACATCTTATCTTCCAAGGTACAAAAAAACAGCATATGGAGTGTTCAAAATCGATTACACTAAGGATATGAAAGCAAACAGTTTGAGCTGACTTTTGTATTTTCATTAGAGGAAAAAATTATTAAAGGGTAGCACCGATGGGAATGTGATATTAACAACATCACATCTTAGCCAAGTATATCACTCTATCATCTAATAAAGATCATATCTTATTTATGAGTTAATAATACACATATATATGTACACACACATACACAAACACGCATGCGTGCATATAATAAACTCTAATTTTTCTCCCCAAATAAATTATGTAGGTTTCTTATTACACAGAATTAATAAACCACAATACTTAAAGTCTCATTTATGACATTTCTAAACTTTCTTACACTTCACTACTTTAAAAATAAGGGATTCACATTATCTTACATTTAGCTTCCAAAACTAATAATTGAGAATTAATCACAAATAGTATAAAAAGTCTCTTGAATGTATTTATAAAGATAAGTAGACATACTGAAACTACAGAAATCAAATACAATACTCACAATAGATAAAAGGAATCAGATACATCTTTGGAGAGCCGAGGGTTAAGACCCATCTTTTGGTCTGGAGTTAGACCTAATGCACTGGGCTCCAGGATCATGATCAGAAGTGGTTTGACTTTTTCAGGAAAAAAAGACAGGTAGGACTAGGTCAATCTACTGCAACTAAATGTGTCTTTTATGAGGTTGCAAACCAAAGAGAAAAAAAGAAAAAAAAAACATGGCTGAGGAGTTAAGGGTGTAGATGATTCTGTGGAGGGCATGAAAGGTGTTACAAAGGGCATACATCATATTGGGGGGGGGGGGTAAAGCAGGTAAATAAATATAAAGTGATCCTTGGGTACTAGTGTAATGGAGATATTTATAGCGCCTACAAAAGGTGAGGGTAGTAGCCCATTGGGGTCTTTATACACAATTGATGCATTCAAATATAAGCACACATCAAATATTTTTGTGTACATCTACTTTGTTCCTCTAATTCTGTCTCTATCCTAGGGGATAGTGATACAGAAGTGAAAAAACAAATTAACTTTTCCCCTCACTAACCATATATTTTAATAGTAAGATAGAAAAAAGACTAAGTTGTCAAACAAAAATGTTAATATAAATCTAGCTAAGTATTGGAAAGAGGAAAACACAGACCTGGAAATTTTCCATAAGGAATATGGAAAATAAGGACAATGACACCTAGGTGGCAATGTGGGTGACGGTATCTATGAAGAAGAAGCATGTGCAGTTCTCAGTGAATAAGACTGGCCGTTCAAATAATAGGACAAATGTCCCAAATGAAAGGATCAGAAGTGTAAAGGTTCTGAGGTGGTAAAGGGTTTAGTGTGCATGTTTTAAGTGCCCTGCCCAGATCTCTTTCACATGCTGGTGTACTCATTCCCTAGCTTTTGTGATATTTGCTAATGATTCAGTTTCCCCCTTCTTTAGATGAATACCCTTGCCAAAAGAAGAGACCCAATGGATATTTAAATGACCCTACTAGAACACCACTTGATACTCCCATTTAATGGAAAATGGACAAACACAGCAATCATACCTGATTTGAACATGGTGACCAGCATCTCATACTCCTTAGGGATGAAGATCCAAACCTACATAAATTCTATTCTAGGAGAACAATGATCTAGGATAAGTCCTGGATTGCCACACATAGTAATGACATCCAGAGTAATGCAGCATAGGGCTGCAGCTCATCTCACTAACCCTCCTCTTGGAAATTTCCCCAGATTGTAACTAACTGGAAGCCCGGAGAAGCTGTGACTGGGTGGAATAAACTTAATAAGAGAAGTGGATACGAGCAGTACAAGAAGTAACCTATACATTACACACTGTTATGCCACCCAAACCCTCTTTATGGGGCTGGTCTATCCATAGCCAAGATGCTATGATTGTTCACTGCTAACAGATCACAATTGTTCTTTTCTTTGGAGAATAGCCCTCAGAGTCATCTGGGAAATCTATCTCTCTCTCACCCAAGAGCAAAGATGTATGTCTAAGTATCAAAAGTTAGCCCCATTACCTGGAGAGGGGTCGAACTCTGGTGTGCGATTTGTGTCCAGAATTTCCATGCAGGATTATTCAGAAACTAGTCTTCTTCTGAGACCAGCTTATTATTTAGCATTTCCCCTGTGACCTGGCTACTTTCCTCAGATCTTTATTTGGTAAGCATATACCCAATAAATCTAGAATAAAACCATCTCGCATCTGTTTCTAGAGAGCCAGACTGAAGACAACCTGTTCTAGGAACAGGTGAATGTGGCCAGACAGTAGTGAGAAGAGATGGGCCAAACTGAGATTAGAAAGATGGGCTTACACCAAATTATTCAGAAATACAATAATTCTGTTAGCTTTCATCTTGCAAGCAATGGGAAATAAATGATTTTTGGTAGGGGGACAGTGAGTGCATTTTATTAAACACAGACACACACATATTTATTGTTCCTTTTAGTAGACAAATGATATAAGGAGGTTGACAAATAAGTGAGGTCTGAACCAAAATATGATTTAAAAAAATAGAAATCAAATGTCTGAGGTCCATCTGTGTTTCAGCTTCATCTTGCTACCTCTTGGGAAGGGACATGGTAAACTCATGACTCAAGATTTATAATGGCATTCACCAAGTCTCCTTCTATAAAATGTCAGGGAACACATCAAAATGAGGTACAGTGATTTCACTAACAAAATGATATTGCTTCTACCAGCATTAAATGGGCATAAGTGGCACTGTTTTTTTCTCCTCTTTTTCCATCTGTAAGAGCCAAACCTACCTCAAGCCTTTCTGAAGTCCATCCTGAGCCTGTACAGCAAACTGGGTCATTCTCCCTACATCCTTCCACCATTTTTGTTGATTCATCCATTAACTTATGAATTCATTGGCCAAATATTTTTTTTTTTTTTTACGTTTATTTATTTTTTTTTTTTTTGGGACAGAGAGAGACAGAGCATGAACGGGGGAGGGGCAGAGAGAGAGGGAGACACAGAATCAGAAACAGGCTCCAGGCTCTGAGCCATCAGCCCAGAGCCCGACGCGGGGCTCGAACTCACGGACCGCGAGATCGTGACCTGGCTGAAGTCGGACGCTTAACCGACTGCGCCACCCAGGCGCCCCATTGGCCAAATATTTTTGAGCACCTGTAATAGGCCAAGCATCCGTTCTAAGTACTGAGACACATTATGGGAAGCAACAACAAAATGTGTATGCTCATGAAGTTTATAGTCTCATATGCATCCTTCTATTAAAGCACTGACTCACATGATTTAGCAATCATATATATCTGTTGTAGTATAAAGTGTTTGTCTCTTCCACAGTAGTCTGTGCTCAATGAAGGTAAAATTTGCCAGCATTAGACAATGATTGAAGAAATGTAGAGAAATGTAGACCCACCATAGATATGTGTTAATAGTAATGGTTCAGGTTGACCCTCAAAGGTCAATAACATGTTATAATCTGGTTCTTTTGCAATTATAGCATGGCTGCTCTTTCTTTTGCTCAACAATGATTTATTCTTATAGAACTTTCACATAACAAACTTCTGGAAAGCCGTAAACCATAGGGGAAGAATACTGACACAAAAAGGGATAGATTTTCTGGAGCATATTTATTAGTGTATTAAATATTAAAGGGATAATCTCTGTTGCTTTGTAGTATAAGCAGCGATAAATGAGTGTTAGGGTTGAATAAATGCTTGCACTTTACTTCAATGTTTAATTTGTTTTGAACTGTTTATGGAAAGAATATGTAAAAGGAATAGAAATGCTTCTATCGACAATTTCTTCTAATAGATTCCCTTGAATGTGATATATATTCATACCTACAAATATTTTTAAATTCGGTGAATCTGATTACCAAATCCGAATCAGGAAGTAGACTGAAACCACAGAAAGCACATGCTTTGGATTTAAATTGTGTGGTTTTAATTTTGGTCTGATCATCTTCTGAATACATGGCTTTAAATAATTTACTTAAATCCTCGGATTCCCTATTTTATCATCTGTAAAATTACTGCAAAAATCAAAGTTGTGTGTGTATTTATATGTAAAACTTGTCAAATAATACATAAATAAGCTTTGCTTAGATATAGAAGTTCATGAGTTACGTTATGCAAACCTTTTAACGTAAAGTTTGACTCGTACCAAGGGCTCAGTAGATATCAGTCCTTATAATTATTATTGAACATAGGATTAACTGAGTGCTCACTGTGTAACACATTTTGTCCTTAGTCATTTTAATGGATAAAGATAATACATCCTCCAAAATTCCATGTAGGTACTATCTTCATTCCTCCACTTAAATATGAGGCTTAGAGAGCATAAGTGGCTTGTCCACAGATAAATCATGGGGTAGAATAAACTTGATCCCAGATAATTTGTTTCCAAAGTCCATGTACATGACTATCATGAAACAGCAGCATCACAATAATTATTGCAATACTGACCTAAGTGGAAAAATGCGTGCCTGAATGAGTGAATATAAGAATGGATGCATGATAGTTGAATTTACAAGATAGCAAATATCTGGAACATTTTCTTGGTGACAAAAAGGATGCCAAAGGATGGTATAAAATGAACATTCTCATATTAATGATAAATCACATTTAAAATATAAAATATTGTTTCAACCTTTCAACTAATAATTCCACTACTAGAAAAGTTCCAGAGAAGATAATAATATGTATAGATTCAGAATGATCAACAATTTCCCCAAAAGAGAAATAATTAAGCATATCGTTTTTTTTCCTATTTGTGATTGAATGTAATTACCAAGTTAGTTGAACCTGTATTTGGTATAGTGGTATGAAAGAAACATAAAACTAATTATTTTTAATAAGTAACTAATTAATTACCCTACAATGATGCATAGAATTTTTCCTATCCTTTATTTTGTTTTCTATATCATGCTCAATATTCACTATAAATTTATTTAAAAAGCAATTGCCAGTGCTTTCTGTAATGAGCCTTGCATGTGTATATGCTTGCATCATTACCAATTTCGTTAGTGTCCTTTATAACGTATTTTAGTGCATGAGAGCATAATCACTTAGTTACTAAACTTGCAGCAGTATAAAGTGATCAGTATAGTTTAATGATAATAAATATATTGAGGGAGGATTTCCAGAAAACTAATCTTCAAATTATTTTTTGAATGTCTCTTTTTTATTCTTATTAAAAAATATTATAAACTAATGTGTTAGGGACAATGTGGGCTAAAAATATTATAGAGGTACTTTATTTTAGAACTTCTAGAACTTGTACTATGGTCTTCTCATTAATAGGCAATAGACTATGATACATTTGATCACAAAGTTATTGATCTTTTCCCCCTAGTGCATCTCTAAGGATTAGGTTCTTGTAGAAAAAACATTGGAAACCATGTCTATTACACTAAATAACTATTTTTTTCCTCATACACAGACTAACAACAATGGACCATTATTATCAGTTCCAGAAGATTTTGGATTATGCAAATAGTACCCAGGTTTTCATTCTAAAATATCCTCAAGAGATTTCAAAACTCAGATTAATATTCTTTTGAAATACACAAATGATATATTTAAAAAAAGTAATCTGCTTTTGTTGGCCATTTTTTAATATCATCATCATTAAAAATGGTGAATCATATCAGGCTATTTTGACCTCTATGACTGCATGGAGAAGGAGATCCCCTTCATACACAAGCACACAGGTGCACAGAAAATACTTTTTGCTGACTATCTTAGCTGGTTTAATAAAAAAATATATAAAATACAGACCTCTGTTCTATAAGTCATATTTCACCTTACACTGTAATAGTATTGCATGTTATTGTCGAAGGAGGGCAGGAATGGTTACACCATTCTGTGTCTCGAGAAACCAAGATTTTATGGAACCACTAGATATCATTTCACAATCTCCTTATTATGATCACCAATGTGCCCAGGTTCTAGGGACATCAGCTCCTTTTGGAAAGCCTCTGTAGCTGAGCTATGCAGCTGTAGTGATGGGAAGAGAGAGCTGGGTTGTTTTGTTTTGTTTTGTTTTGTTTTGTTTTGTTTTATGTTCCTCTCAGTTTACTACCAAGTTAAAGAAGAACATGTGAGAAGTTGCACATGGGACCTGAGGGCATTCAATCCTCTGCCGTTCCATGAGTATCTCATAATCCTTCTCACAAGTCCTCGTTTGGCTGGGAAACTAATCATAGGTCACCTCTTAATGGCTAGAAGTTAAATTTGAAGGTTTTTATTCTACCGCCTTGCTATTTATAACTTGACTTTCTCATCTGTGGTAATGTCAACCCGGTTCTATTTAAGACAGAATGCGATTGGGCTTCTTAGTCACTGGCCCAGTCCAGACTTAATCCTCTCTCCAAGCTCTGCATCATGGAGGAATGCATTCCTGAACAAACAAAAATTTTTAAGTGCTTGTTGGGCATTTCATTTACCCTTGCATTTTATAGCTAATGCTCCAAATGTGACACCATCCCTCTTCCCCTCTTTTTGTCTTTTCTAAGCTTCCTCACTTAAAACCTGCTTTTCATAACCAAAAGTTTTTGGCCACTTGGAGGGAGTGGTATTTATTTACTGTGTATCCTCAATTTTGCAGGTACTAGGATAATCACTTTACAATATTATTTTATTCTGTGAGGAAAGTATTATTATTGCTCTTATTTACCATGTAAACAAATAATGGCTTAGCCAGGTTGAATGACTTGCCAAAGATCACACAACAAAGTCAATTTCAATCTTACTCCAAACTGAAGTTCTCTTCTTTGCTTTTCTCCGCTGGAGACAAAGACATCAGGGAGACACAATGCTACATAGGGAAGTCCCAGAACCCTGAGAAGCATGAATGCTATCACTGCTACCACGTGACCAGAAATCTGAAACATTCTCTACCAAAATCTATAAAGAACTGCTGAGGGGCACCTGGGTGGCTCAGTCGATTAAGTGTCCGACTCTTGGTTTCAGCTCCGGTCCTGATCTCCCGGTTTGTGGGATCAGCCCCACCTGGGGCTCTGCGCTGACAGTGCGAAGCCTGCTTGGGATTCTCTCTTTCCCTCTCTATTTGTCCCTCCCCTACTTGCTTTTTGTCTCTCTCTCTCAAAATAAATAAACGTAAAATTAAAAGAATAACAAAATAGATAATTTTATAAAGGACTTCTGAGGCACTTACAAGCCTTAACCCCTATTTTAAGAGATGGTTCCTTTAAACCCTAGCTGATAATTGGAGAAAACCAGCATTATTCTGCCTCCAAAGAGATTGTATTCAGACTACCACAGAACTCAACTCCACTCCACTGTAACTTTTTTAAATGCTGGGATGTGCCAAAGGCTCAGTGTTGAAAGGCGTTAAGAGTTGTCAGTCAATGAGATTAGGCCATGTGAGTTTGTTAATTGCCCTTATATGGGAGAGAAACAAATTTTCCTATCTTTAGGACAGCAGGTAGTTTTCCAAATTGAAGCAAGGTATCCGTCAAAATTAATCTCTTACCTTCCCATAGGAAGGGAAATGATCAAGGGCTCATCAAGAGCTATAGTCCTGCTTGTTTGCATTTCTAAGAGATAGCTCCCAGGTCCCAGGGGAGACATTTCAGAGTGGTAGGAGATTTATATCTTAAATTGGCAGATAAAGTATTCATAATTGTAAGCTGTCTGAAGTAAACGACCTAAGAAAAGAGAGGTCAGGATCCTAGAGTTAGGTTTGGGCTGAAAAAAAACAAAAACAAAAACAAAACAAAACAGTAAATTCTTTCAGCAGCATTGAGCTTTCTCGGGCATTTAAAAAAACAAAAAAAAAAAACCATAGGATCATCCTAGGGATCGTGGTATTGGTCTCATAGAAACCATACTAGAGTGTGGTCAGATCTCTTAGCGTAGAAGGTTGGATGGAGTCATTTGTGCTGAGAAAGAATTTTCTATTTCTCAGAAGCCAACCACATTTTAACTTTATTGATCAATTATAGCCCATCCACAAGTTTATAATCATGGAAAGCATATGTTTATTACATAGATTGTTTTTAAAAGATTTTCATATCTTGGGGACCTGGGTGGCTCAGTCAGCTAAGCCTCTGACTTCGGCTCAGGTCATGTTCTCACAGTTCTCGAGTCAGATTCTGTGTCTCGACTTCAGATTCTGTGTCTCCCTCTCTCTCTGCCGCTCCCCCAGTCTCTCTCTCTCTCTCTCTCTCTCTCTCTCTCTCTCTGTCTCTCTCTCTGTCTCTCAAAAAATAAATAAACATTAAAAAAAAAACCTTTCGTATCTTAAGAGCAATCTTTACTCCACTCTGTATAAGCTGTTGGTTTGCTGAATCAGGGGTCAAACAAGAGAGAAAGCTTCTTAGCTCAAGTAGATCCTATGCTCGTTGCTAAACAAGTCATTGAATATCAGAGAAAAAATGAGTCAAACCTTTGGATACACTGCACCTTTCAAGTGACAGATCACAGATGTTTAGGGCAGCCTTTCAATTTACAGGAGCCAGAAATTACAGCATTTTGGTACCAAGCACATATTGTACATACTGTATTGACTACAAAGACCATCTGCTTGATATCACTGATTGACTATTCCCTGACTAATCATGGTTGATGAAGGGAGAACGTACTATTTGTGTCTCTCTATATGCTGTGACTTCCTTCCTTTTCTGTGTTTCAAAGTAATTCTGAGTTATGTTGTCCAAACTAAATGTATATTGCTAGCCTGTATACATGGATGACTGTTAAGATTTGCAGGCTTCTTCCAAAATGGTCCTAACTTCTCAAATTCATACTGAACTGTCTGTGGTTCTTTAAATGTACCATATTCCTCAATGTCTTTTCTTGCACAAGCCACTGCTCTGTTGGAAGTACCCTCCTCTTTCTGTCCATCTAGAAAATTTAAAATCATTTCTTTGATACATGTCTCAAAGGCAGTGTTTCTAAAGTTTCCCAACCTCCAAGCTTTCATACCACAGTTGGACCAAGGACTTATCAATCATTGTTCTCATTATGTTCTATTATAACTGCTTACACCTGCTTCTTCTCACTACTTAAGTGAACTCCATGACGTTAGAAATCAATACACATTACACCATTATACACAATGGAAGCTGCTATTGCCCTGAAATGGATTTGGAAATTCAAATGTTAAGAAAAGAAAAAGGCATAATAACCATACCTACATAACTTTGTTGGATTTTCATTTCTCCTGCCCTAAATGGTACTCAGAATGGTAAAGGACTGACATGTTTTCTTAAAATTAACTGTGGATAGATAAGGAGGCATCAGGGATATAAGTTAGATTTCTTGGTTTTGGAAAACACAACTCAAGCTACTGTGACAATTTACCTGCCAGTTTTGAGGATCACAGAGACATGTTAGTGGGTTCTTTTGGGCTGAAGAGAAGGTAAATTTTAACATCCACATACTTCAAATCTTCGAGAGAAAAATCTGAACAGTGGCTATTTAGAGTATAATATATAATGACCTAGAAAAGGAATCAATGGTTTCTAGGAAACAGCATTAGTTCAACCAAGGACAAATTATGACAGCCTAGCTTCATTTCCTTGTATACCTGGTGTGATAGTATTTTGTCATAGAAAGAGAGGGATTGGGGAATGGCAAATGGGACTTTTGTTTAATGTCACTTATATACTGGGCAAAGCACTATACTTATTTATATTGCCTCATTCAATTCTTGTACTAAATCACTGCATAAATCACTACATTACCATAAAATCAAATATGAGGAAGGGGAGTGCAGACAGTTTCAATGACTATATTTTTATGATACAATTCAGCTCATAAGTAGCACAGTAGGAATTCAAGGAGAGATCTCAAATGGGTATGAATGTCTTTCTCTATACCTATATCTATATCTATATCTATATCTATATCTATATCTATATCTATCTATATCTATAGACATCTATAGATATATATATGGCAGAACCATCTATTATTGTTTCCTACCTGAAAGATCAATATGATGAACAGTAAAATAATACCATGACAACATTGGTTCCATGATATCTGTGAGGTCTGTGACTTCTTGATTGACTCATACATGATTAGCTGATAATATTTACTGACACACACACATGCATCCAACCACCCAAACATCACACACAGCACACACATACACATCACACACAAAAATACACACACATGCACATCATACATACATATACACATCAATTTTTAAAGGTTATTTCAATTAGATAATAGGTATGTTTCAAGGGATAAACAAAATTAATTAAGATGTTTCTTCTGAATGAATTGGATCAAAACATGTAAAAGAGTCTATGAAAGTAGTCTACACTTCAAATAGTATCTATCAAAAGAATAATGGCCATTAACACTATTAAATGCCTCATACGCATTATCTCATTTAAGATCATAGCATTCCAGGGAGGCAGGTTGTTTTCCCCATTATTTTCCACTATACAGGTAAGGAAATTGAACCTCTGACAAGTTCAATATTGCCAATAATCAGGGATAAAGTCAGATTCAAATCTCAGTATTATGATCAGTATAAGAATCCATGTTATTATTTATATTCCTTTAAATAGGTTTGATCATTCATAAAAGTTTGTCAGTAATTTTTGTAATTATTTTTAGCTATGTTTTAAGTTGCATCAGCTGTACACTTTGTCCCTAAAAATTATATAAATATCAAGGTCAAGGAAAGACTTTATAAAGTCTTTAAAGATCATTCAGGAACCTAATGTTAAGTCCTATTATATTCAGTTTCCTATGCCATATGTTGTCATTTGTCTTTTCAGTATTTGTTGTAAGAGTATTTTTTCCTTAGTTTGCAAAGTATCTTTTATAGAAATGTTGTAAATATTCTTTTTCCTGAAAATTATCACTTAAATAATCAAATAACTTGCAAAAAGAAAGAAAAAAGGGAGGACCTAAATTTTCCTTAGAACCTTCAAATTCTTCTAAAAACACTGTGAATCCATTTTTTGTTCAGGAATCCATTCTCAGTGTTATGCACCTTTTTATTTTTATTTTATAAACATAATCAGGGAATTAACATTTACACTCTTGCAGCCAATCCTTCAATTTTTCAAATAGCCTCATTAATACTATCAATAGTTACTTAGCTGAGTCTTTCAGCATCTTGTAGCCAGGAATCCTTACATGGGCACTGAGTACAAGTCAGAAAAAAATCACTTTCATAAATAATCAACTTTTATATTAAAATAGGTACTTATGTATTTCAAAGTTATTTTAAAAATAATTTTTAATTTTATTAAGATACAATTCACATAATGTACAACTCATACACTTAAGGAACACAGTAGTATATTCACAGAGCTTGCATCTATAACTACAATTTTTATATTTTAATTACCCTAAAAAGAAACCCTGTACCATTTAGTCATTATTTTCCAAGCCCCCCTCCCTGACCCTCCCCAGACCACAGGAACCATTAATCTTCTTTCTGTCTCTAGACTTGCTTAGTGTGAACATTTCATATAAAGGAATCATACAATATGTGGTCCTTTGTTACTGACTTGTTTCAGGCAGCATAATGTCTTCAAGTCTCATCCATGCTACAAAAAGTATCACTATGTCATTTCTTTTTATTGCAGAATGATATTACGTTGTATGGATATATTAAACTTTATTTGTCCCTCTTTCAGTTGATGGATATTTGACTTGCTTCCAGTTTTGGCTATTATGAATAATGCTGCTCTGAATATCCATAAACAAATTTATTGTGTGTACGTAGTTTTTTCATTTCTCTTGGGTGTATTTGTAGATATGAGACTGCTAAATCATATGGTAACTATGCTTAGCCATTTAAGGAAGTGACAAACAATTTTCCAAAGTGGCCACATCATCTTGTAGACCCCCACTTTTTGACTTGATTTTTTTATCCATTCATATTTAATTTTTATTGGTGTAGTTGGGTTTACTTTTGCCATTTTAATTTTGTTTCTTATTTACATAAGCTCTTTTTGTTCCTGGTTTTCTGTTTAATGTTTTCCTTTGCAGTAAGTAATGTTTTTCTAGTTTAACATTTAAATTCCTTTACCTACTTTCTTCACTATTTTTGTTGTTTTTGTTGTTGTTTTTATTTTCTTAGTTGTTGCTCTGGAACTTATCATATATATCTAACTTACCAGAATATGCTTTAAATTTATCATAAATTAATTCCAGTGAGAATTCTGGAATTCTCTACCCTTTTTAGGCTATTGTTGTTATACACACACACACACACACACACACACACACACACACACACACACGCAACATACATATGTGGCACCATTATAAGTAGTGTTTACACAGTTTATATCTATTAAACAACTGAGAAAAGAAAGGAGAACCAAAATACATTTATAGAGTTTATATTTATATTCTTACTTACTATTTCTGATTCTCTCCATTTATTCGTTGGGTTCAATTTAAGGAGTCATTTCTTTACTCCAATACAACTCTGCTCTCCCTTACCTCTTTTGTGCCATTTCTATATAAGCCCAACAATACAATTATATACATATTGTTTTATACAATTCAGTTTTAAACAAGTTAAGAAAAAATATGTAGTTATACTGTCTTTTATAATTACATAATTACCTTTATTGTTGTTGTTTTTCATGTGGACTTATATTTCTATCTGGGTTTACTTGATTTAAGTATGAAGAACTTCCTTTACCACTTCTTGTAAGGGGAGTTGCTTTGCAATAAATTATCTTACTTGTTTGTTTTATTCTAAGGATGTATATAATCCACCTTCATTTCCTAAAGTTAGCTTTGTTGGATATAGGAGTCTTGGTTGACAGTCTCCCCATCCTCCTGAGCCCTTTGAATATTCTATCCCATTACCTCTAGATTCCATTGTTTCTAAAGAGAAGTCAACTGTTAATCTTATCAAAGGATCCTTTATACGTGATTAGTCTTTTTTCTTTTGCTGCTTTCAAGATTTTCTCTTTTCTTTATCTTTCAACATTTTTACTATTATGTTTCTCAGAAAGGATCTCTTTGCATTAATTTAAAGTTAGTTGAACCTGGATGTGAATATTCACACTTTTAGCAATTTGGGGAAGTTTTCAGTCATTATTTCTTCAAATATCATTTTTTCTTCTATTTTTTTCCCTCTTCCCCTTCTATTACTCCCATTCTGCATATGTTAGTGTGCTTAAAAGTGTAAAACATTGCTCAGGCTCTGATGAATTTCCTTTATTTTAAAATCTGTTTTCCAGATTGCATAATGTCTATTGACCTGCCTTCTATCTCACCAATTTGTTCTTCTGCCAGATCAAGTTTTATGTAGATCCCCTTCATCTTGTTTGTTGGTCATTCCATTCCCACATATTTCATGTTTCTTTTGCATAATTTCTATCTCTTTATTGATATTCTCTATATGATGTGATATTGCTTTCATGCTTTCCTTACATCTTTAGCCTTGATTTGCTGTAGTTTTTTGAACATATTTATAAGGTCTACTTTGGAGTCTCTTACATCTGACATTTGGTTTTTCTCAGCAGCTTCTGTTGCCTGCTTTTACCCTGTGCATAGTTCACATGTTCAAGTTTCTTACAGATCTCGTTTTGTATTTTTCTTTTTTTTTTGGTGAAAGGTGGATATTTTAAGTATTATATTTTAGCAACTCTGGATACTGGCACCTCTACCTTCCTTCCAGCGTGTGGTTTTGGTATGTGTGTGTGTGTGACTTGTGTAGACTATTTTAGTAATGTGTATTTCCTCCATAGCTTGTGGCCTGAAGCCTCTGATTTCGCGTTTCAAAGGTACCATCTTAGACATATGCACAGTCAAGTTAAGACGGTAGTCTCTGTTTTGCTCTCTTGGCCTGATTTCTCTGTTAAACCATATAATTTGACAGTACACTCAGCCTGTTGGGCTCCACTAATTATGGACAGACTGTTCTACTGTTTGTTACAACGACCTGGGACATAAATTGCTGAGTGTTCCAATCCAATTAAATTAAGGCAGGGATAAATTTTGGGGTCAATCTTTGTGCTTAGTTCTGATTCCAGTAGTGTTCTTCCTGGCTCTATTTTTCTTGTTCTCTTTGGTGAATTAATTGGACTACAGTTTAACTTGTTGCTCTTAATCAAGAGGAGGTGCTTTTTTTAAGAGCACTCCTAGCTTGAAATTTACCCACAATTTGCTTCAATTTGCTTAAATAATGTCCATATTTTTGGGGAGAGCTCAGAGCTCCCTTTTCTTATGAACTACCTCTAACCAGAGGCAAATTCCCTAAGCCACTACTGTGGGCTCTGGGTTAAGATGACAGCATCTATATTTTTTTGGCTGGGGACTGCCAGTTTAGAACCATATAGGGAACTGGACGATAGTAACAAGATAGGAAAAGGATGACTTGGGTGCCATCCTGCTCACTTATAGGTAGGAATAGGTAGAGGAAGGGAGTTCCTGGCTTCTTGGGTGTACCTACTGGTAACTTAGCCTCTTCAACTTACAGGTTAGGTGAATAAGAAATGCTGGAACCTGCCCCTCCAAGTAAGATATGATAAACCTTGATTAAGGGCTGAGAAAAGAGGGATCCCTGTCTTCTTGACTGTATCCACACAGACTGGAGCTACAGTCAAGCTGAGCTGTGAAGTGGGAGAGTGGGTTTGTCTCAATGACACAGATTCTCACTACTCTTACAAGATGAATGAGATGCTGGGGCGCCTGGGTGGCTCAGTCAGTTGAGCATTTCACTTCAGGTCAGGTCATGATCTCATGGTCCATGAGTTCAAACCACATGTCAGGCTCTGTGCTGACAGCTCAGAGCCTGGAGCTGCTTTGGATTCTGTGTCTTCCTCTCTCTCTGCCCCTCCCCTGCTCATGTTCTGTCTCACTCTCTCTCAGAAATAAACATTAAAAAAATTAAAGATGAATGAGATACTAATATATTTCTTGAATAACAGTTTCTTCATGTACTGTATGCTCTTAGAACAATTCCCAGATTCTTTCTGTATTTTTTAAAATAATTTTCACTAGTTATGTTGTTTCATTGGGCAGCAGGTCTGTGGAGTTTTTATGTTTCATGTTTCGTTTTCAATGATCTCAGAGGTCAGCTTTTCAATATTGAACATTTAATAAAATGCAAATTATCAAATACATACAATGGACAATTTACTGACAACTGTCATGTTTCTCAGTGCATTCAGGCCCATTTCACAAATATGAAAATTGGAGCTCAGAAAAAAAAAAAAAAAAAGATAATACATGGAAGAACAGTGAGTTAGAAGAAGCCATATTTTAACTTTGATGTACCTGTTCCCAAATTGTGCTCTTGCCATTGTTCAAAACAGTGACGCCAGAGCATTTTGTGGTGGGTGATGGCAAATAAGTGCTACAGAAAACGGAGTGGGCATGACATGCCTGAAAAACACAGAAGTCTACCTGAAGGTGTTCCCAATGGCCAAGGCGGGATTACAAGAATGGCCAAGGAAATAAGTAATAATAATATTGCATTATTAGCCAGGGAATAAAATAAACACCAATGAATCCATACTGACATAAGTAACTAAATAACTAAGTAAAATAAATGGAGGAAAAGAAAAATAACCCTTCTCGTGGAAGATTTATAACTGATACTTTTTTTTAAAAAAATGAAGAAAATATAAAATCATAGTAGCATCATGTAATAAAACTTAACAATTTTTATTTAAAAAGTAATTTCATAAAACTATACCACTGTAATAAACTCTACAGGTGAGATAGAGTGATGAATACTAAAATGAGTGGGCAGGGTTGTAAGCAAAATTGGTATATCTTCATATTCTCAAAATTTCTCCCAGAGAATATTTAGTAATCAGAGAGGTAGAAAGTAATTTTACATAAAGTCTCCTGTCAGAGACTACCTTACTCAAATAATCAAGTTTAACATTATCAGTAATCCGTATAAACATCAAGCGCCCCATATGATGATACATCATTGCCTCTTTGGTGTTTTTGAGACAAATGTATAAACTCAGTCTAATCATAAGAAAACATCAAACTCAATCTGAGAGACATGCATAAGGTAAGTGACTAGTATATGTCATAAGCATCAAGATCTTAGGAGACAAGGAAAAAGTGAGAAAATATCACAGACTGGAGGAAACAAAAGAGACCTGACAATCAAATGAAGCATGGGGCCCTAAATCAGATACTGGAACAGAAAAAAAAAATTTTTTTGTAAAAAAAATTGGTGAAATCCAAACAAATTATTTCAGTTAATAGTATCATGCCAAAGTTACTTGCTTAATTTTGACAATTGTTCTATGGTTATATAAAGTGTTAATATTAGAGGAAGCTTAGGTGAAGGTTGTATAGGATTTATCTGTACAATTTTTGCAACTTTTTCTAAGTGTACATTTTATGCAATTTTTCTTTTGTTTTTTTTTTTAACATAATGGCTTAGACTTGTATAATATTTCAGTGCTTCCCCATATTCAAGAAATTATTTTGTCTATTGGATCTGAGACTGATGCATACAATTCATCATTAGGGATCTATGTCAAATGCTTCAAAAGCACACAGGGAAGAGGGGAGTTAATTTGGATTGCAATGAGCATAAGAGAATGGGATTAAGGAAGGCCCCATGCAGGAGGTGACTTTGATCTTAGAGGTCTGTAGAAAGCAGCTAGGTTCTCACTGGCTAGAGAAAGAGGGCAGGTTGAAAATAGCATCGGCATATACAATACGAAACCATGAGAAGTTGGGTATTCCTGTGAAATGAAGTGCAGTGGAGGAATCACACCTAAAAGAAAGTCAGAAAGGCTGACCATGATCAAGTCATGAACAATGTCAAAAACCTAGAATAAAGGTTGGAACTTGAAGTACAGGCAAAGGAAGTCATTTCAGACTACTGAGGTAGTAGAAAACATGATGAAATTATAGTAATAAGTACATATCCATGAATGCTGGTTTTATTCACTGAAACTTGCAGATATTCTCTATGCTGTTAAAATATGTCAGTTAAAATGCAATTATGGTCAGTTTTTTTCTTTTGAGACAATTGTGTGTATCAGTTGATTTTATTATCATGCTGCAAGGTGAGCATTTTTTCACCAATTCCTTTCAATCTCACTTTGAAATACAGCACTGAGGCCAAATTTGGAAGGGCCTTATAATTTTGATGTTCTTTTTGGGGATTATATTATTTTTGATAGTTTGTAGGTTTTTAAAAATGCATCTTTACTACTAACTTTTTCTAAGATGTTTTTCCCCCCCACCTTCTATTTTTCTTGTTGAATGCGTGATCATCTTAAATATCCACAAGAAAGCATTATTTTTGGTTCATCAGGATTAATCAACATTTTGTGAACACAGCTATGTCTCCTGTTATATGAACTGAATAGGGGAAGTTGGAAAATGGCTTTTGAAAAGTAGTGCCCTCCAGGCTTTTTTCCACTCACTTGTTTTTCCTCGTATTTATTTCAGTTTTGTGATGATGATGATGATGATGAAGATGATGATGTTTCATCTTTTATTTACTCACCAGCTGTTTAGAGAATACCTGCAACTTTTTAGGCCTTCTACTTGTGGCTGTGAAATAAGTTGAGTGTCAGGTGTCATAATTTGAATCCTTAGAGTTCAATATGTACCATATAGGAGAAAATACATATAATCAAATGATTTTTAAGAAAATACACATATTAATCTATTCTTTCCCTAGGATTTTCTTATTTCTCATTCCATTGTCATTCAATTTTATTTTCAGTGCCTCTCACAGAGAGAGTGCTATCAGATAGTTTCCTGATTCCTACAAAACACAGGAAAAACCATTTCTACAAAGCCTTCTTGGAACTACTCCATCACATGCTAACTTCTACCGGTTACAAATTTTGTACACCCACGTTTATTCCCTCCTGTTTTCGTTGTTCCTTGTATTAGCCATATCAAGCAGACAATGAGTTCCTAGAAAATGGAGATATGTTTTTTTTTTCTTCCCTCTTCAATCCATATCCCAAGTTCCTAATACACACCTGGGCCTTTGATTGAATACAGAAAATGCTGATTGATTTGCTATCTTAGAGTAACCATACACATGATTTTCCAGGTAAGTAATTATTTCAGTTGTTGGGTTTTGTAGCATTCAAAATACAGAAGATATTAATCTGAATTTCAACTAGAGAACAATGAGATAATATTCTTATTTATGTACAATGGAGACAAATTCTATCCCCAGGATATTGAATCAATAAGTCATGAAGTGGTTATTAGGGTAAAACCTGTCTGCTTCTACAGTATTATTGGTAGCTTGCAATAACGAAAATATAATTCATACATAGGGAGAATAAATAAATTGAAGCATACTCATACAATACTATGTGATACAGCAACAAAGATGCATGAATTAGCTTCATGCATGTCTAAACATTACTGGGTCTTTAAAATATAACATTGAGTGAAACATAAAAGTACTAATAAGATAAACTCTGTAAGATACCACTGATATAATTCATAAAAACATACACTGAAATACATATTATTTAGGGAAACATATAGTACATATCATGAATATGTATTAAAAGCATGAAGATATGGATGGAAGTACACATAGTAATTTTTTTGATATTAATTATATTTAGTGAGAAAGGAAAATGAGGTGTACATGGAAGGGCATTAAATTCTATTTGCAGCATGTAACTAACTTTTTAAAAAAGTGAAATAAATACATGAAATGGGACTGTTTGTTAAATCATTTGTGTAATGGCCATCTGTTACATTATTATTTGTATTCCTGGATACTTAAAATAGTCTATACTTGAAAAAGGATGTGTATCCATGCATATACATTAATTAACTAATATAACTACATGCAGGTCTGCATACATAAATATATTAATACAATTAAACATGCACATACATGTAAATACAAGTTTTTTAAGCTGAAGTAAAAGCATAAATAATGTACAAAATTCTTATAATGTGAAAATGCAAAGCAAAGTGTTCTGCTGGCATAGTTCCTGTTAAATGAGCATTATAAAGTTTCAAAAAAATTGAAATAGGACCTCATGAAAGAAGTACAATTGATAGAATTCACAAAAACCATCTCCAAAAGCCAATTCAGGGTTTAGAGACATGGTGCTCCTACAGTATTACAAGTACGGTGGTAAATATGGTTCCCCCAATGAACAGTGAACATTGGGACATATGAGTGAGAAATGAACAATGCTGTATATGCCCTAGACTGACTGCTGCTTGTAAGTGTATCATGATTGATTCTGCCTGGGCAAACGCAAAAGTGCCCACCAGAAATTATTTCATTATAGCTTTATGGTTTCTTCCTGTTACAGAGTATGTAAGAATCAGGAAACTATATATAAAAGAAGTGTAGCCCTAGAAATTGAGTGTCAGCATGGCCTCCTGAAGTAAAGAAGGCAATAAAAATATGCGTCATTCATTCCTAAACTTCGTATTTTGGGTAATAAATTAGAAAGTAAAGAGGGCAACACAGCATTCGTTGGCCTCTTTATCCTGTATATAAAAGTGTTAAGTGACTGTGAATCTCTTTCCTATAAAGGTCTAGTCAGAAAATAAGTCAATAAACAAACAACATCCTCATTAATTGACAATTTTTTTCAATCATAGCCATCATTATACTTTTTATTTACATTTCCTTAGTGATAAATGAAACAGGATATTTCGTGTGTTTGGTAGCCATTTGTCTATCTCCTTTGGATAAGCGTCTCTTCAAGTTCTTTGCCTACTTGTTAACTGACTCTGGAGTTGTTCTTTATATAATCTGCACAGTAGACTCCTACTAGATATAGGATTTGTAAATATTTTCTCCTATTTGGGACACATGGGTGGCTCAGTTGGTTGAGTGACTCTTGATTTCAGCTCTGGTCATGATCTCATGGTTCATAGGATTGAGCCCTGCATCGGGCTGTCAGCCCGGAGCCTAATTGGGATTTTCTCTCTCCCTCTTTCTCTGTCCCTCCTTTCTGCTCATTCTCTGTCTCTCTCATTCAAACTTCTGACTCCTAGACTGGACAGTTTAAATTGCCACATCCTAAAGTTCACCAATCCTTTCTTCTGCCTATTCTAACCTACTGTTGAATCCCTTTAGTGAATTTTCATTCTACCCCTTACCTTTTCAAGTGTAGGATTTCTCTTTGGTTCCTTTTTATGATTTTGTTATTTTTGATACTCTCATTTTATTCATACATAGTTGTTCTTGTTTCATTTATATCTTTGTCTATGGTTTTGGCCCTTTTGACATATTTAAGACAGATGGTGCAGCTTTGTCTATTAAATCCAATGTCTTGACTTTCTCTGGGATGGTTTCCATCAATTCATTCTTTCCTCCAGAGGGTCCTTACTTTCTTGTTTCATTGTATAATTTGTGGGTTTGGGTTGAAAACAGGATGTTCAAATATTAGAATGTGGTTACTCTGGAAATCAGATTCTCTCCCCTCTCTAGGTTTTGCTGTTTTGATTGCTGAAGGCTATAGTTGCTCATGTGTTTAGTGATTTTCCAATACTTTTGCAACAGCTGTATTTTTGTCATGGGTGGTTGTTGAAATCTCTTTTCTTTTAGCTCATGTTCAACTAGTGTTTTCATGCAGACCTCCTGGAATGCTAAGGTCTAAGAAAATGAAATAAAACAACAAATGACAAAAGCAACCTTTCCAGGGTCTACAGAGGGGGCATTATGCTGGAATACCCCTTTAACACTTAACCATACCACTTAAAAATCTGCATCAGCCTTCTCTCCCTGCTTGTAGTAAACCTAAAAGTCAGACACAAGTGAAAGCTTCATATCTTCTCAGATTATTCCTAAGCATGTGTCCTGTCCTGGGCATGTATATGGTTTTCTAAATTCCTCATTATATATAGACATTTTTGAGTTTCCTAAAACCCAAAGAAACTCTCTCCCCAACTTTTCCTCCAGCCTTTAGGAGGTCCACTGTATGCCTCAACCATAATCTTTCACCCCAGAAAGCTGTGGCTATATCATATGCCTTGCAATGTTTTTTGAGCAATGCCTACTATTTTCCACTCTGAGTTCTGGGTAAGGCAAACAGAGACCAGCATTTTACATTACTCCTTCAGGAAAACTCTAGACAGACTATAATTTACACAGACAACAATTTGCATGTAAGTCTGCTCTGCTTTCTCTGAAAAAATGGACCAGAGTCCCACACTGGGGACAGAGGCTATAGTCTTTAAGACTGAAGCTGATAAGAGGAGGGGGTGGGGCAAGGGCAAGTAAAAATGCCCAAAGGCTTTTACTACATTTAAGTTGCATTTTTTGAACAGATGTTTATTTATTTTGAGAAAGACGGAGTGCAAGTGGGAGAGGGGCAGACAGAGAATCCCAAGCAGGCTTTAGGCTCAGTGGGGAACGCAACACAGGGATAGATCTCAGATCTCACCACCGTCAGATCATGACCTAAGCCAAAATCAAGAGTTGATAACTAAACCCACTGGGCCATCTAGTCACCCAGCATTTTTTAAAATCCAGAATCCTCTTGGTTGTTGTAAACATTTGACTGTTTTTCAGAATTCTGACAAATTTGCTTCTAACAGAGACTGTTTTTTAATATTTCTGTGCAATGATGTGTACTTGAAGCTATATACTCTGATCATTAAGTTACTTATTTATACATTTTGATTAACCATATTTTACAAATAACACAGAGACTGTTAAATAAGGGTTACATACAAAATCTAGGTCTGTCTAACTCTAAAGTTAATATATTTTTGTCCATGCCATAAATCACCCTCAAACCATTTTGCATAGTTTGTTTTTTTCTTCACTCAACACAAATTTGTTGATTAAATGTTAATTGTGTGTCAGACAGTCTAACAGTGTTGATGATAAATGGATGAACAGGTCTGGTGTTTTTTTATATATAAAGTTTTTATTTAAGTTTATTTGTTTATTTATTTTGAGAGAAAGAGAGGCAGAGGGAGAGAGAGAATCCCACACAGGCTCTGCAGTGTCAGTGCAGAGCCTGACACAGTACTTGAACTCACAAACTGTGAGATCATGACTTGAGCCGAAATCAAGAGCCAGAGGCTTGACCTACTGAGCCACCCACACACTCCAAATAAGTCTGGTCTTTATCCTCAATAAGTATGTAATCTTTCTTGGGGTGCTGTGCTGAACCTTGTAGGGTAAATAGACAATTATACTACAGTGTAGGTACAATAAGGTAAGGACAAGATGCTACCTTGGAAAGGCTTTTCTGTCTTTTTTTTTTTTTTTTTTTTTTTTAGTATTTATTTATTTTTGAGGTGGGGAGGGGAAGAAAGGGGGACAGAGGATCTGAACCAGGCTCTATGCTGACAGCAGAGAGCCCAATGCAGGGACTGAACTCATGAACTCTGAGATCATGACCTGAGCTGAAGTCAGACACTTAACCAATCGAGCCAACAAGGTGCCCCTCAGTGTTTTTTTGTATTTTGTTTTTTTAATCCACAAGAATAGTAGTTTCATGAAATAGCAAACTACAAGAAAGGAAAAAAAAAAACATAAAAGTGTGTGTACATACATGGGCCTTTGAATATAAGTATTATGAGTAAAGACTAATATGTCATTCTTAGTTTTTGTTCTCCACTTTGCTTCACACTTAATTTCAAACTCACCAAATATTTTAGTACTCAGAGGTAACGTTTCTCATGATTACAATATTAAAAGAATTAAGGAACTATTGATCATCAAAAAACGTAGTTAATAAATTGCCTTCTTTTATAAAACTTCTGTAAAATAGTGAATATATTCATCTTGCTTATAAAACACCAGTGATTTTTGGCCTCCAGCTCTGAGAACAAGTTCTATTAAAATGAAATGAAAAATGAAAAATTCTTCAAGTGACAATAATAGAAATGTATATATGCTCATTGCAATTTGGTTTACATATTGACGTGTATCTGTGTAATTCATCCTTATTTTTATTTATAAATCATTCCTACATAATATATCCAGACTCATCATAAAAAGATATTCAGTAAAATCATATGCTGGCTGTGCCTTTTAAAAATGAATTTGGGCCTTAAATTAACTTTTGACTGATAGTTATGTTCAGGGAAATGCTTCTGTAAAAACAAAGACTAGAGTAGTCTATAATTTAAATTGGCATATTGATGAGCTCTGTAGATGGATTTGATACATAGTGAGCAAGAATAAAATTATGTATGCAAATATAACATTGCAGGTGTTGCTTTTCCTGATGAGAATATATTATGGGAATACAAGGTTGGCTATAGTGTGAGGTACACCTGTTATGCACCAAGATTTTATATTTCCTTCCATGAAGTTACTCATGTAGAATGAGTATGTGTTACATATGTGTATTGGACTGATTTTAAAAGCACCTTAGAAAGAAGAATTGTAGGTCACAAGATATTTCCAGGTACAAAGCATTATGTTGCAAACAATAGTGCACTGCATTTGCCATCAAGAGGCTCAGCTCTGGGTCATGTTTCTGCTATGTTCAAGCCATACTTTGCAAGTGACCTAATTCTATGATCTGCATTTACAGAATGGGGAAACTAATAGCCACTTCCTCAGACTGTAACAAATATGAAATGAGATCAACAGCAAAGTGCTTTCTAGGTGGTAAATCATGCAAATATGAAAGATAACTATAAGAAGTAAGTTTTAGAGTTGTACTTTAAACACACATTTTAATTCCATATTCAGAAAAGTATTTTTTTTTAATTTTTTTAAACATTTATTCATTTTTGAGAGACACAGTGTGAGCAGGTGAGATTCAGAGAGAGAGGGAGACAGAGAATCTGAAGCAGGCTCCAGGCTCTGAGCTGTCAGCACAGAACCCAAAGCAGGGCTTGAACTCACAGACCATGAGGTCATGACCTGAGCTGAAGTCAGACGCTTAACCAACTGAGCCACCCAGGTGCCTCCAGAAAAGTATTTCAATTCTGCCTTTTACATGGAACATTTCTAGGATGGAAATGCTCCTTTTTCTTAGCTTCATCCATTCCAATTATTTCCATGATTCAAGGTTCAGTGTACATTTATAATATTCTAGAATTTTTCCAGTTATTCCCAGAAGAGTCTGACAATGGAAATATGGAAATATACATATATATAAATATATGCATATTCATATATAATCCTAAAGTCTCAAGTTACATGGAAATGTATCTAAGTTCAACCTACCCATTTTACCAATAAGGACTCTGAATTCCAAAGAAGAGTGTTTTATCATATTTTTCTTATGTTGCCATAAGTTTATCATAGCCATATATAAATTTGTACTTGCTATTGGCTTAGCCAAGTGATCAAGCTATAATAAGAGACATAATGGAAATATAGCATATTTGCCCATTGTCACATACTGAGAAAACAATATTTATGAAATTCCCTGGCATGGAACTAGAGGAATGAATGGATGGGTAAATGAGTGAGGGGTCAGAGAGACACTTAGGAATAAAGATTTAGTTCCACAGTAAATTTAGTCAGAGAAAAATCACTGAAGTTGCTGAAACACCAACCTAGAATCCAATCTGTGTCTCCCACATGCTATCTTTGAAGTCTTAGATGAGTCCAGCCACCTTCTAACTTGTAAATTAGATACACTGATAATATATAATCCTAGAAGAGTTTTGATTCTACCAGTAAGTAAACTTGCTTTGGCAGTGTTTGTCATAATAAGGGACTTAATAAATGTTAATCAGAAATGCTTAAGAGCCCCAATCACTTGCTTCTGAACAAATAAATTCTTTCTTGCAACTCTCCATTTATATCCATGGCTATCCCAATCACAAGTCCATCCATTTTCATTTCCAAAATATATCTCAAAGGCACCCATTCCCTTCTCCCTGTCCTTGTTTAATCCAGCATCACAACTTATATGAAAGTCTTCAATACATTCTGTCTGTGCCCCGAATCTGTTTTAGCATTGTTCAAACTATTTCCCATAAAACAGTTGGGAGTGACTTCTTTCTCCCAGCTTCCATCGCTCCCTCCTTCCTTCCCTCACTCCCTCTTTCCCTCCTTCCATCCTTCCCCTCACTTCTCTTTCCTTCCTTCCCTTTGTTACTAAAATATCTATTTAATCATGTCACTCCTTTATTTACTTCCCATTGCATTTACAATGGGAAGACTACCTATGAGGGTCTCTCATATCCTGCAAGATCCAGATCCTGATGTCAATTTTCACTTCATGTCATTCTTCCCTACCTGGGCTTTCTTTTACTTCTTTCATAGGCTGGGCACCTATTGACCCCTCAGTCATTCCCCAATGAACCTTCAGTCTAAAAGACACCTCTTCAGAGAATCATTTTCTGTCATTGCAACCATATTCTCCTTTTGCCACTCACCATTTTTCTCCTTCACTGCATCCTATGCATTTCCTTTTTAGCATGTAACCTAAATTGTAATTCTATGTGTATTTGGGGGCTACTTGTTCATTGTTTGCTTCTTTCATTGGATTAACAACTCTGAGAGATCAGGGACAGTGCTTCATTTATCAAGGTATAGTCATTATCTGGGATAATGTCTACTAAACTCATTAAACATGACCTCTAATGCTGGTTTTAACTACTGGATGGAGAATCAGCAAAAGTAGAGTTATAAAGTGGCTACAAAAGTTGAGTGGTCCAAGTTTGTAGGCATAACTTTAGTTTTAAATTTGAGTGTGACTTTTGGTTTTTAAGAAGTCTTGCATGGATAGATAATACAAGTTAAAAAAAAATCTTCGCCACTTACGAACACATGAAGAATAAGTATTTATTTGGGTGGTATGCTCAAATCATTGCCTGGATGTTCCTTTTTTTGTGGTGTGACTATAGGGATGGCTACCTAATATGTTGGTGACAAAGGCCTCTGGTGTGTACCAGTACTACCCCATCAGTGGTGTCCCATGTTTTCCACCAAAGCTTTGTGTAGAACCACAACAACTCAAGGAAGTTATTTCCTTCAGTGAATGTAGTCAATAATTTTCCTACAATGAGATCACATATAAGTCAATTCCTGCAGAGAGAGCTCCATACTAGCTTTAAAGTTAACTTAAATGAAGATGAAGTTGATTTACTACAAATTTCTCTCATCCAGTGTCTTTGCCTTCTTGTGCCTGGTACCTATTTTTTTCCTACAAACTTCAAACTTCAGCTCCACAGATAATTAGCAACACTAAATGGACGTTTCCATCTTTCTTTCCCTCCTCCTACTAAGTAAATTCTAACATATAATGGCAAGCTTTCATATCATCTCCATGAAGAGTTTAGCTATAGCAGAAACATATGGAATTTGGGTCCTCAGAGAATTAGTTATTATTATTATTATTATTTCAGAATATCTGAAAACAGAGAAAAATAAACATAGCTTTGGTGAAACAGTGACCACAGAAACAATTGTTACTCTCATTTATCTATTTTTATAGGGTATATTTTAGTTATAGTCAAAGACACATATATTTATTGTGGGACCTGGGTTTGCATTTATTTTCACAGATGGCATAGGAAATTTTCCTGTTACATCCTAGTGCTAGTCACTGGATGACTAAACTGTGACCATATTTAATGATTTAAATGAAAAACAATAAAAGTAGAGTTTTCAGTGTTCCCTCAAAAATTAATAAATCTCTTTGCATGTAACAAATAGTCTTCTGGGAAATATGTTTGGGTTTTATGAAGGGCTTAGTTTATAAAGAAATGTACACTAAGACAAAATAACCTTTAATCAGTAAGAAATATCTCCTAGCATGGGGGAGGGAGCAATCACTTAAAGAGTTAGTTCTTTTGGCTCCTTTTGAGCAGCAAAGTAAGTTTGGGGATGCTAGTCAATGGAATTCAGTAGATTTCGGAAACTCTAACTTAGTCTTAGCCTAGTCACCCTTCACATGACATTCTGGGGAAGAAACACAGAAGGAAAATATCAAATCGGCATGCTACTTTGTTATTAGGTGGCCTTCTGCCCAAAGCCCTCATACAGAGCTCTGGTAGACTGAGCTGGGGCATGTGGTTCTTTATGTAATCTCAGCCCTAAAGAAAACCTAGTCTCCCTAAGCTCTATTTTAAAACTTTGGATATGGACAGCTTCTGGTTTGTTCCAGGAACAAAAGACCAAAGAGAATGCCCAGAAATGGAATGCAAAGGGCCCTGACCCAAACAAAGCAGACTCTGTTCTTTTTTTTTTTAGTTATTTGCCTATCTCACTAAAGGGAGAGCAAGACTCAGTAATAAATGTGGACCAACCAGGACTCTAGAAAGGAAGTCAGTCAGTTTCTCTTGGAAAAAATTAAGAATAAATGGGGGAATTAGGGGAAGATGGAGGCTTAGGAGGACGCTGGGCTCACCGCGCATCCTGCTGACCACTTAGATTCCACCTACACCTGCCTAAATAACCCAGAAAACCACGAGAAGACTAGCAGAAGGGAGTCTCCGGAGCCAAGTGCGGACGAGAGGCCCACGGAAGAGGGTAGGAAGGGCGGAGAGGCGGTGCACCCTGAAAGGACTGGCGGGAGGGAGCCGGGGCGGAGGGGCGGCCTGCCGGCCAAGCAGAGCCCCGAGTCTGGCTTGCAAAAGGGGAGGGGCCGGACGGAGTGTGTTCCGACAGCAAGCACGACTTAGCATCTGGGAAGTCATGAGTTAACAGCTCTGCTCGGAAAGCGGGAAGGCTGGAGGACAAAGGGAGGGAGAGTTGCTGAGCCCCGGGATGACAGAGCTCAGCTTGGCAGGGAACAAAGGTGCTCACCAGCGCCATCTCCCTCGCCCATCCCCCAGCCAAAATCCCAAAGGGAACCAGTCCCTGCCAGGGAACTTGCTTGCTCCTCGCAAACACCCAACGCTGTGCTTCTGCGGAGTCGGAGTGGGTCTGACTCCCTCCCGCTGCCACAGGGCCCCTCCTGAAGTGGATCACCTAAGGAGAAGCGAGCTAAGCCTGCCCCTCCTGCCCCCGTGCACCTTGCTACCCACCTCAGCTAATACACCAGATCCCCAGCACCACAAGCCTGGCAGTGTGCAAGTAGCCCAGATGGGCCACGGGCACCCCACAGTGAATCCCGCCCCTAGGAGAGGGGAAGAGAAGGCACACACCAGTCTGACTGTGGCCCCAGAGGTGGGCTGGGGGCAGACATCAGGTCTGACTGCGGCCCCGCCCACCAACTCCAGTTATACACCACAGCACAGGGGAAGTGCCCTGCAGGTCCTCACCACTCCAGGGACTATCCAAAATGACCAAACGGAAGAATTCCCCTCAGAAGAATATCCAGGAAATAACCATAGCCAATGAACTGATAAAAAAGGATTTAAATAATATAACAGAAAGCGAATTTAGAATAATAGTCATAAAATTAATTGCTGGGCTTGAAAACAGTATAGAGGACAGCAGAGAATCTCTTGCTACACAGATCAAGGGACTAAGGAACAGTTAGGAGGAGCTGAAAAACGCTTTAAACGAAATGCAAAATAAAATGGAAACGACGACGGCTCGGATTGAAGAGGCAGAGGAGAGAATAGGTGAACTAGAAGATAAAGTTATGGAAAAAGAGGAAGCTGAGAGAAAGAGAGATAAAAAAATCCAGGAGTATGAGGGGAAAATTAGAGAACTAAGTGATACACTAAAAACAAATAATATATGCATAATTGGTATCCCAGAGGAGGAAGAGAGAGGGAAAGGTGCTGAAGGGGTACTTGAAGAAATAATACCTGAGAACTTCCCTGAAGTGGGGAAGGAAAAAGGCATTGAAATCCAAGAGGCACAGAGAACTCCCTTCAGACCTAACATGAATCGATCTTCTGCACAACATATCATAGTCAAACTGGCAAAATACAAGGATAAAGAGAAAATTCTGAAAGCAGCAAGGGATAAACGTGCCCTAACTTATAAAGGGAGACCTATAAGACTTGTGACTGATCTCTCTTTTGAAACTTGGCAGGCCAGAAAGGATTGGCACGAGATCTTCAATGTGATGAACAGAAAAAATATGCAGCTGAGAATCCTTCATCCAGCAAGTCTGTCATTTAGAATAGAAGGAGAGATAAAGGTCTTCCCAAACAAACAAAAAACTGAAGGAATTTGTCACCACTAAACCAGCCCTACAAGAGATCCTAAGGGGGACCCTGTGAGACAAAGTACCAGAGACATCACTACAAGCATAAAACCTACAGACATCACAATGACTCTAAACCCATATCTTTCTATAATAACACTGAATGTAAATGGATTAAATGTGCCAACCAAAAGACATAGGGTATCAGAATGGATAAAAAAACAAGACCCATCTATTTGCTGTCTACAAGAGACTCATTTTAGATCTGAGGACACCTTTAGATTGAGGGTGAGGGGATGGAGAACTATTTATCATGCTACTGGAAGCCAAAAGAAAGCTGGAGTAGCCATACTTATATCAGACAAACTAGACTTTAAATTAAAGGCTGTAACAAGAGATGAAGAAGGGCATTATATAATAATTACAGGGTCTATCCATCAGGAAGAGCTAACAATTATAAATGTCTATGAGCCAAATACCGGAGCCCCCAAATATATAAAACAATTACTCATAAACATAAGCAACCTTATTGATAAGAATGTGGTAATTGCAGGGGACTTTAACACTCCACTTACAGAAATGGATAGATCATCTAGACACACGGTCAATAAAGAAACAAGGGCCTGAATGAGACATTGGATCAGATGGACTTGACAGATATATTTAGAACTCTGCATCCCAAAGCAACAGAATATACTTTCTTCTCGAGTGCACATGGAACATTCTCCAAGATAGATCACATACTGGGTCACAAAACAGCCCTTCATAAGTTTATAAGAATTGAAATTATACCATGCATACTTTCAGACCACAATGCTATGAAGCTTGAAATCAACCATAGGAAAAAGTCTGGAAAACCTCCAAAAGCGTGGAGGTTAAAGAACACCCTACTAAAGAATGAGTGGGTCAACCAGGCAATTAGAGAAGAAATTTAAAAATATATGAAAACAAACAAAAATGAAAATACAACAATCCAAACGCTTTGGGATGCAGCGAAGGCAGTCCTGAGAGGAAAATACATTGCAATCCAGGCCTATCTCAAGAAACAAGAAAAATCCCAAATACAAAATCTAACAACACACCTAAAGGAAATAGAAGCAGAACAGCAAAGGGAGCCTAAACCCAGCAGAAGAAGAGAACTAATAAAGATCAGAGCAGAAATAAACAATATAGAATCTAAAAAAACTGTAGAGCACATCAACGAAACCAAGAGTTGGTTTTTTGAAAAAATAAACAAAATTGACAAACCTCTAGCCAGGCTTCTCAAAAAGAAAAGGGAGATGACCCAAATAGATAAAATCATGAATGAAAATGGAATGATTACAACCAATCCCTCAGAGATACAAACAATTATCAGGGAATACTATGAAAAATTATATGCCAACAAATTGGACAACCTGGAAGAAATGGACAAATTCCTGAACACCCACACTCTTCCAAAACTCAATCAGGAGGAAATAGAAAGCTTGAACAGACCCATCACCAGCAAAGAAATTGAATCGGTTATCAAAAATCTCCCAACAAATAAGAGTCCAGGACCAGATGGCTTCCCAGGGGAGTTCTACCAGACGTTTAAAGCAGAGATAATACCTATCCCTCTCAAGCTATTCCAAGAAATAGAAAGGGAAGGAAAACTTCCAGACTCATTCTATGAAGCCAGTATTACTTTGATTCCTAAACCAGACAGAGACCCAGGAAAAAAAGAGAACTACAGGCCAATATCCCTGATGAATATGGATGCAAAAATTCTCAATAAGATACTAGCAAATCGAATTCAACGGCATATAAAAAGAATTATTCACCATGATCAAGTGGGATTCATTCCTGGGACGCAGGGCTGGTTCAACATTCGTAAATCAATCAACCTGATACATCACATTCATAAAAGAAAAGATAAGAACCATACGATCCTGTCAATCGATGCAGAAAAGGCCTTTGACAAAATCCAGCACCTTTCTTAATAAAAACCCTTGAGAAAGTCGGGATAGAAGGAACATACTTAAAGATCATAAAAGCCATTTATGAAAAGCCCACAGCTAACATCATCCTCAACGGGGAAAAACTGAGAGCTTTTTCCCTGAGATCAGGAACACGACAGAGATATCCACTCTCACCGCTGTTGTTTAACATAGTGTTGGAAGTTCTAGCATCAGCAATCAGACAACAAAAGGAAATCAAAGGCATCAAAATTGGCAAAGATGAAGTCAAGCTTTCGCTTTTTGCAGATGACATGATATTATACATGGAAAATCCGATAGACTCCACCAAAAGTCTGCTAGAACTGATACATGAATTCAGCAAAGTTGCAGGATACAAAATCAATGTACAGAAATCAGTTGCATTTTTATACACTAACAATGAAGCAACTGAAAGACAAATAAAGAAACTGATCCCATTCACAATTGTACCAAGAGGCATAAAATACCTAGGAATAAATCTAACCAAAGATGTAAAAGATCTGTATACTGAAAACTATAGAAAGCTTATGAAGGTAATTGAAGAAGATATAAAGAAATGGAAAGACATTCCCTGCTCATGGATTGGAAGAATAAATATTGTCAAAATGTCCATACTACCCAAAGCTATCTACACATTCAATGCAATCCCAATCAAAATTGCACCAGCATTCTTCTCGAAACTAGAACAAGCAATTCTAAAATTCATATGGAACCACAAAAGGCCCCGAATAGCCAAAGTAATTTTGAAGAAGAAGACCAAAGCAGGAGGCATCACAGTCCCAGACTTTAGCCTCTACTACAAAGCTGTCATCATCAAGACAGCATGGTATTGGTACAAAAACAGACACATAGACCAATGGAATAGAATAGAAACCCCAGAACTAGACCCACAGACGTATGGCCAACTCATCTTTGACAAAGCAGGAAAGAACATCCAATGGAAAAAAGACAGTCTCTTTAACAAATGGTGCTGGGAGAACTGGACAGCAACATGCAGAAGGTTGAAACTAGACTACTTTCTCTCACCATTCACAAAATTAAACTCAAAATGGATAAAGGACCTGAATGTGAGACAGGAAACCATCAAAACCCTAGAGGAGAAAGCAGGAAAAGACCTCTCTGACCTCAGCCGTAGCAATCTCTTACTCGACACATCCCCAAAGGCAAGGGAATTAAAAGCAAAAGTGAATTACTGGGACCTTATGAAGATGAAAAGCTTCTGCACAGCAAAGGAAACAACCAACAAAACTAAAAGGCAACCAATGGAATGGGAAAAGATATTTGCAAATGACATATCGGACAAAGGGCTAGTATCCAAAATCTATAAAGAGCTCACCAAACTCCACACCTGAAAAACAAATAACCTAGTGAAGAAATGGGCAGAAAACATGAATAGACACTTCTCTAAAGAAGACATCCGGATGGCCAACAGGCACATGAAAAGATGCTCAACGTTGCTCCACATCAGGGAAATACAAATCAAAACCACACTCAGATATCACCTCACGCCAGTCAGAGTGGCCAAAATGAACAAATCAGGAGAATATAGATGCTGGAGAGGATGTGGAGAAATGGGAACCCTCTTGCACTGTTGGTGGGAATGCAAACTGGTGCAGCCACTCTGGAAAACAGTGTGGAGGTTACTCAGAAAATTAAAAATAGACCTACCCTATGACCCAGCAATAGCACTGCTAGGAATTTACCCAAGGGATACAGGAGTACTGATGCATAGGGGCACTTGTACCCCAATGTTTGTAGCAGCACTCTCAACAATAGCCAAATTATGGAAAGAGCCTAAATGTCCATCAACTGATGAATGGATAAAGAAATTGTGGTGTATATACACAATGGAGTACTACAGGGAAATGAGAAAGAACGAAATATGGCCCTTTGTAGCAACGTGGATGGAACTGGAGAGTGCGATGCTAAATGAAATAAGAAATACAGAGAAAGACAGATACCATATGTTTTCAATCTTATGTGGATCCTGAGAAACTTAACAGAAACCCATGGGGGAGAGGAAGGAAAAAAAAAAAGAGGTTAGAGTGGGAGAGAGCCAAAGCATAAGAGACTCTTAAAAACTGAGAACAAACTGAGGGTTGATGGGGTGGGGGGGGGTGGGTGATGGGTATTGAGGAGGGCACCTTTTGGGATGAGCACTGGGTGTTGTATGGAAACCAATTTGACAATATATTTCATATATTGAAAAAAAATAAAAATAAATTTAAAAAAATGAATAAATGGGGGATATAATGGATTTTAATGCCACACTTCTCATTAAACCCCCTATTTGAAACCCCCAAATATAAAATATACCAAGGATTCAAGCACCATATTGTTTTCTGTTTTTGTTTCTGTTGTTTGTTTTGTTTATTTTAGTTCGAGAAAGGTTTTATTAAATACTATACTTGTATTAGATTTAAGTAATTATTCTCTGGTTCATTACAGAACAGAACTGGTGCTACAAAGTACTTTTCCTGCAAAGTAGAAGCACAATGAATTACTTTGAATAGCTGGTTTGGGAACAAACCATAACCTGTTCATTGGTAAGTGAGACCAAACATCCATCTTAGCACGTCAGCAAGACTTACACAAAAATACTTTCACTACGTAACTAAGGTGCCTGGATGTGTGCTGGGAGAACCTCCGTGCTGGCCCAAATGCCTTCAGCGGGGAAATGAATGCTGACAGTAGTTATTCTGGGAAGTGATTAATTAAATCTCTTTCCTGGCAGTTCCATTAATATCAACACAACATGGCAGAAATATTGACATAGTGAGAAAACATTGCTCTCAACAATAGAGCTTTGTTGACAAAACAGTGAAATGTCTAGACCATTAGCAATGATTCAGGAATCCATCTTCTCCATCAGTCTCATTTAGTTACACATAACACACACACAGGCACACACACTCACTCTCTCTCTTTCTCAAAATATGTAGCAGTTAGGCAGAGAAAATGAAATGGAAATATCATTAAATATGAATGCAGTTAGAAACACACTAGACCAACTCATTCTCATTCTTTCTCGCTCTCTCCATATACACACATCCATTATTGGGGAGGGGGAACAGTGGATACCATCTGAGGTCGACTGATAATATTATTTAATATAGCAACTAACAGAGAATGACCTCATTTACTAATGGTCTACTAAGTGGCTGACACTTCACAAATATGATCTCGAGTCCTCACAAAAGTTTTTTGGGTTGTTTTATTGCCCTTAATTTTCAGCAAGACAAACTGTAGCCAAAAGAAATTAGGGAACATTCTAGAAGTCATATGGCTTATAAAGAAGAAAAGTTGAGATTTATAACTTTTGAGATTTGTAAAGTTGAGACCAAGCTGGTCTCTTTTTTTTTTTTTAATTTTTTAATGTTTATTTATTTATTTTGAGAGAGAGAGAGAGCAAGCAGGGGAAGGGCAAAGAGAGGGAGACACAGAATCTGAAGCAGGTTCCAGGCTCCGAGCTGTCAGCAGAGAGCCAAGCTTGGGGCTTGAACTCACGGACCACGAGACAATGACCTAAACCAAAGTTGGACGCTCAACTAACTGAGCCACCCAGGCACCCTTTGATGTGGGTCTTATTCCAAAATCATTACCTTTTCCATTCTGAGGTCCTCTTTTACTTCCTGCTCCTAGAGAACACTGCAGTATTCCCCTTCAGTTCCCTTCTATGCCTGAGCATCTATGATCTTCTAAACAGGACTATGTAATGTATGTAATGCTTCCATTTAATTCTGTCAGAGGTCCTGCTAAGTTGCTTATGTGACTGTCTGTTCTGCAAAGACCGCTGGCTTCTGAAGGAAATTTGATTGACTTATACACGTTCACAACTTGTTCTAGTAGCATCTAGCATATTTTCACAAGTATGTGGAATGCGTGGAGATGAATGTTTCCAAGAAATCACATCAAAATAAAATTAGAAAGATACCAAAACTCCATCATTGTCCATTGGTATTTTAATATATGATATATTCCATCTTCAAACCCTGATCTCCAAAGTTGCTTACAAACTATCATCCTTAAGACTTACAGGTCTTTCTTTGAAATAGTATGTTTTTTTACTATCTCATGATTCTATTCCTACCCTCCCATGCTCCCTCCCTCACTCCTTTCTTCCCTTCCTTCCTGATAACCTACCTTCCTTCCTTCCTT
The DNA here is from genome assembly GCF_028749965.1 of Puma concolor. NCBI lineage: Eukaryota > Metazoa > Chordata > Mammalia > Carnivora > Felidae > Puma > Puma concolor. The sequence goes on along the minus strand of NC_141681.1, from coordinate 23,647,938 downwards.
CCTTCCTTCCTTCCTTCCTTCCTTCCTTCCTTCCTTCCTTCCTTCCAAAAATTTCCTTGTACAAGTATCTAGGAATCAACTATTCAAAATTCTCATGGGAAATAGTCAATTATGTTGCCTACACACACCAAGCTGTGTGTAGGATACACTGAAAATATGGGAGACCTCTGTTGTTTGGGGGCCTAGGAAAGACTACTTGGAGAAGGTAATTAGTGAACTGAGTTTTGAAATATAGAAAATAATAAGGCAGGAGCTAATAGAATGTTGTGTTTTTGTTTTGAGAAAAGAGATACTAACATGTTTAAAGGCTTTTAAAAATATTATTTATAAATCAGTTTCACTCAAGAGCTCCAGATTCAAGGACTAAGAAGATATGATGGGCAGGACTTCCTGCAGTTTTGTTCTAGTTCCTCCGCACCTCCCAGGCCATGAATTTGAATGAGAAAAGCACACATTAGGTATAAAAATGTGTATTTGACCTGCCAGAGCTCAAGCACAAGATATAGTGTTAATTCCCAGTACTCAAGGCTAGAGAACTTGAAAATAACTCTATTGTCAGGATAAATCCCAGCTTGGAACAGGGCCATGATGTGTTCACTAGGAATGGCTATCATCTATGGACTTAGTAACCTTGGGTTGGAATACCATCATTCACTGGCTGTGAAGGCTGGAACAAATCATTCAACTTTCTGAGTTTCAGCTTCTCCACTTACAAAGTGATGATTATAAGTGGAAAGCAACATTTAAAGTTTCAATGAGAAAACATATTTAATATTCTTTGTGTAAATTCTAGCATGTTACAGTCAAAAAATAATATGCATTACTATGCTAATAATAATTTTTAATTTTATTTATTTAAAAAATTAATGTTTATTTATTCTTGAGAGAGACAGACAAACACAAGCAGGGGAGGGGCAGAGAGAGAGAGTGTGACACAGAATCTGAAACAGGCTACAGGCTCTGAGCTGACAGCCCCAACCTGGGCCCTAACTTGTGAACTGGGAGATCATGACCTGAGCTGAGTCTGACACACCACATCCTGAGCCACCCAGGCACCCCTAGTAATTATTATTATTGACTATATCTGCTTTTCTCAACCCTGGGTACATGTCAAAATTACTTTAATGCTTTTGTACAAATTCAGATGCCTATGCCTTTTCCTGGAATCTGCTTGATCTCTGTATCTGCAGAAGGAATTTGGACACCTATGATCTTTAAAAGTACTCTAGACAATTTCTTTGTAGAACTAGGATACTACTAGAATTGTAAAAATGACCTTAAAACTCCATAACACAGTACCTCTGAAGGAGAAGTGGCCAGCAAGTGGATATTTTCATTAGTTGCTAGAACTAATTAAAAGAGGGCTCACTCAGTGTTCCTCAAATTCTTTCCCAAGTTAGTTTCCTACCTTAAACCTTATTGACAAAAACAATACGTAACAGTTATAGATTTATAGCTATTATTTTTAAGAACTACCTATGTGTTTTGCATAGATATGTCATTGTATTTACACAGGAACTCAATACATTATTCTTCATGGCCTCTGTGTTGTGGATGAGGAAAATAATTAGAGATGTCAACATACTTTTCTATAGTCACAGAGCTATTGAGTAGAAAGTGTAGAGTAGAGGTTGGTCCAGGCTTTTCCCTACCATAGCAGGTGGCCTCCTCGTGTTACAAATGGATGTGATTCTATCCAAACCTAAAGACATTTTTATATTATACTTTGTCTGTGGGACCCTATCTGGTATACATTTACATTTCTGAAATACAGTATCGTCTACTTGAATGTCATCTGAAGTTGAGTCCAACTGGACTATTATTTGGGAACTCAGAGCCACGCCCAGTTTAAACACTTGTACACAGAACAGAGCCACCCCTTTCTGAAACATCCTTGTACTTTCTCAGTCCCTTCTCTATTAAATCCATTATGTAAGCATTCTTGCCTGTCTGCGTGTGCTGTTCCACTCCACTGAGCTGCTTCTGTGTGGATTACAGGTGCAGTATCATTGTGACTCAAACCTAATTGACTTCCACGGTAAATATTAAAGGAAGGTGGCAAATGTGACTAGTTGTCCGTTCAATATGACATGAGATGGCTAATGCCTGTGTGTAATGAGGGAAAACTCTTCTGAGCTTCAACTTTTGCTTTATGGAGAAAAGGAGGTGAATCCTCAAGTGACTGTTGACAAGTCTATGGCAAATGTGTGCACCAAGTGAGAAGTTGAAATAAAAGCGCTGTACGAAGTCGTTAAACATCAAGCCTGATGAATTATTCATTTAATGGCTTCAAAGTTGGACTTGGAAAAATGTAAATAAAACACACCAAAAACTTTCTTTTTTCTGGAAACGATTTTATAGTCATGAGCTAAATGCGAGGAGCACTTAAAGTGTCGAACTGTGTTGTATATTTTATGTAAATTAAGAATATTGAACAAATTCCCTATTTGGTACAAAAGAGAGAAAGAAAATAGACCTCTCCTGATGATCAATGCCTCTGAGAAAATGAATTATCTTTATTTTCTCCATTATCTTTTATTGTCATTTTATATACTCTATAAAATATCGACCTGCAAGGTATTCAAATGAAATGTGATGTAATTTTTCTGATTCACGAGCCTTTTTTATACCCTTCAGGCATGACTGCGACCTTCTCTAAATCCCTGAATACACCTCATAGCTAGACTCTTCCCTGGTAATAGAAAGTATTACAGAGTAATAGAGTGTATTATATTAAGATAAATGTAGTCTTTGGAGTCCAAAGGGCTGGGTTCAAATCCCAATTCTGCAATTGAATGTATACCTTTGGATATGTTAATTATAACGACTAACCCAAAGTATTGCAAAGCTGAAGAGAGACAGAATTCACACTCACAAAGTACATGGTAGGATCCCAAGTATTAGTTAAGGAAATAGATTCTGATGCAATTCTTTTAGTGACTATACCCACACAATCCTTCTTGAGTCCACAGTAACATCTGTTGCTCAAAGCTTAATTTTCATTAGCCACAAATTTTTGTGTACCATCTAAGGCAAGACAGAGAAAGCTACCATTCAAAGATGATGTAATTAATCTTTAAGAGGGGAGAATTCCAAAACCCTACTGAAAGCCAAAACATATTCACAAACCATATCAAATGCCATGTCCTTGGTGGAAATACCCTGATCTAGCCCAGGAGTACAAGAGAATGGAGTCTAGGTAGAGTTTCCACTGACAGCAGGAAAATAAAAATAATACATACATTATTTTGGGAATGGAAAGCATACTTTGATATATGCATATATCATTTAAAAAAGAAACCCCTGAATTTTTGTTTTACCTAAGTTCCCTGAAACCACAACCTGATATAAAAGCTGTGAACACTGGTAATTTATTTGGGAATTCATTTCAGAGACCATGAGTGAATGGTCTTAACCTAAGAATACAATTAAGAAAGAAGGAAAACCAATAAAGTGCATTACTGGTTGTTGCTCTGTGCCACTACTGCTTGGTCTTGACTTCTGAGGAGCCTGGTGCAATTAGTCACAAAACTGACTACTTGGCACCAAAATGAAAGGCATTTATCCATGAATGTCTATGCTGCACTGCTCAAAGGAGTTCCAAGGCTTTACCTCCCATACACTTCTTGGTTGCACCTGCATGAATGTTGATAGACTTTCCTTGAGCATCTCATGTGGTCCAAAGAAAGCCCTGGACAGGAAGAAAAATTTTCTTCCATTGGTCTAAAATAATGCTGTACCTGGGTAAAGCTCATGGAGCTTGCATAGAATCAGTTACCTCAACAGTGGCCAGAGTAAGAAGTGTCCATTACAGCTCTCATTTCAACACTCAGATTGGCTTGCATCATTTAAGTTCAGCATCTCAGAGAATACCCTTCAGAGTTGGCAGTCTTTGCAAATCTGACTATAGAGAGTTAGTAGGACAAGATAAAAAACCCACTGCTATGCTTAGTGCAGAAATAGTAACGGAAATCGATCATTTGTATACAGTAATTGCTCATCTGTGGTTTTGCCTTTCACAGTTTCACTTACCCAGAGCGAACTGCAGTTTGGAAGTAGATGACCCTCTGACAGACCAGATCATCTGAAGTTCAGCAGTTGCCTAAGACCATGCTCCAGTGCCTCCATCATTCATCCCCCGTACCTCATCACATAGGCATCTTATCATCTCACATTATCACAAGAAGAAGAGTGCATACAGTACAATAAGGTATTGTGAAAGAGAAACCACATTTGCATAAGTTTTATATTTTATCATTAGTTATTGCTAATCTCTAATTGTGCTTAATTTAAAAATTGAAATTTATCATAGATGCGTATGCATAGGAAGAAAACAGTATGTATAGGATTTGGTTCTATCTGTGGTTTCAAGCATCCATCCCCATGGATGGATCTTGAAATGTATCACCCATGGATAAAGAGGGACTCCTATACTCCAACACTCATTTTATATTTCCCTCACCTTTGGCCAGCACTTTTACTGCTTTAGGATGGTTGTCTAGGCTGGGTGATTTAGAGTTTTTATCCCCAAGGAGGATGTGAGCCCTTGATGATTGTCCCCTTATTGATATAATTGATATAAACTATAATTCCCTTTTCAACAATATGATGAGACATGGAAGCACCAAAAGACAACCCAATAATATGACTGGGTTTCATCCTAACCAGGGACAATTACCTCTGCTAGCATAGCAACTCTTGTTTGTCTACTGGGCCAGTGGCAGGATTCCAAGTTGGTACCACTAGCTTTGGTGGAAGTGATTTTCTCTAGTGGAAGCGATCCCCTCTCTCAGCCCAAAGTAGTAGCCATTAAAATACGTTTGCCTATGGTCATGGGAATGGAAAGCATACTTTGATATTTCCCCTAATTAGATACAATTAATAAAGTTAGGTAAAATTAAGTCACATAGAATAATTATGAAAAGAATTGTTACTGATTCCACAATCTAGTTCCTGAACTTTTATGTATTGTAACTGCTGTAGGCATAGCACCATATAAGAGTGGTCGATTCAGCAAATATCTAACATATGAGAGTATACCATCTACATCCTGCAGAGACTCATCTCTGAATTGGTGCTGTGGCTGAACCTTTAGTGGACTACTCCACTATTCTTTGAGATTGTCTACTTTTACATCATGAAGGCAATGGCAAGACCAATAGGTCATAGTCACAGGTTTAGTGTACATTTGCTGCCAAAAAATTAGTCCTTTGGTCTGAGGAATTATTGTATAGAGTATGATGGAAACAGCTAAGAAATTCTGCAAGGAATTGGATGATAGTGGTTCCATAGGCACTGAAAGCAAAAAAAAGCACTTTTATGTGAAAAATCACTGCATCTTCAGGATAGAAGATTTCCAATGGATCTGCTCTACAATCGAGTGACTGCTGGGCCATTTAAGAGATAGATCCTTTTTGAGCACACAGTCTTGGGTTCTGTTGCTTGTGGGTTAGGTAGCCATTGAGTATCCACAGTGGCAAGGTCATACTTTTTGAAGAGTACTCCATGATATTTGGCCCATTTTTGACTTCATAATTGCCACAATGGCCATTCCATTCATGTAACACTGGTTGGGCTGAAGAACAATGCTAACTTATATCAAGAGGATCAGACATCCATTTATTAGTTGCATGTCTCCTCTGAGTCTTGTTAGGCACCTCCTTCCCAGATCTCCTTGTTCTAATCATTCAGTCTTGCTCCTTCTGAGTCTTCTATTAATAGACCAGGCATTCTCCCAGGGTTCCTTGTGTGTCCACCACCTCAGGCTTCTTACCCCTTCACAAAACTTTGATGACCAGGCATACCATACTGGGACTATTTCCACCACTATTCTCTGGAAATACCCTGGATGGATTTTGATAAGGCAGCAGTCCATTTGGGGCTTGTACCAACTTATCACACTGGCTCATTTGTTAACAAGACCCACATGTTTTCCTCCCCATCAGTTGGTTGTCAAACAAAAATGTGTTTGTTAAGGCAGTTTGAGTTGAGGGAAAGGCAATAATGAGACACAGACAGGTGATGTGAAGACTAATCTACAGGTACACGTGATTTATATTCTTAACCAGCTTAACCCCATTCTGGACATAATATTCCCATTGCCTGCCCTGGTGGATTTCTGTTGCACCAGTCTGACCTCTTAAGAAGTCTTGAAGGGCAGCTCTGGACATATGGGCACTGCAGGCTTTCAATCTGTACAAGTGCCCAGTAGCATGGCAAGAGCTTCCTTTTAGATCCCAAGGAGTTTTCTGCCATAGAAGGCATGGCTTTCTCTAGGCCCTAGGAATCTGAACAGAGATTCCCTTCCTAGTGCTTTTCGTACACCACTCTTCACAGCCTAGACAACTGTATATGACTGAATGTGCTGGCTCATGTGGCAGCACAGCTGGCACCACCATCCTGACCTGCTGGAGAGCTCCTTGTTGCTCCAGGCCTTACTCAAAATCCCCAAGATTCCAGGTTGGGCAGACTTGAGTGCCGAGTGAGTTTGTACTTCTTCCTATGCTGTGGTGTCAGAGAAGCCCTGAAACAGGACACAAGAGATGGAAACAAAGATGCCAGGGAGATGCTAGTGCATGATGGTTACCACAGCAGTGACTGGGGCAAGAGATGGCACCATGGAAATATGAATTGCTATGAAACAGGTGTCCACTATAATGTCATAATGAATACATATCATTATTCAACTTAAGTAACTACTTTTATTTGAATTTTTTGTATTATTTATATGAGAGAGAGAGAGAGAGAGAGAGAGAGAATGCCAAGCAGGCTCTGCACTGCCAGCATGGTGCCCAATGCAGGGCTTGAACTCAAACGGTGAGATCATGACCTGAGCAGAAACCAAGAGCCCGATGCTAAACCGACTGAGCCACTCAGGCGCCCCTTGTAACTACTTTTATTTTAAAATTAACACCTTACCATCCTTTTGGTGGCAAGATGGACTTTCACTTGTGTTTTGAAAATAGTAAAATACAAAAACTTTGCCAACCATGTATCCCGTTTTTTTCTCATTTCAGACACACACATGTATGCACATGTGTGTGCACAAATACACCATACAAACATACCCAGGTCCACAAGAATCAAAATAAAAGTATCATATATGGAGGGGCATGCAGTCACCTCAGACAGTCTGGAATTTAAATCTCCAATTCTATTGATTAGATGACCTTGGGTATAAGAAACATTTCTGACATTTAATTTCCTTATATGGAAAATAATAGATAAAACTTCTATTTTACTGCAAAAAAATAGCTTGGAGCACATGCAGGTATGCAAACACTCCATAAAGTACATAGGAAAGCTTAGAAAAATCAGTGAATCTGCTGAAATGGAATGTAAAATTTGCATGTATACCAGCGTTCAAGTACATCTATGAAATTTTTCCTAGGCCTTAGTTTCAATGAGACTAATGGAGAACACTCAGTTTATTTTAGTACTCTGCTTTTTTTTTTCCTTCCTTCACTAATTTACCCATTTTCCACAACATTCTTACTAAAAAGGTTTCCACTGGAAGGCAGCAATCTTAAATCTCTCTCTTATTTTACCTTACCACAGAAGTTTCTGCATATGTGATTGTTTTCTAGGCTTTTTAATACTTTTGGTTTATTTTATTTATTTATATTATTATGATTATGATGATTATTATTATTATTATCATCATTATTATTGTCTTCAGTCACATTCTTGCCCAGTGAAAGGGTGGAGTTTCAAAAGGAAATGATACATTTTCAGTGGACAAAAACTTGTAATGTGCTTTATTTTTATGAGATGAAGGCAGTTGTGGGGTCTGAGTGAAGGATAAATGTTTAATAGATACCATTTTCTTGCCTTTCAGTGTGAAATACCTTAGGAAGGCAAAGTTGATTCAAGACTTTTAAAATTCCATGGCAGTTACAGTTTGCAAAATTATCTTTCAGCTGTTTCATCTGAAAAAATAATCAGACTTCCAATAATAGTTTTCATACGTTGGTCTTCATTGAAACATAGTACACTGTAGATGAAAAATGTATTTTGCAGCACAATCAAAATGATAATTTTTTAATATGCCTTATGAAACAGACTTTGCCATGGAAGACAACACCATATACAAACTGTATTGTGCAAACTTCTGTAAGTCAAAATTCTACTAAGAAACAGAACTCATTTTTCTGGGTGTTTTATAATATTTGTTTTCCTTGTATTCCTATATGTCCATGCCCTTAGTGAATTCCAATGTAGATCCAAATCTATGCAATGGAATTAGTGTAGTAATTTAATTGTTTTCATATAGGGTTTGACTTCACTTTTGTAGCTTTTTAAAAGTAGAACAAATAGAATAAGAAAGGTCTAGGAGTTGATTTTGATTTTTTGTGAAGACAGCACAATGTTTAGAGTTAGAGATATCAGGATGTAATAGCCTTGGGCAAGACATTTCAATATTATGCTCAGTTTTCTCACTTCTTAAATTAGGGTTATCATATCTCCTTCAGTTTGTTGTTTATTTTGTTTAAAGTTTGAATGAGACAATATATGTAAAGTGATGAGCACAGTCCTTGGTTTATGGGGGGAAAATCAATAAGTGGAAATCATTATTTAATAATGTTGCCAACAAAAATTATAATAATACTTTAGCATCTTTCTTTCATAAAACCAACTATTTCCAGGATTTATCATTTCAGCTAAAACTGATTACTGAAGACTCTGTCAAAGGTACTGTTTATAGGTGATGCAGTCTGGATGGTGAAGGAAGTAGCTATTGTACCCAAAGATAAAAAACTAATGGGACGAAGAGTGTGTAGTCTTGACATTACATATAATTAATATAAGCAAACATGTAAAGGCCCTCATGTGGAAAAGACAGGAAATTTAAATTTTATGGTTCCAAATGGAAGAATTTGGACTTACAGTCATAAAGAGTAGAATGTTAGACCTAGGTATGAAAAGGGCTTTACCAATGCAGTTGTCTAGTAATGCAAATTATACAGGGAACAGTCAGTCATTCCTTTTATGAATGTATTTCATTCAGGTCTAGAGTAATTCTGACCTTGAGAGAATAGATCTATTACAAACAAGCAGTTGATAAGGAAGGAGATGAAGGAATGTTTATTTTCTCCTCATCAGCATACTCTCTGGAGGTCTATAGCAAGGGAGAGAATAAAAGAATTTTTGTTTGTATTTGTGTACAATTCCTGCTTGGTAGGTGTAAAAATAAATCACTTTACACCTCAGAAGGTTTGACTATTCATTTAGCCATTCACCATCTTTTGTTCTGCATCACACCCTTGTCTCTGGATACATAAAAGTGCCTCAGACATGGGACTTCTTCCTGAACACAGAGTTGTAACCCCATAAATGCAACATGGTGAAAACTTAAGAGAGATGTGTACAAAGTGCCATGTCATTTGAAAAACAAAAACAGCTATCCATGTTGGCACTTGGGATTAATTCAGGAGAGATACCAAAAGGACAGCGTTCTCTGGACACGGTGCTAAATAATACTTAGTGTTCCTAGCAAGGCAAAAGTGGCATGCATCAAATCATGGCTTGATTAAGCAAAAGTACAGAAACATGAAAAAGAACTGGAATATCCACTGGACAGCAAGTGATTTGGTAGCTATGGGGCAAGAGGCTATGCAGAGATACTGTGGGAGATCACTCTACAAAGTAAGGCTGGGTCCACCTCAGGAAAGCCCTTAAACACCAAAGCAAGCAGCTTGGACCATGTCACATGTTTTGAGAAGCTAACATTTTCCTCTGGAAGTGTGGAAATAGATCGAGGAGGTCAAGCAAGAAGGCTGGGCAAAGAATTGAGAGCATATTGAAACATTAGAGGTAACAGGTGATGAGGTCATGGCCACGGCAGCAGAATAAGGAACAGATAAAGAATGAGACCACAGATCATCATGCCCTAATGGCTAAAGTTTACCACTCCAACACTCATGGGGTAAATTATAGACGTAGAGTGAGAAGGAATAGCATAAGCTAGGGCTTTGTCACTGACTCACCGTGTTAAATGGACCTACATGGCTTTCTCTGCTCCTTTTTGCTCCCATATTCTATACTGTTCTGATATAGAATGCTATTGTTTGGCAAGTGTTTCCTGTATTTCTTCTTTGCTCCTTGAATCTAAAAGATTAATGCAAAAGCTTTGAGTATATGACTTTTGAGTACATGACTTAAAATTATATGTCATTTTGATCTTTCTACCATGCATATTTTAGCTCCTTCCATTAAATTCATTAAACAATTTTTTGTCTTTAAAGGATACTTGTTTCTTCTCTATCTGACCCTTCTTAAATTAATGTTAAAAACTGTCTTACTTGACTCTAATTAATAAGCTACAACTATTCAATTAACAAAATAGATTTAAAAACAAAAACTTGGATCATTTTCAAAGCAAAAGCCTGCCATACACAGTTTCAGACCTCCACCAGGAATTAGCAACTGATATGCTGACATAGTACATGCATATTTACTTTTGTTATCCCCCAAAACGCATTGTTACCATGGTAACTCATGTAGTGCCACTGCAACCAAGAGACAGAAGTTCCCGGTGGCAAAAAAGGGGAAAAAAAAAAAACAAAAACAAAAAAGGGGAAGAAACAAGGAAAAAATAATCAATGAAAATTACTTTAAATGCAGAGCCATTTTTATGAACCACCATGTAAAAGGCTGCAAATTATCTCGGGAAAATCTAGGGAAGGGGGACCACCATCAAGGAAATGCTTCATTTCATCACACTGGTCCTAACTGTCCCTTTATCAGGGAAGCAATATTGCAAAGAACCCTATTGGCTGTCTGTTAAGTTGTTTGAGTAGCTTCATTAATGTTCACTTTATTTTATGCTCCATGAGGGAAGAGACCTTGAATGTTCTGCTTAACATTATAGGGCCAGCACCTGGTATAATACCCAGTACACAATAAGCACTTTAAAAATTGTGAAATGAGTAAGTGGACAAGAGCAAGTTTAAGGCAATGTCTACAAAATACAGTTAAAGAAGACTCTGTGGAGTACAAAGAGCAAGACTTCCCATTTTTAATGTTTATTAAAAATAATATAGGGAGTTAATAAAATACAAAATCCTGGGCCCTACTCCAAATGATTTTGATTCAGTAGTAAATCTAAGATGTGCCTCCAGATACTCTAGCATATGTTTATCATGTGTTATGGGTGAGTCTGATGGATGTGTTCTAGGAACTCCCCTTTGAACACATTTGGGTAGATCATTAAACCCCAAGTTTAAAGCTTATACATTTGCTCTATTGCTTAACAAATGTGTAGAATCATATAGAATTTCATGGTTAAGGTTCTCTTCTCAGAAAGAAAGAAAACAGAATTTCAATCATTTTCAAAATAGATGCAATCCAAGGTCCCCATTGCATTTTATTTAAAATAGCTCTGACTGCAGTAGGGTTTTCTTTCTTTTCTTTTTTTTTTACCTTTAGGTTTTACACAAGATTTTATTTTCCAAAAAAGTTTCCTGCTATTGAACATAATATGCCAATATTGACCTGAAATGCAAAAACAAAACAGCTTTGATAATTTCAGGAATATATAAGTTTCAAAGAAATACAGGTTTTAGAAATTGCCTTATTAATTTGATTAATGCAGGCCATCTTTTTTTTTTTTTTTCAACGTTTATTTATTTTTGGGACAGAGAGAGACAGAGCATGAACGGGGGAGGGGCAGAGAGAGAGGGAGACACCGAATCGGAAACAGGCTCCAGGCTCTGAGCCATCAGCCCAGAGCCTGACGCGGGGCTCGAACTCACAGACCGCGAGATCGTGACCTGGCTGAAGTCGGACGCTTAACCGACTGCGCCACCAAGGCGCCCCATTGCAGGCCATCTTTCAGAATACCTTAGACCAAAATAAAATATTTGGAGGACAATCAATAAATTTTCTTTACAAATTCTATTTACCAGATAATTGCCCAATCACCATTTTTAGCTTGTCACGCATAGAAATACAGAATAGATTTATTTTCAACCAGATTTCCTTTGGTTTTTTTTGTTTGTTTGTTTGCGTTTTTTGTTTTGTTTTGTTTTGTTTGTTTTTTGTTTCTTTGTTTTCAGGAAGAGCACTGCTTCCTTCATTCTGTTACCAAAACTGCAAAAGCAAGATTTTATTGTTGGGCCTATTGAAATTCCAGGTAGTTAGTCAAAAGATGGAAAGGGAACGTGATTCCTGATGTTCACATTCACTAGAATCCAAAAAAAGAAGAAATTAAGTGAAAAAAAGAAGAATTACAGTTGGTAATTCAATCATTTTATGTTGCATTAATTAAGATGGCTGGGAAATACCCACAAAAAAACCTGTCAACAGCTGTTGCTTTTGCTTGCAAAGTAATTTGTCATTTTGCATCAAACTCTGCCCTGAATATGCTCTCAGAGTTAAAGGTTTTGCAACTTGATCAGCTTCATGACAAATTGGTCCAATCTCTTCTTTGTGGACTTGGCTGAGGGCCTATTTCCAGCAACTCTTTGTTTTTCTATCTTTCTGTTTCCTTTTCCCACCATCAGGGTCCTGAAGATGCTGAACCACTATTTCCTGGTTTGGCTTATCTCAGTCATGAGCACTTCCCACTGGTCAGACACATTGCTAATGCAGCCAATGAATAAACTGAAAAAATCTGAAGATAAAAATGGATGTGCCAATTTCAAAGAGGTCAAGCAGCAAGCAGGAATCCAGTGTGAACAGCAAGCAGATGGTGATTGCATTTCAAAGAGACTAGTACTTCCAAAATAAAGGGATGCCAACACAATTACTATATTGTTGTTTTTAAAGAAAATATATTTACACATCATTGCTTATAAAGAAAATACGTTATAAAAGAATTATGAATGTAAAGCTTATTTATAATGCAAAGCACTTTAAAAAATAAACTAAAATAAAGAACTTTCTTTTAAATGAAAAGCATACTTTTGAAAATTTAAGTCATGATAGATTGACAAATGAATTCCTAGAATCATTTGATTTCAAGGAGTATATGTCAATAAATACCCTCCACAACATGCCAAGGCTGTACTAGTTGTTCTCACACAACTACTTGCTTGTAGTTCTAATAACCCATAGTCAAAATAACTAGATTGCAATCAACCGCATTTCAGATGAAATTACAAAGGTTCAGAGAGGAGATACTACTTTCCCAGGTTAAAGTTTCAAAGTTCTTGAGCCATCACTCAAATCTAGTTATCCTTAGATGATATACCCTCTCTTAAATAGTAACCACATATAATAGGATAAGAAACTTGAGAGTGACCAGAGAATATGGTAAAGGCTCATGATCAATTGATTTGACCCAGACTTTGAAAGGCACAGTTCAATGTTAAAAACGTTTAGGTAAAAGAAGATCATGAACAAAGATACAAAAATGAGGGCTTTTAGCAAGTGTTGGTTGAATTCCGAGTACTCTGGCCAGGAGTAAAATATTTATTGAAAGATGGGACGTGGGCTGGATAAGTTAGTAGGCTGAGACAAAGGCTATCAGAAAAACATTATTCATGAACAGCTCTTGAGAGAAAAACCTTAATACTAATTATAATGACAACAGCAAGGGCCAATGTGGGTTTGTATTTCTTGGCTCATCAGCGTGTTCATCCATTTATTTGTCCATTAACTTTCTAAGGCTTTATCCAGTGCTTGCTCTCTACCAAAAAAAATTAGGATGAATGGGCACAATGCAAGACGATACACTCAGGATGGCATTGTAGTGTCAGGGATAGGTCTTTGCAGAAAGCTATGGTCACACACACACACACACAGAAACAGGTATCTACTTAGATATGGGGGACAGACAAGACTACCTCCTGACTGAGCTGAAACTTGAAAGAACAGAAGCTGCCTAGATAAACAAGGGATGGATGTGGGGACAGTGCGCCAAGATAAGGAAGAAGCAAACAGAAATAAATAAATATCTCACAGAGTAAGAGTATAAAGCATATCCAGATGCTTAGGGAATTCCAAGGGGTGGAGATGAATGGAACATAAGGCTAGAAATGTATTTGGAGGTCATGCTGAGGAACTTCTATCTTATTGTGTAAACAACAAGAGACCAAGTAACACACATTACACTGGGGAGAAACGTGACGGTTTATTTGTTTTAGGAAGATGATGTAGGTTCACCATGGAAAATGGTTACCAGAGCCTGGGAAGATGGGTGGGACAGTGGTGTAGTTGTGATAGGATCAGGGAGGAGGAGGAAGGATAAAAGGATGTTCCTTCTACAGATACTTTTAAAGTGTTTACATTTTTATTGTCATGTTTAAGTGCAAAATAATTTGGGGGGGGGCAATTAAAAATGTGATATGAGGGGCTCCTGGGTGGCTCAGTCGGTTGAGTGTTTGACTTCAGTTCAGGTCATGATTTTACGGTTTGTGGGTTCGAGCCCCACACTGGGCCCTCTGTTGTCAACATGGAGCCTGCTTCACACCCATCCCCTATCTCCCTCTCTCAGTTCCTTCCCCACTTGCACTCTGTAAAACATAAGCACATATTTTTAAAAAAAAGCGATTTGATCATCTTCTCCAAAATAATGCCACTCAATTTTGTTTGTTAAATCAAAAGGAGTGGATCCTTATATATCACCTCCATTTCCATTCCAATTAAATTAGAAGATTTCTTCCTCATTTCTGCTTCTAGAAAGATGTTTTTTTTCCATAAGGCCTGGAGGGAACTGGCCCTGTTTGAACAGGTGAAGTGACCCTGGCCTCAGGAGAGGCGGGATCTTTGACCTTGAGGCTGCTGCAGCCTTTGAATAACTGTCAAGGCATGTCTGAAGTCCCCTAGAGAGAGACTTAGCAGGACCTTGGAAAGATGAGGAGAAATTTTTAAAATGTTGAGAAATATTTATCAGTGTAGAAACTGAATGTTTAGAAGCCACTACAGTGAAGATTAAACTAGAACAATCAGGTTCGTGATGGCTAACATTTTACCTAAGACTTTAATACAGGACAGGCGTCACTTCCAGCTCTTTGCAAAGATTTTATTTGATTCTGATAGTTCTGTAAGTATTCTATCAGTTAGGGTCTAAGGAGAAAATACTCAGGATGCTTAAATTGGGGTAATTTGAGGAAAAATAAATCAAGGCACTGTCTTCAAATGTGTGCTTAAGAAAGAGGGAAGCCAAAAGATGTAGCACAATATTCCTGGTGTAGAAAAAAGAGGTTCTGTTACCACCAGCAGCACGGAAAGGGCAAAGAGGGGCAGGGGTAATTATAACAGCACATACAGAGAAGAGGGTGCAGCAGGCTACGTAACTGAAGCTGAGAAGACAAAGGAGACATGCCAGTGCTTATAGTGATCCTGCAAAAGAAGCAGAGCCAGTGGAAAAAAAAATACTGTATTAGCCAGAGTTCTCCAGAAAAATAGAACCAATAGACTCAAACTATCTATCCACTTAGATTTATTTATTTAATCTATAGATCAGTCTATCTATTTAGATTTGTTTTTTTAATGGGTTCATGTGACTGTGGGAGCTGGAAATGGGTAGAGCAGTCTGGCAGGCAGGAATCTCAGGCACAATCTCTACATTAGTCCTGAAGCAGAATACTTTCTTCTCCAAAAAACTTCAGTTTTTGCTCCAAAAGTCTTCAACTGGTTGGGCAAGGCCCACCCACAGATGGAGGTTAATCTCCCTTACTTAAGTCAAGTGATATAGATGCAAATCATATCTACAAAATACCTTCACAGCAATCATTAGAGTAATGTTGGACCCACCAGCAAGCACCATGGCCTAGCCATATTGATATACAGAATTTAACCATCCAAACCTCTCTCCTAGTCACAGATTTATCTGAGAGGAAAATGTGAAATAGTTCTAGACGTTAGATTTTTATTTAGATAATCCATTACGTTTCTCTGCAATAAAACAGTACACACCTAAGTCCAGTGATAACAAATAAAGATTTTTTTTTAAAAGAAAGTTGTTTTCTTCATTGGTATGATAGATAAGAGCTGCTGCCTCAGCTATTTTATACTGTAGTTTGTTTTTCCAGACAGTTTCTCTCTCTACCACCAAACAGCAGTATGTTTTCTAGCAGAAACTCTTAACACCCGAAGTCTGCTGCTTGTATCTGAACAGGGATGGTAACTGCTCCTAGGTTTTAAATTTCTTTGCTTGCTTTGTTTTGTTTCATTTCGAAAGTCATGCTACACTGATTTTTTGTCTTTGAAATGTCCTTATTAGCTCATCAACTTTACTTTTTACAAATTGAGAGTGGCATTTGCTACCCTCTAATTGCTTGATTTCTTCTTGGTACAGGGAGGGCAGAATGGGCTAAATGTCTTAGATGCTGACTTCCAAGGTATAAACCTATTATTTCCCGACTGCTTTTAGATCAGGGTTGCCCCAGTTATCCTTTGAAGACCACATCAGAAATATTTCAGGCTCTAAGGGCCACATTGTCTTGTCATAGTACTAAACCCGACACTGTCACTGTAATACTCAGGGAGCCATAGACAAGATGGTAATAAGTGGGAATGATTTCATTCCAATTACATTTATTTATGAACACTGGAATCTGATTTTCATATAGTTAACCATCTTTTCTTTACACAAATTTAAAAAATATAAAAATCATCCTTAGCTCACGGGCTATCCTAAAACAAGTGGTGTGTCAGGTTTGGCCCCTGGGCTTTAGTTTGCTAATCCCTGTTTTAGGAAAATCAGTTTGTGAGACCCAAAAGGACACTTCTAGAGGAGACACATTGCCTATGCTTTTTAACTTTTTAAACAGCTTTATTGAAGTATAATTTATATATATATATATATATATATATATATATATATATATATATACACATACATACACACACACATATATAACACATATTTAATGTATACAATTTGTATACATATATATAATACATATGTTTAATGTATACAATTTGTAGAATTCACTGCTTTAGAGGTACAAGATAAGATAGGAACTGACATTTCTTCTGCATTTATTCTGTAGGGTATTTTACGTAGGTTTCCTCACTTAGTCTTCTCAGATGCCTGAGGACACCAAAGTGATTCCCTCCCCTTTATGTAATCTCTGTTGGTTTCACTGCAAAACTGAGCATGCCATTAAGCAAACAGACTGTGGAGAGAGCCTGTGGGTAGCACCTTCATCTGCTTTATGCAATCCACCAGAGTTGACATTGGGATCTAGAGGCGTCTTGGTCATGACTTTTACTATTAATGAATAATGAATAAGGAAATGCAGGCCAATGTAAATATCTACAAGAAAGTTACACGCTTTATTTTCGAGTATTTCAAAAAGCAAAACCCTAAAATTGTGGTTCTCAAACTTAGCCAGACAATCATGCCACCTGAAAAGACTATAAAATTCCTAGCATCAAAGCCACAACCCAAAACAATTAAATAAAACTCTATGAAGGTGGGATCCAGGTATCAGTTTTAAAAAGTCTCTAGGATACTCAAATTCAGAGGCAAGATTGGGAACTGCCATTCTAAAACAAGGGTATCACACGCAAAAGTACAGAATTGTAATATAAAATACATGTGGATTGTAGGAAGTAAAAGCAGGTTGTGTATTTGTACACACACACACACACACAGGCACACACACAGACACAAAGATCCAAGATGGTCTGTGTTTTTCAGTGCAAAAGAAATTCACCTAATATTCTAATTCTTTATTTTAAAAAAATTTACAAATTGTTCCTATACTAGACATCTCCTCTGGGAATTCTTCTCGAAAATATAGTTCTGAAGCTAGAAAATCAGAGAAAGGGGGTTTCCAGTTCAAAACCATACTTTCATATTATATATGCCTATCTACCTACCTGCCCACCTAAATATCTAATAAGAAAGAAGGGTAATACTTAAAGATCATAAAAGCCATTTATGAAAAGCCCACAGCTAACATCATCCTCAACGGGGAAAAACTGAGAGCTTTTTCCCTGAGATCAGGAACACGACAGGGATGCCCACTCTCACCGCTGTTGTTTAACATAGTGCTGGAAGTTCTAGCATCAGCAATCAGACAACAAAAGGAAATCAAAGGCATCAAAATTGGCAAAGATGAAGTCAAGCTTTCGCTTTTTGCAGATGACATGATATTATACATGGAAAATCCGATAGACTCCACCAAAACTCTGCTAGAACTGATACATGAATTCAGCAAAGTTGCAGGATACAAAATCAATGTACAGAAATCAGTTGCATTTTTATACACTAACAATGAAGCAACTGAAAGACAAATAAAGAAACTGATCCCATTCACAATTGCACCAAGAAGCATAAAATACCTAGGAATAAATCTAACCAATGATGTAAAGGATCTGTATGCTGAAAACTATAGAAAGCTTATGAAGCTAATTGAAGAAGATTTAAAGAAATGGAAAGACATTCCCTGCTCATGGATTGGAAGAATAAATATTGTCAAAATGTCAATACTACCCAAAGCTATCTACACATTCAATGCAATCCCAATCAAAATTGCACCAGCATTCTTCTCGAAACTAGAACAAGCAATTCTAAAATTCATATGGAACCAAAAAGGCCCCGAATAGCCAAAGTAATTTTGAAGAAGAAGACCAAAGCAGGAGGCATCACAATCCCAGACTTTAGCCTCTACTACAAAGCTGTCATCATCAAGACAGCATGGTATTGGCACAAAAACAGACACATAGACCAATGGAATAGAATAGAAACCCCAGAACTAGACCCACAGACGTATGGCCAACTCATCTTTGACAAAGCAGGAAAGAACATCCAATGGAAAAAAGACAGTCTCTTTAACAAATGGTGCTGGGGGAACTGGACAGCAACATGCAGAAGGTTGAAACTAGACTACTTTCTCTCACCATTCACAAAAATAAACTCAAAATGGATAAAGGACCTGAATGTGAGACAGGAAACCATCAAAACCTTAGAGGAGAAAGCAGGAAAAGACCTCTCTGACCTCAGCCGTAGCAATCTCTTACTCGACACATCCCCAAAGGCAAGGGAATTAAAAGCAAAAGTGAATTACTGGGACCTTATGAAGATGAAAAGCTTCTGCACAGCAAAGGAAACAACCAACAAAACTAAAAGGCAACCAACGGAATGGGAAAAGATATTTGCAAATGACATATCGGACAAAGGGCTAGTATCCAAAATCTATAAAGAGCTCACCAAACTCCACACCCGAAAAGCAAATAACCCAGTGAAGAAATGGGCAGAAAACATGAATAGACACTTCTCTAAAGAAGACATCCGGATGGCCAACAGGCACATGAAAAGATGTTCAGCGTCGCTCCTTATCAGGGAAATACAAATCAAAACCACACTCAGGTATCACCTCATGCCAGTCAGAGTGGCCAAAATGAACAAATCAGGAGACTATAGATGCTGGAGAGGATGTGGAGAAACGGGAACCCTCTTGCACTGTTGGTGGGAATGCAAATTGGTGCAGCCGCTCTGGAAAGCAGTGTGGAGGTTCCTCAGAAAATTAAAAATAGACCTACCCTATGACCCAGCAATAGCACTGCTAGGAATTTATCCAAGGGACACAGGAGTACTGATGCATAGGGGCACTTGTACCCCAATGTTCATAGCAGCACTCTCAACAATAGCCAAATTATGGAAAGAGCCTAAATGTCCATCAACTGATGAATGGATAAAGAAATTGTGGTTTATATACACTATGGAATACTACGTGGCAATGAGAAAAAATGAAATATGGCCTTTTGTAGCAACGTGGACGGAACTGGAGAGTGTGATGCTAAGTGAAATAAGCCATACAGAGAAAGACAGATACCATATGGTTTCACTCTTATGTGGATCCTGAGAAACTTGACAGGAACCCATGGGGGAGGGGAAGGAAAAAAAAAGAGGTTAGAGTGGGAGAGAGCCAAAGCATAAGAGACTGTTGAGAACTGAGAGCAAACTGAGGGTTGATGGGGGGTGGGAGGGAGGAGAGGGTGGGTGATGGGTATTGAGGAGGGCACCTTTTGGGATGAGCACTGGGTGTTGTATGGAAACCAATTTGACAATAAATTTCATATATAAATAAAAAAAAAAAAAAAGAAAGAAGGGTAGCAGAGCCTGACCCTTCATTTGTGTATAACTACATATGACCTGATTTAAAAAAAAAAAAAATTTTATGTTTGTTTATTCTTGAGAGAGAGGCAGAGAGAGACAGAGTTTGAGTGGGGGAGAGTGAGAGACGGAGACACAGAATCCCAAGCAGGCTCCAGGCTCTGAGCTGTCAGCACAGAGCCCAACGCGGGGCTCGAACTCACAAACTGCGAGATCATGACTTGAGCCGAAGTCGGATGTTCAACCGACTGAGCCACCCAGGCGCCCCTGATCTGATTTTTGAATCAGAAAATGTATGGTAGCAAAATCCGTCTGTAGGTAGACACTGCACTTTTTTCCAAGACGACTATGTGTGGTCAGAAATTGGGTAACAGTGTACTCAGATCCATGCTTGAGAAGGAACGTTACTGACCTGTGAGCAGGATGGATTCCTCACTTGTGAGGAGGCGACGAGGTCGAAGGCAGAGCAGCCATTAGGAGGTAATTACAACTGTGCACATGGGAACGGGCAAGGAGTAAATTGGGAAGCTCCAGGAGGAATAGAATATATTCAGTCAGATTTTATAACATACTGAATGTGAAAGATGAGCCACAAATTTCTAGGCCCCTTGAAAATATTCAAACTTAAAATGTTCAGGCATGTGGTTCGATTCTATGATGTGTAAGCCATGATGGCTTTTCCGGGCCATAGTTTTGTGGACAACAAGTCCATATTTGGACACTGACAGGTCAGGGAAAGTGTTTCTTTAATAATTCAGGGATCAAATTAAATAACCTGGTCCTAAATGAATTAGAGTTAGTGCTCAAACTTACTTTGGAAAAATGTCTGAACCCTCCAAGTTATTGCAGTATATTTTTTTGTTTAAAATGATTCATTTTCATTTGCTGCAGGTTATAAAGAAATTCACATGAATTTCTAGAACTAGTCTGTAAGACAGCAAACAATTCATTGTTCCCTGAAAAGGCTACTTTGAGTATAAAATATCTTTAACATTTAAGCATAAAATATCCTTCATATTTGACAATAGACATCCATTGATTATTATTTTCTACTTTGGTAAGGAATTTTGAAATTGTTTTAAAATGTTTTAAATTTCTAAATTGTTGCTCTTTATTAACATTTATTTATTTATTTATTTATAATTTTTTTTAAAAACTAAGAGTCTACTTTAGTTCCTATTTTATGATTTTTTTATTGAGGCATAATCTGTATACAATAAAGTACATAGATTCTAAGTATAATTTGATGAGTTTTGGCAATTGAATACTTCCATATAACCACCACTCAAGCTAAAATTTAGAACATTCCCGACAACATCACATCCCATTACAGTCAACCTCACCCTCTCCCACCCTTATTCCATTTTATATCAACAAGCAGTTCATGATAAAATAAAATACAATATTTAAACTTTATATGTCAAATAGTATAACAGCCCCATGTAAGTCAAAGCATATTAATGCCTTTAGAAGAAATTAAAAACTCAAACATGAAAAACCTATTCATCTAGGACAATGGAAGCATCAATCACTCTATTCATAAAGTTATATAATATTAGTATGTGGAAGACAATATATCCTTATATTTCAGCACATCTTGAAGGAAGGGGTACATTGAGACCCGGTATTTACTAACAACAACAAAAAAATTTAAGGTATTCTCTTTGGGCTGTATATGCATTTGAGTTCTGCTAATACCTCACTTATTTTATGATGGGCAGTTTATTTCCACTGACTCTAGTTAAAGGCTTGGTGTTTAATTGCACTCTCCTGTTATGAAAAATTTTATTGTTCCTATTGCCTATGGCAAGTTTACTCTAAAGAGAAACATTAATTCCTAAATAATTTGAAGTGATTTGCAAGTTTTGCTTAGCCAGAAGCACTGCACAATAAAATATAAAATCCACAAGGTAATACTCATGGCATGAGCTCTTCTCACTGTGACATGCCCCTGTTTGCTGACTGCTCTCCTTGTTAGGGGTGCCTTACAGAGAACTCTAGTGTCCCATCTATTATGGAAAGAGGTGGTAATCGAGTATGTGAGAAACATGAAGGCCCTGTGTAATCAGGAAGCAGAAGTGTTGCAAGTGGAGATAAACCGCAAGATTTCTAATAGGCAAAAGTCCGCTTTTGATGAAAAGTGGGTACTCACTAACAATATAGGATGATCTCCTTTCTTCCCAACCCGGACCCACTATTTTTCCTCCAGCCCTCCCTGTATCCTGAAAAGGAGAATGTCTTACTACTGAAATTTTCTGTTTTGTTCTCTGTCTCCTCCTGGTTTTATAGGCTCTTCAAGGCAGCAGCCATAATCTATTCATGGTTTTCTACCTGATATATAGGATTCAGTACTTGGTATATTGGAGGCAGGCTATAAATGTGTATTGTGCCATACACCAGCCCTACCAACATCACCTCCAACACAAACAAAACAAAACAAGGAAAACAGAGCTCTGTATCATACTGAAATGGCAAAGCAGAGTTTGAAAAGAAGTTTGCTAAAAGCCAAAGATACGAAAGTCATTTCCAAGTGAAAGGTGGTGAGTAATCAAAGGCACGAAAAGGTTCAAAGGCTTAGAAAGTTTTGGTGGTTGGTTTGAAAATAAAGGAATCTTTAGCCAAAAAAGGTCCTACACCTGGAAAGATGTAAACATGAATATGACAGGTAGGAAGAGAGCAATGTTAATGGACATGTGACTTGGAGAGCCACCCAGGGCTTCATGCATGGCTTAATGTTCTCTCATCACCACCCTGAAATTCTTAATACATTTTGAACAAGAAACCTCACATTTTCATGTTTCACCGGGCTTTACAAATTATGTAGCTGGTCCAGGTAGAAAGATTTTGTAGGATGTGGAAGAACTGATTTCCTTTCCTTGATCTTCAGCAATTCTTCAATAGCACAGCTACCCTTTTTGATTTAAAATGTCATATAGATGGATGTGTGTATATGTATGTGCATAGCTTCAATGCAATGTGTCCTCCTTCTATGAAATTGTTAAGACTTGAGAAACATATGAAAAGCCCCCAAATTCCCAAAACTTCAACACTTAGGAGCTGATATTAGCATTTTCAACATACTTATAATGTCCCTTTCTATTTACTTTTTCTCTAAAAAGTTAAAATAATTCTCAACCACACCCCCCTTCCCCTAAACGTTTCTGTCATTTTTCTTTGGTATTATACCATAATTAAATACATCCATAACATTATAGTTAAATTGCTAAATAATAATTCAACCATATGGAAATGTTATTTGACTTTCTCACTCACTGTGTTTAATTATTCTTTTGGTTTTACTGGTATTTTTCTACCTCAGTTGTTAAGCTTGTCTTTGGAAGCATCTGAGACTTAGAAAAACAACAAGAAGGAATACTGAAAATCGGATATCCCAAAGATTGAAGGCACACGTTTTTCCCTACATATACAATGTGATATTCATGAAGTAGCACATAATCTACTTTTCATTAGATATTCGTAACATTATTTGATTGTTTTTAAAAGGGCATTGATGTCTGAGCTTCTCTAAGTGGCGTTCTTAAACCAGGTCTCCATAGTTTCATGTGAGTCTCAAACCCACTTTTAACAGAATCATCTAGGAAATTGCCTTAGCAACTCTTTTGTCATGTTTTCTGGAAACCTGAATTTGTTTTCCTCCAAGTCTGTCAGGAGACAGAGGCAAGATTATAAATAGAAATAGTGTGACAACCACCTATTCCCTGTGAAGTATATTAAATGTGCTAAAGCTTTATCATATAGCCTTTGTAACATTTCACATGGCCATTACCAAACGAGGTCACTTTTCCTTGTAAGGAATGGAATGCCAATCAAAGTACAAGAAGTTTTTTGAGAACTGGATGCCTTTGTTTTAAAGTTTGAACCTGACCTCCCTCATCATTCTCAGAAGATCAAATTAAAATTATCTTTGGGTACTAGTATGAAACCAGGGCCCATATGTACAAGAGAACAATGGGAATAGTCCAATAAGAACTATTTAGAGGCATTGAGACACTAACCACTTTTCTCTATAAATCAGGCAGATGGCTTTATGCCATAATTTTAACTATGTTCTCACTACTGCATCATAACACCAAACACCCATAAGTCATTTCAAAGAGCACAGAGTCTGTGTAACTTTTTCTAAAAAATAATCTGGAGATTCAGTTGAAATAGTGTGTATTGGCTGAATTTTGCAAATAAATCTGCAGGGAATATGTTAGTTGACTTTTATTTCCAGTATCATCATTATACTAAACAATCTGAGAAAAGATTATTTGGGCTCGGTCCCTGTGCCAGGGGTACTCTATATTCTTTGCATTCACTATTTCTTCCAATTATCACAGATTTCCTGAGAGGTAGGCATTATTTTTACCCTAGTTTTAGAAGGGAGGACCTCAGATTTCAGAACATACAAGAGCTTATTCAAGTTATATAGCTATTAAAATTGTGGAGCTGGGTTTGAATCCTGCTTGTAATCTGATCATAATCCTTTTTTATTAATGATTACATGGTGGTTTGCTTAAACTTTCCAAATTCTCCCCTGGCTAGTGTCTTTTTTTTTTTTAAGTTTATTTATTTATTTGTTTTTGAGAGAGTGAGGATGCATAGAGAGGGAGTGACAGAATCCAAAGCAGGCTCCATGCTGTCAGTGCAGAGCCCGACATGAAGCTCAAATTCACAAACCATGAGATTATGACCTAAGCCAAGATCAAGAGTCAGATGCTTAACTGAATGAGCCACGCAGGTGCCCCCACTTCCCATGGCTAATGTGTTTTGTAACTATAATATGTTACCAAAACCAAGAGATTAACACTGCCACAATACTATTAACTAGGCTCTAGAACTTACTTGGATTTCAGCCATTTTTTATATGTATTGCTGTGTGTATGTGAGTATGACATTTTATCACATGTTAAGGCATATATAAACACTGCTTAAATCTGCTTAACATTTCACTTCCGCAGAGAGTAACAGCTTGTACCTAGGAACTAATTCAGTCATGTGAAACTCAACCATGGAAATAAATCAGGATGAGCCTTGTAAGGCTGGAGTTAGCTTGAAGAGGCTGCACAGGCTTCAATCTTGGCATCCACAAAGAAGAGAATCTACGGAGATGAGTTGAACAAAATCCTCTGAAAGAGATGAGTGGTCTCAAGGAAATTATAATCTGGTGATAAGTCCAAGAAGACAGGAACAGGATTCAAAACAGGGTACAAATACAAGGGTCAGGGATTTACAGAATGTGGTTGATAGTAGTACAAGAGGTTTAAGCTATTGTCAAAATGGAGCTGATTTTTTTAATGGCTTTTCTTTCTAGTTACTGTGTATAATGAATGTGAGTGAGTAGTATGTGCACGCAAAGGAGTAAGGTTGTGATGGGCAATTTTGATTTCAAATAAAGCATACAATTGATAGAAAACGTATTCCAAAACATGGCACAAGGAAAATAGCATCGTTCCTGTGTTACAGAGTTCATTCTCCTATATACTGACATTGAGCTACTTGATGATGGCACTGGCACCTGCTTCTGCCAAGGTGTGGCTGAGTCCTGGTTCTTTCTGTTATTGAGGTAAAGGAGGTCTAATTGGAGAAGAGTGGATTGGCAATGGTCAAACTCTCTCAGCAATGAAAGTATTGAGTCTGCATGCATCACATGGATGAACATTTGTCAGGATTATCCAGACACTTTAGATGAAAACAAAACAAAACAAAAAATAGTCTCCACAAGTACGTCCAAAATTATTTTTGTGCAATTTGTACACGGAATACTGTCCTTTTACCCTCTCACTTTTAATACCTGACCTTATTCAATCAAATAAAAGTACATTAATTTAATGTCCAATTTCCACCCATAAATTATAATCTTAAAATGGAAGCTTCTCTAGGATCTGCATGTTGTATTATTTTATTCACTATGAGTTATCTGGGGCATGCTGAAGTGATACAAAGTTGGTGTTCAATAAATGCAGGCAAAACTGAACAAAAATGACATCTACTGAATGCTCAATGAGTGTCAGACTGTGCTAAACACTTCAGGTATTTACTCCTATCAACAGTGATTACGAAGACATTTTACCAAGAAGCTAAGACCCATGACAGTAGATCAACATGATAAGACCACTCTGCTAGTTAGTCAGAAAACAAAGATTTTATCTGAAGTTTCCATCACTTCCAGTTTTTCCCAGGCACTGAAAAAGCCATTTTGTGATCTAATTGAATTAGTCGTTTTTACATAATGAAACCTGAAACCGGAAGGAAAGGATTATCTTTCTAAAATTAAAATGAAGCATAAGAAACTACTCTAAAGCAAGAGGTTATTTGGATAGAAAATTATGAAGTAAATAGATACAAAAATAAGAATTCAGAAACAATCACGGATAGTCTGTCAAGAGCCATTTTAGGTAAGCGTAGCAAATATTTGATTCCCTGCAAGGAGGATAACGGAAGAAAGTTGCTATTTGTCCCAAAGATGCACAGAACTACTTAGGAAGAAAGCAGCTCCTTGTGACACAGTGAAGATGGATAGACAGGGCACCATTGCAAAGATATCCCTTTACCTCTACAGATTTCTTTGGCTGATCTGTATTCTTCATTCCTCCCTTCCCCTCCCCCATGAAAAAATGTTCCTGTAGTATAGTTTACTGCAGTTTGGTTTTATCATCTCAATGTGGAAAATTGAAAGACAGGGAAAAAGTGGATAAAGTGACAAAAGTGGAATATGAAGAGAAAAAAAAATTAAAACTACAAATGAGTTTGAGGGAGTAGGGGAATAAAATTTGAAATCACATTACAGACTGTGATAACCATTTCTTATATTTGATGTAGAAGCTTAAAGGTTTTGTTTTGTTTTGTTTTCAAAGACAAATGCCTCATTTTTTAAAGTTTATTATTTTTTTGAGAGGTTGGGGAGGGGCAGAGAAAGGGGGAGAGAGAATCATAAGCAGGTACTGTACTGTCAGCACAGAGGTGGACGCAGGGCTTGAACTCACAAACTGTGAGATCATGACCTGAACCAAAGTCAAGAGTTGGATACTTAAAAGACTTGAGCCACTCAAGCCTAACATTTATCTCTAGGTCTTGAGGCTTAACACTTGCTTTATTGTCAATGCACTGAAAAGAAAAAAATACAAATTTTCAGCTATTAAAAGTAGAATTTTGCAGGATAAGTAGTAACTGAAAAACATGTCTTAGTCTTAGGTCATGCTAGGCAAAAGAAAAAGAAAGAAAAAGAAGAAAAAGAAGAAAAAAGAAAAAAGAAAGAAAGAAAGAAAGAAAGAAAGAAAGAAAGAAAGAAAGAAAGAAAGAAAGAAATCAGAATACAAAATTGCATCCATGTAAAGAGTGTACCAGTGTTCAAATCATGCACATGTATTGACACGGTCTGAGAGGACACATGCAAATGTAGAGTTCTTATATTTGTTAAAGTGATGGCATTATTGTTGGAATATATATTTCCTTCCTTATTATTTTTCTTCATGTCATAACTGCAGGTGCACCATAAATACAGCGGTTTAAATATGGCAGGACTATAAAGTTGCTAATGTACCCTATGCTCTCCTAGTAAAATGATTTGACAAACTTCCTTGGATTTGAAGTACATACTTCATGAATAAATATGTATTTTCTTTTCTTCCAAATGGTTCAGAGTTCCCTTTTAATGTACAGGACAAAATAAAATAAACATTTGAGGAATATGCAGAATCTGATAGACAAAGTTGGTTAGTTGAATCCACAGTCATACGTCAGTTGTTGCAATATTCCTCATACACTTAATGTATTCCTACTGTGATGGTTTTCCAATTCTGCTGATTAGAGTTTTATGATAAAACCAGAAATCACATTTAAAACACTCTAATTTGCTGCAGGCTTTAAGAAAAAGCCAACTATTAGGGAATTTAATTGTGAAATATTTCCAATCCACTCCACTGCTAAAACCAAGGATGCCATGATTTTATCTTACTGCTCTATCAATAGGTGCTTGGTACAGAGGAAGTCACAAAGAAGTGAAGGAAGACATCACATTGGTTCTTCCTTTAATTGAAGATACTGAACAAGCAAGCATTTAATATCCATTCTGAGCAATTTTAAAATCAGTAAAATATATCTGTCCCTCCAACAATTCTGGATAGTAGTAAGGACCAAATGAGGCAGTGAATGTGAAACAGATTTGTAATTTGCAAAAGGTAATAAAGAAATTATCATTCCTAAAATAGTCAGCCAGTCGTGATTTGCAGTACCTGAATAATTCAAGCATGTAGTCCTCTGGCCTTTTTCATTCTCTGAACAAATTCTGTCATTAGAAAGTGGATGCATTTCTATATGATTCATGTATTGCCCCTTTCCTGCACCCCTTATGAAACCGCTTCCTCCTTTGTTGGCTAATTAATGTTTGAAAAATATTCCAGAACCATTAGAAGAAACATCACATGTACTTAATTTGTACTTAGTGTAGCTAAAATCGGATCAAATATTGTGAATGCTGCATAACCATATATTTTCAATTTATTTCAAAGTTGGTAAATAAATAACACAAAATAGTGATTTAGTAGTAGAGTTTGAAGTGATCTTTAGTACTACCAAGTATTGGTTAGCTGTATTTTTTTTATCATTTAAAATATGCCAGAGTGCGTTTAAGTGCATTTGATACAATAGTGAACAAGATATGACCACTGACTTCCAGGGGCTTACCTTCTAATCAAAAGTCAATTGGAGGTTCAGAAAGGAAGTGAAGTCAAATGGTGGCCTAACGATGATCATATTTCAAAATTTTTAATTTCTATAGAGACAACAAATAACTAAGATGTTTACTTTGTTTTATCTTTCTGTTTGATACAAAAATGTCCTATAAAAAGTGGATCCATTAGGACAATTTCAAATACATAAGAAAAAATGCAGTTTTCATGAGAATTATTAATAAAATATAGAGACATAATGTTTTTAGTTATGGATTCACTCCTTGTTATTTTCTGTGTTTTCCACTCTGCCTCATTAATAATATTGATTTAGTCAACTTGTGCTTTACTGATACCATTGTGATACTTGCATGAAAAAGACTATGGTATTGTTATACATTTGCGCTTGAAAGGTGATATTTATCCATTATTTAATAGCTATCTGTAGTATCTTTTTCCTCCAATGTATGCAAGAAATAGGCTGTTTTATTATGATCAATACTAACATTATAAAGAAGAGAAAAGTAAAACAATAGATTGGAAGTGGAACAAGTAAGCCAGAATTCCAAACAGGGACACATTAAAGCAAAAACTCAGTAATGTTCATAAAACACTTCTGCCAGGCAATGGTGTTTACTTCATCTCACAGAAGCTGTGTAAGAATCTTTGAGATAAATATTTCTGCGTCTTAGAATAAAGAGCCTGAGGGTGAGAAATTTTAAGCATTTTGTCCCCAGAATGGGAATAAAAACATGGTTCAAGTTTTCCAAAGCAAATATTCTATTATAACATGTATTGACCTTTTATAAAGGGAGTATGGCATTAATAAGATCATCTGGAAAATTCTAATAGAAGCTTTGTAATTAAAATATTCAGGTGTATAAGATGCCTTTTTAAATAATGAAATTACCTCATTTTAATAATGATGGAGCATACCTTTTTTTTTGACTATAAGAAATTCATCTTTTTAAAAAGATTTTATTTAAATTCCAAGTAACGTTACAGTGTAATATTACTTTCAGATGTACACAATATAGTGATTCAACAATTCCATACAACACCCAGCGCTCATCACAAGTGCACTCTTTAATACTCATCACATATTCCACCCATCCCCCCACCTCCATTCACTCTGGAAACTATTAGTTTGTTCTTTAGTTAAGAGTCTGTTTCTTGGTTTGCCTTTTTCTCTCTTTTTTCCCCTTTGCTCTTTTGTTTCATTTCATAATTTCCACATGAGTGAAATCATATGGTATTTGTCTTTCTCTGACTGATCTCTTCAATTAGCATTATACCTCCAGCTCTATCCATGTTGTTGCAAATGGCAAGATTTCATTCTTTTTTATGGCTGAATAATATTCCATTGTATGTATATATCTATCTATAGATATGGATAAATACATCCAAAGATTTGTATCCATATAAATATATCCATCACACACACACACACACACACACACACACACACACACACACAGACGACTTCTTCTTTATCCATTCATCAGTCAGTGGGTGCTTGGCTGTTTCCACAGTCTGGCTATTGTAGGTAATGTTGCTATAAACATCAAGGTGACTGTATACCTTTAAATTAGTATTTTTGTATTCTTTGGGTAAATACTTAGTAGTGCAATTGCTAAGCGATAGTGTACTTATATTTTAAACTTTGTGAAAAACCTTCATACTTTTTTCAAGTGGCTGCATCAGTTTGCATGCCCACCAACAATGCAACAGTATTACCCTTTATACAAAGTCTTGCCAAAACCTGTTGTTTCTTGTGTTGTTGATTTTAGCCATTATGACAAGTGTAATGTAATATCTCACTGTGTTCCCTGATGATGAGTGATGTTGAGCATCATTTCATGTGTCTGTTGGCCATCTGTATGTCTTTGGAAAAATGTCTATTCATGTCTTCTGCCTATTTTTAATTGAATTATTTATTTTTGGGGTACTGAGTTTTATAAGTTCTCTCTATATTTTAGATATAACCCTTTATTGGATATGTCATTTGCAAATATCTTCTCCCATTCCCTAGATTGCCTTTTAAATTTATTGTTTCCTTTGCTGTGCAAAAGCTCTTTTATAATCCCAATAGTTATTTTTGTTTCCTTTGCTTCAGGAAACCTATCTAGAAAGAAGTTGCTATGGTAGAAGTTAAAGACATTACTGCCCGTGTTTTCCTCTAGGATTTTTGTGGTTTCAGGTCTCATATTTAGGTCTTCAATTCATTTTAAATTTATTTTTGTGTATGGTATAAGAAAGTGATCCAGTTTCATTCTTTTGATGTGGCTGTCCAGTTCTCCCAACACCATTTGCTAAAGAGACTGTCTTTCTCCCTTTGGATATTCTTTCCAGCTTTTTAAAATATTAATTGACTCTATGGTTGTGGGTTCACTTCTGGGTTTTCTATTCCATTTCATTATGCATCTATTTTTGCGCCAATACCATACTGTTTTGATCACTACAGCATTGTAACATAATTTGAAGTCCAAAATTATGATGCCTTCAGCTTTGCTTTGCTTTTTCAAGGTTGCTTTGACTATTCAAGATCTTTTGTGGTTAAATACAAATTTTATAATTGCATTAGCTCTATGAAAAATGCTACTGCAGTATTGTGATAGAATTACATTAAATGTGTAGATTGCTTTGGGTAATATACCACTTTCACAATATTCTTCCAAACCATGAGCATGGAATGTCTTTACATTTCTTTGGGTCATGTTTGATTTCTTTTATCAATGTTTTAAATTTTTTTAAAGAGCTCAGGTTTTTCACCTCTTTAGTTAGGTTTATTCCTAGTTATCTTATTGTTGTTGGTGCAACTGTAAATGAAAGTGATTCCTTACTATTTCTTTCAGCAGCTTCATTATTGGTATATAGAAAGGTAACAGATTTCTGTAAAACGGTTTTGTATCCTGCGACATTGCTGAATTTGTGTATCAGTTCTAGCAGTATTTTTGGTGGAGTCTTTTGGGTTTTATAGAGAGAGTATCATGCCATCTGCAAATAGTGAATATTTTACTTCTTCCTTGATGATTTGGATGCCTTTTATTTCTTTTTGTTGTTTGAATGCTGAGGCTAGCACTTCCAGTACTATGTTAAATACCAGTGGTGAGAGTGGAATGCCTGTCTTGTTCCTGACCATGGAGGAAAAGTGCTCAGTTTCTCTCCATTGAGAATAGTATTAGCTGTGGATTTTTTGTATATGGATTTTACTATGTTGAGATATGTTCTCTCTAAACCCAGTTTTGTTTTGTTTTGTTTTTTATCAAGAATGGATGCTGTACTTTGTCAAATGCTTTTTATGCGTCTATTGAAAGGATCAGATAGTTCTCAACCTTTCTTTTATTAGTGTGGTGTATCACATTGTACAATTGTGAATAATGAACAACATTTGCAAACCAGGAATTAATCCCATTGATCATGATGAATAATTTTTAATGTATTATTGGATTTGGTTTGCTAGTATATTATTGGAATTTTTGCATCCATGTTCATTAGTGATATTGGCCTATATTTATCTTTTTTAGTGGAATCTTTATCTAGTTTTTATATCAGTGTAATTCTGGCTTCAGAATAAATTTGGAAGTTTCCCTTCCTCTTGTATTTTTTTTAAAGTAGATTGAGATGAATGGGTATTAACTCTTCTTTAAAGATTTGGTAGAATTAACCTGTGAAGCCATCTGGTGCTGGACTTTTATTTGCTAGAATTTTTTAAATTATTGATTCAGCTTCTTTGCTTATCAGTCTTATCAAGTTTACTATTTCTTCCCGTTTCAGTGTTAGTAATTTATACATCTCTAGCAATTTACCCATTTCTCCCACATTGTCCAATTTGTTGGCATGTAGTTTTTCATAATAGTCTCTTATAATTGTTTCTATTTCTGTGGTGTTGTTATTTCTCCTCTTCCATTAACGATTTTATTGTTTGGTCCCTTTCTCTTTTATTTTTGATAATTCTAGCTAGTAGTTTGTCAGTTTTATTTATTTTTTCAAAGAACTATATTCTGGTTTCAGTGATCTGTTCTATGTCTTTTTTAAGTTTCTACATCATTTATTTCTCCTCTAATCTTTATTGTGTCCTTCCTTCTGCTGGCTTTAGGCTTTGTTTGTTGTTCTTTTTCTACTGCTTTAGGTTGTTTTTCCGAGATTTTCCTTACTTTTTACAGTGGGCTTGTATTGCTATATTCTTCCCTCTTAGAATGGCTTTTGCTGCATCCCAGAGGTTTTGGACCATTGTGTTTTAATTTTCATTTGCTTACATGTAGCTTTTAATTTTTTATTTGATTTCCTGGTTGAGCCATTCATTGTTTGGTAGCATTTTGTTTAACCTCCATGTATTTGTGGTCTTTCTATATTTTTTCTTGTGGTTGACTTCCAGTTTCATAGCATTGTGGTCAGAAAATGTGCATGGTATTACTTCAATATTTTTTATTTGTTAAGTGTGATTTATGACCTAATTTATGATCTGTTCTGGGCAATGTCCCATGTGCACTTGAAAAGAATGTGTATTCTGATATTTTAGGATGGAATGTTCTGAATATATGTTAAGTCTATCTGGTCCAGTGTGTCATTCAAAGACATTGTTTCCTTGTGTATTTTCTGTTTAGATTATCTGTCCATTGATTTAAGTGGGGAGTTACAGTTCCTTACTATCATTGTATTATTATGAACTAGTTGCTTTATGTTGGTTATAAATTGTTTTATATATTTGGGTGCTTCTATATTGGGTGCATAAATACTTAAAATTATTATATCTTCTTGGTGGATTGTTCCTTTTATTACAATATAGTGCCCTTTTTTGTTGTGATAGTCTGTTTTAAAGACTAGTTTGTCCAATATAAGCATTGCTATCCTGGCTTTCTTTTGACATCCATTTGCATGATAAATGTTTCTCCACTCCCTCACTTTCAAACTGCAGGTGTCTTTAGGTCTAAAATATGAGTCTCTTGTAGGCAGAATATAGATGGGTTTTGTTTTTTTTTTCCATTCTGACACCCTACATCTTTTGATTAGAGCATTTAGTCCATTTAAATTCAAAGGAATTAGTGCCATTACTTGTTTTGTCATTGTTTCTGGACATTTTCTCTGATCCTTCCTTATCTTTGTTACTTTTTGTCTCCCTGTAATATTTCTTGCAGGGCTGGTTTAGTGGTCACAAATTCTAGATTTTGTTTGTCTGGGAAACTTTTTATCTCTTCTTCTATTCTGAATGACGGCCTTGCTTGATAGAGGATTCTTGGCTGCAGATTCTTCCCATTCAGCACTCTGAATAGATCATGCCACTCCCTTCTGGCTTGCCAAGTTCCTGTTGAGAAATCTCTACCTAGCCTTATGGGTTTTCCCTTTTAAGTTAAGGACTTCTTTTGTCTGGTTACTTTGAAGATTTTTTTCTTTATCACTATATTTTGGAAACTTGATTACAATGTGTCTTGGTTTTGCCTTGCTTTTGTTGATTTTGATGGGAGCTCTGTGCCTCCAGGATCTGGATGTCTTTTTCCTTTCCCAGACTAGGGAAGTTTTCAGCTATTAATTCTTCAAATAATGTTCTGCTCCACCACCCTCTCTCTTTTCTTCTCAAATTCCTATAATACAAATGTTTGATTATTATGCTTGATAGAGTCACTGAGTTCCCTAAGTCGATTCTCACATGGCATAATTTTTCTCCCTTTTGTTCAGCTTCATTATATTTCATTCTTTTATCTTCTAGGTCACTAATTCATTCCTCAGCATCTTCCAGACTGATGTCCATTGCATCAAGCCTGTTTCCAGTTTCATTTAATGAATTCTCATCTCTGATGAATACTTTATTAGCTCTTTTATCTCTGCGGTAAGGGTCTCACTGATGTCTTATATTCTTTTCTCAATCCCAATGAGTATCCTTATGATTCTTGCTTTAAATTCTCCATAAGGCACGTTACTTATAATCCTTTTGCTTAGATCTTTGACCATGGCCTTATTTTGTTCTTTCGTTTGGGATAATTTCCTCTCTCAGCATTTTGTCTATGTCTCTGCCTTCTTCTCTGTGTTAGAAAAGTCAGTTATGTCTCCTGCCCCTGAAAGTAACGGCCTTATGAAGAAAAGGTCATGTAGTGCCCAGGGCGTGACCCTTCAGGAAGTGTTTCCATTGTGTGCTGTGTGTGCTCTGCTGTTGTGTTTTGGCTGCTCTGTACTTAAGACCAATCATCTGAAGAGGTTCTCCTTGACTGCTATGGGCAGTGTTTCATCCATGGTCTGAATGTGGCACATTTTAACAAGATGTACTTTGGTTTGCTTGTGAAATAAGTGGATACCACTTCCACCAGAACTGAGGCCCTGCAGAACTCTCTGGTCAGGAGACATGTTGTGGGCTGGGGTGTGTGCTAATTTTCCGGGGGAGGGGCCCACTACACCGGATGTGAGGGAAGCTTGACTAAGATGGTAATCCCACTAGAACATAGGAGAGTGGGGCTTGGTATAAGCAAGTTAGCCAGCCAGTGTTGGTGCTGCACTGCTTCCTGCAGGTAGCTCTATGTTTATGCTGAGGGGCGAGGGAGGGAAATGGCAATAGCCAACTCTTTTGTTCCCAGAGAGGAATCTTCATGAATGCTGCCTCTTAGAGATGAGCTCTGAGATCAGTGAATAATCTCTCTGCCATGTGCCCCCCTCCACCCCCAGTGTTCTTAAGATTGCTGTTTCCACAGTTTGCCCCCAGGTTTTTTGCCTGTATTCTCTCCAGGAGTAGGACAGGGCCCTCTGGCCTCTATACCAGCCAAGTCTGGTGACCTTTAAAACTCACTGGTTTAAAACTTAAGCCTCACTGGTTTTAAGAACTTACAAAATTCAGCCCCTCTCACGTTTATAAGCCAATGGCTTTGGGGGAAATGTTCTCCTTTGTGTTACCCTGTGTGCTCCCCTCTCTATTTCTTACCCTTCTCCATGATCATGGCTCCCTCCCCTCCAAAGCACCTGTTACCTGTTTCACTCCTAAACCATGTCTCTGTTCTTCCTACTTTCTTTGATCTCACCTCCTATATCCCTTTAGTTGTGGAGTTTGTTCTGTCAGTCTTCAGGTCAATTTATGGGGTATTTAAGGTATGCTAACAGTTATCTAGTTGTGATCATGGGAAAAGACAAGACTAGGGTCCTCCTACTCTGCCGACATCTTCTTCTTGACCAAGAAAAAACCCATCTTGGGCAAGAGAGAGGAAGGATGAGAGGGAGGCTGGAGAAGTCTTTCTTCCATTAGGAAACCACAATAAAGAATTATAGTGTAGAAAATGCTGAAGTTGGAGGCACTTGAGTTGTTCAGTCAGTTAAGTGTCTGACTTCAGCTGAGGTCATGATCTCACAGTTTGTGAGTTAGAGCCTCATGCCAGGCTCTGTGGTGACAGCTCAGAGCCTGGAGCCAGCTTTGGATTCTGTGTCTTCTTCTCTCTCTGCCCCTCCCCCACTCATTGTCCGTCTCTCTCTCTCTCTCTCTCTCTCTCAAAAGTAAATAAACTTTAAAAAATTAAAAAAAAGAATATTATGAAGTTGATAGACTCTAAAGTTTTAAAAATAAATAAAAGAACGATTTTACAGAGCATGTGAGAGGGAAAATGTTTTATAAAAATTCTTTGACCTAAATAAATAAATAAATAAATAAATAAATAAATAAATAAACAAATGCCTAGAAAGGAACATAAAACAGAGACTTACACTTATCAAAAACTATGAATAAACTTAAATTACTAATAAGAATTCTGAAAAAAGTGATCAATCCTGATGCAACTCAAATGGTATTTGAATGTTTGTGAATGAGGTAAAATAATCAGTAGAACAAAAGAAGAGGAACCCAGGCAAAATCAAACCCATTCTCCTTAAGGTCACTACATTAAACTATAGATATATCAGGGCATTGTCACATTTTACCATCACTTTGTCTAGTGAGATTGAGGTTTCTACCTGATTTGGTTGGGGACTAATTTAAGAAATCACAGGGAGATTTTAAAATTGTCAAATTATTAATAGGAGGAGGAATTTGGACTCTGGTTTTCATACCAGAAATTTTCATACATTCAATCACATTTGAATCTGTGATTTTACCCTAAAAGTCAACTTTTAATGGGCATCAAGAACAGGTCACAATGGTACATCTTGAACAGCTAATCATCTCAATAAATTAGATCAGTCACTTTCTTATTTTATTATGTTTAGAAAATATTTAACCACTCTAGAACTAAAGTCTGTAATTCTGAAATGCTAGTGCTAATACCTACCTCTCTGCATTTTATATTCATTCTTTCATTCACTCACTCACTCGTTCAATATTTACTCAGTACCTATTGTGTTTCAGGCATGGTGGTGTATGGCGATTTATATATATGTGTATATATTTGCCTACTATTCCAGTGAGGCAGAAAGACTTACACATACATTCTAAAATATTAGGTAGTGAGAGTACTATGAGGCAAGGAAGAGACAAAGGCAATCACAAGTGATGACTAATGCAATTTATGGAGAACGGTTCAGAGAACTCACTGAGAAGGTGACATTGACAATCAAGTAGGGGTATGCATGGTGTTATCAAAGAACAGTGGGAAATCTGGTACAGCTGAATCAAAATGAACAAAGACAAATTACAGAAAAAAAATTTTTCTAAGGGTAGCCAGGGGTTAGATCATGGAAAAGTCATGATAAAGAGGCACTAAAGGTTGAGATGAGACTAGGATATATAAATCAAATGGACATCCTTATTTCTGTGGTCTTATATTAAAGAGCCAGAATTATATCATCTTGCATTTAATCCATGCTTTTTGACTGTACAAATTTCTCTTGCACTTGGGTAATGGGTTTGAAAAGTTCTAAAATCATAAGAGCACAGTGCTCATAATGGGTATGAATGTTAAACACTAAACAACAACAAAACACACCCACTTTAGTCCATAAACCTTACTGCCTAGAGACTCAAAAATGACAGTGAACATTACATATAAGCAAAGAATTAAAGATTTACCAGGGTCATTTTGAGATGTCACTAGATGTTTTCCATTATTCTTTTCAGTTATCAATCACCATGTCTCTTAATATGTTCTGGGGAAGCACATTATCCCCAATATACAAGGTCCAAGACTAATTTTCCTACCTGTATCCATTTTTCCTTACCTTATCTCATGTCTTGAAAGCATGAACTAACAGGGAGAAATATGAATGGAATTGGATGTGAATATTCATGTGATTGAAACAGCTGAGCTAGAATGTTTCTCCTTGCCAAAACTGGATATGTAACCATGTCTACACTTTACTTCCACAGTTCTAGTTTAATGCTTGTTAACAAATTGTACAATAAACACTGGCAACCTGGAGTGTAAGCAAGAGAAAATATTAAAATATATAATGGATATGAAATCCATGCTGAATGAGGGATTCTACAAAGAATGGAGGATACTGGTCTAGATTAGAAAGAACAGGAAAATAACACTTCTACCAACAGCTCCCATGAAAAAGAAAGCCCTGAACAGGATAGGCTTTCTGTGAGTAATAAGGTCAATGTTACTGGATATATTAAATTAAATAAATAATTGTTTTATGAAGGGAGGTTACAAAGTGTCAGGGCTCAAAGATGGGACTGAAAGATTACTAAATTCTTAGCCCTCAATGTGCTTCTCTTATAATGTGAATACTCAATGCACAGACATAGGAAAGAATCTCAAGACAATTTTATCTCCATTTTCCCTATGACATTTCTGGAAGAACAAAGAAATTCATGTGACATCAATAAAGGCTTATGCTGCATCTAAGAAAGAAAGAAAAGGAAGAAAAACAGGACAAGGAAAAAAAAAGGAAGGAAGGAGAGAGAGAGAGATAAAAAGAGAGAGAGAAGTAGAGAAAGAAAGAAAGAAAGAAAGAAAGAAAGAAAGAAAGAAAGAAAGAAAGAAAGAAAGAAAAGAAAAAATAAAGATATAAAGAGAGGTGGATATAGATATAAACAGTATAGATATCCATATATGGACTTATTTTCCCTGATCTTTGCTTCTGGGTCTATTTAGTACCTACTATTTAGTCGTTTAGTAACAGTATTTTATTAGCACAAAATTAAGATAATTTCTCTTATTTCATGCTGAAAAATGCATTTATCACCATCATTTCAAAAAGCAATTTCTTTAAGCATTTAAAAGTCATATTTCCCACAGTTGTAGTCATGATACATATAATATTTCTCTTTCTTTGTATTATTAATTGCATTTTCTATATTAATACCAGTACTTAATAAATGTATTTCAAAACATTGCACAACATTCCAAGTATTTCCTGCTTTCCATAATTTACTCAACCAACTTTCTACTTTGTGATTTTTCACCATTATAAATAAGACAGTATATATATTTGGGCAAAAAATGTTTTCCTCCATGTTTTTGTTGGTTCCTTATGATACTTTTCAGAAATTGAACTCTTGGCTTAAGTAATATAAATATTTTAAAAGATTTTTAATCTATGAAAATTAACTTTCAAATGACTAATAACCTTTTTAGACTATTTTAAACATATTTTAATGAATTGTAATGCAAACTTTTCGAAGACTGTAATTAGTATCTCTGTCAGTCTATGCATGATACATTTAGCTGAGTTTTAATATTAAAACACTGAGCAAATTTCCTTGGGATGTTACGTGGTGTTAATTCTCATCATCACTCACACTTAGGGCTTATTCTGTACCTGTCTCTTTATGTAGTTTATCTTGTTCAATTTTCAGAACAATTCTGAGAGAGGTCTTATTATTTTCCCTTTTTTGCAGATGAGGATACTTAGTTTAGAGAGATTATACTCCTTGTCACACAGATAAGAAATGGTAGACAATGGAATCGACATTGCCAGACTGCAGAGTTGATCTTTTTTGAAAGCGTACTATATTGTTTATTTATGCATTTCAATGAGTTTTTTAAATTGAGTTCTGTCTTTTAGAGTATGTTCTCTGTAAAGTGGCTGTGTCCAGTAGTATACTGATAAACTGGCTCTCCAATAATAATGACAACAACAAGCACTGAATTGCAATATTTACTGATTTTTGTGTTATTTCCACTTCTATGTGAAGTCATAGAATGTGGAGAGATGCAGACAATCAGCTCTCTTAAGCTGATGCAGCTGGCTCCAGCACATCAGTGGCTGTACCAGTTATTTTTTTTTTATTGTCTTTCGGCTCCCTCTTAATGACACTGGAACTGCACCCTACAAACATTTCTCCTTCATCACTTGGCTCTGCAAAAAGGGCACTGGCAGACCAGAGCAGAAAGACCAGGTTTCCCTCAGTGGTTCCACCATTCTCCCTTTCAGCAAAGGAGGCAATGGATTATTAAAGAAAAGATAAGCAACCATGATAGAAAGTTTCTCAGCCACTTGGTAAGTGCTTCCTATGAATCGGCTCTGGCCCGTTCACTATGCGACATTTCATTATTACTGACAGTTGGTGTTTCTGAGGCTGCCACACTCTTCAGCAAGAGTTACATCTCATCCTTAGTTTTTCTCTGGTTCACTTTCCTTTAGCCTAGACATATTTGTTGCTTTCTGCAGTTGAAATTTCTGGACCACTGAAGCGCCTTCTTTAACCATTAATAGTCATCTATTAAATTCATCATACCATTTGAATTACAGGCATGGTTTTTATCTCCTTTTTGGACTGTGATTGGTACATGAACTCAATAAAATAAACAACAACAACAACAACAAAACAAATGAAAAATAGGTTGCAAATCTCTTACCTTTGACCCCAAAGTTCCCAGCAGCATATGTAAGGCCTAAATGAAGCAATCCTTCAAACTCTGAATCAAGAGCCAAGGGATGAATGAGTGTAACCTGTATTAAAATAAATAACAATAGTTGTATTAATAATGGTAATAACCTGCAGTGAGTGTTTATTACCTGTGAAGAATATGTCAAGATCCATTATGAAATAAATCATCCTCAAATTTCTCTTTTGAAGTGAGTAGTCATTTTACAGATAAGGAAACTAAGGCCAAGGGACATGCAGAGCCAGAACTCTACTCTAGGCTAGAGGCTTTAAAACTTGTTCTCTTCAGAACTTATTCTAATGTTAAAAAAAGTCATGCAGTGTAATCATTAAGATATTAATTTTGAGGAAATATCTACTTAGAGAAAGAAGATACTTGAATATTGAATTTTATTCTATTCTGATGTGTTCCACAATTATTTTATTCTCGTATTTCAGAAGTTAAAGAATTTTCTAGAATTAAAAAAAATGCAGATAATTTCCCAGGCACTTCTTTCACTTGAAGAAATGATTTGGAAACTAGAAAAGTTGCTTCATTTCTTTAATACCTGGAAATTTCTCAACTAATGCTGAGAATAAAAGACCTGCCAAATTCGCTAATTATCCTTAATATTCAATTCTCAAGTATAATGAATTCCATTTTCACACATATCTGAGAAAATTACAATGGAAAGTTAATATGTTGCCTTTTGCTGGGTTTCAGTGAATACCTCAATATGCAAGCAGATTTCAGTCTGAACTTGGTGGCAGAGTCACATTTAACCTCTCACACCTGGATCAGATGTCAGCCATACGCATCCCCAATGCCCACCGTTCTAATACTGTAACTTCAGTGTGACTCCAATGAGTCAAGATATTTACAGCATGATCCCACTTTAGACCACGGAAGTTCCCCAGTGCTTAGGAAATTCGTCAATTGCTTCACTACATTGCCCAACCTCCCTGCCCTTAATCAGGGACATATGACATCTTACTGTTACCATACTTATATCATTCTGTGGACAAAAGGAATGTGTATTACTTTCAGGATGAAGCACTGAAGAGCAGTCTTTTTTTTTCTGCTGTGAGATCCAAGAATGTGTTGATAATGCGGATATAAGGTGTATGGGGTAGGAGAGTTCTTAGCATTAATACTATGGACGTTTTGACCAGGTAATTCTCAGTGTGGGGTACAGGAGTCTGTCCTGTACATTGTAGGATGTTCAGTAGTATCCTTAGCTTATACTCATTAGCTCCTAACATCATTCTCTCCAGTTATGACAATAAAAATTAGTCTGACACTGCAAATATCCTCTAGAGGAGAAACTAGCCTGAGCTATAAGATGGTAGAACTTTCATTAGCCTAAGTCTTCAGAAACTAAATGGAACTTAACACCTCACTCCTCTATATTGCATAGTATATGTAAAATGAAATACATACACACAAACTTTAAAAACAATAAAATAAAATTGTTAAGCCAATAAGATTTAGGAGTTGTTTGCTATTGCTGGAGAGCTTATCCTCATTAATACATATTCTAATTTGCTTTTCCCTCAGATCTCAGCCCTTCGTCAGGAGGGACTTCTCTGAAATATTGAACCCATCAGACTATGCCAGTGACTTCTCTTGATTCTGGATCATCTTTCATTTTTCTTGAAAATAGTTACCCAGTGAAGTGATTTATTAACACTTGTTTTACTACTAGTCTATAAACTCTTATGAGGGCACAAATCTATCTCAGTAGACATTTATTTGGCTTTCCAATACATGGTGTAATGCCTATATTATACCAGATTCCAAATATGTATTTTTTGAAGAAAGATGCAAGAAGGAAAGGAAAGGAAAGGAAAGGAAAGGAAAGGAAAGGAAAGGAAAGGAAAGAAGGAAGGAAGGAAGGAAGGAAGGGAGGAAGGAAAGGGAGGAAGAAGGAAGGAAGAAAGAAAGAAGAAGAAAGGAAGGAAGGAAGTCATTTAAGAGAAAAGCAACATTTAAGGTTCTGTAAGATAAAGAAAAACTGAGATTGCAACCCATGTTTTCTTCCTCTTTCATCTACAGTGAAAACATTTAAACAGTAAAGGAATATTGGTAAAAATACAGTATGTTTACTTGATATTTACTAGCATGGTAAATATCATAGGATTATTGAAAAATATAGAAAAATTGAGGAATATTATACTAATAGGTAATAAAATGAGTTAATATTTTATATAATTCAAATTATTTCCATTTTCATCAACCCTCATTCATCTTAGGTTTTCAGTTTTATTTCTGGGTTTCTGTGCATGTGTGTCATGTTGTGTTATATTACCATTGATACAAGTAATATGTCCATGCTGAATAACTATGCATATCTAACACTAGCAGGATACTTAGCAGCAAATTAATTTCCTGTCAAAGCCATGGCATCTGTGTTTTAATTACTAAAATTCTAAATTTAGTGGAAAATTTAAGTATGCTTTCTTATTATAAACATCATTAGTATTTCTAGGGCAAACAAATATAACAACTAAAGTGGTTATTAGGGAAATGGTATTTCAGTGTGAATTTATGCTTACCAAATATAAGTGTCCTATTCAGATGTCATTTATGTGATTGGTTCTATTTTGGAGACAAGCATTTCGAGATACGAATTTTCCCTTCAAACGCAAATTTACAACAATAGCTTTCACTTAGAATCATTTCTTTTGTCTTCACCTAGACTATGGATTTCTTAGGATTAATATGCAGGCATTTTAAGAAATATGCTGCCTTCATGAGGATGTTTATCTTAAAAATGTATGAATGAATATGTTTTTGGTTAAACCTGTTGGTCTCATAGGGCTTCCCCAGATCCTTGGCTACTTATCTTTCCACACACTAAAGATGTGCCTTTCCCCTAAGGATCCAGGCTGTTGAGCTAACGTCGTAAATGCCCTCTTTTAAACAATGACCTCTGTTTTACACCCAATAAGTAATTCACATACTGATTTCAAGAAAGACTTTCACCATGGCAGATTGCAAGGGTATGTGCAAGTACATTTTTCTCTGAAATGTGCAGTTCAGTAGTTTTGACCTTTACATTAAGGGTTAAGAAATTTCCAAATGATTTAAAGGTGAGGCAATTCCTATGTGTAAACACAGACATTTGGGATGCTCACATTATCCAGAAGTTGCTCTTTATTAAGGGGTATACTGCCTTCAATTATCATTGCAGAAATCAGAATGGTATCTTGGGAGGTGATATACATCTCATTTTGTTTCTATCTTGCATTTAAATAAGTGCTTTCCTTCTGCAGATTTAGCTACTACTGTATCTTGTTGGAATAGACAGCAAATTTGAGTGTCTCTTGCTAAACACACATATGTGAAGTTGAAATAGTATTAATCTCAAATAATTCCATTAAATCAGTATGCAAGTTGATTGTGAACTTGGATGCCTCCAAGTGCCTTGGGCACTATTCTTTCTTATGAAAAAAGAAAATCACTCTTGCCCTGAATACAAAACAAGAAAATCATACATTCTCTATGTTATTCTAAACACCATGCAGACATACACACACCACACACACACACACACACACACACACACACACACACACACACACACCTTACACCCAAGATACATATAGATTTTCACCTGATTAGTTGCTGCTCATAATTCAG
Organism: Puma concolor; assembly: GCF_028749965.1. Classification (NCBI taxonomy): domain Eukaryota; kingdom Metazoa; phylum Chordata; class Mammalia; order Carnivora; family Felidae; genus Puma; species Puma concolor. The sequence continues at coordinate 23,603,887 of NC_141681.1, read as the reverse complement.
GTTTTAGTGCCAGTATCACTTTTCTAGTTGTGACTACCAAAATGCACCTGTGAGGTGTGTTTTTTTCTTGATATATTTAAAGAGTCACTGTCCTTCCATTCCTAGCACTTACCTCAGTTTGTCTTATACATTTATTATTGTGCTCATTTCATTAACATCTCTCTCCCTCTTTAGGTTCTCACATGTAAGGAGGCATTATATCTGGTTTTTGTCCCCATTGTATTCCCTGAGCCAAAAAAAGAGGTTTAGGCAGGTAGTAAAAGTTGAAAGGCCTTAATAGGTGGATGAATAAAGCATAGCATATGGTTTTTAGTAGAAGAGAATTTGTCTTCTCAGTGTTCCTATAATTGGTACAACTTGGTGCCAGTTCAAGTTATGTTTAAATTTCCTGTTTAATAAGAACCACATAGATGACCCTTGCTCTCTAGTTAATTCAGTGAGGATACATATGCTGCAGGCTTGTAAGCAGATCTTAAGCGGAAAGCTTATTTGATGGGGGAAATCTTAAAAGCAAACATGGAGGGGAAAAAAATCAGTGTTTGATTAGTACTAGAGTAACTCCTAATTTACAGGTTCCTTTTCTTCTATATGCCTTCTCTTGAGCCCTGTTACACCTATGCTTAATTTTTTGTATGTGGCTTTTAATGACCTTCCTAAGATAATCCTCTGATTTCAGACCTAAAGGCCTTTGTAAGCTGACTATGCTTACTGCCTAACCTCGTTTCCTTACATATGCCTTTTAGCAGCAGTATACAAACTTTTAACTCACTGACACCCTCAAACTGGACCTCAGTTTCTACTCCTTCAAAAATGAAGGGTATGACCCTTCTCCATGGGCCAAACATATCTTCTATGAGGCCAAATGCCTTATAAAGGTATCGAAGCTTGTATTTATTCAACAATTTTTTACTGAAAACCTATAATCCATTAGGCATTTGACCCAAGCATGACTGGCTATTCTGTCAACAGAGGGAATACAGATGAGGAAATGAGTTAGTTAGGATTAAATTTCATCATGGTCAAAGTATTTGTGATTTTCCTGGGATGAAAACTTAGGAGTGAAACTTTACAGGTTTTGTTCAACTCCCAAACATCTTTATACTCAATTCAAGTCCCATATTCTCTAAGAAATCTGCTGAACAATGAATGTTCTCATTACCAAGAAGTGGATGCCCACATATATGGCATCCAATACATCTTGTATTGTTTTCTGAAAGTTCTGAATTTAAGTACCACCTTCCAATATGATAAGATATATGAATGGCTAAGAAAAATAATTATCTTAGAGTCAGCATAGTAGGGATTGAGAGGGGAAACATACAAAAATCCATAAAAGATTTAGATAGGATGCTGATTTACTAGCAGTTCATCATGATCAAAATACTTGACCTCAAATGTGAATTTCATATAATACACTTGAAAAGAGACCACATGCATATGAAGTCTTCTTTTTAGGATAGAGTTTATGATGTAAGTTGGACTCCCATAAGGTGATAACTAAGAATTCAAATATCTAATACCAAAGCATTAAATTAAAAAAGCTCCCAGCCCTCCCCTTGCCATCTAGATCTGTACCAAGATACAAAAAGAAAATTTGTTTGAGAGGCATTGTTTGGAATAGAAAAAAGGGGTGGCTACCTTTAGGCAGGATAGAGACAGAAGTGTGAAAGTGTAGAAGAGAAAAATAGAGTGTGTGAAAAGTGAGTGGAATCTACAGTGGTTCACCCATGAGACTCCTGATTGACAGAGGAGCCAAGAAGTTTTACTTGGTGTTTTGGGAATAAGAGGATTTGTCCCTTTGGTAACACGATGGCAGTGGGCACCAGAGAGATGGTGGCATCCATGACTCATCTAGGTGAAAACTGGCAAGCCTTGGGACTATGAGCAGCATGTGAGATTGAAAATCCTGTGGGCTAAGAGAAAGCCCCTAAAGTTATCTAAGAACAGCTGCCCAACCCCCAAAGGCAATTTTAAGAATTCCGTGGAAAGAAAGAAAGAAAGAAAGAAAGAAAGAAAGAAAGAAGAAAGTCCATGTGGGAGACAAATTCAGAATGGCATTCTGTTATAAGGGGAGGAGGGGAATTAATGGAAGATATTAATGAGAGCCAATATCCACATACTCATTATCTTTAATTCTGTCAATATTATGTGGATATAATTTTCCTAAAATTGCCTTTTAAAAATTTTTGTAATGATTATTTTTGAGAGACAAAGACAGAGAATGAGCAGGGGAGGGGCAGACAGAAAGGGAGACACAGAATCTGAAGCAGGCTTCAGGCTCTGAGCTGTCAGCACAGACCCCAAAGTGGGGCTCAAACCCATGAACCATGAGATCATGACCTGAGCAGAAGTCAGATGCTTAACCAACTGAGCCACCCAGGAGCCCATAAAATTGTCTTTGTTTAACTCAATCCTGAACCCTTACCCTAGCAGAGAAAAGAATACAACATCACTTTGAAGCCATATGACATATAATACAGTGGGATGTCTTTCAAGGTCTCAGATTCATTATCTTCTGGGGGAAATTGGACTTTCCACTGTCAGTTAAGTGTTCCCCATTCTGAACTCACAGAAATAAACTACATGTCTCTTTGAATTTAAATATCTGATTCTAGGAATTTAACCAGGTATCACCTATCAGGTATTTGTCCATTCATTTATGTATTTATTCAACCATATGTTAGGCATATAAAACAAAAAGGAAGAACTAAACGAAAACCAAACTGGATTTTAAAATCCCTCCCTACATCTCCATATGATGATTTTTCCCCCTAACAAAATCCTTCTTTATGAAGTAAGTTAATTAGCTTAATAACCTCTACTTTGAAAGTAAAATTATCTAATTATGCCAGCAATCAACGCCCAAATAAATTTGCCAGTGAATAGAGGTTAGAAAATGACACTGTTGGTGTTTTCTCTGTATAATCGGAGCAGTTATTGACCTTTCCAACTGACCATTCAAAAATTTTTTTTAACATTTATTTATTTTTGAGAGACAGAGGGCAAGCAGGGCTGGGGCAGAGAGAGAGGGAGACACAGAATTGGAAGCAGGCTCCAGACTCTTAGCTGTTAGCACAGAGACCGATGCAGTACTCAAACTCATGAACCGTGAGATCATGACCTGAGCCAAAGTTGAACGCTTAACCGACTGAGCCACCAGGGGCACCCCCAACCGACCATTTTTAAAATTCAGTATTCTGTCTAATTTCTTTATGTAAAATAAAATCATCTGCCTACATATTATCATTCCCTATTTTACAAATGAATTTTATAAAAGTTCAGTTAAACTAACTGCAATGCAAATCATGTTAACATTCTTTAATAACAACTATTAAAAATTTAAAGATATATATGTATGATAGTCACATATTATAAATGTATACTTGGATATTTTAACAAAATATTTTTTGTTTAGCACAGGAACATCTAACGTAAGTTTATTTGCTCTCAGGAAGATAATCACAAGTTTTTAGAAAATTATGGAAACATCATTCTTTATTAGTATACAAGGGGTTAATTTTCCACAAATACACTGTTAGTCAAGACAATGGAGGCTACTTGAACGCATCAATAATATAATTTGACTCTATCTTTCCTCAATTGTAAGATTCCATTTTGTTAATTATGATTATAACAAAAGCATTAAACCTCGCAAACAGAGAAGACCGATTAGATTCTCTACCTTGCTCTTTGAAAAACAGGGAATGATTTCTGTTCCCCTCCCCTCTTCTCAGCCCCAGGGACTTTCTCAGGTAAACTCTTTTTAAAACTTACAAATACTGGAAAAAGTACCCTTGGGGAAATATTCTGAACCTCAGAGGATCCTTCAGGCATTTTTTTTGTCTTTCTTGAAACTCAGTCTGCTTTAGGTTTTCGCCCTCCACACTACTCTGGTTTTACCTCCTGCCACCCATTTTATAATACCTTATGCCTGAAAGGGCGTGGTACTCTAAAGAGAGGCTCTGTCTCTATCCAAGTCATAACTACCAATCAGTGACTGCTTCCCAGGGGCTATACTCTGTGCTGTGCATAAAACGGTCTATCCCTCAGACCAACACTTGTATCTATTTGTGGACAGATGAAGAAACTGGGGTTCAGTGACTTAAAATAGATCACTCAAGAAAAAGCAAAGGTCAAAGAAATGGTACAACAAAAATTCTAACCAAAATTATTAAACGCTTTGAGCACCTGGGTGGCTCAGTCCATTGAGTGTCCAACCTTTGGTTTCAGCTCAGGTCATGATCTTCTGGTTCATGAGTTTGAGTCCCATGTCTGGCTCTGAGCTGACAGTGCAGATCCTCCCTGGGGTTCTCTCTCTCCCTGTCTCTCTGCCCCTCTCCCTCCTCAAAATAAATAAATAAACTTAAAAAAAAATTAAACTTTCAAAGCCCTTTGGAATTCAATCATGATGTGTCTCCCTGGAAGCTAAAAATGAGGATTTGATGAAAAGGTTGTCTCAATATACAAGCAAAAAGTGTAAACACCCAGGTTCACAGTTTCATTGTAGAAGCTATAACCAATCATTCATTCTGTGCTCTCTTTTGTATCTGTTAATTCAAGCATGAGGGTCCTGTATGTCCCTGTCACTGCAGTTCTCAGGTGAGTTCATGCTCTCAAAACTACAAATGTATCTAGGAACTTCCAAAACCAGGCCTACATTTAGATTGAAAGACTACCCATTCAGAAAATGAGTTGTCCTTTTGAAGAGAATAATTTAAATAGGAATAATGCACACAAACAGACCCATACTTAAATATTCTGCATAGTGTGCCCACATCTCATGTGATAATTCAATATAGTAATGAATTTCTCCTCTTATCTTTGGTGCTAAGTTCCCACAAGTTGTTTATTTTCCTACCTCTCATAACTTCAGCTACTTACACATGTGTTCTTACTCAGATTGCCCCAGCCACACTGGTTTTCTATTTTTCTGAATATGCGATCTGTTCTGCCATTAGCACTTGCTGTTTTCTTTGCTTAGAAAACACTTCTGCCACCTCTACCAATGGCTGACTCTTTTTCAGCATAAACGCCATCTTCTCAGAGACGCTTTCCTTGATGTCTTAAGTCAGGTTTCCCAAAAGCCAATCTATAGGTTAACCAACCATCTTGGTTTGCTCAGGACTATCTCCTTGTGTGTAGGTATTCTCCTACCTGCTGATAATATTCCAGTCCCAGGTAACCCCACAGCACTGGGCAAATGTGACAGTGACTTACCATAGATTTAAAAGAGCATTGCTCCCCAAGAGTTTCTGTTAAGGGTGTGGGGGAAGCAGAGAGGAATAGAGAGGTCAAGGAGGGCAAAGTGTAGTGGAGATAACTTAAACAGATCTGACATGGAAACCTAGAGTGTTAAGTTAGGATCTTAGTTTTTTCCAATGGAAGTAAAAGATTTGGCTTTCACAACCTCATACCTGTCCATCAATGGCTAAAAGGTCTCCTGGGGGTGGCAGCAGGCAAAGTAAATTTACAGACAGGTTCTCCTTTGTTACAATGCAGGCAAAGCAGTTCCATTAGCCCCACATCAAGTGTGGGAAAGTGTCACAGGTGTGGCTCATTAGAAGCAAAAGGGCACTGAAACTGGGGAGGAACACGTGGAGCGCGTGGAGCGTTCTCTCCTTTAGAACCACACTCTCCCTTAAGCCCTCCTCTATCATTATTTCACTTTCTCAAGGCACTTCTCAGTACCTGGCCTTACCCCATGTATGTATAGCTATCTGTATCTACATCTAAATCTATATCTTTATCCATGTTCATATCTACAAATGCCACTGTCTATGTGTATATTTAATTACTTTTCTTTTTCTGCTACCATTTAGCTCTGAGAGGGCAGTAACTCTTACTCACCATCTCTAAGGTAACCATTGCTAAATAACTATTGGTGAAATCCATAAAGGAATTCACATGCTAAATGAAAATATTCCAGTGGAACGAAAGAGCCATTGCCTCAAATTCTCAGCTCCATCTAGTAATTCCAATAGCCCTGCTTATTTCTCTGTGTTTTCTCTTCTGTAAGGTTTCATAGCAAAAACATAGTTCTTGCTCTGCCATTCCTTAAACCTCTGTCTTTTCAATTCCTATTGTTTTTCCCCCCTTAAAAACATTCTTATCTGAGAACAAACTGAGGGTTGATGGGGGGTGGGAGAGGGGAGGGTGGGTGATGGGTATTGAGGAGGGCACCTTTTGGGATGAGCACTGGGTGTTGTATGGAAACCAATTTGACAATAAATTTCATATATTGAAAAAAAAAATTCTTACTAACCAGGTAATAGAGTTCAGTTCCTAAGAACATAAGCTCTGGAGCGACCTAGATTGTGTGATTCTGGAGGTCAGAACTGCTACTTAGTATGTTTATGACTATGGTTTTTACTCAAGGATAAAATGGGGAACTATCTGACTTATGATGTGATAGTGAGCATTAACATATGTAAAGCAGTGAGATAATGCCTAGTACATAGAAAACACTTAAGAACTATTAGCAATTACCAATACCCAATAAAATATTACTTATTTTTTGTACCATTTCAGATTAGTTATGATTTATTTTTCAAACACTTCAAAAAAGGAGCCAAGATACCTTGACTCTAGAGATGAGAGATTTTATTTTCAGTCATCTCAATAGAATTTGAATTTCCTACATTATTTATATCTTAGTAGAAATTGTTTTAATCTAAACTAAAATTAGTTTTTCTCAAAAGGCTTGAGAGTGAATTTCTCATGTAACAAACACAGACACTAACCCTTAAACTCACTCATGCTTAAGACACACAATTGGTGCACTTGGGTGGCTCAGTCGGTTAAGCATCCGACTTCAGCCTAGTCATGACCTCGCCATTCCCCAGTTCAAGCCCTGTGTCGGGCTCTGTGCTGACAGAACCTAAAGCCTGTTTCAGATTCTGTCCCTACCCCACTCGCGCTCTGTCTCTCTCTCTCAAAAATAAATAAACATTAAATTAAAAGAAAAAAAAAGACACACAGTATGAAAAATAATTTCTTCAGCTGACCAACTTCTTGGGGTAATCATGGTCAGAATTCATTGACATAACCTCTATGGTTTAAAATGCATAGGTGAACAGATTAAAGCAGTATTGTCTTCTCGTTATATAATAGGTTTTTGTCACCATTTATAATTCCACTGATGGTTCACTACATTTAAGATTTTTTTTGTTTGTATTCGAAGAAATGCACTATGTGATCACTTATAAGTGTAATTGTTTTAGCAAGTTCAAAAAGTTTGGTAGACATTTCTTGCCACCTTACCCATAATATGATCTAAACATTATTTTTGTTGTTTTCTTTATGTAATATATATATATATTATATACATGAATACTATTTTATTATTTCTAAATATTATTTGTATTTCAATATTAAATGAGCAGAATTCTTAGCATAGGAGCACAACCATTACTTATGAAAAAAAACATTTGCATGGCAATAGCCTGATACCAGATCCTTTTAAATACATATTTACCTATATATGCAGATAAAGAATATTTGAGAATTAGTGTGTATAGTAGTTATTGATCCAGACACAGATACTCTACCTTTGACTATGTGCAAGCTTAAAAAATTATGTCACCTGTCCATGTCTCAATTTCCTCATCTGTAAAACAGAGATAATAATAGCACTCACTCTTAGGGCTGTTATGAATTTTAATATATGAATTCATGGCAACCACTAAAGTGGTTTGGCACAGTGCTTGGCGAATAAAAATACAATTTAAGATTTAAATATTATTGTTACTATTAATATGTCATAATCCTCTGGAACACATTTTATGCATTCATAATACGACATAAATGGACTGAGAGCATTCCTATATATAATTCTTAGAAAAGTGAATTCATGTTGTCAATTTAATGATGTATTTATGTCATCATTGTTGTTTACTCTTAGATTTGAGTGTGTATCTAAAAAGTATCATAACATCATAAGATTTGGGGTCTAATTTTGACTGCATTATCAACTGTGTGCTCTCAAGAAATATATCCCATCTGTGGTTCATTTTTGTGGTCTGCAAATGAGATAGTAACCATATCTTCATAAAAGAGTAGCTATGAGGTTTAAATGAGATGACATCATAGGAATGGAAATTCTTGGTAAACCCCATCAAAAAAGTTGTACTAATAATTACTTCTTCAATGAAAATATATTTTGATTTTTGAAATGTATTTTATATTTCTATTATGCTGTTATTTTTCTGAGAAGTATATCCCTTTTGGTCTTCATAAAATGTCTAAATGCTTTGTGTCCAGTGATCTCACATGTAGAGTTATTTTCCTACCCTAATGCTCTACAGTAAGAATGACAGATAAATTTCATTCCATGTGCCAAAAACTAATCTACGGGTAGTAGTTCCCTGGGAATGCTGTGTTTCTAAGGACTCTGAGGTCACATGTGAATAAACTGTTGTGAGTCACTAAACCTTACATGGCTATATGAGGAGTCTCTATTTGTTGCTCTTAGATGACAAATGATGGGAGGGCTGCCAATACAAATGGAAGTCATAAATGCCTGGTATGATTTGTGTCCAAAGACTTATCACAAGGAGAAAAACTTATATTTGATTCATTGTTTTCTGTGCATACCTCTCCAGAGGATTTGAAACGTGTTAAGAGTAAGTCTGAGGTATCTACAAAATGAGGTCTCAACCCACTGCCAAATTTCAATCTCTGTCCAACTTCCAATGGGCAGTTACAACTTTCACTAGAACCAGAAACATAAACAGATAACTTAAAAAAATTCTATATCTATATATCTATATCACCTATATCTGTATCTATATCTATCTGATGATTTCTGTAGGAGAGGCTCTGGGCATTTCCATAAAGACATTTCACTGCCAAATTGCATTTTAATTAATTCCTTCTTGGCATTTCTTTAAATGAATTCTTTAGAATGGCGTGGTGGCAAATTTTAGTGTCAGTATAAAAATGAATTAATTAATATCTCAAAGAAACTCCCCCTTTTAATGCTGAAATTCATTTGCTGATGATTTAGGCTCAAAACATAAATATGATATTCAACAGCCTGGTAAATAAATTCCAACAAATGTGTCTATAAACCAAATTATATCTTTATGCCTCATTGATCAGCATGTGCAGAGCTGGGTAGAAAGAATGTCTGCCGCTAATCTGTATGTTGTAACTTTAAATCCTTCTCTAAAGAGCCTTGTATAAACAGAAACAGCACCTTTTCCAGAAACGTTTCAATTTAAATTTCCATGAAGTTTAAATACCTCCTTATCCCTCACACACCCAGCCACTTCTCCATACCTCTCTGCTCCTCTACCCCAGCTCAATTTTCATTATTATTTGACTCATGATAATTCTCTGACTTTCAAAGATCTGATAATCTTTTTGTGCAAAATCAAATCAGAAAAACCAGGGAAAATTCAGGGCAACATGGAGATAATGCAATAGAACCAAATGGTGTTTAGAGCCTAAGTATTTAAACAGAATACTCTTAAATGAATTAAAAAAAACAGTTATGACAGAAAGATATAAATAGTTTTTGTTAGATTTGCAGCGGGGGGATTCTACTAACAGTCACTATTATATGTCAGACATTGAGCCCAGCACTTTATTTGTATTATTTACATTAATTCTTAGAAACATCAGAGGTTTTTATTGTTATCTTTACCATCTTGTTGACAAGAGAGTTTAGATTCATAAAGAATATGAAGTATTCATGGCCTCAAGGAGAACATGAGGCTGCAGATAGACTCAGAACCAGGGAGACCCACAGGCATCTCGAGCTGTCCATTCATGGCTATTTCCTTGCGGTACCATCGGCAATATAATTAACCCCCTTCCCACTTGATTTGAATCTTTGGGTCACACTCGTGAAGGGTGTAAATTCTTCAGATATTTTGATGACTAACTAGAGCCACCTGCCACCATTGGGCAAGGTAGGTTACGCTACCTTCACGGACAGCTATAGGCGGTTAACAAATGGGGGGAAAAGCAAAGCGCAAGGAGAAACACCTGCTGGGGAAGTAAAGATGACAGCCCAAACGGGGACCCTCTGGACAGCTGTTCATTTATCTAAGATGAAACTCGGTGCAACTTTCGGATGCAGTGGATAAACTGTAAGGTTGTTGCCTCCTTTATGTCATCAAAACTATTCTTTTTCCAACCGCAGAAAAGTTTTAACGGTTTGCTCACTTTGTCATTGTAAGACCAACACAGTCTGTTGTGTTGCAAGGGATCTCCGATGGGGTTACTGCTCTTCACTACATTGTGTGCCAAATCTGTGCTTTGAGCAGACCATTTAACCACCTCCAAACCCCCCCCCCATTCCCTCCTCCATAAAATGAGGTCCATAATAGCCCTTTTTACTCAATAATAGTGGTAGCGGGCAGAGGAGACAATGTATGTAAAGCACTTGGCATCGTGCCTGCTACATAATGTCCCACGGCTATTTGTAAAACTCTTTGAATTGGAAGAAAGAAAGCAAGGCACTCATTCTTGGGGAAACCTTGGATCAATAAAGTGATCCAAATTAAGCAATGATTTGGTCAGAGAATCAATGTTTTAAGGAAAAACTCAGAATATTTTATTTCTTCTGGCTCCTGTGCCTATCAAATAAAACTCTGTTGAATTTGGATAAGACTATCACCACTTACACATACCATTTTAGCCAAGGCACAGTCAAAATGTCAGTCTGTGTTTAATTGTACATGGCCTGTTAAAGAAAAGCGGTGCCAAATATCATTAATAGCCATCAAGGAAGAAAAAGGTTGTTACAAACTAACTTCCCCTGGGAAACACACTGTAAAACAGAGTATCAGGCAGCCCTTTAAATAATCTGTTAGCTACATTGTCACCTAAATCAGAGACAAGCCTAATCTTACTGTAAATTTCATCAAAAAAGCCCTTCCCCAGAATGAGGTTACAGTAAAGCTATAAACTCTTCCCATGTACTAATATATTTTTAGATATTAATTTGTCAAGTGTGGGGTGAAGTAATAATTTAAATATGAGTAAAGCAGTCACCTTGTCTAATTAAAATGAAGAAATATTCCTTAGAAACAGTCTTACCCCTCCTTCTTTGTTCCCTGCTTTCAATCCAAAATCCATCAGAAATTTGCATTGTGGTGGTCAGAAATGGGTGATCTGGATAACAACATACAAATGATCCTGGAAGGAACGGGCTTAGCCTCAGAAACATCGCAGATCAGTGTTTGGGGAACAATGAAATGTATTATCAAAGATATATCTAAATACATCCGACACTAAAGTTTGCACGTTTTTTGAAAGGTTCCTTGTTGTTCTATGTGGGTTGAAAAATCCATTTTCATGTTGAATAATAATGTGGAAAAGAGCAAACTCTGTTGAAAGGGAGACCTCGAAGTACACTGTTAAGCTGCTTCCAATAATGAGAGAAATAAAGACGTATTTGGGGACTTTTAAGTCTTTCCCCTCACCTCCGCCATTAAATCTCCAAAGTCCCTAAAATTGTTAGATCTCTTGAACATTGTGCCTGTGAATGGTGGTTGAGGATTGGAGAAAGATTAACTCCTTTTCTCTCTGCCGAGTCATTATGCCAGTGGGGACGTTTAGAAATGCAAATAAGCCTCTCTCGGGCTTCCAAGTGGCTGTTTCTCCAGGCACAGTGATTCTACCCATAAACCTGGCAACACGTTCTGACACTTCCAAAGACAAGAACGTTACTCCCGATGTGTTTCAGGTGCAGTGAAGTATTTTTGTTTGAAAAACTACCACTTTGGTGGCAGTTTCTGGCTAATATCAACCACATGGAGAAGTGTCACATTGGTGTGTATTATTCATTGTCATCTTTGCTTAATAATAACAAAAGGCACGGGACCCAGGTCCACTTATCAAAGAAACCTGTGACTGAACAGAAGCCCTTGAATATATTTCATATGGAAAATACATTTGCTTATTTAAAAATATGAGTTGTAACTTTTTTGAGTACACTACGAAACAGTTCCATTTTCTACATATGCACATATGTATATGAGCTATCAGAAGTGATTTAGAAACAAAACCACTAAATTCAATCTAAAAAACCAGCATAAAATACTATTTCTTCACATTAAATTACTCTAAATTGATACTGTGAAAATTTGTCAAAAGTGCTTACTGGTGTACCTTAAGCCAATTTAATTCAATAATATCTAATGTAATTTGGGGGGTTAAACATTTCCTCTCTAAAATGTCCAAATTACATGTAAACATTAAGTTTACTTTTTGTCCTCAATGGTACCTGAAATGATGCCTCTTAAAAATAATTGTAATATCTTTCCAGAATCCCTGACAATAAAGTAAAAAATAACATTATGGCACCATCTAGTGACCTAATATTTCTTTTTCTTCTTCTGTTATTCAGTTCGAAAGCGCGTATTTCTAGCGATTATATAAAGCCATGTCTACTTCTGGCACATGTGTGGCTAGAAATCGTATCTTTATGCTATTACCCATGGAGAAGCAAACTGAGCTTGACAAACTGAACTTTCAGAAATAATTTTCCACCTTGTAGAGTAGAAAGTGATTTCTGAGGAGTTCAGTACTTTTGGACATAGTCTAGTTCTGCAAATAGGTAATGGTATTAACATAAATTCATATTTGGAACTGAAGAAGAAAAATACGTCTCTAGAAAATGATTTCATCAACAAATGAAGCGTTTTTTAAATAAGAAAACTGAAAAGGGTGGTTTTATTTTTCCTAAATAAGCAATAATGATTATGTATGTAATAATCACATAAATCCAAAAATTACAGGTAAAGGAAAATTAATACCTCTAAACCCACCAAAGATAATTGGTGAACACTTGGCCATGCATACTCATTGCCAAGTGATACATATTGTTTGGCATTATGATAAGCAAACTGATTTATAGCTTGTCTCTTAAGTTTATAAGTATCTTATCACTTGTTTATTAAACCTCATCATTTTAAAGTTAGATTGAGTTTTAAACAGATATGTATTGAATTCCTGTGTGTTTGTGAAAATGTGAATTATCAAAGTATTAACCTATGTTCCTCTTTGAAATGTGTTGCTTTATATTTGTAGTGGAAATTCACAAAATGATACTTGCTAAAAGCATACTTAAAACTAGACCCTGTCGGCTATGAAAGGAGGTTAAGTAGATTACCGTGTAAGTAAATGGATTGTCCCATGACTGCTCTGTAACATGAAACATATTTAATAAAAAAATGATCTGCACTGAGGATATTGAATTATGCAGTTCCACCATCTTTGACATCAGAAGTTGACTATAATAATGTAGAAGTATCTATCAGGAACAATTAACTTATTTGAAATAAAACAAGGCAGCATAAAAACAAAATTGTATTTTTTTATTCAAAATCTTACAATTTTGTTTTAAAGTTTGAATGAATAGTCCATATTTTGTAAAAAGAAACCCGCATACTTCACTCTACCGTTTATTGACACGGAGGAGTATAAAGGCTCGTCAGTGGTTCCCGATACTCATCTCTAGTTCCTTTTCCTCAAGTAATGGCAATATCCTTCCACCCGTGTGGAAAAGGGTGAGGTTCTAAGAGATGAGGGAATTGATTCATCTTGTCCGTGGCTACCATGCTTCTCACCACGTGCAATGGCCTTGCTGCAAGATCTTCATTCTGAATCACAGAATGTGCTTACTTGAATGTAATCTTGAAGTAACTAATCTTCATCACTTGATTTGCATGGGATAGCTGCCGTATCTTCTATAGTGTTTTCAGATCCCTGGTTGTTGAGTGCAATTGTTAGTTCTGGGAGTGTCTTGGTGACTCAGTTTCTCTAAAGTCTATGATGCACCCCTGAGTGAACTCAAATATGATTTCCTCTCCCACAAACACAATGGTACTGGTGGTGAAGAGGCCTGCTTCAGACTCTGAAGTTAGTTCCAAACCTACAAGGGCACATTCCATTAGGTTTTAGGGCTTGAGAATAATCCCCTTTGGCTTGATGCTCTGTGTTTTGGGTTCACTAGGGTGGTGGCCACGCCTTCCAATTCCACTAGGGTGTTAGCCTCACCCACCTTGGCCCTAGGCAGCAGACCCATTCTTGAAGCCAGGCATGGCGGCCCTGCCTGTGAGGCACTGGGCAGCACCAGCCTGGCCCTCAGAAACAAGATGTGGACCTGCCTTCTGAGACTAAAGAGAACACAGCTGTGACCCCCAAGCCGGAGTGAAGGTGGGAGTGGCGTATCTGATTTCTGAATCATCGTTGGGGTCATTTTTTTCCTTTTCTTGAAAGATAATGAATGTTTGCAGCTCTAGTGTTCTGTTTTCTAGACTCCCAGAAGCCTTACATCTTTTCTTCATTGTGTTCTGTCTCTAACCCGCTGGGGCCAAGCTGCTAGTATTTCTGCTGATGTAACCCCATCTCCGTTCCTGGCTTCTGCTGACGTGGTTGATTTGATTCATGAGTCATGCCTGTAATCTCTTTATGGGGTGAATGTCCAGCCAAACTCTTGGTGTTCTCCCCACAGAACACTTTTTTTTTTTTCTTTTTGCAACATAGATAGGCTGAGAATTTTCTAAAAGTCAAGTCCTGGTTCCTTCCTAATGAATAACCCCTTTTTCAATTCCCGTAAGCAGCAAGGAGAAACCAGGATGTACCTTCCACATTTTGCTTAGAAATCTTAAGTAAATTTCCAAGTTTGTCACTTACAATTTCAATTTTCCACAAACACAGGAACAATTCAAACCAACTCCTTTGCCACTTGATAACAAATATTTGCTTGTTTTCCTCCAGTTTCCAATAACATGTTTTCCATTTCTGTCCGTATTCCTACAAAACAGTCTCTTGGAGGCAATCTACACTTTTCCCAACATGTACCTCAAACTCTTTCACTTTCTACTTATTACCCAGTTTCAAAGCTACTTCCATATTTTTAGATGTACGTTACATAGCATTGCACTTCATGGTACCAAAATCCGTATTAGGGTTCTCCAGAGAAACAGAACAGACAAAACCAACAGCATGTGTGTATGTGTGTGTGTGTGTGTGTGTGTGTGTGTGTATAATATTTAAAATATTGTATAAAATACAAATATATACTTATTTGTATATTTTTAAATTAAATTAGTCTTATCTATTTATATATTTTTTAAACTTTATTTATTTACTTTAAGAGAGGAGGGGCAGAGAGAGTGTGAAAGAGAATCCACACGTTGCTAGCATGGAGCCCAGTGTGGGGCTTGAACCCACACACTGTAACATCATGACCTCAGCTGAAATCAAGAGCTGGATGCTTAACTGATTTAACCATCCAGGCACTCATAAATTAAATTAATTTTTAAGGAATTGGCTCACACTATTGCAGAGACTTGGTAAATCCCAAATCTGCAAAGTCGGTCAGTAGGGCTACTAGGAGACTCAGAGAAGAGTTTGTGTTTAGGGAAGTCAGCTGGCAGAATTTGTGCTTGCCCAAAGAACCTACATCCCTACCTTTTTAATTGATTGGATGAGATCAACCCACATTGTGGAGGGCGACCTGCTTTACTTAAAGTCCACTGATTTAAATGTTAATCTCATCTAAAAAGCATCCAGAATAATGTGTGACTGAATATCTGGGAACCATGGCCCAGTCAAGTTGACACATAAAATAAAACATTACACACTATTAATATTTTCTTCCACTAATGAAGAAAGTTCTTATTAAATAGATAAAATTTTCACATGTGATCTTTATAAGGTGAAGTCAGAAGATTTCAATTTAGAAACTAGGTATAGATTTTGTAGTAGCAATTTATTTTGGTTTGTTGATAGCAATATATATGTGTGTGCATGTATAGTTATATGCACACATGTACGCAATACATATGGAATACACGTAACACAATGAATTCCCTTCTGACAAATGTGACACTTAAATAGTTAGCAGTTACATAACTATATGTGTATTCATAGAAGTATGAACTTTACTCATTTAATCTACACAATTCAAGGAGGAGCATAGATGGAAAGAAATGAAATATTATGGTATGAGTGGTTAATTCTTCCTCCCGCTGGCATTTGGAGAAAATGTTTCCAGTAAAGAATTATGAAGGACATAGAGGAAAGCAGATGATTCACTAGTCTCTTGGAGCAGAAGTGTGAGGAAAAATAAGAGGAAGATTTTCTTAAGATTTTTCAGTGTCCAGATGATTCTCAATTTTCTCAATTTGGAATTAAAGAAGAAAGACAAATTACCTATCTCAGAAAAATATATATGCATCTTCCTATATCTTACATATCTCTCTCTCTCACTCTCTCACACACACACACTCTCTCTCTCTTCTAGAAATGTTAGAGATGGTATCCCAGCTGAGATTAAAATATGAAATTAGTTCCAACACAAAGGAGAATTTTTACAAATGTTGACCCTCTGAGGGTTTTGGTCATCTAGGGTCAAATAAGTGCACTTCAGAATACTTTAATACTTCATAGAATCTTATGAAGATTGCAAGATGACTTATACAAAGGAGGTAGAGTGCTAGTTGGCATCTAACTGCACTGTATGTAAGTGCTTGGCATTATTCCTGAAAAATAGGATTTCATAAAAATTAACAATGAATAAATCAAGTAAGAATAGTAAGAGAGTTTTCTTCCTCTTTGAAAGCCAGTGTAGGTAAGTCACAAATGAGAGAATTGGAGAGCTTTCTTTAGGAATGTACAAAGAATATGTTTGGATGGGAATAGGACAGTTCTAATAATGAGATGGTGAACAATACTAACATTTAGGCACTTAGGACTTCTCATGCTCCTATATTCTAATACACCATTTATTAAAACCTAACTCAAACATTCAAGTCCTAACCCATTTTGCTAGGTAAGCAGAGGTATGCTATCTAATTAGGAATAACAAGAAGAAAATATTTTATACAAAGGATCTGTAAATCATTTGTGTTCCATGTTGTGGTACAATGTGTAACTCTGCTGGATGAAATCCCAAATGTGACTGTTGAAGGCACATATGATAGATTATATGATAACATATACGATACAGTAGATCCAGACTTTAAAAAAAGCAATCATTTGTATATCTACATGTGTGAGTACGTACAAATGTGTTCTTCCTCTCACTGCCAAGGGATCAGGCGCCTAATGTCCTTTTTTAAAGCAGCATGCTATTTAAAGTGACCACATTCTTCTGGATTCACAAATTTATCCTCTGATTTTTTCACATTTTCAGGGTCCATTTCTCATTACTATGCATAAGCGGGTTCCATTTTCCTTACTCCTTTTTCTGCCCTTCTTGGACTCCTGACAGAGTCAGTGGTGTACTGTTGAGGCCATCCACAGACATGTATCAGAGACATATTTTCTGTTCCTCTATTCCATTCACACAGCTGTCTTCACACTTCAAGGTAATACCAAAGTATTTATTTATTGCAACTTCTTCCAAAGGAAATTTTGCACCTTTCAATATGTCATATTTTTTCTTGCCACAATATTTTTTCAGATGATGCTTGTTTTGTTTACAATATAGTATCTTTCTTATTCTCAAAGCCAGCACTTTCCTGTTCTTTAACATTTGGCATATTCAGTTCATGTGCTATTTGAAATATTCCTATTATATTCCCTCTCCGTGATATGTCTATAACCCTTTAGTAATATCTATTTTAAAACATATGTCATATTTGAATACAAATGTTTCTGATACCATAAATTAGTAAAGATTTTTTTTTTTGGTAAGGATTCTTTTTTAGTAAAGATTTTTTGTTGTTGTTGTTTAGTAACGATTTTGTTGTTGTTTTTTTGTTTTATTTATTTATTTTTTTTTACCAGTGACCTGACTCTGGTAGATACAGATCACAGTTGCTTACTGAATATACTCCTCTCCCTCCTTACTAACAGTTAGGACCCAGATTTTGTGCATAGAGCTAATTTGATGAGTATGAACAAATCTTTTGCCTCATCTTTCCCTGATTCTTCCTACCTGGAATATGATCAAGATACTTTAGAGGGTTGGTAGATAAATATGGATAGGTGTTGCAGTCTTTGAGTCTGGAGTTCTCTCTTGTCTAGGAAGAGAATGGATGCAGAATTGAATACAAGAGAGGCATACTTCTGGGAGGAGACAAGAGCTCCAAGTAAGGGTCCTTGTTCCATATTTATTAGGATCAGAAGGCTTACAAACGTGATGGACGATGGACGTGCAGAAAGAGATAATGAAACAATGATCATTAACTCAAGTGTGTGAGAGAAAGGGGGTTTTGAAGATAAGCGGTGTTAGGGGTTTTGGTCAATACAAAACAAAATACCAGCACCGAGCAGATGGCTGTTTATAGCAGGCACCAGGCACTGGGTCTGTTTAACTTAACTTGCCTAGGGGAAAAGAAAAATAGAGCATGTTACCTCAGGGTCAACAAGGCACTTTTTTTTTTTTTTTTTTTTTTTTTTGCTAATTAGCTCTGGGCAATTTCACCCTACTACAGTGGTCTATTGCCTTGTTTATCTGTTTTCCTATTCTGGGATGCTTTCCTCATGTGGAAGCAGCTTTCCACTCTATGCTTTTATTCTATGCTCGGGGAGATTTCACCCTGTTTACCTATTCTTGGGTGCTTTTGCCCTGTGGCTGCTTTCCACTCTAAGCCTTGTCAACCCATTGGTGCAAGCTCAGGGAATTCCTAAACTTATTCCTCACAGATAGGAGCTATCTTGTGACCATGAGGTTGAGAGGTCTATGTTAGGAGCAATGGGTCAGAAAGAGAACAGTCCCTATAGCACCACTCCTGAGCTATTTGTCCCCACACTTCCTGTTACATGAGAAAACAGAATCTTCTCTTTTTTTCTTACTTGTCGTCAGGCATCATCCCGATTAATAGGCTAACTCAAAATAAAGAAAAAGAGAAAGCAGGAATTAACTGTTCAAGATGATATATATAAATGTTCTGTAGTCAACTAATTTTAATTGTGTCTAATTTTGATGCTCAAATTATAAACAGAAATGTACAGATATAGACTGATATTTCTCTATGTATACCATCTCTGATTTGTTATATGTTCTATTTATTCACAGTTGGGATGTTAACCTTGGGTTTGGCAAAATGGCTTTTGGAGGTTCTAGGTTTATATCTTAATAAGTAAAAACTCTACAGAAAGTGAACTCCTTTTTTTCGATCACTTTAGCACAAATCTTTGGACTGACTACATTCACATGTCCATCACTCAAATCACTTTTATTAAAGAATGGCATATATGGGTTGTTGTAGATACAAAAGGAATTTTTTCCTCAAAACAAAATCAGGCTATATTTACTGTAAGAATGGGTGCTAGAAGACAAATCTGCTGATGTGCATTAGCTATATTTATCTGAATTTTGGGAGATCATAAACTATTTCCTGTTCCTCTATGAATCATGCACTTACACTGGCTGGTTCTCAATGGATATTAGTCTTGCCACATCAGTGTATATTTGTACGAGAGAGAGAGAGAACAGGTAAAAAGAAAGAGGGTTCCATGACACCCCTATTTCAGTCATCTGTCCACATTCTTCTACCCCATAACCTATCTGCTACAACCTTGGAAATAAATCTAACTAATTATTTTCTATTTACTTTTCACTTTGTTTCTCATTGTTTTATTTTCTTGTGTTAGACAACAAGATTGAAGGATAGAGAATTTCTGCTCAGTTACTCACACAGAGTCTGGATAATGCAATTATGATAACATAAGAATGGATTTGAGAGTTTACTGACACACTGAATTTGATTATCTCTCTTATTCACTTGATTCACCTGTTTTATTTTCTTTTCTCATAAGTGAACCAGGAAAAAGCAGTCATCTCTATAGAGTGGTTATTACATTTTTGCCTAATATTTTTAGACTCAAGTAATTCACATTTCTGATAAGGTTGGGGGCTTTTGAGAGGTTGAAATGATTGCTAGAAATGAACTCATTTAACGAGTCCCTATCCTCATGTCATAAGCCATTAGTTCAATAAACTAATGTCAGATCTGGAATATTTACCTAACCATCTAGAGCCCATTATTATAATCACACCTAACCATGTGGCCTTAAATGTTTATGGGCAGAATGATGTGCATGACCTTGTTTCCACACAGCATGCAGCAGCTCCCTGCTTGCTACTAAATGGATAATTTTAATGGTTTTATCTGGGTTGAGGTGGGAGTAAATCCAAATTATATTTCTTTCAATATTTACCCAAAAATCCAGAGAGAGAAATGAATATGAGTTTGTATTTACATTTATGCAATGATAGATAATTCCAAGCTGTTCAACAGCCTCAGACCCATTCCCAATACCATAAAGCAGACAAATGAAATATTTACCATTAGATTAAAAATATACTACCCATGCATATTGACAGCCTAAGAGTTCAGATCTGAATATAAGGAATATTGTGGTAGATTTTGTTTTTAATAAAAATGGATTTATACTATATCTAAATAGGATACATGTGGCTGACAATAACAAAACACTGTTTCTACTTATAAATAGATATTTTAATGAGAAGGTTATGTAAATATTGAGTGTGAAATTTTAGGAATGACTAAAGAATTAAGTCAGAGATGGGGATATGATTTTTTGATTTTATATTTTACAGAAAAAAATCCTTAGTAAAATCCATATTATAAAATAGTAAGATGAATGTTTATGCAGTGTTTCCTCCATGGCAGGCATTGCTCAAATGATTTACATGTAATAACTCACCAAATTCAATCATTACATAGGTTCTTTTATCTTCTCATTTTAGACATAAGGGAAATCATCCTAAAATGTAAAACAATTCAACAAAAGCAGACAAAAAGGTGAGCACCTACTATGAGATAAAGCACTACCAGCCTCGGGTGTTTTTTTTTTTAATTCTATAACCCACAATGTTTGAGTTCCTACCATGTGTCAGATATGTACTGAGCACCAGAATAAGGCATGAGTCTTATCTTTAAACAGTTCAGTCTAATAAGAAATAGCTATATGTGTAAGCAATTTCAGTACAACACAACACCATATTATGATACAAAAGATAAAAACAAATAATTTTTTTTTTTTTTTTTTTTTTTTTTAAATTTTTTTTTTCAACGTTTTTATTTATTTTTGGGACAGAGAGAGACAGAGCATGAACGGGGGAGGGGCAGAGAGAGAGGGAGACACAGAATCAGAAACAGGCTCCAGGCTCCGAGCCATCAGCCCAGAGCCTGACGCGGGGCTCGAACTCACGGACCGCGAGATCGTGACCTGGCTGAAGTCGGACGCCCAACCGACTGCGCCACCCAGGCGCCCCAAAAACAAATAATTTTTGAGGCACATATTTGAGACCAATTAAATTCAGGGGGACTTCATAGAGGATGTAACATGAAAGCTGATCTGGGAAGGGTGAGGAGAACTTCACCAGGTAGAAAAGAAGGATGTATTCATTCCACATCAGTGTTTCCGAATCTCAGTGCTATTGATATTTTGGATGAATAAGTGTTGGTGGGGGGAGACTCCTCTCTGCACTGTAGTATATTTAGCAGCATCTCTGGCTTCGCCCACTAGATGCCAAAAACAGCTACCTAGTCGTGACAATCAAAAATGTCTCTAGACATTGCTAAATGTCTCTTGGGTAGGGGCCACAACTGTCCCCAGTTGAGAACCACTGTTCTCCAAAGAAACAACATACCTAAAATCAAAGAGCTCAAGAAGAAGAAGTTCAGCATGACCTAATGGAGATGGGTGCAAGAAGGACCTGTGGAGGCAACTTAGGTCACAATGAGAAAAGCCAGATGGCTACAAACAGAAAGTTAGACTTAATCTCAAAGACAGCTGGGAACCAAAGAAAAGTAACATAATTGCAATGGTTATGTTAGGAGCTAACTTGGATAGTTCTGTGAAGGAGAGCTTGAGGTGGAAAAATAATACTCATTCCTTGCCTTCAAAATACAATCTTTGGGATATAATTTGGAATTGGGCATTTTCTTCTTATTTCGTCTCATTATTAGTCCCATAGGACAAAGAAACAAGGTGTTCCTATCAGTTCAGCCTAGATCGTATATTTACAGATAAGTCTATCCAAAGCTTCATCAAATTCTTCATCCTCATGAACATGTGAAATTTTCATGTCTCTCCGTCAATATAAAAGTACAATCTAAAACAAGTAAACATTGCCTTATAAAATGAAATTAGAGTCAAAAGTAAATACATGCATCTGCTAGTGTTGCTTCTGAATTGCATTTTCCAAATTGTCCTCAAAATTCTCCAAAAGTCCTATACTCCCCTAAGTATTATTCTCAATGCCACCTTTCGTTGACAATTTTCTAAACGTGAGATTTCTTTCTTCTTGCCTCTTCTGAATATTACAAATGCCATGACCGCTGATGATCCCACATAGAGTATTTCTGGTGTATATCATGACAAGTGTAACAATGCAGTCTGTCAAACTCATCCCAGTCAGAAAGTCACCAGATAGGATCCCAGGAATCTTGATACATGCTGCATACATATGGCATACACTTCATGACTGTACTTCTTTTTGGTGGAAATTTTGAAGCAAGTAAGAATACAGCTACAATTCTCTACCCAAAAATCTCTCTTTTAATATGAAAGAGAAATGGAGCATGTGTATGTGCAGGTATGCATGCATATGCACATGTGTGTGTAACTGTCTGGGAAACTGTATAAAAGTATGTAGGGAATTCTGACACACTTGAATACTTAGATATTTCACCTGTTATTTATCTATTTCACATTGCTGAATTTCTCCCATAAATAAATTCATTCCAACTTTTCCCCCCAATATACTGAAGTCATTTAAGTGCTCAGTGGGCTAGACCATTCAGTTTTAGACTCTACTATGTTTATTAAATTTATGAATGACCCCAGAACCAAATCATTCCATCTCAGAACTTTATGCAAGAACTCAGAGTTATTGTATCCAGTAACACTTTAACATATATTTGGATGATCAATTTTAATGCATAACGGTAAGTCAAAAAATATTCATAAAATCTTACTTTGTGATTTTGTCATTGCACTCTAGACTCAGATTCATGAAAATCCTAGTCGTCTTTCTTAATTTTATCTTCTTATTTTAGGCATATAATCCTAACATTTTGGAATGTGGATGTGTTAGCTAATGTATTCTCTATTCAAACTTCACATCAACTGTCAATTTGAAAAATATTAAACATATCAACGAAAAGAAAGCGACGCCCCCCCCCAATATTTTATATCTGATTAAGACCAGAGCTGAATAATAACGTTAGGGCTAAGCTTCTCATAGAAATAGTTACACTTAAAAAGATGTTTAATTATTACCATTCTCAGCTTTTAGCACCAAAAATACATCAAAAAATTTTGTACTTAAACCAAAGAAATGACAGTTGTTTTCAGAAAAAAATACATAAAATTTAAACAAAATTGGCAAACTTTAGCTAGACTATAATAAAAAAAGAAACCTAAAATAAGTAAAATCAGAAGTGAAAGGAAGAATTACAACTGACATTACAGAAATAGAAAGGATCATAAGAGACTACTAAGAACATTTATATGCCAACAAATTAAATAATAAGAAATGGAAAATTTCCTAGAAACATAAACTTTAATCATGAAAAAACAGAATATCTTAATAGCTCAGAAAAGACCAGGATGAGAACGTTTCACTGATGAATTCTACCAGACATTGAAAGAATACCAGTTCTAAAAAAAAAAAGAAAAGAAAAGAAAGAATACCAGTTTTTCTCAAACTTTTCCAAAACTGAAGAGGAGAAAATACCCCAAACTCATTTCACAAGACCGCCATTACTCTGGTAACAAAGGCAAATAAGGACACTACAATAAAAGCAAACTATGGTCTGATATCCCTGACGAACACAGATGCAAATAACTTTAACAAAATATTGGCAAACAGAATTCAACAACACATTAAGAGGATTGTCCACCATGACTGAATGAGACTGATTCCTGGGATACAAGGATAGTTCAAATTATGCAAATTAATCATTGTGATATACCACATTAACAAAATTAAGAATAAAAATCATATTATCATGTCGATATTTGAAGAAGAAGCATTTGGCAAACTTGAACATCTTTTCATGATTAAAAACTCTCTCAATAAATTAGGTAGAGAAGGAATGTAATAAAACAACATAATAAAGAATTGTATAGCATCATATTTAATAATGAAAACCTGAAGCTTTTCATCTAAGATGAGAGAAGAAAACAACATGAGAACGCCTACTCTTGCCACTTATGTTCACTGTAACAGTGAAATTTCCTAGGCAGAGAAATAAGGCAAGAAAAAGAAATAAAAAGCATCCAAATTGGGAAAGAAGTAAAATTGTCTCTGTTTGCAGATGACATGATTTTATATGTAGGAAACCCTAAAGATTCCATCAAAAACCTGTTGGAATTGACACATTGAGTCAAATAAAGTTGCAGGATACAAAAACAATACCCAAAAACCTATTGTATTTCTGTATACTAAAAGTGAACTATCCAAAACAATTAAGAAATTAAGAAAACAATTTCATTTATAATAGCATCAAAAGTAATAAAACACTTAGGGATAAATTTAACTAAGGAGGTAAAATATCTGTATAATGACAACTATAAAACATTGATGAAACAAATTGAAAAAGACAAATGAATGAAAGATATCCCATGTTCATGGATTGTAAGAATTATCATTAAGATGCTTATACAACCTAAAGCAATCTACAGATTCAATGCAACTAGTATTAAAGTTCCAATGCCATTTTTCATAGAAATAGAAAAAAAACAATCCTAAAGTTCATGGAACCACAAAAGCCCCACATAGCCAAAGCAATCTTGAGAAAGAAGAAAAAAGCTGAGGTATTACACTTCCTAATCTCAAGCCACGTTAGAAAGCTATAATAATCAAAACTGCATGTTACTGACATAAAAACAGAAATATAAACCAATGGAACAAAATAGATATCCAAGAAACAAACCCACACATATATGGTTAAAAAGATATATGAAAAAGGTGCCAAGATTATACAAAAGAAAAAGGACAGTCTCTTCAATAAATGGTTCTGGGAAAACTGGACAAATGCAAAAAAAAAAAAAAAAAAAAAAAAAAAAAAAAGAAAAAGAAAAAAAGAAAGTGAACCACCATTTTACTTCATGTACAAAAATTAACTCAAAATGCATAAAAGATTTGAATATAAGACCTAAAACCATACAACGCCTAGAAGAAAATGTAGGGCATAAACCCTTTGACATTTGTCTGGGTGATGATTTTTTAGGATTTGACACCAAAAGTAAAAGCAACAGAGAAGCAAAACATTTAAAAGTGGGACTACATTTAACTAAAAAGCATCTTCACAGCAAAGGAAACAATCAACAAAATGAAAAGAAGACCTACTGAATGGGAGAAAATATTTGCAAATCATGTATGTGATAAGGAGTTAATATCCAAAATATATAAAGAACTCATACAACCCAATGGCAAAAGCAACCAACCAAACAAACAAATGATCCAATAAAAAAGCAAGCAGAATATCTGAGTAAACATTTTTCTAAAAAAAGACATATAGCTGGCCAGCAGGTATATGAAAAGGTGCTAAATATGACTAATCATTAGGAAAATACAAATCAAAACCACATCGGGATATCACTTCACACCTCATACTTGTTCAAATGTCGATTATCCAAAAGACAAAAATAGCAAGTTTTGGAGAAGATATGGAGAAAAAAAGAACCCTTGTGCAGTGTTGGTGGGAATTTAACTGGGTGCAACCACTATGGAAAATAGTATGAAAGATTGAAAAAAAATTAAAAAAAAAGAATTACCATATGATCCAGTAATTCCACTTCTGGGTATTTATCAGAAGAAAAGGAAAACACTAACTCAAATCAAAATCTGCACCCCATGTTCACTGCAGCATTATTTGCAATAGCCAAGATATGGAAGCAACTTCAGTATTTGTCAGTGGATGAATGGGTAAAGAGAATGTGGTATGTATATATATATATATATATGAAATACTATGCAATCATAACAAAGAAGATCTTGCCATTTGACAACAGAGAGGTAATGTGAGGGAATTATGCTAACTGAAATAAGTCAGACAGGAAAGGTAAACACTGATCTCACTCATATGTGGAATTTAAGAAAACAAAAACAAAGACTGAGTTCATGGATACAAACAACAGATTGGTGGTTGCCAGAGTTTGTTTGTGTGTGTGTGTGTGGAGGGGAGATTGATAAAGGGAGATTAAAAAGCAAAATCTTCTGGCTATAAAATAACTAACTCATGGGGATGTAATGTAGAGCCTGGTGACTACAGTTAATAATACTCTAATGTATATTTGAAAGTTCCTAAGAGTAAACCTTAACAGTTCTTATCACATACAAAAAAATCGTAACTATTGGGGCACTTGGGTGGCTCAGTTGGTTGAGCATTCAACTCCTGATTTCAGCTCAGGTCATGATCTCATGGTTCATGAGATCAATTGCTGTGTGGGGTTTTGTGCTGACAGTACACAGCCTGCTTGGGATTCTCTCTCTCCCTCAGTCTCTGCCTTCCCTGCTTATGCACACGCACACTGCCCCTCTTTCTCTCTCTCTCAAAATAAATAAATAAACATTAAAAATTTGTAACTGTGTATGGTGATGAATGTTAGCTAGGCTTAAGGTGGTGATAACTTCACAATATATACAAAATATTGAATCATTATGCTGTACACTTCTGAAACTAACAAAGTTTTATTGGAATTATAACTGAATAAAAAAAGAGAAACAGGCAATACAATAACAACAATAACAACAAAGGTTTTTGCCCCAAATCACATGACCAGTAACTAGCGAAGTCAGAAAGTTAAACCAATTCTGGCTGTGGTGTTGGAGACCTTAATTCTTACGCTTTAATTCTTCTCTCTCAGGCTGCACTCAATACAAAGATGGTCTAAGCATATAATGCTTTTATTGCATTAATTTGTAGGTCCTTTGTGGTGAGTGGTATTACCACAGATCTCCAGTATACCTAACAAATAATTGTTAAAATATGCTTATTTTCCTAGCCTATCTCTCTATATGTGTCATAGGACAATGTATGTCTCAAATGTATGTCTCATAGTGACATATGCATATAGATGCATATATACATCTATATGCATATGTATTTTATATATTTCTAACCTAAATAATTTTGAAGTTAGAGAAAAATTGTTGAAGTATTACAAAGTTCCAATATACCCTATAGTATGTTTCCTCCAATGTTATTATGTAACATTAGTATATAGTTTATAGATTTCTTTAGGGAAACTATTGTACAACGCTTGTATTTCAGTTATATAAATTTAATATCACCTGTCTTGTGATATGGGAAAGTTCCTATGCAAGTAGATATTCTTTCCTTTTTCTAAAAAATTTATTTTGAAAGGGGTTGGTGGTGGGGACAGGGAGAGAATCCCAACCAGGCTGGGTTGTCTGTGCTGTCAGCACAGAGTCCAATGTAGGGCTTGAACTTAAGAACAGTGAGTTATGACCTGTGCCAAAATCAAGAGTTGGTCGTTTAACTGTCTGAACCACCTACATGCTCCTCATGTAGATATTCTTTTAAATAAAGTCTAATTAAACTTGTAGACATATGGTGCTTCATGTTTTCTACTTTTACTCTCCAGATGCTGACTAGATAAAAGAAAATGATACAGATATTAATTGAACTAATATTCATCTTCAATGTGAACAGAAATGGTAAGAAAGGGAGAGGAAAGAAAGAAAAGATGAGGGAGTAACCAAGAGGAGATGAAGAGGGGAAATGGTAGAGAGAGAAGACAGAATGGAGAGAATAAACATGCAGAGAGTAGAATGGTGAAAAAAGACAAACCAGAAAGAAAAGGAGAAAAAGGGAACAATACTGGTTGAGAAGGAAGAATAAAGGGTATGGGAACAAGAGGGAGAGAAAGAAGGAAAGAAAAGTAGCTAAAATATAACTACAAATTATTTATGAGATATTATACGCCACATCCCATGCCATGTGATTGACTTACACTATTTTATTTAATCCTTTTAACTCACGAAATTCTCATTTTATGCTACCTGTTATTTATTCCCTGTCTCTTATAGTCATGACTCCTGACCATTTCTCCTCACAGATGAATTCCAGAAACTATACTTACATTTGAAATGATTTTTAACACTGATCTCACCTCTGTTTCATTATTTCCAAATGCACCTATTGCATTTATAGTATCACATCTACACCTGAATTTTTTAAATCTGAAAATATCTTTATTTCATGTCAATGGTTAAAAGATATTTTTGGGGTATAAAATTCTCAGTTGAAATTGCCCCTCCCCACCATCTGTCTTCTATGTTTGGAGGCTGAAATTAGAAGGAAAATATCCACATATCTCCAAGCGTTGAGTTAAACACTTTTACTAAAACTGAGCTAAACTTGAACGAGCCCAATTTCCAAAGTCCAGCGCTGGTGCTCCCAGGATTTCTCCCTTTTATTTTATCCATGACTGAGCTTTCAGCCAGGAAGGTATTAGACAGGGGTTTCATCTTTCCATTTAGTCTCAGCAGAGACTTTGATGCCAACAATTTTTGAAAACGGACGTGAGTGTATGAATTGTTTCTGCTTTTCCATTCAAGTCTTCACTATCCAATAATGTTGGAAGAAGGGTTTGGAGGAGAATGAGTATGTTGAGAAAATTATTGTTGTAATATGTAGACTCTTTCAGACTCCAATAATTTGGCCAGCCCTATCAGCAGCAATAATTCTCTGTCCTCTTGCTGTTATCCAGTAAAGTATCTTGTTGAACAAACCTTCTCTACCTGTCAACAACCAGACAGATCATTTCACGTCTCTGGAAATTAGTTTATCTGTATTCTTTGTCTATTCGATATGTTTGATATTTATATTTCCGGATTTGTGTGTGTGTGTGTTACTGAAGAGCTAATGTTTTTACAGTCTGTCCTCAGCAGGATTCTAGCTTCTAGGCTTCTTGGAGCAAGAACATAATCAGAGCTGGACTGGGACCCAGGAACTGGGCTGGCCAACTTGTGGGGAATTTTCACAGAAACAAATCTCTGAAGTTAGAAAGGAATATATGTTTAATTTGAGAATATGTGAGATGAGTAAAAATTTTTACTACTAACTTTTCTGGTGAAGCCTAAATATTCAGGAATACTATTCTGCCATTGCTGGCAGATAGACTTAAACTGTCAGTTCTCTGTGTCTTATAATATATAATCTTATTACAAATTTACAAACAGTCTGATATTTCTTAATGACAGATTATCTAATAAACAGAAGCTACTGGTGTTTTAAGAAATAAATTTTCAAAAAGTGACAGAAATAACGATGTTTCCAAGGGAACCTAAATGCCTGGGATGATATTCTACAAAGTACAATTGACCCTGGGACAACATGGATTTGAACTGCTTGGGTCCACTTATATATGGATTTTTTTTTCAATAACTACAGTATAGTACCTTAAATATGTTTTCCTTATGATTTTCTTAATGTTTTCTTTTCCCTGGCTTATTTTATTGTAAGAACACAGTATATAATACATATAATATAGAAAATGTGTGTTAATTGACTGCTTATGTTATCAGTAAGGCTTCCAGTGACAGGAGACAATTAGTGGTTAAGGTTTTGGAAGTCAAAAGTTATGCATGGCTTTTTTGTGCACAAGGTCAGTGCACCTGATCCCTACATTGTTCGAGGGTCAACTGTAATATACTTCACTTTGCAAAGAATTTTTTAAAAATAAGAAAAGCAAAAAAAAAAAACCCCTTTGTTTTAAAATTTAATAAAGAGATTTTTGAGTGTCTTTTCATTCCATAAAATATAAATCTAACAAATGATTCCATTCATTTGCATGATGAATGACTATTCACATTTATTTCTTTTATTACTCTTACAAGGCAGAAAATAGCTCTTTTGCATGCTTCTGTAGAAATTAATTGTTTTTCCTTTTTCTATGGTTGTTTAGGGTTTGCATTCTCAGTATGAAAAGATGACAGCTATTGTAAGTTCCTTAAGTGATAATTAGTCCTCTATGACAGTTTATTATGTTGCCACAGCTTATTAAAACTCTTCATTTTCATACAATTATCAAATTCACCATTGGAAGGCTACTTTCAAAATGGAAATTTACATGCAACTGCTATTTCCTTGAAAAAGAACACAGGAAAAATTTCAGTAGGTTGGGTCAAATGTCAGGACTAAAAGGACACACAAGCACATACACTGACATACATGAGTTTCTTTCCTTTTGTTTCTTTTTGTTAAAATTAATTTCCTTGGTTACTACAAACTTTCTAGAAAATAAAATTAAAAGTTTCTTTTCTGAATATGAAGAAAAATTGTGAAAATGATTTTCTGCTTTGATTTCCTTACTATGTGTGTGTGTGTGTGTGTGTGTGTGTGTGTACCCAGCTTTGTGACATGAGTATACGCTATGAACTTGTAACATTGCTTCAAAA
Source organism: Puma concolor (assembly GCF_028749965.1). Classification (NCBI taxonomy): domain Eukaryota; kingdom Metazoa; phylum Chordata; class Mammalia; order Carnivora; family Felidae; genus Puma; species Puma concolor. The sequence goes on along the minus strand of NC_141681.1, from coordinate 23,573,511 downwards.
TTCACACAAGAATGCCATGATGATTTCCTATACTAGAAAATAGAGAATTTTAAAAATGATTTTCTATTGTGCATTAGAACAATTATTAATTTTCAGAAAAGAAATAGTCAGTTTTTTAAAAAAGAATTTCCTTCTTAAATGAAAAGATTTAATTACTAAAGAATTAGGTAAAGAACAAGTAAGCTGCATATCAGGAAATCTGAAATAATTTTTGACTCTTATTCTTCATAATGCTGTTTCATTTACATCCTTGATTTCCTACTTATTTATCAAGCTTTTACAATGCTTTTTTTTTTTTTGTCAAATAAGGTTATAAACGCTAACCAATATAGATTCATGTAATCCTCATGACAATTGCATGGAATGTAACTATTACTCTAACTTCACACATGAATAGCTAAAGCAAAGAGAGTTTATTTACTTTGTCACAGAGCTCACAAATGTCAGAGACAGGATATGAACCCAGGAAATTAAAATCAGAATATTCACTATAATTAGTAATATTTGGGCACTCCACTGAAACTGTATTGAAGCTTGACTTGCCTAAACCTCTGTGGTATAATTTTAACTGAGTTTTTGGCACTTTTACTTAAAACAGTAAAACAAAAGCATTTCAGTTCCTACTTTGAAGTTTTCAGTGGGATAAATTTTCGATAATTTGGCATATTGTTGATACTCTTTCTTGATTTGACACTTGCCAGGCTATCCGGTTTAACTGTTGATACTTCTTCTGCCCTTTCAAGAGCTCCATCCTTAAGCAATGCTGAACCACATGTACTTAAACAGAACATGACATTCTTGTGATTGTACTTGGTGTCCTGTGTGAACACTGCTTATATGTGAAACCTTCTTTGAATTCTTTAGTAGTTGAGCTCCTCATGCCTATACATTGCTATTGTGCCTTCTAGATACTACTAATAGAGAGATCATCAAACTTTACTATTTCCACATAGGCATGTTTTGACCCCACCTTAACTATGAGATCCTTGAGGTCGGAAGCATGCCCGTGGTATGTGCATATACTTTGAGTACATGCTTTGTAAATGATGGACACTCTCTCAGCTCCCTTCTTCCTCTGACATACCTGTTGGGAATGCATTCACAGCCAATAAGGGTAAAACTAATATACAGGTGTTGAATATTCCAGTTGGCCAAGGCTGGTGGTGTGACAGTCCATGATGTAATATTCTGCTGAAATATTTTTGTATTTCATATATTGTGTGCACTTTTGCTTCATGGTTTCCACTTATCATTTATAAGATGGATGCACAATCCCAGATATCACATTCACATTTGGAACAGAAAGCAGGGACCGAAAGCAATGTCAGTGCAGGAATCTGATACCAGTATTGATAAAATTATATCACAGGGCCAGAGTGAATATTTAGCCTTTTCATCTTCTGAAGTGAATGCAGCAAACAGAAAGAGTGATGGGAAATGGGATTTGTGAACCAAAACTCAGTGGAAAATCATAGTTTTACTTGGATCTTCAAGATCCATGTCTAGTGTCTCAAAATTTTCAAGAGGCATCTTTTTTAGTATGAACAGAACACAATTCCATTGGGAAGTTATTTCATATCTAGCAGTTCCACAAGGGGGACACCTACTGTCTTCCTTTCAAGGTACACATTTATCTGTCAGTTGGTCCACTGTTCAAGGCCTGAGGGAAGGAGGACAAGGGTGTGTGTGTGCATGTGTCTGTCTGTCTGCCTGTCTGCCTGCGTGTGTCTGTGTGTGTGAGAGAGAGAGAGAGACAGAGAATAAGATGCATAGAGGCATGGATGAGAGGTTTGCTTGTGTCCTTTAATACGATTAACATAGTTATCTTCCGTAATGATAACTGTAGTGTTTTCAGTAGTCTGAGGGGACACTGCATGAATGCGTCTCATAATATTTTTTCTTGATCTCCTCCTAAAGTTAGAGATCTTAGAATGCCATTGGAATGGTAATATTTCAGGCCAGGTCTTTCTTCAGCTTTGCAGACCTTTTGAGAGAAATATCAACACAGACATTTCTGTGAACTGACATGCAAACACTGAGTAAAGCAAATTACCTCATGTAGTAGCTAGTTTAAACAGCTAAATAAATGTCTGTAAAAGATTATGTTTGAGTCAGTGTTTTACTCTGCTAGAGCATTGATGGAGACTAAACTGTATGGGACTTCCATTATTATGGTTTAAGTTCCATAATAAAAATCACAGTAGCTAATGTTGGGTGATCATCCTTATTTTATTGCCAGTCACCATGCTTATAGTCTTTATGTGGTACTTGGGTTTTTGAAAACTTTGCAACTATTTCATGAGGTGGGAACTATTCAACACTGATTTCTGTGGATGGAGAAACCAAGACAGTAAGAAATTACTCAAAGTTACATGCTGTTAACAAGTAGAGATGAACTAAAAGTTCATACTTTACCACATTGTATTAGTTTCTTGTGGCTGCCCTGCCCCCCAATTACCACAAATTCAGTGGCTTAAAGCAAAAGAACAAAATTAATATCTCACTGTTGCAAAGAAAAGAAGTCTGAAATCAAGGTGTTGGCAAGATAGCATGCCCTCCAGAGGCTCAAGAGAACAATCTGTTCCTTGCATCTTTGACCTTCTGGTGGCTGTGGGTATTCCCTAGCGTATGGCCATACAATCCCAACTTCTACCTTTGTCTTCACGTCAACTACGTGTGACTAAATGAGAAATCCCTCTGTCTCTCTCTTATGAGGATATGTACGATTGCACAGAGGTACCACCCAGATAATCCAGGATAAGTGTTGCATCTCAAAATTCTTGATCTCATTTTTTCCACATAAATTAATATTTACTCTTCTGCCACATCCGATAATATTTACAGGTTCCATGGATTACAAAGATATATCTTTGGAAGGCCAGTTTTTAGTCTCGTACACACATGTCGTGAAGAACCCTCAAAACCTGCTTAGAAAGCTCAGAATTACTCTTCAGTATTTGGTCCATGTGCATTCAAACAGAAATATATTCCTTCCAGGGAAAAATAATGATGGAAATCTAAGTTACATAAATAGGACTAAAAAAAACACTACAAGAAATTATTAGAAAACATAGGTCATTTCATTCAGATAATTTATTAAAAATGACAGGGAATGAGTTGTGCGACTCTAAAAGTCTTAGGACAAAATGAGGCTTAGGGTTGGGCTTGAGTGCTCAGTGACACAGCACCCGTGACTGTGAACCAATTAGGAAACAGGACAGTGAAGACTCTGGTGGATACAGTGAGGAGGTGGGACACGTGGAGTGTACCTGCACAAACTGGCCCAAGACTGACACTAGAGGCAAACATAATGCCTCATTCAAGTTGACACGGATTCCTCCCACTCTTTTCTGGAAGGCTCGGGTCCGATGCTAGCACCCAAAGGAAGAAATGAAAGACTGGCAACTTCTTAGGTATTTTCATCATGTTAGAAAATGCTTCATCTATGTTTTTGTAAATTTTCTGAGTTATACGGTGCTGTCTTCCATTTAAAGATCGCCATTTCTCCTATGGTATATAGCCATAGTCCAAGAAAGCTATATGGTGGAACTTTAAGATTTTCCTAAACTTTCTTTATTATGGAAACAATAAGCTACCTATTGTCCATTCCTTTTTATTAAACAGCAATTTTGAATCTAAATGGATACTCTTAGTTAATGTCTAATGTAGACACAATGTGGACACATACTTTTAATCAACATCCATGCAATTTGGGGCCACTCTGTAGATGGATAAGCATAAGCACACTCATGGAAAGGTATTCACCCTGCAGTCAAAGGGCATTTTCATGAACACTGAGATATCCATGTGATCCAATGACCAAACATGTGTTGCAATCTTTTAAAATGAAAACTAACACTATTTCTTTTGACAACTAATTATTCTTCATCATCACTGCTTATAGAATTTATATCTTTCCTTCATTAACCTGTTAATCTTTTACTAACATCTTATCCATTCATCCATCATCTATCATTTTTGCTAACATATCTGCTAAAGCTAGACTTTTATGAAAAATTCTCTAATCAGTCAAATATTTCACTTGCATAATTTTGGTAGAAGGGATTCATAGGTAGTGATTAAAATAAATAAATGTTCTGAATATTCTATGAATTTTAAGAAGTTGGGTTAATCATAGAACTTTTTAATATACAATGATAATTTACTCATAAAAATCAAGGTTTTGGAATTATATTTTTTATGCGATCCATTGGCTACAGTAAATAAAAGGTATCTATATCTATTTATATCTATATCTATTTCTCTCGACACACACACACACATATATATATGTCCATATCTGATGTTATTTCCCTTTAAAAATTATTAATGAATGAGGCATTTTTCTGCATCATAGTTAGGGTGAAATCACTATTTAAATTAATTATGACAGCCATATCAATTAGACATAAGAGATTTCTAAAGCTAATTAGAGTCTGAGAGTTTTTAATTTGACGTCTGTCTCTGTGTAATATGTGCTTTATGCATTAAATTAATGAAATTAAGCCTGCATCATTATAAATTTCCACTTTCATAGTTCCATAAGTTTCACAATTACATGCCATATTTGAATGATAATTGAATGAAACTAAATAATTATGTTCATATCAGCATTGCTGAGGTATAAGAATGTATCCTTTACTTTTTACCTCATGTCCTTCCAAACAGGTCCTAGCAGAACACAACTTGTTCCTAACAAAACCTTACTGTCATTTCCAAAATAGGGACAAAAAATAGGAACTGCAAGGGAAGTAAAGTATATCAGAAGCATACTAATGTATTGTAAAGCAAGGCAATAACTCAAGACCAAGTAATTATGAAATCCGATTAATACATAGGGTATGATTTTACACACTCTTCGTTAAAAAAATTTATCTGAGATGATTATTTGCTGGTAAACTCAATACATATATGAAAAAGTCTTATTTTTTTAAAGTAAAAAGTTGATTATAGGTCTTTGCTGCACAGACACTCAGATATACATACAAGGGTATATCACTATATAATGTTTTGAAATAAATCTTTAATGCATTCTGTGAAAATACATATTTAAAATGAAGAAAAGAATTAATTTGCATGCAAATGGGACTAAAACATAATATACAAGAGGACTGCAACCCTGCCTTTAAGATTTGCTTCTGACATTTGTGTTTTAACAGGCAATTAAAATTTAATTTGTCCTATGATGAAAAGCAAATCCTTTTATCCTATTTCAGCAGTCTGAAAAGGTACAGACTCTATTACAATATGAGACTGTGGCTGAAGGTTTCTTGTGCCCTCATGACCCGGTGGTGTGAAACTGATGATAATCCAATCAGAAGAATTACTTAAAAAATAAGTCTCTACATAAATGATTCTGAGAGGAAGGACAATGTCCGAGAGAAAGGGATCATTGGTCATGTTCTCCATGAAGAATTTCAGATGAAATTTCATCTGTATTTTTCGCAATAGCTAGAGTATCCGGATAACATACCATTGGTTTTCTGCAATACCTATCTAGAGATTCTGCTGGGATAAGATTAGTGCAAAAAACCAGGTGGGAAGTTTCTGGTCTCCCGCTCAGAGCAATGAAGTAAGATGAAGTGAAGAAAGAAGAGGTGAAGGATGGAGGGGGTGGGGCGTGAGATGTTGCCAAAAGCTTAGTCGATGAGGTGTGTGTAACATTTGGCTAACTAGAAAATTATAAGGTCTGTACAACTCCATATTGGTTTCCTTTAGACACCTTATGATTTTGATTTATTTTAAAATGATACAAGTATTCAAGCACAAGCCATCCATCCATCTAAATATGCATCCTACTTTATCAGCCTCATGTTTTCTTAAAGAATACTGGGGATTTGGGGCGCCTGGGTGGCGCAGTCGGTTAAGCGTCCGACTTCAGCCAGGTCACGATCTCGCGGTCCGTGAGTTCGAGCCCCGCGTCAGGCTCTGAGCTGATGGCTCAGAGCCTGGAGCCTGTTTCCGATTCTGTGTCTCCCTCTCTCTCTGACCCTCCCCTGTTCATGCTCTGTCTCTCTCTGTCCCAAAAATAAATAAACGTTGAAAAAAAAAAAGAATACTGGGGATTTAACTCAGGCTTTAGAAACCAAGAGGAAGGCAAACTGTAAGAGACTCTTCAATACAGAAAACAAACTGAGAGGTGCTTGAGGGGTACTGGGATGGGGATGGGATACAACCGTAATGGATATTAAGGAAGGCCCTTGTTGGGATGAGCACTGGATGTTATATGTAAGTGATGACACCGTTAAATTGTACCGCTGAAACCATTATTACACCATATGTTAATTAACTTGGATTTAAATAAAGAAGGAAAGAAAAGAAACCAAGGTTAAATATAATCTAAGTTAAGAATTCTTAATAGGACAAGGAACATATTCTGAGATAGTTGTTTAGAGATACATGAAGGCATTTTCCATCATCACATGACTGCAGCTTTGGGGTGCCTGGGTGTCTCAGTCGGTTGAGTGCCTGACTCTTGATTTTGGCTCAGGTCATGATCTCATGATTTGTGAGTTAGAGCCCCACATCTGGCTCTGGCCCCACAGTGCAGAACCTGTTTGGGATTCTCTCCCTCTCTCTCTGCCCCCCCACTTGCTCTCTTTCAAAAATAAATTCGAAAATATCAAAAAAAAGTTTTTTCCAAATTCAGAACACCTTGTGATTATCTCCTTGTCATTCATTTGAGGAAAAAATAATTCATATATATCTATAAATCATATATATCTATGTAATTTACAATCATTTGGATCTAGAATGCAATTCTGTTTTATATATAAACAAAGTTTTTGTAGCAGTTAAATATGCATGAAATTCTAGATGAAGACTATACATCAAGAACATGTTTACTATGTTTGGATTTTATTTTTTATTTTTTAATTTTTTAAAAGTTGTTAATGTTTATTTATTTTCGAGAGAGAGACAGAGCACAAGCCTGGGAGGGGCAGAGAAAGAGAGGGAGACGTGGAATCTGAAGCAGGCTACCGGCTCTGAACTGTCAGCATAGAGCCTGATGCGAGGCTTGAACTCAAGAACCTCGAGATCATCATCTGAGCCAAAGTCGGATGTTTAACTGAGTCAGCCACCCAGGAGCCCCACTGTTTGGACTTTAAATTTAGCAAGAGTTATTAACTAGTTTAGAAAATTCTTTTTTTTTTTTAATAGCAATGTTGCCTGTCATATTACAGTCATTAATATAACACAACTGTATCAGGCTGGCTTTGTAGCTGAAACATTCATAATATTTCTGTGGTTACAGGGAAGCATTCAGCTACTTTATTCTTACTAGTATACTCAGTCTCAGTAATTTCTTTATCTAAAAAAATATTTTAGGGGAGACTGGGTGCCTCAGTTGGTTACGCATCTGACTCTTGATTTCTGCTCAGGTCATGAACTCACAGTTCCTGGGTTTGAGCCCTGCATGGGTCTCTGCTGACAGCATGGAGCCTGCTTGGGATTCTCTCTCTCCCTCTCTCTCTCTCTGCCCCTCTCTGCTCATGTGTGCACCCACTCTGTCTGTCTGTCTCTCTCTCTCTCTCAAAATAAATGAATATAAATATACAAATATTTCATACTATTTTTGTTTATTTTTCCTTTAAATTACACTTAGGGCATTCCATTTCTTCCTTTGCTAACTAGTGTGGTAGGATTTATTACACATAAATATTATTTCAGGAGAGCAGAGAGAATTAGATAGCTAAATAAAATCTATATTTAAAAGAAAAAGGGCACCTGGGTGGCTCAGTCAAGTATCCAACTCTTGATTTCAGGTCAGGTCATGATATCACGGCTCATGAGATCGAGCCCCACAATGAGCTCCACACTGATGGCACAAAGTCTCCTTGGCATTCTCTCCATCTATTTCTGCCCCTCCCTGACTTCATGTGTGTGTGTTTGTATGTAGACACATGCACACATGTCCTCTCTCAGAATAAATAAATAAATAAATAAATAAATAAATAAATAAATAAACTTAAAAAGTAAAAGGATAATGGGTCAGAAAAGGTTGAGAATTGGCACACCAGGTAAGTGTGTTAGATGAGAGTGTGGGTATATCAAAATGTAATGACTGAGATCAGATGTCTCAAAATTGGATCTTAGCCATCTTCATGAAACAAGGAATGGTTTCTGACATCCAATACACTAAAGCACATGGAAAATTATTCGACTGAGGAGTTTGCAACAACAACAACCACGAAGTAGAGGATGGAGTCACCTGAACTCAAGATCTGATTTCAACACATCCCTCAAGAAAACATATCCCTCCAAAAAAAAAAAAAAAAAAAAAAAGGAACCTTCTAGGTAGCACTTACTCCTGCCTACAAGCAATTGAAAATCACAATATGCAAATGTAAATGCCAGCAATAAAATTTTTATTTAATACTATATGAAGTGTTTTAACATTTTAATAAAAATGTCCATTCTTCTAAATATTGGTATCACTCAATTTATGGAGTAACTGAGTTTTCATATTGGGTACATAGGAGAAATATGTAAAATCTGATTTTTCATTGGCACATGGATATAACTCTGATATGATGAAGAAAGTCAAATATTTGCTCCTAAACTGATTTGACAACTTGTAAAGAGCTATTTTTTTTTTCATATTGGCTCGTCCCATGTTATGCTGAGCAATACAGTTTAAGGCATTTTAATAGTTGCCAGTAAGATCAAATTGTTACTTGCCTGGTTGGTCATATTTCCTTTCAAATCACTAAGTATATTTTGAGGAAATATACTTAGTATATTTTGCCTTCTTTTCCACCATATTCCCAACTCATTTCCTATTTCACCATTACTAGCTGCTTACTCTGGAAACAGGCATTGTTGCATTCATTTATCATAACTTAAGATGTTTGGTGTGTCCTGTTTACTAATGATTATATGGATTAGCTTGGATCTCCTGAGAAACAGTTACCAAGGTGAGAAGATACATGCTAGAGAAAAGCAGAAGGAGCCTTTAAATTGGGATAATGTCTCAACCCCTTGTGAAAGGGAAGAGAGACGAAGGAGTAGGCTGTAGAAAAAGTCTTAAAGTGCAGTGCCATCAGAAGTTCCAACAGGGGTGCCTGTGGGTGGTTCAGATGGTTAAGCACAGGCCCCTTGATTTTGGCTCAGGTCATCATCTCATGGCGTCACGGGTTTTAGTGCCATGTTGGGCTCTGCGCTGCAATGTGGAGCTTGCTTGGGATTCTCTCTCTCCCTCTCTTTCTGTCCCTCCCCCACTCACCCTGTCACTGTCTCCCTCAAAATAAATAAACTTAAATAAAAAAAAGTTCTATCAAAGTTTCCACCGAAACACTGAGGAGTCTTCAGGTGGAAGTTGCCCTTTGGAGGAATCCCACATTTTGCTGGCATGATCCTGCCTTGAGTCATCAGCTGGATCATCCTCAGTCATCAGCTGGATTTTAGAGCAAATGTAGTGGCAGCTCCAGTGAGATGGTAGCTGAGACAGTCAGTCACTATGTCCCCTGCAGTGGGCACTCTGAGCAGCACATTTACAGCTTAGTAAAAGGTGCTTCTGGAATCAGGAGCCATATGTGACTGCCTTCTTTCACTTCCCACTATGCACTGGCAATGGGGCTGTCCTGCTCCAGGAGCCCAATCTGAAACAGTTATGCACACCAGTGCTCAGTGTCCCTGACTTCCTTCAGGTCACAGGGGAGGTGATAAACAGATTCTAGGTGTCAGGCCTATATTGCAGTTTAGCAACATTCATCAGAGAAAAATTTTGCTACTAGGAGTGGGCAAGGGGTAAGTAAGAAACAGGCTCTAGTTTGATTATAGGGAATAAAATAAACATTCTTCATATGCCTGTCCATGAATTCAATTTGTCGAAGGCTTCTTTCTAATTTTTGTTTTGAGAACAACAATTTTGCTGCTCAAAATCTTCAGATTATTTTTCATATTTTCATTTTCTGATCCCTTGCATACACAATGAGTACACATGTGGTCGGAACCGTTCTTTCTTAAACTCTTAATGGCTGTGTGATGTGCGGGGTTTGTTTTCAATAGGAGCTGCAGCCTGCATATACACTTGCCTTGTGTGCAGTTAACATCCAGGGGCACTCAAGGTTAATTAGAAATGGTAATAAGTTTAATCATGATGAACTCATTTGGTGCTGATGCGGATGTCACCTGTAATTCCATAAAAATTCCATTGTAATTTAGCATTAATTAATGTCCACTTATCAACGAGTGTTACAGCAAATTAGTACAGAAGTGACAAGTTATGTGCTTAAGAAATGCTTAATGGGGGAAAAACAGCATTTACTAGGTCATCTTAAAATATAACAGATTGAGACATCTTTATTATTTAAAATATGAGATTAAAATCAGGTAAAGTGGTAATAATTAGGCGAGACTTTTGATAAGAATTTGCGAACTAATGGGGTTGCAGCAAACATGAGGAATATGGATTTGCTTGGATTACCATTTTTTAGCATAAATGACAGAGAAGATATGCAGCTGTTCTTATCATTGCCCTATAATAAGAGAAGCTGCTGAATTTTCAATAATCATCATCATGAGGCAATGGTCTTACTCATGTAAAATAAAAGCATTTTTCTCCGTATGTAAAAATGCTATTAGCCATATTTGAAGGCATTATACTCAGATATCATTTTTCCATTTCTGTAAATGACAACCATTAAATGCAATCGTAGCTACATGACAAGACTATTTTTATTACATCAAAAGGAAGAAAGGGATTAAAATGAATTTATTCAAAGGTGTGATTTGTCATTTTCCCCCCTTATCAAGGCACATACAGGACAGCTTTAAATCTAAACACTGAGATCTGACCTCATATTTGAATAAGTTAATGTGATCCGGTGTTCTCTAGAAGTACAGAAACCTCTCTTTTGTATCCAGAAATCTCGGGAGAAGTTTTGGCTTTTAGGCGGTCAGCTCCAAGGTTCCACTTCTTTTCATCATTTTCCCTTTTATCATTTAGCAATTCTTGACAGCTTACAGGGTATTCTAGGTGCCATACTGGCAGTGCAGTATGGAGAAGCACTTATAGAAAGTCTCTTTCCTTTTACATAGATCTTTTAAGGGCATGGTAAAACTATTTGGAAGATTTCTTCTCACAGATAGAGACTAATCACTACAAATGCAAAACTGAAATCCATACTTTACAGAAAAATGTTAGAACTATCAAATTTTTACTGAAGTATTTTTTTGATTTTAATTATGAATTTGGTTCCATTAATGTATGTTCTTAAGCAGTGTAAATTATTTTTAACTTAGAACAAAGACATGCTAATTAGAGATTCAGTATTATGTTTCTAGATTTATTCATCAAGCCACTTTTAGTTCACTGGATTTATCTTTGGCTTTGAAGATGCATTTTTCCCCCTAAACATTCATGCTCAGGGTAAGAAAAGAGGTATTGATAACATAATAAAATAGACAGGAGAAATATTGAGTTGGGAATATATCTTTGTTTCTACAGGTACTTAAACATGGCAGGTAAGACCATTACTATCATTCTTCAATCAATGGGGATACAAATTCAATCAAAGTGGATGTTTTGACAGGAGCATCAGGTGTAAGTGAACTGGGGGTTGCCTGAAATAAGAAAACAGACCATTCTTGTCCACTTTTGACCTCTAAATTCCAAATACGGTGCCTGGCACTGATGAGGTACTCCATAAGTATGTATTTATATTTTAAATGGAAAGTAGGTTTGGCATCCCATGTAGAAACATAGCATTTTGAATTGCCTTTAACTGTAACATTTTCTAACCTCCATAAATTTCTCCATGAAAACATTAATTACTTCTTTTATGCCTATGTCTACAGATCAGAATTGTTTTCAGCATTTTTGAATGCTTAGGTGAACAAATTATTCTAACAACATGGAAGACTATTCTTTTTTTTATGTTTAATTATTTTTGAGAGAGAGAGAGAGTAAGCAGGGGAGGGGCCGAGACTGAGGGAGAGAGAGAGGGAGGGAGGGAAGGAGGAGAGAGAGAGAGAGAGAGAGAGAGAGAGAGAGAGAGAGAGAGAGAGAATCCAAAGCAGGCTCTGCACTGTCAGCAAGGAACCCAACACAAGGCTCGAACCCATGAACCGTGAGATCATGACCTGAGCTGAAATCAAGAGTCAGACAACTGACTGAGCCACCCAGTCCCCTCTGGACTATTCTTTTTTAATTCGGTATTATTTATAGTGAATTGCACAAAACTTTAATTGTACAGCTTTATAAATATTCATGTATATTTGTACTCAGGTAGCCACCACCCAGAACAAGATCTAAAAGATTTCCATCATTCTAACAGTTTTCTTATCCATACTCAGTCAACCTACCTCTAAACCAGCCTCTAAAATCTTACCACTATCACCACAGAATAATTTTAAACATAGAAGTTTGAGTTCATATAAATGAAATGGTATGTCTAGCTTCTTGCCTCAATATTATGTCTGAGAGAGTCATCCATAATGTCATATGTGACAGTAGTCCTTCCTTTTGCATATAACTGTGAAGATTCTATTTTATAAATATACTATAATATGTATGTATCTATTCCATTGCTTTTCTAATTTTTTGTTATTATGTATAACATTGCTAAAATAGTACTTTACAAGTACACAATGTGATCATAAGTATTAATTTCTGCTGAGTATATACCTAAATGTGAAATTACTGGTTCAGATTTTATATACTAATACATACATATGATCATTACCAATTTCTATTTTCAAAACTGATGTATGGGAGTGCTAATTTTTTCACATACTCACTAACATTTCTTACGGACAGTCTTTTCAACTTTATCCACTGTGTAGAGGGTGAGTGACATCTCACTGTAGATTTTATTTGCATGCAGGCATAGATGCATGAATGAATTAAATATAGCTTCCAAAGAAGTAAAAGTCTTGACTACTTTTGAACACCCCCAATTATTACAAACTCAATCAACACTACATACTTTTTACTTAAAAATTTAAAACAAAAACAAAACTACCTCACAGTGTAATAAAACCTTCAAAAAATGCTTTACCCAATACCATCAATACATTTCTTTTTGGAGTGTTCCAAATTTGATCCTAATTGAAACTGTACCTAATAGTTTCTCAAATAAAATTTCAGAGCTCCTATGTCCTTAAGTTTGATTTGGATCCTCCTCCTTTCTGTTCCTTGTTATTTTGGACTTGCGTTTATTGAGAGGCGTGGCATTTTGTATTATAGTTAATTCTCTGTTTATTTACCTGGGTCCTCCACCAAATTGTAGGTATCCTACAGGTAATGATCATGTGTTATTTTAGGTGGCATATTCTGTGTCTTACAAAATATTTGGTATGATAAAGTTTTTGTGAAACGAATTACTATCAGGTTCATAACTCTCTACCTTGGAAAAGCTCTCTGTCTATCTGGAAAGAAGATAAAGGAGAGGGAGGCACACACAGATAATGGCAGGATAGACAAAGAGATAATGAAAGAAAGAGACTGAAATTTTAATGTCTCATAGTCTTGTTAAATTAATCCCATATCCAAGTAAATAACGAATAAATGAACGAACGAATGAATGAATGAATGACCCCCATATCCTTGTACTAAATCTCCCATCCCACTGTGATTAGTAGGATGACGTATAATTTATCATCCAAATTAGGATACTAATGAGAATAAAAAGGACATTTTAAGATGGGATGCTGGAAAAAGAGTTATAATCTAATTCATACAATAAAAGGTATAAATCTTAAGTAGTTTGTGTTTAAGCTAATTTGAGTGGGTTTCTAGTCCTTGTACCCCCAAAACTCTTGATATATTATAAATATTTTATACTGTATGATCCTCTGATTTCTTACAGAACTATATCTCAGAACAGGAAAGACTTAAGAGCAGTCTTGCATGACCCATGAGAGGACACTGAAATGAAAAGCACATAATTCCAGATCCTGTCAAATAAAAATTATTAAGGATTAACTGAATATCTCCATTCTGATGATCCCAATGGATTCAACTGCATTTCCCACCTGAAGTTTTATGGCATTCAAAGGCACAGGTGTTCCTACCTAAAGATATCTGTTAAGAATATACAGTGGAAAAATCTTGTAAGACCTAGAAAGTGTTGAAGAGAGATGGGATGCATTTTAGGAGCTTTTTCTTAGACTGAATAAATGAAGAGACTCCAAAGGGGGTTCGATCTAAGAAAGTGAATCAAGGAAAAGTGTCTAAAGTCCAAGTTTTCATGGTATGTATATTCTAAAACAAAACCAGAAACAGTCTTTACACCGAGGTGTGAGGAGTTCCTTTGAAGAAGGAAACATTGTTATGCAAATTGTTTCATAATCCACAGGGAGTAGTGGGGGTGGAGGGCAGTTCTCCAGAGGACAAGTAAGAGCTGGAATCTTGGAAGCCTTTAGCATAGAAAAAAAGCTTCAAACAATCTGGACTACAGAAAAAAAAAAAAAAAACAAAAAAAAAAAACGCATCCCTGAAATTAAACATGGGAGCCTTTAAGTCTCCTCAGCTCTCATGCCCCACATAAGAAAGCCTCATTGTTATCATGAGATCACTAGGTAAGCAGACAATTTACAGTTTCATCCAGGAGTCCTCCAGACTTGTTGTTCCTTCCTTATGACTTCTTAGACAGCCATATCTGTTTTATAACTCTTCAAAAGCCTTATAATACATTAGTTTTCTGTGTGTGTTTCCTTTCTAGACTGAACTCTCAAAGTGGAACTGTTTGGTAATCATCTGCTTTCTGTGCATATAACACTGGGAGTAAAACATTATAAGGGCTGAATAAATCTTTGCGAATAAGTAGAAAAATAAATGAATGAATTTTCCTTCTCTTAGTATTTGTTTCTGTTTATCATCAAAAATTTAAAGAAAAGACCAGATAATTTCTAAATATACCACCAACTTTAAATTTGGTGTTCCAATATTCTCTAAGTAATTTTTAAAATATACTTTCAAAGGCTAAAATTACTTTACTGTGATAAAAAAAAAATGACATTGAAAGCCCTCTGTTTCCATTTTACATTTACTGTATTAACATTTAAAACCCTGGTAGTTATACATGAACATTAGAGAGCCTATTTTTAAAGAAGTATTTATGATTGAATAGGAAATGCTAGGAGGCAGAAATTCCAAATAACTCTACGACATTACTGCACTTAAAAAAATTGCCATTCATTTTGAACAATGGGTTGTTTTATGTGCGTGACACCCTATCTTCAAATGCCAAGAATTATAAATAGCATTTCTATAATAATACGGAGATTATAGAACAGTTTTCTCATACACTGTTTCATTGATTTTCAAATAATTTTTAGGAGAAAGAAATGTTCCCTCATGAAATTATGTTATTGTTCTTGAGTCTGTTCTGTGATTCCAACAATAAAACAGAGTCAAAATGGTGTTACTATGGACAGAAAAAGACAGGAGATCCTGAAGTCCCAATCACTTGGCCTTGCTCCTACCCCCTTCAGTGAATTCTGAGATGCTTCCAGTAAACCCTAGCACTCTGTGGAACCCAGTTTAAATGGCATTAACTATGTAACAAGCCTTTATTTATTTATTTATTTATTTATTTATTTATTTATTTATTTATTTATTTATTAAATATGGAACGCTTCACGAATTTGAGTGTCATCCTTGGGCAGGGGCCATGCTAATCTTCTCTGTATCGTTCCAATTTTAGAATATATGTTGCCGAATTGAGCAATGTAACAAGACTTTAAAGATCGGATGCATTGAATATAATACTAAGAGAGATTAAACAAATTTCTCAAGGTCAGAGGATATGTATATAATGGACATAGGATAAACCCACATATTCAGACACTATCTTTCATATCATTCCTAGTTCACCAAAGTTGGATATGAATATGTTTAGAGTCTACTGACCCATCCACTAGAAAGTCACTCATCTCTACAGTAAATCTGTGAAATCACTTTCTCCTCCTCCTTCCATATTTGCTACCCTAGAGAGCTGTGTACTTTCATTGAGCAAGTCTTTTCGTCCTTCATTTCCATTCTAAATAAGTTATCCCTGCAAGAAAGCATTTGCCTAATTCTCCTTTATATCATGTCTCTCTCTAAGGCAAAAGACAGAGAAGGTGACAACAAAACATTCATTAGTCATATTTTCTGTGCCAGTTTGAGAACTGGTTAAAAATCTCTACTGAAATGAAGCTCCCCTAACTAATTCTTTGGGGCCATTTGCACACAGATGCCATGGGTTCTTAGGCTTACAGGTTCCATGCTGCATGCAGGCAAGCTAGGTCTGTAGTTTCTCTTCTCTCTCATGGATAATTTTCTTCCCTAAAATTAACTATAAAGTAGCCTTGACTTATCAGGGGAAGCTGGTTTTCTTTAGAGAAGACTGAGTAGACAAAGAGCAAAGAAGACAAAGTAAAGAATACCTTTTTGCTTCATATGCAACTAATATCCTCTATTACATATTTTCCAATAATAACTTATACATTGATACTTTACAATCTTTGACACTTATAAATCTCCACATGGCATCTGCCATCTGCCTTCCATTGGTGACAATTTGAATGAGAAAGGGTAAATAGTTTAGACTCCTATTCAAGGTATCATCCTTATGATGACTTCACAAATGAAATCAAACAATTGTTGAAATATGTGCAGAAGTACCCTAACGTGAGCATTCTACCAGGAATTAATTTGCATTTTTCTTTACTGTTTTTAGCAAGACAGATTATCAGCAGTATCAAGTCAAAGGCAGGGACAGAATATGACCTTTAAAAATATCTTTCTTGTTCTTTCAAGAAATATGTAAATGGTCTTTTATTGTAGTTGTGTAACTATAATGTTAGCAAGCCTAATATTCCCAGAATATATGTAAAACTGGTTGAAAGAAATATCCCCTTTTCTGCAAAGAATATATTGAATAATAGCTTCATTTGTCTCACAAAGAGAAAACAAACCCAGGTGTTAGGAAAGAATTATTTGATGGGTATAGCAGGCAGTTTGTGGGTCCATATACTGTAGTCACATTCTCATTTCAGGTCATGCAACCCACTTATAACTACCAGCACCTGCAATTCCTTTCCTGAGTGGCTCTGGGAGCCTGTTCTATCATATGCATGGGAGAATGAATCATTACCCAGGAAAAGCCTTAACCTGTGGCTGACCAGAATTGGTAGACACATGGCTCCTTTGGTTCTTAAATTAGAAAATTCTGAAGCAAGACAATACTATTTATGAGAGTTCTGTAACAGAACTAAACTTTAGTTACCTAGAGGATGGCATGCTTGGTAACACATCAGGTGTTCGCTTCCTCCATTTTCTCTTTCATTTTCCTACACTCCTATCAACGTTTCTTGGGATTACTTTTAAATATACTAATTGCATTCAGGTCCTTTTTTGTTGTTGTTGTAGGGTCTCTTTCTGAGGCAATCTAAACTAAAACAGAGGTTAAAATGCTTCATAATCATTTTTAAAGCTTGTGGGTTCTTAATCGCCAGGGAAAAACAGGGAGCACTGGTAATTCTAGGTTGTATGAAGGAGGAGTCCTTGTTACTGAGGTCCAGAATGGACCCTCAGAAAGGGCTTTGTATTAATACCCTGATAGAGCAGTGGCTGGTAAGTAATGATGTCCATACATATATATGGCCCAGACATGTCAGGGAATGAAGTCCTATTGATTGGACTTAGAATGGGGAAATCAAATTGCTTGGAAAACAAGTGTGAACATTCTTTGCAGGACACTGGCAAGAAAGGTTCCAGAGGCTAAAGCAGGGGGTTCAACCCACTGCTATGAACTGGAACTTAAACTTTTAAAACACTGTTAGTCTAATGAGACAGCCCAGACCACATTGGCTTAAGGCAGATAGTAAGAGGGTAGGAAGCCCACCTAGTGGAGAGGCTTCTACCTGGGAAGACACTAATCTAACATTTTTTAATGTCATGGAATTGAAAGATTTTTCCTAGCTTTTGCTTTTAACACTAGACTTGCCAAACATCACATGTAAGCTCATATTCATCACACCAAGAGGACATGGTAGCTTGATCTATCTGAAGACACCTGAAGGGAGTTCATGTACCTCTGTATGCATGATGAAGAATGGGAAGGATAATAGAATTAGGACCTTCTCACTATTATAAGCACTCTGTGGATTGGGACTGGACATTCTTGATACGTACATAGGGCAAGTCTGGCTCTCATGAAAGACCTTCCATGCACTTTCCTGGCTCCAAATTCTAGAAGAACTCAACCAGTTATTGGTAATAAACATCTCTTTATTCCTTTGATAATTCCTCTGATAATAATGCCTATATCAAAATAATGTAGAGGAGTATCTATCGATCTATCTGAAGTTCCCCTCCTTATATTTACTTAAAATTTCTCATTTCCTGGTTAAACCCTATCTGAAATAGTTTCCAACTACTTATATCAAGTATTTATTGAGCATTTACTATGTGTCAGTCACTACTTGTGCATGAGAGGGATAGCAATGAAAGCGGACAAGGCCTCTCAATTGATAGAGCTTACATTTCAGTGGTATAAACATTATCAGATACTTACTATTATAGCTAGTTAAGACAAAAGATTTTTAAAAATGCATGAAATGACCAGTATTCAAGATAAATAAAACATCCTCTAGGTTTTTTTTATTGTCAATCCTTTTGATAAATAAGGTACATATAAATTATTTGGTTTAAATTAATATAATTTTAAGCTTAACTGAATATCAAATGCCTTATTAGGTTATACAGTCATGACCTAACTCCTGTCAAAGAACATGATGCCCTTAAGCTCTATACCCTAGCTAATAAGAACCAATTCCAGGCCCTAGAACAATTTCTCTTCTATGCCTCTGTACTTCACAATTACCATTCCTTCTGTTTAAATGACTTCCCTTCAACTACTGTCTTCCTGGAAAATTACTGTTCAATCATCAAGACCCCAAACAAAAATTACTTACTTGATTACTGCCCATATATATAGTTCTATTCTCTAGGCCCTCTGAGCACCTTCACATCCCTAATTCTGATGATACTGCTCAGGGCATATCTAAGCACTGCATATGCAATACTCATTTGCAGTTATGTATACGCTTTTTTTTTTTTTTTGAGACAGAAAGCACATGTGAGTGGGGGGAAAGGGCAAAGGAAGAGGGAGAGGAAGACAGAGAATCTTAAGCAGGCTCCCCACCCAGCACAGAGCCCAACATGGGTCTCCGTCTCACGACTTTGGGCTCAAGAGTTGGACACTTGACCAAGTGAGCCACCAAGGCTCATGTATAAGCTTTTGTTCATTTTTGGACTGTGAATTCTTTAGATCAGGACATCTCAAAGTTTAACGTGTAATTTAGAATTATAAGAGAAACGTGTTATAATACAGATTCTACTTCAGTGGGTGGGGTCTGTGACTCTAAATTTCTAACAAGCTGCCAGGTGACCTTAATGTCTGATACTACTCATGCCTGAACCATACTTTGAAGAGTGAAGCTTTAAATGTTACTTATTCTGTTTGGATTGTAACTTCCTGGCATGAAATTTGGCACTTTATAGGTACATCAGTGTTTACGTATAAATGGTTCGATTCACATGCTGTTATCCTTTCACATAACTCCAATACCAAATTGCAAAACTCCTTGGATGTCTTTATTTTCTCTGCAAGACTTGCTTGAATACTGTATGTACATGGGGCTTCCTATAATTAGAAATATATAAAATACGGTGGTGAAATTGCAGCTCAGCTTTGTAAGGTGACTGGTCAGAGCCGTAAATTAAAAGGTAAAATGTTTCTGACATATTTAACTTTTGAAGTACAGTAATATATTAAAGTAACACACTTCTATATCCAATGCCATAATTAAATTTTAACTCATAAAAAATAATCAACTCCCCACAGGAACAGAGCATTTTCAGTTAAAACGCTACTTATCATTTCTACAGCCTTACAATGTTGAATGTGCTGTTTGATCTTTTAACAATTTCATTTTAAAATATTCACAAAAGAGTGGTAATTAAATTACATGGGTGCCATGGTAACCACTGCATTAAATATGCTTAGACTCTGTGCCTTAGCATTTTGGTAGGGAAAAGGGTATTCTTATTCTGTGACAATTACAAACTATGGGTGTTTAGGTCAACCTCCGCCAGCCTTCCAGAAGAGGGTAGGCATATATAACTAAAGTTAGATCAAGAATAGTGGGCACTACTCAGGTATAAAGGAATCCTATAGCCAAGTAGAAAGTCTAATGGACTGAGAATCAAGTCTCAGGCTAGTCGAGGTTCTGTTATTGACTAGCTGTGTGTTCCTTACTTTGAGCTTACTTTGAGCTGCAGACTCCTCACATGTAAAATGAGAAGGTTGAATATGGAACCAGATGTTCTGGAATTCAACCTTGACTTTTCCAATTCTATGAGATCTTTATGATGTAATAAGCACTATATATTTTTACACACTTTATAGCATATAATTTCTGCATTAATGTCCCAGGGCTGATTAAAAAGTACTACAAACTGGGTGGCTAAAAACCATGGAAATGTTTCTCTCATAGTTGTGGAGATAAGAAGGCTAAAACTAAGATGCTGTCAGAGCAGTGATCCTTTGGAAGCCTCTAAAGGATGATGCATCCTTGCCTCTTTTAGCTCCTGGGAGCGCAACACTTTCCTTGGTTGTGGTAATGTAAGTTCAGTCTCTACTTGTCTTTACATGGCCCTCTTTCCTTTGTGTCTCTGTGTGCCCCTCTTCTTATAAGGACATCAACCATAATGGCCCACCCTATTCCATCATAACAAATTGTATCTAAAACAACTCTATTCCACATAAGGCAATTTTGAGGTACTGGAGTTAAGACTTCAACCTACTTTTAGAGGTACACAATTCAACCCATAAAAATTTCCTTTTGTGAAATCCAAATCATATTGTGTCTCTTTATTTTAAGCTATAATCTGGTTATAAACTGCAAAACAAAACCATGTATTTCTTTGTACACAGTCTTAGTCTCTAATGCATTGTATTGGGTAGGAGGATATATTCGGTGATCATACTGCAATACCATGACTTTAGCGCTATATTTTTAAGTAAGTATACTTCCTCGGAGAAGAGAATAACAGAATTGCTCAATGTTTTGGGAGGATAAAACAGATCTTTGCGATCCACTTCACAGTACTATTTTGGGCCATCTAGTCTCAAGACAGCTGAGATGTATAGTCCATGCAGTGTTGCCCAATCTCCACATAAAGCATCTGCTATATGGTCTCAACTTTTTGCTTTACTTTCTTATAATTGTGCAAGGCTGTCGGCCATGCCTAGAAGTAAACCAAAAGTAAGGCAACTAATGCTTTCCAACAACAGGAATTGTGAGTCAGTGGATAAATGTCTAAATGTCTATCTTCTGAAAAGACAACCAGAGCTAACAAACTCATAGATACACCATCCATTGTTTTTATTTTTCTTATTCTTTTTCCTTCCCCATCTTCCACTGCCATCTTCCTTACATGAGTTACCAGGACGACTTCCAAAATAAACCACCTACATCCAAAGGTCCATCTGCATACTCACAGTCTGCTTTAGGGCACTCCAAGTAAAGACAGAGGAGCAAGGAGGCAAAAGAGTGGCCTGGGCAAAGACCCTTAGTTGTGAAAGAGAAAAATGTTGAGGGACTAAAGCAGTTAGGTGTGGATACAGCAGAGGCAAAAGAAAGAAGGTAATGAAAGGCAGGGTTATGAAGGTGTATATCTACTGCATGAGGGAGTTTTCACTCTGCTTTCATTTAAGGAACAATCATATATATTTTTATGCAGATGAGAGCATGATATAATTTGCGCTTGACAAGAATCACTCTGAGCAGACATGGGAGGGGAGACCAGTTGGGATACTCTTGCAAGAGTTCAGTAGTGAGACAATGAGGGTCCAAATGAAAATAATGATAACAAAGCCGAGACTGGGCATATAGAAAAAGGTCATACAAAACTAGTTTTGATTATATCAAATTTAGTGACTGCATACTTGTAAAAGGTGAGGAGAAAGGAATAGGAGGGATTCCTAGGTTTCGTTTGAATAACTAGGCTGTGAGTAAATGAGGAAGGACATGTTTGAAGGAGATACATACAGCGTTGTCCAAATTAATATATAATATTTTAGTTTTTTTCTTAAACTTTAATGTGTATATAAACCACCTGAGGATCTTACTAAAATGTGGATTCTGATTCAGCAGTTGTAGACGAGGGCCTGCACTTCAAATAAGCCCCCAGGGATAAGAGATGCTACTGCTGGTACTCAGCACACTGGTTAGAACAGTAAACCAAACTGAAGAGAACAGGTATGAGCTAAAGACTCTGTCGGTAAGATTCTAACCCAGGTCTAGCTTGAGCATTTGAGCTTGAGCTTGAGCATTTGCCAAATGCCTCTTAATTTTGTTTCCTGGCAGCAACAACCTAATAGGTTTACTCTCCCATAAAACAGCTCCCAATCACTTTGCTAGCCCTTCTTCACTCATACCTTTTCAACAGCACATGTCTCTTCATTGTGCTGCCAATATTCCAATCACTTTTATCCCAGTAACCCTGTCCTAACCCTACCGACCTCTGATGATTCAGTGACATCAACTACTGCTCTTTTTTATTTATGCCAGTTTGGGTGCTTTCTATTCTTTCCCAATTTGGAGGACTTGCCACTACTTATGGTCTTTTATTTAAATTCTCAGGCTTTCCTACTCTTTCTATATTAGTGTGTTGGTATAAACTGGGTTCAGTAGATTTCCCACTACTTTACACATTGGCTTTTACTTCAACTTCCTCTGCCTCTCCTTGTTCATAGAGGAAATGTTTAATGTGTACAATTTCTCCCATTTAAGAGTAATTAAAATATATCTGCCTAATTTGCTAGAAAACTCAGGTCATAAAATCCTATGCTCATAATGCTTTCAAGAAGCGGAGTCAAAGGAAGCTTATAGAATCAAACCATTAATAAAAGGGAACAGACTTTCACATCTCTCCCTTCTATCTTTTGCTATATTCATTAAATAGGGACATGTACAATGAGATTCATTTCTCCTGAAGAGAAAAAAATATGAGCTTTTTCCAGTCTCATCTTAATATAATCCCCGGCTTTGGGTTCCTCTCTTCTGTATTTAAGAATATCATGGTACGTTCCTCAAAATTTGGTGCAGTGGTTCTCAAATGTGAGTAGTATATCTTACCCAGGGAATGTTTAAGAATGTATATGAGAATAGGGAGGAGGCAAGATGGCAGAACAGCATGGAAGGTTTTTGTGTGTCTCACGTCCATGAAATAAAGGCAGACCAACACTAAACCATCCTATACACCTAGAAAACTTATTGGAGGATTAACACAACCATCTGCACAACCTGAACCACAGAAATCAGCAGGTACACAGTGCAGAGAGCTGAACTTGGGGAGCAAGAAGCCACGAAAGGTGTAGGGAACTGCTTTTGCGGGCAGAGAGAGGATGAGACTGGGGAGGCGGGTAGAATATGGGAAAATCACACCCCCCCAAAAAAACAGCTGGAAATAAAGTGGAAAATTGGAAACAGCCACAGGGACTAAACTAAAAAGGGAGAAAGGAGAAAAGAGGGTTTAAATTCCATTAAGAATGTAAACAAGGGGAGCGCAAAGGCTGCAACTCCACAGCTTGATACCTGGCAGTGCTCTGGTGGGAAGGGCAAATCCCCAGGAACAGAGTGGGGTCCGGGAGGTTCTCAGGTCACACAAGGAAAAGTGGGTCCACTGTGGGAAGAACATTTAGCAGAGACTATTGAAGCCACCTGGTCCCAGGAGACCCCAGAAGGAGGCCACATTCCCTGGTGCTGGGGCAAGGTCATTAAGGGTGAAGCCTGGTGTCAGATGTGTGTTGTGATTTTCCATAATCCCTGAGATGCTGCTGCAACATTATCTTGTAAACATTTTCTGTGATGGGCTGGCACCTGGCTGCAGTATTGGGGCACCAGAAACAACAGGGTCCAGCGGGTGTACCTGGGTGCAGCCAATATTAGGCCATTGCTCATTTGGCCATTGCTTAGTGAGACCCTCCTGCAGAGGGGTGGAACGGGTCAAAGCTGCAGTCCTTTGGAAGTAAGGGGCCGGGGAAAACAGCTGCATCTGAGACAAAACTTGGGAGAGAGGTACTGCCTGGGGCCTGGTCACAGAGAGTAAAGAAGCAGGGAGTGGATGAGAGCTGAAGACAGAGGACAGGTGCGTGATTGCTGATCTGGGAGAACAGACTGGGTGGCTGGGTGGCGCCATTTTCACGGCTCCTGCGCATGCACATATGACCTACTAGCCCCACAACAATCCACCCCCGTAGGCTAGCAACACCATCTAGTGGAGAGCAGAACTGTTACAATGAGTGCCGCCCAACTGGGCCAACTTCGGTCTTCAAGAACACAAGTCTCACCACCCGCTTAATTTATGGACTATAAAGAGCTACATAGACTGACTTCTAGGGGAAAATGAAGCAATTTCAGTCCTACTTCAATTTGCTAGCAGGTTCATCTATTCAATTTTCTTTCTTTTGTTTTATTCTTTTTCCTTTTTCTATTTTACAATTCTTGTCTTTTTCTTGAATACAGAAAGAAAAAAATTCATTTTTATTAAAAATATCTTTAATTTTTATTACTATATTTTTTACCTTTGTGTAAATATTTTCAAATTCTACTTTACTTCCATCATTTTATTTTAGTCTACTTCAATGTACTCACCTTTCCAAATTTTCAATTTCCTTTTTTGTTCTTTTTTCTCTTTTTTGTTTCTTTTCTTTTTTTTGAATACAGAAAGAGAAGAACTTAATATTTACTTTCAATTTCTATTAAAATATTTTTATTTAATTTTTATTACTATATTTTTTGCTGTTATGTAAATTTTTTCAAATTCTATTTTACTTCCATCATTTTATTTTAGTCTACTACACTATATTCACTTTTTCAAATTTTCAAATGATTTTTTATCTTTTTTCTTTTTTAATCTTTTTTTTCTTTTTCATTTATTTTCTTTTTTCTTAAATACAGAAAACAAAAAAATTCATATTTATTTTTAATTTTTATTAAAATATTTTTCTTTAATTTTTTTCATACTATATTCTTTACTTTTGTGTATATTTTTTTCAAATTCTATTTTACCCCCATCATCTCATTTTAGTCTACTTCAGTGTATTCATTTTTTCAAAATCTCAAATGATTTTCCCCCTTCTTTTTTTTCCCTTTAATCTGTCACACCACTTTCAGTACCCAGACCAAAACACACCTAGGATCTATCATCATCTGTTCGATTTGTGTGTGTGTGTTTAATTTTTAATTTTAATATTTTTTTAATTTAATTTTTTTAATTTCAATTTTTCTACCACATTAATTCCTCTTCTCCCCTCAAAATGACAAAACAAAGAAATTCACCCCAAAAGAAAGAGCAAAAAGAAACGACAGCCAGGGATTTAACCAACACAGATACAAGCAAGGTGTCTGAACCAGAATTTAGAATCACGATAATAAGAATACTAGCTGGAGTCGAAAATAGATTAGAATCCCTTTCTGCAGAGATAAAAGAAGTAAAAAATATCCAGAATGAAATTAAAAATGCTATAACTGAGCTGCAATCACAGATGGATGCAGCAGCATCCATGGAGCATGAATGGAGCATCAGCGACATAGAGGACAAACTTATAGAGAATAACGAAGCAGAAAAAAATAGGGAGAATAAGGCAAAAGAGCATGATTTAAGAATTAGAGAAACCAGTGACTCATTAAAAAGGAATAAGATCACAATCATAGGGGTCCCAGAAGAGGAAGAGAGAAACAGGGATAGAAGGGTTATGTGAGCAAATCATAGTGGAAAACTTTCCTAACCTGGGAAAGACACAGACATCAAAATCCAGGAAGCACAGAGGACCCCCTTTAGATTCAACAAAAATGACCAAGGAGAGAATCATGAAAGCAGCAAGTGAAAAAAAGTCCCTAACATACAAGGGAAGACAGATCAGGTTTGCAGCAACCTATCCACAGAAACTTGGCAGGCCAGAAAGGAGTAGCAGGATACATGCAGTGCGCTGAATCAGAAAAATATGCAGCCAAGAATTCTTTATCCAGCAAGGCGGTCATTCAAAATAGAAGGAGAAATAAAAAGTTTCCCAGACAAACAAAAATTAAAGGAGTTTGTGCCCACTAAACTAGCCCTGCAAGAAATTTTAAGGGGGACTTTCTGAGGGGAGAAAAGATGAAATAAATATATATGTGTGTATATATATATATGCACCAAAAGCAACAAAAGATTAGAAAGGACCAGACAACATTACCAGAAACTCCAACTCTGCAAGCATCATAATGGCAATAAATTCATATCTTTCAGCACTCACTCTAACCATCAATGGACTCAATGCTCCAATCAAAAGACACAGGGTAACAGAATGGATAAGAAAACAAGATCCATCGATATGCTGTTTACAAGAGACCCACTTTAGACCTAAGGACACCTTTGGATTGAAAATAAGGGGATGGAGAACCATCTATTATGATAATGATCAAGAAAAGAAAGCCTGAGTGGCCATACTTATATCAGACAATCTAGACTTTAAAATAAAGACTGTATCAAGGGATGCAGAAGGACATTATATCATAATCAAAGGGTCTACAGACCAAGAAGACCTAACAATTGTAAACATTTATGCACCAAAGGTGGAAGTTACCCAAATATATAAATCAATTAATCACAAACATAAAGAAACTCATTGAGGGGCGCCTGGGTGGCGCAGTCGGTTAAGCGTCCGACTTCAGCCAGGTCACGATCTCGCGGTCCGTGAGTTCGAGCCCCGCGTCAGGCTCTGGGCTGATGGCTCGGAGCCTGGAGCCTGTTTCCCATTCTGTGTCTCCCTCTCTCTCTGCCCCTCCCCCGTTCATGCTCTGTCTCTCTCTGTCCCAAAAATAAATAAACGTTGAAAAAAAAAAAATTAAAAAAAAAAAAAAAAAAAAAGAAACTCATTGATAGTTGCACCTTAATAGTACGAGACTTCAACATCGCACTCACAGCAATGGACAGATCATCTAACCAAAAAATCAACAAGGAAACAATGGGTTTGAATGACACACTGGATCAGATGGATTTAACAGATATATTCAGAACATTTCACCCTAAAGCAGCAGAATATACATTCCTCTCCAGTGCACATGGAACGTTCTCCGGAATAGACCATATACTGGGACACAAATCAGCCCTAAGTAAGTACAAAAAAATCAGGATCATACCGTGCATATTTTCAGACCACAACACTATGAAACTTGAAATCAACCACAAGAAGAAATTTGGAAAATTAACAAATACTTGGAGACTGAAGAGCATCCTACTAAAGAACGAATGGGCTGACCAAGCAGTTAAAGAGGAAATTAAAAAGTATATGGAAGTCAATGAAAACGATAACACCACAACCCAAAACCTCTGGGATGCAGTAAAGGCGGTCATAAGAGGAAAGTATATAGTAATCCAGGCCTTCCTAAAGAAGGAAGATCTCAGATACACAACCTAACCTTACTCCTTAAGGAGCTGGAAAAAGAACAGCAAATAAAACCCCAAACCAGCAGAAGACAGGAAATAATAAAGATTAGAGCAGATATTAATACTATCAAAACGAAAAAAAAAAAAAAAAAAAACAGAACAGATCAACGAAACCAGAAGCTGGTTCTTTGAACGAATTAACAACATTGATAAACCACTAGCCAGTTTGATCAAGAAGAAAAAGGAAAGGACCCAAGTAAATAAAATCGAGAATGAAAGAGGAGAGATCACAACCAACACAATAGAAATAAAAACAATAATAAGAGAATATTATGAGCAATTATATGCCAATAAAATGGGTAATCTGGAAGAAATAGACAAATTCCTAGAAACATATACACTACCAAAACTGAAACAGGAAGATATAGAAAATTTGAACAGACCCATAACCAGTAAGGAAATTGAATTAGCAATAAAAAATGTGCCAAAAAACAAGAGTCCAGGGCCAGATGGCTTTCCAAGGGGAATTCTACCAAACATTTAAGGAAGAGTTAACACCTATTTTCTTGAAACTGTTTCAAAAAATATAAATGGAAGGAAAACTTTCAAACTCTTTCTATGAAGCCAGCATTACCTTGATTCCAAAACCAGACAGAAACCCCACTAAAAAGGAGAACTATAGACCAATTTCCCTGATGAATATGGATGCAAAAATCCTCAACAAGATATTAGCCAATCAGATCCAACAATACATTAAAAAAAATTATTCACCACGACCAAGTAGGATTTATTCCTGGGATGCAGGGCTGGTTTAATATCCGCAAAACAATTAACGTGATTCATCACATCAATAAAAGCAAGGACAAGAAACATATGATTCTCTCAAAAGATGCAGAGAAAGCATTTGACAAAATACAGCATCCTTTCTTGAAAAAACACCCTCAAGAAAGTAGGGATAAAAGGAGCATACCTCGAGAACATAAAAGCCATATATGAATGTCCCCACGCTAATACAATACTCAATGGGGAAAAACTTAGAGCTTTCCCCTTAAGGTCAGGAACAAGAGAGGGATGTCCACTCTCGCCACTGTTATGAAACATAGTATTGGAAGTCTGAGCCTCTGCAATCAGACAACACAAAGAAATAAAAGCATCCAAATTGGCCAGGAGGAGTTCAAACTTTCACTCTTCGCAGATGACATGATACTCTATATGGAAAACCCAAAAGATTCCACAAAAGCACTGCTAGAATTGATTCATGAATTCAGTAAAGTTGCAGGATATAAAATCAATGCACAGAAATCGGTTGCATTCCTATATACCAACAATGAAGTGACAGAAAGAGAAATCAGGGAATCAGTCCCATTTACAGTTGCACAAAAAACCATAAAATACCTAGGAATAAATCTAACCAAAGAGGTGAAAAATCTATACACTGAAAAGTATAGAAAGCTTATGAAAGAAATTGAAGAAGACACAATGGAATCTGTGTCCAGATTTCACCCTAAAAAATGGAAAAAGATTCCATGCTCCTGGATAGGAAGAACAAATATTGTTAAAATGTCAACTCTACCCAAAGCAATCTACATATTCAATGCAATCCCTACCAAAGTAACACCAGCATTTGTCACAGAGCTAGAACAAATAATCCTAAAATTTGTATGGAACCAGAAAAGACACCAAATAGCCAAAGCAATCTTGAAAAAGAAAACCAAAGCAGGAGGCATCACGATCCCAGACTTCAAGCTATGCTACAAAGCTGTAATCATCAAGACAGTATGGTACTGGCACAAGAACAGACACTAAGATCAATGGAACAGAATAGAGAACCCAGAAATAGACCCACAAACGTATGGCCAACTCATCTTTGACAAAGCAGGAAAGAATATCCAATGGAATAAAGATAGTCTCTTTAGCAAGTGGTGCTGGGAAAACTGGACAGCGACATGCAGAAGAATGAACCTGGACCACTTTCTTACATCATACACAAAAACAACTCAAAATGGATGAAAGACCTCAATGTAAGACAGGAAGTCATCAAAATCCTCGAGGAGAAAGCAGGCAAAAAACCTCTTTGATCTTGGCCGCAGCAACTTCTTACTCAACGCATCTCCACAGGCAAGGGAAACAAAGGCAAAAATGAACTACTGGGACCTCATCAAAATAAAAAGCTTCTTCACAGCGAAGGAAACAATCAGCAAAACTAAAAGGCAACCGACGGAATGGGAGAAGATATTTGCAAATGACATGTCAGATAAAGGGTTAGCATCCAAAATCTATAAAGAACTTATCAAACTCAATACCCAAAAAAACAAATAATCCAGTGAAGAAATGGGCAAAAGACATGAATAGACACTTCTCCAAGAAAGACATCCAGATGGCCAACCGATACGAAAAAAGGTGCAACAGCACTCATCATCAGGGAAATACAAATCAAAACCACAATGAGATATCACCTTACACCTGTCAGAATGGCTAACATTAACAACTCAGGCAACAACAGATGTTGGTGAGGATGCAGAGAAAGAGGATCCCTTTTGCATTGCTAGTGAGAATGGAAGCTGGTGCAGCCACTCTGGAAAACAGTATGGAGGTTCCTCAAAAAAACTAAAAATAGAACTACCCTACGACCCAGCAATTGCACTACTAGGCATTTATCCAAGGGATACAGGTGTGCTGTTTTGAAGGGACACATGCACCCCCATGTTTATAGCAGCACTATCAACAATAGCCAAAGTATGGAAAGAGCCCAAATGTCCATCGATGGATGAAAGGATAAAGAAGATGTGGTATATATATATATACAATGGAGTATTACTCGGCAATCAAAAAGAATGAAATCTTGCCATTTGCAACTACGTGGATGGAACTGGAGGGTATTATGCTAAGTGAAATTAGTCAAAGAAGGACAAAAATCATATGACTTCACTCATATGAGGACTTTAAGAGACAAAACAGATGAACATAAGGGAAGGGAAACAAAAATAATAAAAAACAGGGAGGGGGACAAAACAGAAGAGACTCATAAATATGGAGAACAAACTGAGGGTTACTGGAGGGTTTATGGGAGGCGGGATTGGCTCAATGGGTAAGGGGCATTAAGGAATCTACTCCCGAAATCATTGTTTCACTACATGCTAACTAATTTGGATGTAAATTTTAAAAAATAAAAAATAAAATTAAAAAAACAAAAGAGTGTATGTGAGAAAGGTTTAATTTGCCACAAAGATTGGCATGGATAATGCCACTGACATTTGAAGGGCAAGTTCAGAGATGTGAAATCTTATGCAATGTATGTAGTGGTCTCCTCCATAATACCATTTATTCCCTATCAAGAAATATAGCTAGAATATGACAGCATTATATATAAATTTGTATTATGTGACTTTAAAGGGGGAGAAAGAGCTGTCAATAAATTATTTACTTAGGGAAATAATATAAAATGATGAACATAACCACTCAAATAAAAATAAATGAAAAGAAATCCAAGCAGGAAGACAAAGGAATTGCATATTGTGTTACTACCATATTAGTTGGAAAGAGAAAATGTCAGCCATAGTTTTTAGGATACATCTTGAATTATGTGAACTATGCATCGTGGGAATTGTTAAGATCACATCTCTTACCTCTCTTATGTTTACTTTTATAATAGTCTGCATTAAGAGGAATGGTATCTCCCCTATCAGATCCATAAAGTCTGTTTTACTTTAGACATTTGATGTACAATGTTATATACTACAGAAAGGAGGCAGAGAATTAAAACGAGTTCCTTGAACACTAAAATAGCCAGAGCTGTCTGCTATTTGGATAACTTAATTGGTGATGTCGTAAATCTTTAAAAGTCAAGAATGTCTGAGAAAATGTATTCCTGAATCATAACTCCCAAGAAGCAGGTATCAAAAACCTCCCTGTTTGATTCTACTGCTCAAGGCTCTCATGGTTTAATACAGTTTGTGAATTATTAAGGTTTATCAGTGGGACTGAATTAGGCGGGGACTAAAGATAGTAGGTACATATCTTATTTTGAAATTAAGGTAGAAGATATACTTTAAGTATCAGAAAGTCAATTAAACAGAATCTATGATTCTGCAAGTCAAACAGGTTCTCTCTTCTCTGTATTGACCTAAGGTGTCACAGCTTTAATGAGGACAGTTTTAGCAAAAGCAATCAAGTCCATTACATCTTCTCAACAATCTTTATATAACTTACTATAGAATGTATGCGGGGGTGGAGGCATGAGGGGAAAGTTGCAAAGGGAGGGGTAATTATAAGAGAACAAACACTGGATGTCGAGTAAGGTAGACTTTATTTGAAAATCCAGCTCACCTACTTTTAAGCTATATGATTATGCAATTTACTATTTGTCAAAATATATTTCCTTAGTGCCAACATGAAGAGAATAATGCTTTATCTGATAAATCACAAGGCTTGTTAAGGATATTTAAATCAGGCAAGCTGGGTGAAAGAAGCAAAAAGTTCACCTTCTGCATAGTAGGCACTCACTATAATCATTGCTTCTAAATAACATGCTGAACTTTAAAATTATTTAGAAAGACTGAGTTTTGCCTTGCAATGAATGCTGTAACACATTGGAATTTTCTGTCTGATTTTTATTAAATTTAGGAGCAGTTAATTATAGTAAGAAGGCTAAAGGTCTTTGGGGCATACCACATTGTCTTTGTGTGGTCTACAAGCAACTGTAATACACAGTGGCAACCAAATGTATTTCTTATAGTGGAATGAAGACTGTCATGCTGAGTGGATTTCAGTGAAATGTGGTTCTTAAATTTTTTTTTAACGTTTATTTATTTTTGAGACAGAGAGAGACAGAGCATGAATGGGGGAGGGTCAGAGAGAGAGGGAGACACAGAATCCGAAACAGGCTCCAGGCTCTGAGCAGTCAGCACAGAGCCTGACGCGGGGCTTAAACTCACGGACCGCGAGATCACGACATGAGCCGAAGTCCGACACTTAACCGACTGAGCCACCTAGGCGCCCCTGAAATGTGGTTCTTGAGCAGAGGCCTTGGCAATATCTGACTGTGCTAGTTCAAACATAAAAGTCAGGAGACTAGCTTGGAATATTAGATCTAGGTGTGGGATCAGGATGTCCTGTTTAGACATGTATTTGCTGGGCTGTCTCTTCCATCCTCTCCTTCTTCCACTAACAATTACAGATAAATAAATAACCAGGATTATACAAAGCTTAGGGACTTGTTCCCCAACCAGTCCCTGATTCCCCTCAGATGACACCAATAATGGGGCATCCATGTATATTTCTAGGATTGGTAGTTTTTACTACTTTTCCTCCCAAATCTAAACTTTTAGTTTCTCCTTCTGATTAAACCCAAAGAAATTAGACCATTCAGCACAAAGTAAAGTCCTAACTGCAAAAAGCAGGGGCTTTGAAAACCACATAGTAAGCATGTAACACCTACAGCTTTATCATTTATAATAGATAAACAGAATCGCTTTTTTTGTAGTATTTGACTGTTTATAAATAATCTTATGTTTTATTCTCTGTGAAGAAATTTGGACTCATAATTATTTCTATTTTATAAACTAGGAAACTAGGGCTCCCAACAGTTAAGTGAACGTGTCAATATCCTTAAATGTTCCTATGACCCTTCTGATTTCAAGGTCCTAACACATACTTTTTCCTCTACCTGCAATTTGCCTTTTCTCTGTTCTCCTACAAATGTTTCTCTTTGCATAGTTACTCTCTTCTTAGACTTCAGATTAATATTTAAACATCACAGCCTCAGAAAGCCATCATTTCCTAAATACCCCTACAAATTCCCATGTTCCATTTTTATACATTCATATAATACAACACCTTCAACATATAATTATGCCATATTACATCATTATTCGAATATATATTCTCCTTTCAATTATAAGCTCCATGAGTGAAAATTCTGTCCTCTTATCTCTTATAGTCCAGGGCCCAAATTAGTGTTCAGACCATAAAAGATGCTCAAAAAGTATCTGCTGCCTAAACAAGGTGACTTAAATTCATATATACTAGTCTTCTTGATCTATAGTTGAATTAATAGAATTTGATCATTTTTTCCATTTATATCCTAAAAGAATCATAATGCTAGAGTACGCTAGGGTCAATTTTTTACCTGGCCATCATTTAAAAAATTAATACAACCTATAATTTAGAAAACATTTCCTTATACAGAACCTCATTTTAAAACTCTCTAAAACACCAAGAAGCAACTACTACTATTTTTTTTTTAATGAGGAAACTGAACTTTAGAACTTCAAAATACTTTGTGTGTGTGTGTGTGTGTGTGAGAGAGAGAGAGAGAGAGAGACAGACAGACAGACAGACAGATACACACACACACACACACACACACACACACACACACGCAGATATTTCTTCCTAAATTAGAAGGTCACAAAGCTGACAAACAAAATCTTCATTTCCTTCATATATGGTTCCAGCTTCTCTTTTATGAGTTATTAAGATTTAACTGAATATGAGTTGTTATCATGGTAAAATAATGTTTTAACAAGTTTCTATTTGAAAATGGGTAAGAGATTAATCTGCTTTGCTCCAGGGGCCAGGAATAGCTAGAAAAGTTCACCAACCAGTTGGGGCAGAATATTCTAGTTGTTTCTTGATTCTCATTCTTTGCTATTTTCTCAAAATAAAACCACCATGTTAGCTGGTCACATGAACACCCAAAACGAAGGTTATATTTTTGTTATAGCTTATATGTGGTGATGTAAATAAGTAATGACAGATGGAATATAAGAGGAATGTGTGAGCTACAGAAAGCGTCTTTAGTGAGTGTCCATTCTTCTCCTCTTTCCAATTCTGGTAGCTGACGCCTGAAGGGCTGTATTAAAGCAAAGGGTAGGAAGGCATATGGTGAAGATAGCATGACTGCAAGTAAGAAGAAATCTAGGACTTTGACATTAATGAATACATCTTGTTTTTTTAAGTATAGAGAGAGTGTGCATCAGCACATGAGCAGGGGAGGGGCAGAAAGAGAAAGAGAGAGAGAGAGAGAGAGAGAGAGAGAGAGAGAAAACCAAGCACTGACAGTGTAGAGCTGGACATGGGGCTTGAACCCATAAACTGTGAGATCATGACTTAAATCGAAATCTGGAGTCAAACACTTACTTAACTGAGCCACCCAGGTGCCCCTTAATGACTGCATCATACTGGTCCTAGATTCTTTAAGTTCCTTCTGCGTTTCAAACCAAAAATTTTTTAAATAAGGTAATAAACTTTAATATTTTATCCTTTTTAAACTTAAAGCTGAATCTAAATCTAATAGACTAGTTAATTGTGAAATAGAGACCAGAGTATTCTCCAAAAAAATAAATGAATAAAACAAGTGTAAGGAAAGACTTATGGGTGGGAACTATGTAGTCATATCAGAAAACAATGATTCATTTTTCTACAATTTATGGCATTGTGGAGCCTAGCTGGGGATGAGGTTACAAAGGTATGTTTGGGTCCGTAAGTTCCTTTCAATCCATGCTAAGGAGTTTAGACCTGAAAAAGAACTCTCTGTCATAAATAGAGTCTAACCGGCAATTAGAATTAGAGTTCTGTCTGGTATAATGGTGGAGGATTTCAGTTAGGTTGCAGAAATATTCTTCTGATCATGACATAAGGCTCTCATATCATTCAGCCCAAAGGAGGATGTCTTTATTCTTTCTTGAAGTGCAGGCATCCTGCAACTGTGATTGCCTGCTAGAAGCTGACATGAGAGTTAATTGTTATTTATATTTGATAGCAGCCCCAAAATCAATCTGATACCACTGCCTCTGCTCTTGAGTGGCTACAGAGAATGTGGCACACAGGCAAAGTCTAATTTAAGAAAGGCACCTGTCAGAATATCGAGCACCTTGCCCTAAGGATATCATCAACCCTAGAGATTTAGTCTCCTGATGTAATATGTCTAACTTGTCTCATTCACTGACTATGTTGACATGTAATGCATGGCAGAAGACGAGAAAGCAAAGGAAGTTGCAGAAATTTTTATGACTTATTGACAGTATATTCAGTGCTGTACAAAATCAGGAAGAAAGGTCTTTTCAACTGGGACTGAGAACTGTGAACAATCATGAAAAGAAAGAATATGTTTGCACCATTGTGCTCTTCTTGACACTGATTATCCAAAGATGTACATAAAATTTCCTTCCTGGGAAAAGAAATACTCTCTAGGGAACTTCACATAAGGGGAGAATGGCCCTTATATGACAGAAACATGCCATGCTGCTTCATTGTCGTGATGAAACGTCTTCCTTTTCCTCATTGTCCTTGTATCTGAGAGCAAAACATACGTAGCAAGTAGCTGAAGGTGGCTCTAAGATGCTACAGATGGTGGTAATGTATTAACATAGGGAATATCAAGGTAAAAAAAAAAGGTAAAAAAATATTCCTAGAGAAGAGAATGTTCCTTTAAGGATATATGTGGCTCTAACTGATCACATTTTTGTTGCAGTTCCAATTAGTATACTGGAGTTTCTCTTGTTCTTGGACTACTTATCTCCCTGATTAAGAATTTCCTTTCACTGCTCGGTAATCACTTACAGGCTCCTATGAAAGGCAAGAGAGGGTAAAGTTAATCATGGTTCAGCTTCTTTCTTTTTTTTTTTTTTTTTTTTTAAATTTTTTTTTTCAACTTTTATTTCTTTTTTGGGGGACAGAGAGAGACAGAGCATGAATGGGGGAGGGGCAGAGAGAGAGGGAGACACAGAATCGGAAACAGGCTCCAGGCTCTGAGCCATCAGCCCAGAGCCTGACGCGGGGCTCAAACTCACGGACCGCAAGATCATGACCTGGCTGAAGTCGGACGCTTAACCGACTGCGCCACCCAGTCGCCCCTCAGCTTCTTTCTATGTCACAGAATCTCTGATTCTTTCATACTAAGTTAACTCAAGGAATCCTTAATGACTCTTCCTGATCTATGACCTTGAATTGTCCCTGTTTGCTAGCTTATTTATTTATTTATTTATTTGGCCCTGTTTTAATATGGCTGTTGAACACAAGCCTGACCTTCTTTTAAATTGGTTTATGATCTTGAGCTTTCCCAACCTTAGTAATAAACGTGAATTCAGTGACTCCAATTTCAATTGTCCCATTTTCAATTCAGTAGCATTGCCTCACAAATCCCATGCCCAAGCATTATTCTAAGCATGCTTAGCAGTGGTAACTTCTGGAATTTCTGGCTGTTGTTAACTTTTAAAAGTTTACCAGATACTCCCAAAGTAGGAATTAGCCATTATTACTACATCACAGTGCCAGGTGACAAGTGTGTGGTCTTTTTACAAGTCCTACAGCATTACATAAAAATCTAGACAGCATCACTAAGAGCAGGTAATAATAGGGTCATTACAGCAACAGAGGATTGAGAGAAACTAAGAACTAAAGCTAGAGACATAAAATTCCCACAGAAATAAGGAAGAATCAGAAAACAGAAACTCTAGAAATAGCTGAAGATGAGTTGAGAAAAAAAAAAAAAACAGTAAATCGTAGAAGCTGTTAGATTAGAAAGCAATGTAGTTTGTCAAAAGCCAAGTGAACTACAAAAAAAAAAGATAAACAGAAAAGCACTGACAGCAATACGACCTTAAAAACAGTCAAGTTGTCCCTTTGCCCACACACTCTTATATAGATGCTAGTTGGCTACAGCCAATGGCAGAATTTGCAGGTGGACACAGTTAAACTCTATAACGGAGGTGGTAAGTTCATTAATGATATTACATAGGCCAAAATGGCCCTAAAGCTAAAGTCAAGTTCAGATAAGGCTTTCAGATTTCCCTATAATGAGATTCTTTATTCACAAGTGCTGAGTACTAGCACTGTTCTGGACATGGAATCATCAGTTATGAAAAAAAAAACCTACAATGTAGGAGTTAAGAGTCTCATGGGAGAGAACTTATTATTAGCAAGAGATTTATGTAATCCTGTTTTTCACTTAGGAACACTCAGAAATTATATGGGATGGATTTGTGATACATTTGAGTGGAGAAGGCAGAATTAAGGATGTCAGATGTGTTTGTGGGTTGGAGGGGGAGGGACAGAGAGAGATTGAGAGAGATACTGATTTGAAAACCATTAAGGGTGTAAACTGACAAGAAGGAGGGACAAAGAGTTATATCACATTTTTGGGTAACTAAAAATGGCTGAAAATATTACCAGAAACAAGGGGCAAAGGAAGAGATGGGAGGGGAGCAGTTCTGGGCCACTGAAGTCTGTGAAGACTCAGTTACCTGTTGTTCCATAATTGTGAGAAAGATGGACATATCAATCATGTTTGGTCCTTATGCTTAGTAGCACAAACCAGCTGAAAAACATTTCCCCACTTGTTTGCCTTTAGTTAAGATTATCTATGAATTCTCCTTTGTTGGCCTTACTAAGATGGATCTCAAAAAATTACCAACCAAGGAAGAAAATACAGTAAGTTTCTCTTCTATAGGCAGAATCATCTCATCATGATTTAAAAAAAAAAAAAATCAGTGCTTGCAGAGTGAGGTTATTTTTCTCATCAGCACAAGAGTAGTTTGTGATCACATCTGTGTCAATAAAATAAATACCACAATTATTCAGATAAATGTAATCCAAAAGAATATTTCAGCAATATGGCAAAGTAAGAGGTCTTCCATTCATATCTCTCCATAGAAACAAAAATTGGGCAGCAATCCATGGACAAAAGTGTCTTTGTGGGAATAATTTTTTTTCAATACTTTGAAAAACCTGCCAAACAAGAATACCATACCCAGTGAAGCTGCTCTTCAGAAATGAGGGAGTGATAAAGACACCCTCAGACAAAAGCTGAAACAGTCCCTCACCACTAGACCTGACCTGTAAGAAATACTAAAGAAAATATTCAATTTGAAAT
Source organism: Puma concolor (assembly GCF_028749965.1). Lineage (NCBI taxonomy): Eukaryota > Metazoa > Chordata > Mammalia > Carnivora > Felidae > Puma > Puma concolor. The sequence goes on along the minus strand of NC_141681.1, from coordinate 23,535,205 downwards.
GAAAGGACACTAAATAATAACATGAAAACATACAAAAGAATAAAACACATAGGAAAACATAAATATGTAGTAGGGAACCTGTGTGACTCAGTTGGTTAAGCATCCAACTCTTGATATCAGCTCAGGAAGTCCTGATCTCCTGGTGGTGGGGTCAGGTCTCACATCAGGCTCCGCACTGAGTGTGGAACCTGCTTGGGATTCTCTCTCTCCCTTTCTCTGCCTCTCCCCCATTTGTCCTCACTCTCTCTCATCCTTTCTCTCTTTCTCAAAATAAACAAACTATGAAAAAAATATGTAGTCAAATCAGAATACTCTGTGTTGCAATGGTGATGTGTAAATCACTTTAACTCTACTATAAAAGTTATAGGAAAAGAGTATTAAAAATAACCAAATCTATAATAAATCATTAAAAGATACACAATATGAAAATATTAAAGTGTGACATCAATAGCATAATATGAGGACTTGGAGAGAAGTAACAGGGTAGAGTTTTTTGTATGGAACTGAATTGTTCTCAGCTTAAAATAGTATTTTATAACTATCAGATGTTTTATGGAAGCCTCAGGATAGTCACAAAAAATATTCTAGTAGAAACAAAAGATGAAGAGAAAGGAATCAAAGTATAACATAACAACAACAACACAAATCAAAAGGGAGACAGAAAGACAGGAAGAAACTACAAAACAATGAAAAAACAATAAATGGCAATAGTAAGTCCTTACCTACTAATAGTGAAATTAAATATAAATAGATTAAATTATTCAATTAAAAGACATAGAGTGGCCAAATGGATAAAAAAAACAGGATATAACACTATGCTGCTTACAAGAGACTCACTTTAGCTTTAAGGATACCTGTAGGCTGAAGGCGAATGGACAGAAAAAAATTATTCTATGCAAACAGTAACCAAAGGAGAGCAGGGGTGGCTATACTTAGACCAAACAAATTTTCAGTTAAAATCTGCCATGAGAAACAATTAAGGTCACTACATAAATACAAAGTCATTTAATTACAGTAGACAGAAATCATAACTGCATGTGCACCCAGTATTAGGGCACTTTTGTATATAAATCAGATATTAACATAACAGGAAGAACTAATAGTCAGGAATATAATAATAATTGAGGGCCTTAATACCCCACTTTCAAGAACAATTAGATAATCCAATAAAGAATACCAATATGGAAACTGTGAACTTGAAAGTCACTATAACCATAACAGACTTAATGGACATTTATAGAACATTCCATCCAACAATAATACATTCTTTTCAAGTGCTTATAGAACATTCTCTGGAATAGATCATATGTTAGGTCACAGAAGAAGTCTTAACAAATTCAGGAAGAGTGAAATCATATCAAGTGTCTTTTCTGACCATGGTGGTCTGTAACTAAAAATCACTAACAGAAGGAACACTAGAAAGTTCACAAACACGTGGAACCTAAACAACACATTTTTGTACAAGCAATGAGTCAAAGAAGAAATCATAAAGTATCTTGAGACAAGTGAAAATGGAGTCATAATATACCAAAATTTATGGGAAACAGCAAAAGCAGTTCTAAGAGAGAAGTTTGCTGTGGTAAATGCATACGTTAAAAAAAAACCCTCAAATAAATAACCAACTTCACACCTCAAGGCACTAGCAAAAGAACAAAATATGCCCAAAGTTAGCAGAATGAAGGAAAGAATGAAGAATAGAGGAAAGTAAATGGAATAGAGAATCAAAAGACAGTAAGACCAGTGAAAATAAGAGCTGGCTTTTTGAAAAGATAAACAAAATTGACAAATCTTTAGCTATACCGACCAAAGATAAGAGGGTTTAAACAATAAAATTATAAATAAAAGGAGGGATATCACAACTTGTACCGCAGAAATACAAAGAATCATAAGAAACTACTGTAAACAGTGATAAGCCAACCAAGTGGATAATCTGGAAAAAAATAGATCAATGTCTTAAAACCTACTGAATCATGAAGAAACAGAAAATCAAAACCAATTAATTACTAGTAAGAAGATTGAAGCAGTAATCAAAAACTACCCCCTCGCCCCAAAAAGCCCAAGACCAGATGGCATCATGGATGAATGCTGCCAAACATTTAAGGAATTAACCCCAATCCTTCTCAAACTCGTCTGGAAAATTAAAGAGAAGGGGACACTTTCAAGCTGATTTTGCAAAGCCAGCATTGTCTTCATGCTAAAGCCATATAAGAACACTACAAGAATGAAAACTAGAGTCCAATATCCCTGGTGAACACACATGCAAAAACTGAACAAATTTTTGGAAACTGAATTTAACAGCACATTCAAAGGATCATACACCATTTTCCATTATCATTTGTCCTTGGGATGCAAGGATGGTTCAACATACACAAATAATAGGATATACCACATTAACAGAATAAAGGATAAAATCACATGACTATCTCAAGAGATACAGAAAAAAAAAAACATTTTATAAATTTCAACATCATTTCAAGATAAAAATCTCAGCAAATTAGAAGGAATGTACCTCAACATAATTAAGGTCTTATACAAGAAGCCCACAGATGGTATCACACTCAGTGGTGAAAAACTGAAAGCTTTTCCTCTAACATCAGAAACAAGTCAACAGTGCCATCCCTCACCGTATCTATTCAATATAATACAGGAAGTTTTAAACAGAGCAATTAGAACAAAAATGAATAAAATACAATAAATAAAATAAAAGTAAAATACATAGGAAAGGGATAAGTAAAATAAATAGGAAAGGAACAAGTAAAATTGTCTCTGTTTGCACATAAGATGATCTTAAATATAGAAAACCCAAAAGACACCACCAAAACACTGTTAGAACTAATAAATAAAGTAAAACTGTAGGATACAAAATCAACTCACACAAAGTATCTTCATTTCTATACACTAACAACAAATTATACAAAAATAAAGAAAATAATTGCATTTATAATAGCAATAAAACACCCAGGAATAAATTTAACTAGAAGAGGTGAAAGATCTGTATACTGAAAAATAAAATACATGGATGAAGGAATTCAAGAAGACACAAACAAATGGAAAGATATCTTGTCCAGGAAGAATTAATATTGCTAAAATATCTATACTACCCAAAGCGATCTACAGAGTCAATATAATCTCTGTCAAAATTGCAATGCCATCTTGTACAGAAATAGAAAAAAAAATCCTAAATTTTGTGTGGAGCCAAAAAGACCCAAAAATAGCCAAAGCAATATCAGAAGGAAGAACAAAGCTAGAGGGATCACACTTACTGAGCAAAGCAAAAATTAAAAAAAAAAAAAAAAAAAAGAAAGAAAGAAAGAAAGAAAGAAAGAAAGAAAAGAAAAAGAAGTGGAAATACATCAAACTAAAAAGCTTCTGCACGTCAAAGAAAATAACAAAATGAAAAATCAACCTACACCACGTAAGAAAATATTTGCAAACCATGTATTTAATAAGGACTTAATACCCAAAATACACGATGCACTTGTATAGCTCAATAAAAAAAAAATCAATGAATCGATAATCTACTTTAAAAAGGGCAAAGGATACAATGAATAACTATGCCCACAAATGTTATTAAATGGGTCAAATCCTTGAAAATTACAATCTGCCAAAACTCACGTAAGAAGAAATAGATTATCTGAATAGGCCTATATTTATTAAATAAATAAAATATTTATTAAAGAAATAAAGAAATCACTGATAACTTCCCAAAAAGAATGACCAGGCCCAGATGGGTTCACTGATGAATTCTAGAAAACATTTAAGGAAGAAATTATACTAATTCTCTACAATCACTTTCAGGGTATAAAAAGAGATGAATACTTCTTAATTCATTCTTTGAGGCCAGCATTACTCTAACACCAAAACCAGACAAAGACATTACAAAAAAACTACAGACACAAGAATCCTCAACAATACAATTAGTAACAGAATTCCAACAATGCATGAAAAGGATTATAAAATATAGCCCAGTAGGATTTATCTGAGGTAGGCAAAGCTGGTTCAACATTCCAAAATCAATTATGTAATCCACCACACTAATAGGCTAAAACAGAAAGATCACATGATCATATCAATAAATAGAAAATAAAGCATATAACAAAATCCAACACCCGTTTATGATAAAAACTCTGAGTAAATCTAGGAATAGATAGGGAAATTCCTGACTGTGATAAAGAATATCTACGAAAAACTTATAGCTAGCATCATACTTAAAAGTGAGAAACGTAAAGCTTTCTCATTAAGATTAAACACGATGCAAGGATGTCCCCTCATACCATTCCTTTTCAAGATGACACTGAAAGTTAGAGCTAATGCAAAAAGACAAAAGAAAAAAAAAAAAAGAAAGGAAGAAAAGAAAAGAGAAAAGAAAAGAAAAGAAAAAGTATGCACACTGGAAAGGAGAGAAATAAAACTCTTCACTTGTAGGTGATATGATCTGATCATATATGTAGAAAATCCCAAGAAGTGACAAAATAACCCTCCTATAATAAGCAACTGTAGCAAGTTGTAAGCTACAAAGGTAATGTATAGTAGTCATTTGTTTTCCTATAATGATTAGGTGGAATTTCAAATTAAAAACACAATTCAGTTACATTAGCATCAAAAACAAAATGAAATGTTTAGGAATAAACCTAACAAAATATGTAAAAGATCTGTATGAAGAGAACTACAAAATGCAATAAATTAAATGAAAGAACTACATAAATGGAGACAGATTCCATATTCACAGATAACAAGACACACTATGGTCAAGTTCTTTCCAACTTGATATACAGATTTGATGCAATTCAAATGAAAATCCAAGCAAATAATTTTGTGGATATCAACAAACTCTTTCTAAAGTTTATATGGAGAGGCAAAAGACTCAGAATAGCCAGCATAATATTGAAGGAAAAGAACAAAGTAGCAAGACTGACACTATCTGACTTGAAGACTTACTATAAAGCCATAGTAATCAAAACAGTGTTTTATTGGTTAAAGAATGGACAAACGATTAATGGAATAGATAAGAGAGTCCAGAAATGAACCCACATAAACAGTCACCTGACCTTTGAGAAGGAAGTGAAGGCAATATAATGGATAAATGACTTTTCAACAGATGGTGCTGGAACATTTGGACATTCACATGCAAAAAAAAAAAAAAAAAAAAAAGTGAATATAGACCCAGACCTTATACCTGTCACAAAAATTAACTCAAAATGGATCACACATCTAAATGTACACACAAATTTATAATATACCTAGAAGACAACATAGGACTAAGACCAGATAACCTTGAGGATGACAATGACTTTTAAAATACAACATCAAAGGTACAATGCATGAAAGAAATAATTGATAAGCTTGGCTTTATTTACATCAAGAATATTTGCTCCACAAAGGATAATGTCAAGAGAATTAGAAGACAAGCCACAGACTGGGAGAATATATTTGTAAAGAGCAGATCTGATAAAAACTGTTATTCAAAATATACAAAGAGGTCATAAAATTAAACAAAAATAAACAACCTTATTAAAAAACGGGCCAAAGATCTGAACAGAAACCTTACCAAAGAAAATACATAGATGACATTAAGCTTATGAACAGGTGATCCACACCATATGTCACTGGGGAAAATCAAATTAAAAGAATGAGTTCCTGTTGCACAGCTGTTAAAATGGCTAAAAGCCAGAACAATGAGAATGCTAAATGCTGGTGAGGATGTGGACAAAAGGAATTCTCATTCCCTGCTGGCAGAAATGCAAAATGGTACAGCCACTCTGCAAGATAGTTTGTCAATTTCTTACAAATCTAAAAAGACTCTTGTGACCCAGAAATCGTGCTCCTTTCTATTTACCCAAAGGACTTGAAAACTATGTCCTCACAAAAACCTGCACATGGATGGGGGCGCCTGGGTGGCGCAGTCGGTTAAGCGTCCGACTTCAGCCAGGTCACGATCTTGCGGTCCGTGAGTTCGAGCCCCGCGTCAGGCTCTGGGCTGATGGCTCAGAGCCTGGAGCCTGTTTCCGATTCTGTGTCTCCCTCTCTCTCTGCCCCTCCCCCGTTCATGCTCTGTCTCTCTCTGTCCCAAAAATAAATAAACGTTGAAAAAAAAAAAAAATTAAAAAAAAAAAAAAAACCTGCACATGGATGTTTGTAGCTTCTTTAATTGTAATTTCCAAAACCTGGAAGCAACCAAGATGTCCTTCAGTAGGTCAATAGATAAATACATCGTGGTACTTCCACATAATGGAATATTATTCAGTGCTAAAAAGAAAAGAGCTATCAAGCTATGAAAGACATGGAGGAAAAACTTAAATGCATATGACTAACGGATAGAAGTCAATCTGAAAATGCTATATACTGTATGATTCCAATCATATGACATTCTGTGAAAGGCAAAACCATGTAGACAGTGAAAAAGAAAAGATTAGTGTTTGCCCGGGCTGGGGGGGTGGGACACAGATAGGCAAAGCAGTGAAGATGGTGTGTATGATACTTTAATGATGAATACACAAGCCAAAGAGTGAAGCATTATGCAAACTATACTTTGGGTGATTATGGTGTATCAATGTGGTTTGTCAATTGCAACAATGCATCAGTCTGCTGGAAGATGTTGATAATGAAGGAATTCATGGGGACTAAGGAAATAAAGGAAATATGTGAACCTTTCACATTTGATGTGAACATAAAATTGCTCTAAAAATGGTCTAAATTTTAAAAATGGACAAAAGACTTGAATAGGTATTTCTTCTGAAGAAGATATACAAAAGGCAAATATATATATATATATATTTATATAAAACGATGTTTAACATCACTAGTAATGAGAAAAATGCAAATCAATACTACAACGAGATATCACTTCACATTTGTTAGAATGGTTATTATCAAAACAAGCATTAGCAAGGGTGTAAAGAAAAGGGAATTCTTGTACAATGCTGGCAGGTAGGTAAGTTGGTACAGCTCTTAAGGAAGGCAGCATGCAATTTCCTCAAGAAATTAAAAATAGAGGCACACCTGGTGGCTCAGTTGGCTGAGCGTCCAACTTTGGTCCAGGTCATGATCTCGTGGTTTGTGAGTTTTAAGCCCCACGTAGGGCTTTTTGCTGACATCTGAGAGCCTGGTGCCTGCTTCTCATTCTGTGTCTCCCTCCCTCTCTGCCCCTCCTCAGCTCATGCTCTGTCTCTCTCTGTCTCTCTCGCTCTCAAAAATAAATAAAAACATTTAAAAATTTTTTAAAAATTCAAAACAGAGTTACCATATGGTCTAGCAGCCCCGCTTATGGGCATATATCCAAAGGAATTGAAGTTGGTATTTTAAAAGACGTCTGCACTCTTACAATCATTGTAGCACTATCCGTAATAGTCAAGATATGAAAACAACCTCAGTGTCCACCAATGGGTGAATAGAAAAAGAAAATGTGGTATATGTGGTACAATGGAGTATTATTCAGCCATTCTTTTATGACAGAAACTTCTGTCATTTGAAATAATGTAGATTAAGCTGGGGGGGGCATTATGCTAACTGAAATAAAACAGACACCCAAAGATAAATCCAATATGACCTCATTTATATATAGACACTAAAAAAGCCAAAACCATAGAAACAGAATATAATGGTGGTTTTCAAGTACAAAGTTTCAGGCACAAGATGAATGAATTCTGAGGATCTAATATACAACATGGTGATTATATTTAAGGACACAGTATGGTATACCTGAAATTTGCTAGGAGAGTACATCTCAAGTGTTCTCAACACCCACACATACAAAAATACTAACTAGATGAGGTAATGAATTTAATATTCCTGAATGTGGTAATAACTTCACAATGGGTATGCATATCTTAAATCATCACATTGTATACCTTAATATATATATAATATATATGATATATTTATCATATATATAATATATATATTTATCATATATATCATATATATCACATATATTTATCATATATATGTTATATATTAATATGACATATATCTTTAATGTAATATACATATATATTTCATTTTTGTCTATTATTACCTCAGTGAAGCTAGAGAAAAAATAATGAGTTTATTATCCCTGAGAACTGAATAGGTTCAGTGAGAGTTTGTGGGTCAGTGCTAGAGAAATTAAGATTATCTGGAGGCATCCAACAATAGTTCAGACTTAGCCCAAGGTCCAAGAAATCAGTGTAATTTCATTAAGATCTGGTTGATTATCAAAATATATGCATAGCAAGAAGTGTACTGACATGAAAAATGTGCCTTCCTACTGGCACATGGAAGGGGACTGCCACTAGGTATGTTTTGTTTTATTTTACAATAACACAGTAATACATAATCATGAAAAAATAATAGAAGCCCATTTAGGGTAATAGAAATAATACAATCAATCCAATTTAAAGATAAAAATAAGAATGACGATCCCTATTTAGACACATTAATAACAGCTTTTCAAACACAAAAACTCCCAAATTCAGTAGCTTAACACAATGGAAAATGAATTCTTATCCACCTAAAGTCAAAATGGGTGTTAATGATCAGTGAGTGTTCTCTTCCAATACAGAATTAATGATAAATGACTACCTAGTACCCAGTAGTTCAGCCATCTCCCAGGGCCATGATCCAATGATAGGTCCTCTGCAAATGGAAAGAGAATTGAGAAGACATTATCTCCCTCCATTGGTGATAATCAATCTCGTGTCCCTGTCTACATACAGGATGGAGGAGGGGCACAGGTCTAAATTTTTTTTAAGATTGAGATCACACTGCAAATTTTATTACCATTTTGTCATAAAAAAGAAAAAAAACTTACTCTCCTGAAGATGCACTCAGATGAGCCATAATGCTCATGTCTTTTCCAAAACAGAGCAGCAAAAATTTTAAAATACCTACTGTGTATCCCATACTATGTCAACATTATGGGGAATACAGAATATACAGGATTGGATACTTAATAATGTTGCATTATCATCAATAAATGAAATAGCAATAGTTATACCAAGATAAATGCAATTAATTCCAAATTCTGTGATCTGGGAAAAAATTCACCAAAAAAAAGTTGCTAGGGAAGCACCTTGCAGAACTTGAACATAAACAGAGTACAGATAAGCACAGAAAAAGGGGAAAGAAATTCCAACTTAAGGGATACAGAAAACCCACAAATTATACTTCAGTGTTTCAAAAAATCACCACTGTTAATCATAATTCAAATATTTTATTAGGTTTTTATATATGAAACTCTTTATAAATGGCAGAAGGCTTTTAGCCAATTGGTGATAAAACTGAATTAATTAAAATTTACAAGATCTCTCAGAGTATTGCAAACACTGTGCTTTACTCATCTATTTTGAAAAGAAATTGGTATAATTGGTGAGATTTTATCATTTTACCCCATGAGGATAAAGAATGTTTTACCATGGCAGAGTATTTATTTCAACTGCTTTTCACTTTTTGTATCCATTTGGTTCAACGTTGAGAAAGAACTTGATGATATCAAAGAAAACCATAGCACAAATCACAACTGTCAACTCTTATCGTTGTAGGCTTTAACTGACTAAGATGAATTACTTCATCATTGAATAAATCATTACTAATCATAATTTGTGTATGTTCTTGGACTGTGCAATTTAGACTGGCGGCACTACAGCCTGCCCAGAACTAATTGCTATAAATGTGCCAGATGTTGTAAAAATCTGGATACATTTGTGATAAAGTCGAATTGTGCAAATTTGGTATGAAGCTAGAAGTGCATGATTTAAGGGTGCAATCTATATTTCTGACATTATAGGTCAAAGAAATATAGTAAGTATAGAGAGCCTTTATTAATATTGTAAAAGGTTATTTCCCTCTGCACTAAAGACCATTTTTTTTTCCTTTTATGTCTTGATCCTAATAGATCTGAGCTTGGCTATAAATTTCGATGCTCCCACAAAGGGCATCGGTCTGTGGAAAAATAAGAAACCAAGGTTTAAATTAGAACACTGTTCTTTTTATTTCAGGTATTAGCAGAGACCTCTTCCTTGTTATACACAAAAATGCATAATAAAATACAATGTCGCTACTCTCAAAGACTTCTAAGACCATTAGGACAGAAATAATATGTTAGGGGGAGAAAACAAAACAAAACAAAACTCCTTGGTACTTTCTGATTCATTTAGAATTAAGCTGCATATCCGTACATTAAATAATAAGCAAACATTACTTAGAGGTTATGGGTATCAATATTTCCATTTTCTGTGCATTGTTATGGTAATAAAGCCTTTTAGTCAAGGAAAATATGAAGCCATAAAACTTAATGCTCTATTTGAGGAGCAATTACAGCAAATTATAAGCAACTGGGTTGTACAAAACTGCCATGAATAAAATTTTAAAGTATAATAATATACTGTAAGCATTTATATAGCTGATACTATCCATTTATTTTAAGTGTCAATCTTTCTAAAGATAATCATCAAAAAAAAAAAGCTGGATTCCTGAAATAATTACCATGTTGATTACTTAGAAGGGCAGACTTCAAATACATTTCAGATTAAAGAATTTTTAATAGGGCTCTGGTATAAAATATCACATTTGCTATTCCATCTCATTTAATACAATAGAGAGTTTGTGGGAAGCTTTGTGGTACTATTGTGTATTGTGTGCATGTGCGTATGTGTATGTGTGTATATATGCTGTAGGTGAGTAGTTTAGTTATGTTGACAATTGTCTATTTACTGCTATTTTTTACTAAATGTTGAAGACATTTTGTAGACTTTAAGCATTTTACTCATGATATCTTCCAAATTAAAATCAATATGCTTTGAAACATACCAAATGACTAGATTTTAGTATTTCTAACAAATACAGTTGATAAAGTACACCTCAATGGGTGTTTCCCGACGAATACTTTCATCAAACCATAAAATATGAAAACAATATGTAACCAAGCATGTATCAATATTAGACATAAATTAGTAATATGTCGTAAATAATTACTAATGCCAAATTTCTATTAAAATCATTTTTTAAAACTGTGTGCTACTTGTTTGGTAATTTGAGTAATATTTATGTTTGTCACTTAGTTATTTTCTTTCCCTTTTTGATGAACATAACAATGTTAATACACCAATACACCTGAATGCCACTGCAGAATTTAATTACACATTATACATTTACAATCTGCTTGATAGTCACTATGTTTGTTTGCTCATCAGTCTTATTTTTTTGAGAAAGAGAAAGAGCAGGTGCAAGCAGGTGCCAAGCAGAGAGAGAGGGAGACAGAGGATCTGAAGTGGGCTCTGCACGGACAGCAGCGAACCCAATGCGGGGCTGGAACTCAAGAAACCCCGAGATCATGATCTGACCCGGAGTCGAATGCTCAACCAACTGAGCCACCAACGTGCTCCCCCCTTAGTTTTATTTTAAAGATATTTCCTAAAAAAAAAAAAAAAAAAAAAAAAAATAAAGATATTTCCTCTTTTCAACTATGCATATGGAGAATTAGAGATGATTTGCAGTTAATAATGAGATATTTTGGCTAGTTACTGGTTTATTTAATACTCTTTCACGACACAGCTGTACGAAAAACTCTTCACAATGGGGAAATTAAAATAAAATATATTTAAACATATGTACAATAGATCATTCTAAACCTCCAGACAATTCTATAGGATCTTTGATATCCTAATATTATTGATCACATGCATGTATGAAAGAAATACAAAAATATACCATAGACATATAATTTAAAGTTTGCTTTACCCATTTGTCACTAGCTGCTCTGAGATACACCATACCCACTGGAACTGCTAAAAGGGTAGGCCTAAGTTATAATATTTTTATATTGACAAACATTGATTGGCTCAAAAATGGGCAGCATCCACCTACTGAGCTAGTGAGTTAGTTGATTTCACTATTTAATAATGAAAATAAGAGAAATAGGGTCTGCATTTAGGCATAATTATCTCTGAGCTGAATTATCTTTGGTACCGGTTAAGAGTCAGGGCCACAATGTTCAAAGAACATGCTGGCCAACAGGGTGGTGCAGGAGAAACTATTTGTAAGCATATTGAAGTTAGTATTCAGGAAGAAGACATACACACACAAGAAATGAACACACACACACACATACATACATACACAAAGAAAAATTAGACCATGAAATCCCTAAGTGAGAACTAGGAAGCCACTTGAGTTTTTGAATTTTATATTAAAGTTTCAGCCTCCAGGAGGTATTTTTTTTTCTTTTTGTTTGTTTGCTAAAGAATATCTAAGGAATTGAATTTTGTGTTCTCAATTACTACCCTCTTATTGTATGCTACTTTTCATAGTTTTCTTTACATTGTAATCACAAGCCCTGACACAGGGAAAAGAGGATGGGTGAAAGAAAGAAAGAAAGAAAGAAAGAAAGAAAGAAAGAAAGAAAGAGGGAGGGAGGGAGGGAGGGAGGGAGGGAGGGAGGGAGGGAGGGAAGGAAGGAAGGAAGGAAGGAAGGAAGGAAGGAAGGAAGGAAGGAAGGAAAGAAAGAAAGAAAGAAAGAAAGAAAGAAAGAAAGAAAGAAAGAAAGAAAGAAAGAAAGAAAAAAGAGAAAGGAAGAAAGAAAAGACAAAACTACAGAATTCTTTCTAAGATTGCTTTCTATTATGTTGAAATTTTAAATGATAAGCTTCAAAGAACAACCAGCCAAAAGCCCATGGCTGGAAAGTACAGACATTGATTTCCCTGAAAAACGCATTATGTTCTACAAGTCTGTGGTCCTATTCCCTGAAAGCTTTCCAGAATTCTCCACACAAGGATTCACTACTGGTCACCCTCCTTTAGCATATCTGATGACATGTAGGCTAGCCCTTTATGATGTGGAGAACAAAGGCAAAAGAAATATAGAAAAAAAAAAATAAATTTCCTTTGCAGCCCATTGACAAATACTTGGGACAGGCAGAGTGACCTTATTCCAGGGGCTTAACTGCCTCAATGTTAATACTTTGCTAAGGGCAAAAGACAACATTAGCTTGACATTAGCCTGACCTCCAGACTTCTGTACGTCTCCTTTAACATATAAAAATGCCTTTGTAAACTTTATCTCTACCCCCCACCAAGATACATGTTAGCAATCATCCTCCAGCATATGGTCCAATGATATGTATCTGAAGGGTCTCATGACTAAAGTTTCATAAGACAGTAAAATGACCCTCAAGGTCCTGGAAACCTTACTTCCAAATTCCTTAGAGACTTAAGGTATCCCTGACCCCCTCCCAACTTGAAAGTATACAATCAGCCACTCCTCACAACCCCAATGCAGCTCTTTCTGCCCCCAGGTCCTGTCCTCGTGCTTGAATAAAACATCTTTAAAAAAAAAAATTTTTTTGTTTTCAATGTTTAGTTTTGAGAGAGAGACAGAGACAGAGACAGAGCATGAGTGTGGAGGTACAGAGAGAGAGGGAGACACAGAAACCTAAGCAGGCTCCAGTCTCTAAGCTGTGAGCACAGAGCCCCTGATACAGGGCTCAAATTCCCCAACCGGGAGATCATGACCTGCGTCAAAGTCGACGCTTAACCAACTGAGCCACCCAGGTGTCCCTACAACCACCTTTTTTTTTGCACTGGAGATGTCTCAAGATTTCTTTCTTGACTGGTCTTTACTCCCAGACCCCAACATTTCACATCGTGAAGACAACTCGTTCTTTCTTCATTGATGTACTTTCTGGATTAAATTTCCCGTTCAGTACTCACAAGTTCAGCTAAGATATGTGGCAAATTTCATAAGCTAATTAAAGACAGTAAGAAAATTATCAGGACCCCAAAAAAGAGAGCAATCGGTGTGAGAGAAGGGAATAGGGATCAAGAGTGACCAAGACCTGAGAGAAGGAGCAGGGCAGAATATCAGAGGCTAACGGGAGAACAGCTGCAGAGTTTTTGCCACCTGCTTCTTTTGCAACCCAAAGAGTAATGGGCATATTTTAGAATCAATCTCCATAGCAGTCGGGCCCTTATTCCTCAAGTACCTTTATTCTTTTTAAAATTTTCTTTAACGTGTATTTTATTTAATTAATTTGTTTATTTATTTATTTTCTGAGAGAGACAGAGCATGAGTAGGGAAGGGGCAGAGAAAGAGGCAGACACAGAACTCCAAGCGTGCTCCAGGTTCCACACTGTAAGCACAGAGCACTATGTGGGACTCGAACCCATGAACCCATGAGCTGTGAGATCATGACCTGAGCCAAAGTCGGATGCTTAACCTAGTGAGCCACCCAGGCACTCTATCAAGTACCTTTACTCAAAAAGGTTCTGTGCCCACCCCCATTGGATGAACTCTACTAAAAGAAAAAGTAGCCCTTTAGATCTGCCCCTGAACCTTCTGTGAAGGCTTTATTCTGTTACTGAAGTTTTTATCATTTTATCTTTTTAACCAGCGCAGACTCCTTATATATTTTTTTCTCTCTTCCTTAGGAAAACAATAGAGAGCTGGTTACTAAGAAATAATATAAAAAATAACTCTATTTTAACTATGAAATGATTATAGTTTATTTTCCATTAAAATTTTCAAACATATTCTTATTATATTGCCTGTGTAAAGTATATGGGATTGCCTTTTATGAAAAGATACCGTAAGATTATGAGTATTAACACAAGCTTCTTACATTGAACTTTTCCATACTCTTCCATACTATTCTCTTTGGGTAAAGCATATGACCAAAAATCCACAAAATAAATACAAAGAAACTAAAACTAAGTAAAACTAACATCCAGTGGCCTAATCTCTAAAGAAAAAACAATCTCTCTGGTTCTTGTCTTTTTTTTTTTTTTTAACTTTTAAAGTTTAGTTATTTTGAGAGAGAGAGAGAGAGAGAGAGAAAGTTTTGTGGCCTGCTAGTGGAGAGGGCAGAGAGAGGGAGAGAGACAGCATCCCAAACAGGCTCAGTGCTTTCAGAGAGAAGCAAGACAGGATGGGGCGGGACTGAATCCCAGGAACCATGAGGTCATGATGCTCACCGAACAGAGCCCCCCAGGCGCCCCAGTGTTGGTTCTTGTTTCTTATCATATCTCCTAAATTCTCTCTGTACACATATCCTTATTCATCCCCTAAAGGAACTGTGTATGTTTTATTGGGCAAAGACCAGTAAATTAATTGTCCATGTTTCCTAGTGTGCCAAGTCATACATTTCTAGTTTGTAGGGCTCAAAGATTTCACACGAGTATCAAATTACAGTCTCTTTCACACACCCCCTAGGCAAGTCAGAGTTAAACGAATGGCCAGTATGTTTCCTTACATGACAAGACACCAAGCCATAATAGGCACTTCAGTCTGGACTTTTTCTATAAACTGGGCACAGTTAATTGGACAATTAGTTACCCAAAAGGGTACTATGAAGGTTAAATGGGAATAAAAAAGCAAATTAAGTGCTTACATGGATAGGTAAAACCTGATTTAATCCTTACTATTATGATAAGTATTCAATTAATGGTGGATCTTGCCTAGTTTGTAGTTTACTGTTTTTATTTTGATACATAGTATCTGGATCAGTTGAATGCAACCCAGATAGCAATTCAGGAATACATTTAGCTAGCAATATCTGAGTCAAACTAGGACTCAATCATAATCTACTTCTTCCAGGTGACTTTGATATCTGGCTAATCATTTGCATTCTTAAATTATCTTTCAGCCCCTAGACTTCAGATTTTCAGCTTCTGTTAGAACAATGAAAGATCCATTGCTCACACTTGATGCTGCTTCCTCAATGCTGGTCAAAGCCTGTCACTTCATCCAGTGTTTCAGGTACCAAGCTAGAATCTTCGATTCTTCCTTGCTCTAACCCCATGGACACAAGGACCAACCAGAAGTTTGCAAATGTTCTTTAATAATCTATCTCAAGAGATCTATTGAACATTGAACAGACTTGGTTTTATTTCATTTTATTTCATTAAATGATTCATTCAAGTAATCATTTAATTTTCTGCTGTCTGGAGATAAAAATGTCAAAGAGAAGTAAAAACAGTAAATCTGAAATGTGCTAAGATACCCTAAGATGTCACTGGCACAGCATGGCCAGTTTTCTATCAATCTATCATCTTGACATTACAACACTTATCAGTTATTAGCCTAAGGAGACATGCATTTAAACCTTAAAGATCACAATGCAGGAATATACACTATTTTGATGTCATTATTTATATTTCATCTCTGGCCCTTGTTTTGACTCTCATTTATAATGGGATTAGATTATAATGGCTAAGGTTAATGAGACAATTAACTTTATACATGATACCAATCACAAAGATTGTTTTATTGTAATTAACCATGGTGACTTCTAGCAGAGTTCTTTGTACTCATAAATATATTTTTCAGGAGTTCTGGAGGCTTAAGGGAATTATTTCAAAAGTTTCAAAAGCATATCAAGAAGCCAGATGTAGAAATATTTAATTAAGTTTTGCTATGGGAGATGAAATGAGCATGAATCATGTGAAATGAAAGTTCGTGGAGTCAGCAGTATATTAGTTTCCAAATAGACAGATAGAGGCATTCACGTGAGAGCTTTTAGTGGGTTTCTAGAACCTCCCGTTTGACCTTTTCTGAAGTCTGTTTTTCAAATGTGCTTGTTTTCTGACTGATGTATTCAAAATGCTCTTTTTCTGCTGACAGTGCCCAATTTTGTTGTTTTATGGGATGCAGCTCAAGAAATTTGCAAAGACATGACCAGTAGCTCGTGTACAAAAATGGATTTCAGAAATTGAAGAGCTGTAATGTTTCTTGTGTTTTCTCCTCTCACAGTGAAGCTTGTCAGCACCTCATGCAAATGCATCTCATAATTTTACAGACTCAGACCTTTAGAGGTATACCCACTGTCAGGATTTCACTTGCATGGTGTGGCTTCCCCCGCTTACATATTCCTGAGACTTTAAGTGACTTCCTTCAGGTGCTCAGAGAGAAGGAGGACTCACTTTGACAAAGTGAAAGGATGTCAGGATGAGACAAACAGCTGCTAGCTAAAAAAAAAAACAAGTTTTTATCTTTAAACACATCTCGAGAGGTTCCTATTTCTATTATGCTCTCTGTCAGTGTTGAGTGAAGCAGTAATTAATTTGCTTTCCTGCTATTGTATGGAATTCTCTATTTCATTTAACTTTTTTTTTTTTTTGAGAATTTCAATGCTTTCTTCTTTTTTTTTTGTAGACTGACACAATGACATATCTCTGTACACTGGTGTCCTAATTAGCTTATCTCCTGACATAATTTTAATTAGCTCTATGATATGTCTGGCTTGCTTTTCCTCCCTGACAATTGCTACTGCTACCCAAAAAAAAAAAAAAAAAAATGGTGATATTTGTTACAACCTCATTTACTTTTGAAATCCCCTGATCTTTAGCACAAAAGAAGAGAATGTTTTCCTTCTCACTAACAGGAGGCAGAAGTTAGAGTAAAACAAACAATGAATTTCTCCCCTGATCAGCCGTTTTTTGACATCTGGACCCTGGATAGCAGTCTAACAGTGTCTGCGTGTGGGGGCAATCACTCAGCAAAGCCATTCCATTGCATTCTCCATCAGAACTCGGAATTCCCAGAAAAGTCCGCTGACTGAAGCGCTATTTGGCCCAGGGGGAGCTGAGCTTGCTTTTTGTTTGTTTGTTTTGTTTTGTATTGGTTTTGATTCTGGTACGTATCGCTTTAAGGTTTTCCTACAGTATTTTACACTACTTTTCTACCATAGTTTTCCTAGGAAACACACTTCTCATTCTATCCAACAATTCTTGAGTTTCCCTTGTGGTTTAGCATATACAAATCATTTATGAGATGATGAGTATTTAATATAGCTCCAGCCTCACACCCAAATTAACTGAAAGATATAGAGTAGTAGTTTGGGATTTAAAACCTATTGTAGAAGACACTTGCCTTATTTTTTCCAGCTACTAAATGATAATTTCAACCAATTATTTAAAACCAACATGTAATCTCCAGCTCTAACTCTTGCTTTTTAAGTACGGAATGGTGATGGGGGAAATATCTGGTCTGTTTCGTCTGTAACTGGGATAACTAAACTCACATTGAAAAATGTAACTAGTATATTTAAAAAACAAATGTGGTTATAGTTTCTATCTGCTCCTTCAATTTCTGACTTTGAATTCCAAATCCATAATAGGAGCCAGATGAAAGTACTGCTTATGTACACCATAGGAATTCTTAAACTCCAGTTATTTAAAATTATATATGTTATAAAGAAAGGATCCCATAGTGAAAAGCAATGATGGTGTTCCAGATGACCAAAGACACTAGAGAGAACAGATTTAACATTATGTTTCAGAAAATATGTTTATGTCCTCACAAAAAGTTATTAAATAATAAATAATACCT
Organism: Puma concolor; assembly: GCF_028749965.1. Taxonomy (NCBI): domain Eukaryota; kingdom Metazoa; phylum Chordata; class Mammalia; order Carnivora; family Felidae; genus Puma; species Puma concolor. Next base: position 23,516,907 of record NC_141681.1, on the reverse strand, counting down.
AACTAATACTTAAATAAAACATGGGCCACCTGGGTGGCTCACTTGGTTAAGGGTCCAACTTCAGCTCAGGCCATGACCTCACGGTTTGTGGGTTTGAGCCCCAAGTCGGGGTCTGTACTGACAGCTCAGAGCCTGGAGCCTGCCTCCTCCTATTCTGTGTCTCTCTCTCTTCCCCTCCCCTGCTCTCTCTCTCTCTCTCTTAAAAATAAACAATCATTAAAATTAAAAAAAAAATGGGTTCTGTAATCTGCCAAATGAAGCTTGGTTTTATTCTTAAACTTTCCTTTTAACTATGTGATCACAAGGAAAACTACTCAATTCCATAGGCCCCAAATACATCATTTTAAGCGATAGGTATGATTATAACAGCTACTTGAAGAGGGTTGTAAGGATTAAATAAGCTAACACAGGCAAAGCATTTAGCATAATGTCTTAACAACATGATCCCTTGTAAATACTATCATTGCCCTTGTTGTTGTTAAGGCACACATATTTAGGTAGAATTGCGTAAGAATGGGATTTTATCAATCTTGATTGCGTTCTTTCGACTGAATTATACTTGCTTTTGTCCATGGTATTATGGAGGGTTACTTTTTGGACTTTTACGGCAGTGGGAACTTTTTGACAAATGCCTTGATTACAATGATTCTAGACCACGACACATAGAAGACTTCCTATAATTTTTAAATTTTTTTTTCAACATTTATTTATTTTGGGGACAGAGAGAGACAGAGCATGAACGGGGAAGGGGCAGAGAGAGAGGGAGACACAGGATGGGAAGCAGGCTCCAGGCTCTGAGCCATCAGCCCAGAGCCCGACGCGGGGCTCGAACTCACGGACCGCGAGATCGTGACCTGGCTGAAGTCGGACGCTCAACCGACTGCGCCACCCAGGCGCCCCGTAGAGTTCCTATAATTGATACACTCATGGAACAATGCCAGGCAGTCATCCTTCTCAGAGCATCTTAAATCTTGAAAGAAAAAAAAAAAATAGGAACTTTTCTTTTAGGGTTCTGTGAAACCCACTTGACATCTCAAAAACTAAGAAAATGTGCATTTTTTTTTTGCTCTCTATTTCAAACATAAAATTAATGACTTTGCAGCCAAACTGGTAAGAGCAGTGTCATTTAATGTTTCTGATGAAATAAGAGGGGCTGGGAACAGTGGTGGAATCTTAGCTGCTTAAAGCCTTCTAAGTGGTAAAGCTCTTAATACACTGCTTTACCTCGTGCAGAATTTTAATACCTCCAACTGGAATGCTGATATACCTCAAGGTAGATCTCACTTGTTCTCACATAATCAAAAGCACCTGGTGCCGTGATGGGCACGTGAGAGACCGGCACCCAGGAGCTGCCACCCGCGAAAATGTCCTCCAAAGTCTGATTATTCCAATAGGCTAGTGCTCCTAGTCCCTTATAATGATGTGACTGTCCCCAGCCTGGTGCTGAAGGCAACTTTCTCCAAGGTCACTCAGCAGGTGTATCTTGTTTCTCATGTGTTTACTGTTTTTAGTTGCTTTTAAGCACAGACCAATTATAGCTACCTGGAAAGCAAGTGTCTCTGAGGTTACCTAACAGAGGCTGCTAAGTATCCTTTTGCAAATCCAAGGGAGGGTGGCTGAATCTTCATCTGTTTTCTTAGCTAAGGCATCTATTTGAAATCAAATTTTGGGTTCTTTGTTTCTCTGCCTCAAGGTATCATAATATAAGAAAATGCATGTGTTGTCTTGCTTCTCCCCATCCTTCTTTCTCCTCTTCCCTTATTTCTCCTTTTTCCTGCTTTCTTGAAATTATTAATGGGAGTAAATGACATTCTACAGTGATAACGCCTAACATGCAAAATACAGTGAGCAAATGCATGGAGGATAAAATGTCATAAAAAATCTCAAATATATATGCTAGGTACCCTGATCAATTAGTTCTCATTATAAAGATTGTCCTTAGTTTTACTCATACAACAGAATATGGTTTTATTCTTTTTTCTTTTCTTTCTTTTTGATATATACTTCTTCTTTTGTATATGCTTTTCCATACACAAAATAGCACATGCTTCTGTTAGGATGCCCAGAAAATCCCATCACTTCCCTGAGGAGATCAGCATATACAAAGTGGTTGGGATGCTAGTGTTGCTAAAATTGGGACTCACACAACTGCAAAATCACCTTATCATAAAGAACTCCTTTGCCTTTTTCAAGCTCTCTTTGACTTTAAATATATCTTTTTCAGTTCTGCATCATTGTATAGTGAGAGAAGCACACACTTTGGGCACAAAAATCTTCAGCTTGAATTCCAATCATATCTATCACTTGCTAGATATATAAACTTGAACATATTACTTAATCCCCCTTGGGCATTTTTTTGTTATTTAGGACATGTAGATAATAAATTCATGCAAAAGAATGATAGGGATTTGAGTGTGTGCATGTACATATGTACATATTTATGATTTCCACAAAGACAAAGGTGAGTTAGGCTCAGAGCCTCTGTGTGAAATAAGATACCCACATATTTAAAATATTTATGTCCCACACAGCATCTTCCTGCCTCACAAAGGTACAAAGTGAGCTCAGAGGACAAGTGCTATTGCTGTTTTTGTTTTTTAGTCTTTGGGATATGTGTTTATATGTGCATATGTCTGTGTTTGCGTGCATGTGTCCATCCCTCTATGTCAATGTCACATGGATGCATTCACCTCTGGATTCTTAAATAAAAATACAAAAGATCATGCTGAAGTTGGTTCAGTTATAGAAACTGTATTCTGAACAAAAGAATATTTGAAGGAATATTACAAGTCTATAAATGTAGGGAGAAAAGAAAATATCTAGAATTAATTTCTACACTTTCATACAAAAGTTATTTGCAGTTCGGGGCGCCTGGGTGGCTCGGTCGGTTAAGCGTCCGACTTCGGCTCAGGTCATGATCTCACGGTCCGTGGGTTCGAGCCCCACGTCGGGCTCTGTGCTGACCGCTCAGAGCCCGGAGCCTATTTCAGATTCTGTGTCTCCCTCTCTCTGTGACCCTCCCCCGTTCATGCTCTGTCTCTCTCTGTCTCAAAAATAAATAAACGTTAAAAAAAAAATTAAAAAAAAAAAACAAAAAAACCCCAAAAGTTATTTCCAGTTCTTCTGCTTGATTTATTTGTACAAGAAAGGAAGATTGTTTTACTCTTTAAGATCCATACTATAACTGTCTAGTGGAGCCATACAGCATGCTAGTCTGATTTTCTTTACAAGGCCAGATGTAGATACAGAGTAAACTGATACTACGTTTGATCTCTGAAAATACTATAAAAGGACACCAGCTTGAGGTAACTAAGTATTTGGCGGAGAACTGGTCTGAAGGAACAGACTGTGATAAGATATATAAGAAAGCAGAAACCGGAAGATGCTTACCAAATGGAAGAAACTGGGAGTGTATATGTGCATATTACAGTTTGTAAACACCAAGCATGAAAGCCATTATGCAATGTTTCCACGTGCATGTCAGCTGCAAAACATCACACTCAATCTCAGCCCAAATGTAGCTTTACAATCTTTATCAACATAGCCTTCCAGGGCTCACAACCAAGCAACAACAACTATGCCTCTAGATAAATCTTGTTTAGGATCATGATTTTCCATCAAGTGTCCTTTCTGCAAGTCCATGCCGTGGAAAAAGAATGGAGAGTATTGAGCCTGTGGGTAGATGATCTGCAGATTTATTCCTACATGATTTCCCTTCCAGAATTCACCTCAACTTTCTAAAATTCTGGCTATGGGCCTTCCCATAAAGGAAAGATAAGGTAAGGCAATGCATGTGAACATGCTTTCTAACTTCCAAATGTCACTAGATTCCTTTGTAGGTATTAAAATTCACTTTCCAGGTTCTTGTTATTATTCTTGTCTTTATTCTTGCCTGAGTTAGGCCCATAGAATCTGCATTGTAGGAGCTTGCCAGATGATTCCAGTCAGCAACTTGAGGATGCACTACATCAACATTCTAGACGCAGGTATGGAGATAAACAATGATGTATAAATATCAGGAAGACAGAGTGGTGATGATGATGGTGCCCAAAGAGGAAGATCTGTGAATTTGGACTCCATGTCCTCTAGAAAAATGTACATTTGTATTCAAATGAACTTAAAAAAAAAAAAATCTTACCTGGATGAAAATAACAGTCCTTCTTTGAACTTCTTACATTCCCTTGCATAATTCAAATTCCTTTAGTGCTTGAGGGGAAGTGCTTGGGCATTCAAAGATGAAAGACAGAATTTCATAGGTAAATTTACTCCAACAGAAGCGACATCAATGGCAGTGTAACAGCTGTGCTACACGTCTGCCCCAGCATCCCTGCCACACCTCCTTTTTAGTTAGCTGGAAATCAGGTCATAAAGTTGAAACATCTGCATTGAGATCTTGAATCAGATTCAGATTTTTTTTTTACATCTGCTTAATATATTGAAGGACAATATGGGAAAAATATTGGTTCTGGTCTCATAAACTTATTCTCATTCACATTCCATTACTGCTAGTTGGTTATTACTGTGCAAAATGCTTCATCTTTCAAAGTCTAAATTTATTTTTCTATAAAAGGAAGGCAGTCATTCTTATCTAGCCAGGTTGTTGAGAGAATTAGTGATGAAAATATTTGTGTGCATCTCTAGAATGCCTTACTCTGTCCCTATCATGAGAGGTTACTGAATTTCCCTTTCTTCTTCTTAATTCCATAGGAGCAAGACAAAGAAAACATTTGTAACTATTCCAAGGTGAAACTATTGAGGATGGTAGCAGGAGAATGATTTGGGAGTTGACTTATCTGTTGGACACTGGCAGTGATGATAACCACATTTGGGTCTCACATTGGGTGATGCAGCATTTCTTCCAAAACATGTCTTCTTGGACATGCAGAAGTGATGAAAATGTTCAGGCTGTTTGGCTCATAAAAAGTTAACGCATGGGAGCAGTCATTCAGAAGCCACATTATTTTATTTTTTAGAACTGTGAGTAAAGAGAAGTACTTAGAAGTGAGAAATAAATAAAGATGCTCTCAGAAAGTCCTCTTGTCTTCTCTGGCCATTTGTACAAATATTTCTTTACTTTATCAGTGGGGGAGATCTCAGATTCCAATATAACAATTTCCTCACACTACGATGATTCACTTCTACAAAACTACCCTTGTCAATGACATCAGCCTTCGCTTTTCAAGGAATTTATTCACTGTTCTTTCTCTTCCTGATTCCACACAGACCCTGCAAAAGCTGTTGTCTGACTTACACTGTGATTTCAATAACTATGAGCTCTTCTTAACTACTTGGGGCTGATCTCTGCAGGGCCATATTCCTCATGTCCTTTCCTCCTGGTTCTCATAATTATTCAACTCAGGCCAGAAACTGGCATGAAGCAAATCTAGCCTGAAAATAAACTAGAGATGCCACATGGACCATGGCTGCTCTGAAAATAGTTTGTAGGCTGGGTTAGTCCTGAGTCTGATACAGACAGTGAAGACCCTTTATTTCTAACAACAAGGTTTTCAAGATTTGGAAAGAGTAAGATGAGTGAAATGAGAAGAATCCAGAAAAGTAAAGGAAAGGTTATGGGAAGTCAAATTTCTTTTCTTTCTTTCCTTTCCTTTTATTTATTTATTTTTTTAAGGTGAAGTTTCTTAAGGTCAAATTTCTTTTAAGTCTCAATCAGGGCATTTGAAACTGTGTCTTAAAAATAAATACACTCATATATATATAGGAGAGGAACATTCCTAATGAGGGCATAGCATCAGGAACAAAACTATGTATCTGAGGATTACTGAGCACAAGTGACTGTCCCTCCTACAGACTAAATCAGCAGAGCCTAAGAATGGATAATCTCATTGGGGCTACAGAGACTTTATTATATGCAGCCTTGTTCTTTCCATATCCTGTCCTAAAAGTCTGAACCCTAATCTCTATATCTTAAACAGATTTTTCAGTTTTTCTCCAAATCTGTAATCACCACTCGCACATTTTTGGAGACACAGTGGAGACTAGTGTCATTTCAATACCATTTAATACAATCCTTGAGCAGATTTGTCTTGGCAGTCCCTGCCCCACACCTCCCCTTTCATCTAACTTTTCTTATTAGCTAATGGTATCACCTTTCAGCATCTCTAAAACTAGCCATTCTGAATTCCTAGGCATTGATTATAAATGTATGTTTCTGCTTCAGTAAGGAAATGAGGACACTACATTCAATAAGTAAATGAGGTGATGGTTTGCTGAAGTTTTCAGTTCCAATAAACAGGGTGAACATTTCTTCAACAACAATTGTATCTATCCCAGTAGAGAAACTTGGCCTTCATCAAGTCCTTCCCCTGTTTATTTAGGAGCTCCACATCACCTCTGAGTTTTAAGCTCTGATATATGGCACTCACAGTATTCTTAATCTTGCCCAATCTACTAGGCATGCCTTTAAAAAAAAAAATTATTTTTGAGAGAGCGAGCGAGTGAGCATGAACCAGGGAGGGGCACACAGAGAGGGAGACACAGAATCTGAAGCAGGCTCCAGGCTCTGAGCTATCAGCACAGAGCCCGATGCTGGGCTCGAGCTCACAAACTGTGAGATCATGACCTGAGCCAAAGTCAGACACTTACCCAACTGAGCCACCCAGGACCCCTACTAGTCATGCCTTTATAACCATCTCCAGACCTAACTTATACTGCAGCCATTAAATAACTTCTCAGCAATAATTAACCAAAGACTGAACACAGTACACACTCTCATATCTTTACAGTTATGTTCGTCAACCCCGAATTCCATTCTAGTTATTCTTTATGTTGGTAACATCTATTTAGTGGTATCTTATATTCTCTCAGTATCCCTGATTTGAAGCAATTTATTTAATTCCATTCAGATCCGAGTGGTCATTAGGTTTTTGTGTGTCCCCTTGCCCCAACAATTCTATCAGCGTTCCACAAGCTTTAATCACTTCTTAACACATACATGCTTTCCGCTATACTTTAAGCACATGAGGTTCTGAAGAGGGTTTTGCATCTTTGTGAAACCCTTGAGTCTATCCAGCTAAGGTGGTTTGAATGCATGCATAGATGGGTGAGGACATGATAAAGCCAATCTGAATCACAAAGGGGCTTGAGGGAGTCTCCACAACCAGAGTGTAAATGGGTCTCTCAACCAGAACCTGAAATAGCATTTGTTTTGATTTGCTTTTTAGAAGGAGCCTTTGCAATGCATTCAAGGCCTATTGGCCACACAGCAGTCTGCAAATCACTCTCTAGATGTGTGGACCTTCTAAATCGAAAGCCTGGCTGAAGGAGACAAAACCTTCTGTCAAGGCAAAGAGAAGTTACCTCTCTCTGCAGCATTCTCAGTGAGGTTTTGATTGTTACTGCAAAAGCAGACTGCACATGCAAATCAAAAATGATAGTGAAATAATGTGACAACACACAATAAAAACCCGGAAGTTCATGTGGAGGGCTGAATTGCACCATATGGCTTTGAATTCTGTACCTAGACCCAATAGGGTGCAGTAAGATAGTCATTTAGGCAATGTCCTGTTGTGCCCGGTTATAGAAGGGCATATGGTATATTATCCCACATCAGAGCAATTATGAATTTCCTTGTGTTGATCTTTGCCTCTGTAAAAGTTTTGTTTTTTGGCACAAAGGAGGCTTCAGCAGGGATTTCTTGTTAGACTTCTGTTGTTCTGCTTCTTTGTTTATTATTCACATATAAGAACTAAACTATTCACAAGAAGAACTAAAGTTGAAGTACTTGGCTCACTTATTTCTTACAACACTACAGTTTCAAAAAAGAAAAACAAAAGTGGTTCTTGAGGAAGAGTGACTTCAGTTGTGAAAGAGCTGAGTGTTTCTGACGGTATTTACCTCATATTTTGCCATCAGGAAAAGAGTCTAGCAAATGGAAAGAGACTCAGGGTGTACTGAGTAGGATGAAAATAATCCTACCACAAGAGTGAATAATCATCAGGTGCTTAACTCTATTCTAGGTAGGTTGCATAATTAATCTTTCACTCTCATGTGTTGAATTGGTGTGATTCTTTTTTCCTTATAACCTTCTAGCAGAGCAAATTATTTACTAATCTACTGGATTTATTATTTATTGACTGTTTCTCTCACTTGTGTATGGAAACTCCACAAGGGAAGGTATTTTGTTGGGTTTTAAGCAACAAAGTACCCCATTCACCTACCACACTATCATACAACATAATAGATGTTCAATAAATGTTTGTTGCATGATTCAAGTAGATCTACCTTGCAAGACAAAGAAGATGAGGATAATAAAGTTTAGATAACTGCATCCATGTTATAAAGTAAGATACCAAATGAAACTGGGATTTTAACTTTTATGTGTGATTGCCAAGAACTCTTCTTTATTCTAGAATGTTGTAGCATATGTCCCAAAAGGAAAATAACTGTGTTTGCTCCCCAGTAGAACAGTCATTGGATCTTTAGTCTGGGAAAGTTACTTATTCTCTGTGAATATGCAAATTGGAGAAATACAAATAAAGATATAGTTCTACAGATATGAATGGGATATAGATATGGACATAACTATTCATATATACTAATATATATGGTTTCCTTTACTATTTTTAATAACTCTAAAATGTATATAGGCTAGGTATCATGTCCATTTATATGTTCATCTATATCTAATTATAGTAATAAAGAGTACAAAAAAAAAACCGGTTAAGGGATGTAAATCAATGAATCAATAAACTAGATTACCATTCGTTATGGAATCCGATTAGTTTATTGTGTCACTATGAAAACCCCTTGCTCTGACATGTATTAAATGTGTGGCCTTAAACTTATGTGTATATTACTTGTAATATCTTCGAGCCCCAGTTCATCCTATATTAAATTGGGATTATGGAGTCTTATTTATAGGGTCGATAGGTTAATCATATGAGGAAATACAGATAAATTGCTTAGCACAGTACCTGAAACACAGTGACTGCTCAGTGGCATTTATTCCTTTTCACTGTTGCTGTTACTTCATTTTTTTTCTTGACATTACAGCCCTCATTTCAAAATGAATATACCTAAATAAATACATACAGATTTTGGTCTAATTCTACCTCTAGATTTCCATTAACTCATAGTTGGACTGCAGGTGGGCAAATCTCTTCTGATACCCTCATTCTTACCATTGTTAGATAATTTTTATTTTTTTTTCCATTTGATTGGAATTCCAGGAAACAAAGACATGCTTGGTAAATTCTCAGTCACCCAAGTAAAATCCATTGGTTTCTAGTGAAGCAGTACTTAGAAAATAATGGCAAATGATGAGAACAATAGTTAATTTTCAAGTTTCAAGGGTTTGGACACAAGCTGGATTAAAAATTTCAGAGATTGTGGTTTATGGACATTTTTAAGGTTTTTTTTTTTTTAATTTTAAAGGAAAATCGATATGATTTAACATGTATGCAGGTCTATGTGCATACTTTTTAAAAACTTTTATATAAGCTTCTCAATTTTTGATTCAATCTAAAAGAAGAAATGGTCAGCTTTGAGAAAAACGTATCTGTAAAGGCAAGCAAAAATGCTGAGCATGTTGAAATACAGACAATGTTCTGTTAAATGCACTTTTCTCTTTCTTTTTTAACGTGAAAAATAGTAATTTATAATAAAAGCTGTATAAACCTAAATATGTCCCCAAAGTTAAGTTCTTGGTAGATAGGTCTTAAATGTTCTAAAAATGGCCTCTATGTGACATTTTTGCCCCACTTGTCAATTTCTTCTTTATATGGTTTCAGCGGTTTGAGAGTTGAGATACTGCTGCTAGGCACTTTTCAGCAAGTTTGAAAACTTAAACTTCCCTGCCCTGCTGTTTTATTTTATCTTCATGATTTCTAAAAGCATGAGGCAAGTAAGTTCTTCTTTGACCACTGGAATCTAGTTACACACTGAAGAGATTTGTGCCTAGGAAGAATACGTATATTCATATAAACATACGATTTTCACAAAACAACGACAATGTATTACTATTTATCAAGCAATTAAATAGAAATTTGAATATAAGGAAGGTTAATATCCTACCAATGGTAGCTTAGTTTCTGTTTCTTTGTGATTGGTTGGCCACCAGAACCCTATCTCACTGGAGGCAGAAAACCAAATGTTGGCTTCTCTATGGGTGACATTTTGGCAATTAGTTGTTTATGCAAATGAATAATTGCAGGTTCAACCCAGCTGGTTACTCAACAATTTGTTAATGTTTGATGCACAGCACACTAAGTATTTTAGCAATTAGAGACCTGATACAACAATTAATTAAGGTCTCAAATTAAGTCAGGCAAGAAATGCCATTACATTCAAAGAGATTTCAAAGAGTAAATGTTGCTGAAGAAAATTTAAAGAAAACCTCAGGAGAAATGATCTACATTAATATAGAGAGAACTTTGTAAACAGATGACCCATTTCATAAACTTTATTAACTGGGTGATATACATACATACATATATATATATATATATAGAGAGAGAGAGAGAGAGAGAGAGAGAGAGAGAGAGATGATGAAAACATTTTCTGATTTAGCACCTACATGAGACCTTGAAATAGATCATTTTCACTCACCTAGAAGAATGTCAGCCTCTGTCCTCACAATCTTTTGTCACATATTAATTAAGTAGTTCTTTAGTTCCTCACACCTACCCCATCCAACAACCCAAACTTAAAACTCTTTGGGTAGCAATAACAACATTGCTCTCTGGATTTCTAAAGAGGAATGGTTATGAACATGCTTTGAGTCTAAAAAGAAGTTTACTTCCCTTCAGGTTGCCTTCCAGACCATGCCAAGTCTGCCTTACAAGACTGCCAGACAATATTCCTTCACTGGGTTTCCTAATTCTTTACTTTTGTGCCCACTTTCACATAGGATCTCTGCTTGCTCTTTCTGCCAGCCAGTGAGATAGGTGTCAAGTTGTATTTGAATGCAGTGCCTCCTATATTCTGCATAAGATACCACAAGAGCCACAGATCTCTCCACTGCATCCCATAGCATGACCTTGTTGCACTGCTGGGCTAAAACACATCTTCACTAGCAGTAGTGAGGATGGAAAGGGACAAAGGTAACGGGGAGCAGGACTCTATGAAATATGCCTGTAGAATCATAGCACCTTTTTAGAAATATCCTCTATAATTAAACAAAAAAAAAAAATGGCATAGTTGGTAATATATTCCAGTCCATATGCTGACCTATTATTAAGGAGGAAAATACTAAGATGATAAGGGCTGTTAGGGGGATCTCTTTGAACTATGAAAAAAAGCTGGCAAACATCTAAAACGAAACTAACTGAAGAAGTGGCAGCAGCTATACTCAAAAACTCCCAGGGTGACAGATTGTTTTGGTCACCTCCCCTCCAGCCTATTGTGAAGGCACAGATGCCCACGAGAGGGAGTTGGCTGATCGTATGGCACATGACACTGGGCAGATGAAATCAAGGGCACCTTCTTAGTCACATACACTCAAAACCCAAGGGGAAGGATTCGCTGCACCATGTCAGGCCCCACAGAGACTGTGGTGAGCAACAGAATGAAAAGCCAGAGCCTTTGAGTGGCAGGCTTTGTGGTTACAAGTGAGGAGGTGAATCCTGGTTCTTGAGAAAAGAGAGTTGACTTGTTTGAATAAATCTGCAGGCTAGCAGGGAACTAAGGCCCACTACTCAGACATAAGCAGACACTGTGTCTGGTCCCCATGATAAGGAGGATTGTTTGGCGATGTGACCTTATTCACAGGACCACAGTGGGTAGGGGGGCTTGTGGGTCAGCCATGTGAGGCTGTTCTATTTTAGCAACTATCAAAGCAGCACATTGTGCTGGATCTTAATTTCAAGCCTTACACTACACAGATGAGCAGCGTGTCAGTTTGAGAAGACAACTGTAAATCTTTTTCATGGGTGTGGCTGTGACAACAACTAATGTGTTAATTGGTCAGAGCGGGAGTTTTTTTAAATTTCTAGGACTGCCCCTTAAGCCTTGCAATTGTTTTAAAGTAGCCACACTTGGGACTTTCTGACTGGAAACTGCTGCGTCTCCCATGTTCTGAAAGAACTGAGTGAAAAATAGCAAATCACAAGCTGTGAGTCACCGGTAAGCCTTGCTCAGCTTTGCAGGGTTTAATTTAGATGCCTTATCAGATAACAACCTGCTTTTTGTGTGTGTTTTATTTCCTTTATTTTTATGAAGGCAATAGAACGAGTGTGGGGCCATTCCGCTGACATTAAAATAGCATTTCCATTGACACCATAACAGCAGAAGCACCTGCACTGACACGGTAATGACTTCTGTGGGGCTGTTATGGTGTCTATGGAAGTATATGAGCCACTTCATTGATGTCGTAACACCTCCAGCACCTGCGAAGAGGAGGTAATAGCGCCTCAGGGCTGTTGCTATGGCAACGGAAGCACATGTGGTACCTATGTGGCCCTGCAGCAGAACTTGCACTAATACTTTAAGTAAACCCATGCAAGATGCATTCTTACATACATACCTACATAAAGAGTTTTACACAAATGAGCTGTGGCTTTGACCACACTTTTATTGAATATTGATTAAACACATACTCTATTTTTAAAAATATAATTGACAAGTATATCTGTATCTATACATCTGTATATATGTATAGTTGTACATCTATTGATCTAGATTTATATATATGTAAAGATATGTTACCAAAAGTATCATATTTGTAAACAGACTGTCAAAAATTGAGTGTTATTAATTTTTGAAATTTATAGAGTTAATGGTAGAAATGTAGAAACATGAAAAGTTACTGGAGTCATCAGAATTCTAACATGACCCAAAGATCCATGTGTCCTTGTATATATACTGTGTACAATTCCCATCCATTGAGTACAGTCAGGATCTATGCATCTGATGGGATGTCAACCTTATGATTACTTTGACACCCATCCCAAGGTGAAGGGATTTCACAGATAAAATTAAGATCCCAAATCAGTTGATTTTGAGTTCACAGAAAGGCAGATTATCCTGTGTGAACCTAACTTAATTAGGTGAAAGCCCATAACAGCAGGACTGGGACTTTTCTGCAAAGCTTCTTGGCTCACAGAAAAGAGCAGGAAACTTCCTGTGAGCCTAGAAAAGAGTTGTATGGCACGGAACCTGGAGAGGTTTCTAGCAGCTGAGAGTGGTCCTGGATCATAGCCAGCAAGCAAATGGGGACCTATAACCTACAATGAAACTCATTTCTGCTAATAACCCATGAGCTTGGGCAAAGACCCCAAACACCAGAAATAAAAAAACTAGTCCATCCAATCAGAACCAGCTTGACTGCAGCCTTGGGAGACCCTGAGCCAAAGGAACAAGGTTGATGAGACTTTAGACCTATAGAAATTGACATAATTAACGAGCATTGTTTTAAGTTTATAGGTTTGTGGCAACTAGTTACACATCAATAGAAAACTAATATAGTTTAAAAAGACTATTACCTATAAATCATTAATATCATTATTTAGCACTTGGAGTATTTCCTCAGTTCTGAAATTCACTTTGGGATCTTTTTTTAAATGACTGAGGTCACCAAATATATGATTATGCATTCTTTAAAATTAACAAAAGTGTCTCTGAAAAGAACTTCAAAGTCTTCTGAAGTATGGTGATTTTAGAGGCTTATTTTCCTTATGATAAAGTAATATCCATTCATCTTAGGAGACAGAGAAAATAGTAAGATGGCCTAGGATAAATAGTAAATTATTTAATTTGTCAAATTATGAAATCATACATGTTAACTACAGAGAATTCAGGATGTAAAGAAAAAAAGTTAATGATAAGAATAAAGTTACCTCGTGTCCTATGTATCAACTCAGCTTTGTTATTAGGTAAATATTAAAGAGGGAGAAAGGCTAACTGAATTGACATAAAATTAGATTTGCTGGATAGAACTGTACAATCAAAAAGAGGAGAAGGTGAATTTTGGTTCTCAAATATGTGTATACACTAAAATTATCTGCTCAGATTTTTTTTTTTAAATGCTGGTTTCTAAGTCCTGCATCCAGATATTTTGATTTACTTAGTCTAGGGCTGAATCACGTTTATTGTTGTTGTTTTGTTTGTTCATTTTTTAATAAAAATGGGCACTAGCCTCCAAACGGGATGAGAAAGAGACAGACAAGACAGATAGAATGGTACTGGAATAGAAGAAAATAGATACTGAATCATTCATTAAATAACAGTCTCATGAAGGTCTCAGTGAGTGAAAGCTGGCCACATAGAAACACTAAACAGTGCTTCTCAAATGTAATATGCACACAAATTACCTGAGAATCTTGTCAAAATAAAGAGTCTATTTCATGAACTCTGGGTGGGAACTGATACTCTGTAACACTCTGCAAAGAAAGCATAAACTTGAAGGAAGGAAGTTATCACTAGAAAACACAAGGCTTGAATTAGCAGTAGTTTTAAAAGGACAGTAGTTTCAGGTAATGACAATTTTCAAAGGTGACCTTAGGTGAGATAAATAAGTAGGACGTAATCACAACATACTTTGGAGATACTTGTTTCTTTTCCCAAAATCCTAAGTGAGAAGGTCTCAGTACTGTGAGATGGAAGTAGTTCCACTCATCTGGTATTTGCTTCTAATCTCATGGGCAACTGAGAGTGTTTGGAGTATGTTAATGTGTTTAAAAATTTCCAGCCTAAAAGTATGGTGTTGGAGCTCAGACTGTGGCTGCATACACAATTGTCCATTCTTGCATTTCAACATGGATGATACAAAGTCGTGCCTCATAATATTAATGTTAAGAATAAAACATTATGGAAACCAACAAGTATATTACTTGGAAAAAAATAGGTCCTCAATAAACTTCTGTTCCATGTGTATGTGTATGTGTGTGTGTGTGTGTGTGTGTGTGTGTATACAGAAGTTGCTCAGACCTCCTGAATTTTCATTTAGAATGGTGACTGTATGTAAATGAGTCTAAGGTTCCAGATGTTGATACGAATTAGTATCTGTGGTTGCAGAATAACATATACTTACCATCTAAATTATAACAACAATTACAGCCTTTGACAGGCAGTTTCGTGAAATCAATAATAATTTCCATTATTTATAGTTCAATGGTTGTTAGAAAATGATAAAGGGAATAGCTTATGTTTGTTAAACAAAGCAGGGCTTGTTTTGTTTTCCATGTATAATAGCAAGCTAAAATAAAATACCTTGCAAGATTTAGGTTTTAATAAATCCTGGTTGCAATATATATGAAATTCTCTCAACATATATCCCAGTAATACATTAATTATATATTTAAAATTATAAAGATCCCTATAAACTCATTCTCCTCAAGAATTTTCTATCCAAAGTTCAGCAAGTTTTTCCATGTGAAAATGTACAAAAGTTTCATTTATTGATTAGACATACTTCGGGGTTGTTGAAGTCTAGAGACGAGGCATATTGTGGTCAGCTCCACATGGGTTTTCTCTAGATAACACAGCCATATAAATTAAAAGACTTAACAAGAGCTCTTTCAGAGTCCAATATTGGGCTTTCATTAAGGATAAATGGAATGTAGACAAAGGACTCTCTCTGAACCATTTTATTCTAATAATTTTGAAGCTACTTAGTGGGACCCGTAGGAGCTGAGATTTTTTTTTTTTAATCTTTAAATATGTGCTGTGCTTCTCTGAGTGAAAATCCATTTCAAAGTTATCGTGGAATAATGGGAATTCAGACAGATGTGAATCTGAATAGTTGCTATGCTGCTTATTAACTGTTTGGCCTTGGGAAATAAACTTTCTGAGCCTCAGTTTCTTCATTAATAAGATGGGGGTTACAGTACAAAAATTTGTTGTGGTAGTGTTATTATTGCGTTTAAATGACCAACCTTAGTAGATGCTTTAGTTTGTGAGTTAGTTTGTTTTAATTTCTCCCATTCCCCAGATCCTTCCTATGACCCGGGATCATTTTTCTTCTTGTGTTTAAATGTCCCAGAGGGATATGGGGAGCCACATACTGGCAGAAAGGAGGGCTGTGGTTCTATCATCTGTGCTGACACAATCACAGAGACAAGCGGGTCTTCCTCTACAGCGACATGGATGAAAATAGATATGTGTAACAAATTGAAAGGAAATGCATTTAGGATTATAAAAATGTTTCTAAAAGAAACAAAACAAAAAAAGAGAATCCCTAAGTTGCCAATAGGATAAAAAACGGGAATGGGCAAAAAACACAAAGCATGTGTAAATGTGGAATAAACATGGCTGAATCACAGTTGGGAAAAAAAATATTCAATTTAATTCATTTACCCAAAAATATTGGGGAAAGCCTACTATGTGCCATATAGCATTGCAGGTGCCAACCGCCCAATAAATAAACATGTGTGATTACTGTCATCAAATATAATAACCCATTTTAAAGTATACACGTATAAATAATAGATATTACAAAGATTTCATGCAAAGGTTGCATTCATGAAGTTGTAAATATAATTCAAATCTTGCCTGGTTGAAGAAGTAATTTTGTAATAACTATAATCTATTTTTGCATTAATATTTTTTATTTTCTTGGACTTTGTTAAATGATTTCCAATGTGGATTCACCTAACAGTGAGGTACATTATATAATATGTTTGGTATTTCATAGCATCATATCTAATTTCCTTTCTTAACTTATTACTATTTCAGTCCACTTTTCAACACTTAAAATGGCTCCTCCACTTGGTGAAAACATTATAGAGAATAAAATGTTATTGAGAATAAAATTAAGATTTGGAGAAGCATCATAATCACTGTAAGAAGTGTGTACTGAGCAAAAGTCAAACAATACTGAACAAGTTTGGTAAATTTATCAAGTTAGCACCTGAAGAAGGACCACAGTGTGGGAAATGGCACAGTTTACGGTCATTTTTTTTTTCTGGCTTGTAATTATAACCTGAGATTCTTAATCAATTCTAAATAAAACCATGTAATTTGTATTCTTTCAAATGTTGTTTACAGGAGTATCTCTGTTGTGATCTTATATTTTTCTATTTCAACCCTGCATGTTTCTAGCTTGAATAAAATGACTCCACATTGTACTGTAAACTAAAGTATACACTAAAGTATAACATACAAAGAAAGTGCAATAATTGAGAAGGTGTAGGCCAGAGGAACACAGAACTAAATTGCCTGACACAGGACAGGGGTGTCTGAAAAGACTCAGTGAGGGAATCAATGTTTAAAGTGCTATCTCAGAGTTGAAGATACTATTTTTTTAAGTGTATTTATTTATTTTGAAAGAGAGTGAGAGAGAGAGCACAAGCAGGGGAGGGGCAGAGAGAGAGAGGGGGAGAGAGAATCCCAGGCAGGCTCCGCACTGTCAGCACGGAGCCCAACATGGGGCTCAAACTCCGGAACCACGAGATCATGAACTGAGCCAAAATCAAGATCAGACGCTTAACCAACTAAGACACCCAGGTGCCCCAAAGATGTTATTTAAGGTGATAGAAAACAAAAGTGAAATACTATTTTATATTGTAGGGGAGGCAAAATATCTTTTCCTCTACCCTTTTAAGCTCTCTGCTGGGATCTCTATAAAAAAAGACAGATTCACAAAAGAAAGAAAAAAGACATACAGATTTATTTAATATAAGTTGTCCATGACATGGAAGTTGAAACAGTTAAAAGCAAAAGTGTCTGTATGCTAGTTTTGATGAAGAGTGGAAAGTCATAGAAAGATATGATAGGACCAAATGTATGGGTTAAGTGGAATAAATAAACTAGAGGAAACTTAGTAAGGCCTGCTCATTCAGATTCCTCTCTGTGTACCTTTGTCTTCAAGATAAGGATGTTCTATTCCCCTGGGTAGAGAAAGGGCACCTCTCACTTAAGAGTTTTGCAACCTGCTTCAAGTTTTAGTAGGCATCGGCCTACTACCCTTGTTACAGCCTCCTGGCTTCTGATTGAGTGAGTGCCTGTCTCCTCAAAATAGCCAAAGATCCAGCTCTCCCCTTCAAAGCTTCCCAGAGAGCTCTCTGGCTTCATGCTTCATCCAGTCTCAGTTTTCAGCAACTGTCTTGAGGGGAAGATATAGCATGCTTGAGGGAAGGTCTTCTTCCCAGATAGGTCTTTATGTCCTAAGCATTATAAGACTGCTCATGGGTTTACTCTCCCTTTTAGATGCATTCAGGCTACTTCCCAAGACTCCTGTGCTATCCCAGGATGCAGTAAATGTCCTGTGGGGAGTGCTGACCCTGTGCCTCAATCCCTGAATTTCTAGGTGTGTGTTCTAGTCTCCAGAACTAGTAGAAGGACTGCTGGTTTCTCCCAGTGGGCTGGGCCTGGGAAAAGGAGGGGATAGGTACATGCCCTCAGAGTCAGGAGGGGCATAGCTGATGAACTTGGACTTGTGGAGGCTCTTGCCTTACCAGAATTTATGTTTATGGTATCCTTATAGTTTCCAGTTTTTGATGCCTTCAAAGTATGGATTTTTTTTTTTTTTGGCAATATGCCCAGAATTTTCTAGTAGTGCAAAGGAAGTGCTACTCTGCCACAAGCTAATACATCCTGCCTGGAAATAGAAGTCCTCATCCACCTTTAAAGATTGAGATATTCAGGGTGGGAAATAACAGCATAGATTTAAGGTAAAAAGTTGGACAGAGTATCCTAAATAAGGATACAGATTTGCAGTATTCTTTGCTCAAGAATATTGAAAATATTATTATTTTTCTTCCTATGACAAGTCACCAAGTTGGATTTCTTGGAGTGAAGGCAAATGGACGTGGAATAACAGCAACGCTTGTGACTCAAAGTCAAATATCTTTCCTGAGACTCAGATCTCTCCATTGTAAGACAGGATAAATAGCTTTCGTGTTTGCTCTTGTAGAGACTACGTATCAAATCATGACAAGGTTCTGAGAGCAAATTTGATGGTGATCGCCTCTCTTAAGACATTATGTTGTAATAAACAGTAACTCACATCCTATGGGAGCATATTTTAAGTTGATCTGGGATTTGCATAGACACTTAAAGTAAGCTATAGGAGATTAATTTGCTTTTGGCACATACAGTAGGTAATCGATACTGATTTGGTGACATTCAAAGCATTCCATTTTGAGAGTTTCATTCTGTAAGACTTCATACTACTTTGAGGAATTCACTGTATCAAAATTGGCAAATTTCTGCAGGAGAAAAATTAGCCTGGAAGGGTTTCCCAATGCCCTTCTAGATATTCAGAAAACAAAGAGCCCAAAATATTGCTGAGTGCCAGTCTACCACGGGCATGATGGATTCTTTTCCAATCTTACAAAATAAAACTCTACAATTTTCTACAAATAATGAAAGTATTAAGAATCCAGTGTTGTAAATATTACAATTTTTTTTTTCATTATTACTCTATGTCTTTTAATTTGTATATACCTATGATGGCTGGATTACTGTTCAGCAAATCTTCACTCCCTTTCTTTTTCTGTAGTGGACAGAGTTTACTACCCAGGCCCATTAAGTTCACATACAGGAAAGCAAGTTGCTTTGACCAGTGAATATGTCTCAAGTACAGGCTATTCATGTGTTTATACGGTTTGGCTGGCATTGGCCTCCATCATAAGAAGAGAATGTATTGGTAAACCACTGCCCCTTCAACCTGGCCCAAGAATGAATACACATGGAACAGACCTAAACCCAACCAGCAGTCTGAAATAGTTCAACTCCTCTAAGTCCATCCTAGAAAACCCAACACATCACTAACCTGCCAATTCATGAGTATAATTCAAATTTGTGTTTTTGTAGGCCACTTAGTGGGGTTGGATTATTATGCAGCCCTATTATTTCAATAGCCAATCAATATAACTAAAAATGTGTGTGTGTATGTGTGTGTATGTATATGTGTATGTATATATACACATACACATCTTATATATATATACATTATATATCATATATATACATCTTGTGTGTGTGCGTGTGTGTGCATATATATGTATATGTGTGTATATATATATATATATATATATATATATATATATATACACACACACATATATATAATTTTTGCTATTGTCCACAGATGTCATGTCTCCCTATAAACACAACCGACTCAGCTAATTAATTAAACACCGGAGAGGTGCAATGCAGGCTCCCATGTAGAGAAAACAAGGCAACATGGATATTGTTGGAGTTTTTGTGGCCACTCTTTATATTTACCAAATTAGGGATGAAGATGTGCAATCTTCCCATTAAAAAGCTATGTCAGCATGCCAGCTGGCTCAGAGCCATGATTTAAGGGAACAGTAATGAATGAGGCAGAAGTAAATGGCCACCATCTGGGTAAAGCTCAAGTGAGCTTGTTTGGACAAGGCTCCAGGGTCAAGTAAATGAAACGGACTTTAATTTCAAGATGCAGCTGTGAGTGAATAATTCCCCACTCCTGCAAGCCATTGCAGGTGTGGAAAGCCAGCAATATGTTTTCAAATGGGGTGGGAGGCAGTTGTGTCTTGAAGGCACTGGCAGTTGTCATGTCTGAAGAACCACGTGAAGTGGCCCTTCAGCAAGCACCGAGAGATGGGAAGGTGTTATTAGAGCTTGCCTGAGCCAAAAGAAACAGCATGAGGGTTACACTAGAAGTATGTTTCTATAGGGCTTATTAGAACATGCTGATTCTTTTTTCCTCTGCAACCTGGAACACAAAGAATACTATTTTATTGAAATGCCTGCATTGCTAGGGTTTTGTTGTTAAAGTATTTAAATTGGAGGAGAAAACATAGCTAAGCATATGGATCCTGCTGATTAATGTTTCCCTCTGGGGCAATTGGGCTCCATGAATTCTGAAATAACTTGGGTTGCTAGAATGTATTGAATACTTTTCAAAGGGAGGGAGATATTGGATTTAACTGAAAAAAAAAAAAAAAAAGGAGCAAAATTGGGTCCGGGACCACCTTGTGTTAGCGTTCATTTTGAAAACATTTGACATTTGACTTTGGGGTTTCTAATTTTGTCCTATTATGTGGTCCACCAGCCTGATGATCTGCTCAGAAGAACAGTTAATGGCCTAAAAGAAAACATCCGTGTCCCCTAAATAGCCATGTGTGTATATGCTATAGTGGCTGACTGGACTGCATGGAATGGAATGGAGAATAAATGGTTAATGGCAGCTAAAAATAATGTGATTTACCACACCCCAAATTGTGGGAAATGATTTCTAAAATTGGACTACTCACACACACCAGTGAAGAATAATTCATTCCTTTTGCCTAAGGCATGAGATGGCTTCTGGTGAGGGTAGGTGGAATAGGGCTGTTAGAGAAGGTTGCCACTTCGAAATCCTTGAGCAGGAAGCTTAGGGAGCTGTCAGCTGACTTACTACATTTAGAAGAGGTGGGAGCAAAGCAGCACCCTTTGCCTAAAACGTGTGCACAAAAGTAGATGAGGCAAAGGAGGGGTAAGTGAGGTGCCCTGTCCTAAAATATAAATATTTGATACAGGAATCCATAAAAGACATGAACAGACCATTTAAATAAAGATTACCCTAGAGGTTAGAGTGGGAGAGAGCCAAAGCATAAGAGACTCTTAAAAACTGAGAACAGGGGCGCCTGGGTGGCGCAGTCGGTTGAGCGTCCGACTTCAGCCAGGTCGCGATCTCGCGGTCCGTGAGTTCGAGCCCCGCGTCGGGCTCTGGGCTGATGGCTCGGAGCCTGGAGCCTGTTTCAGATTCTGTGTCTCCCTCTCTCTCTGCCCCTCCCCCGTTCATGCTCTGTCTCTCTCTGTCCCAAAAATAAATAAAAAACGTTGGAAAAAAAATTTAAAAAAAAAAAAAAAAAAAACTGAGAACAAACTGAGGGTTGATGGGGGTGGGAGGGAGGGGGGGTGGGTGATGGGTATTGAGGAGGGCACCTTTTGGGATGAGCACTGGGTGTTGTATGGAAACCAATTTGACAATAAATTTCATATATTGAAAAATAAAAAAAATTAAAAAAAACAAAAAAAACCACAAATATATACTGAGATAGATAGATAAATAAATAAATAAATAAATAAATAAATAAATAAATAAATATTACCTTTAGTAATCAACTTTTCCAATAGCTCCAGGCATGTCTTTGTGCAACCTGTCTTCACTATTCTCCTGGTATTGCCTGCTTCCCTCAGAGCATGTTTGTATCGGACGAGAATTTTGTTGGGAGCTCTTTGTGGATCCCTGGCATCAGAGTTCGCACAGAGTGGGAGTAATGTTACATTCATGTCTGCCTTCTCAATGCCAGCACAATGCCTTGCTATACAATATATTGTAGGTACTCAGTGCACGTTTGTGGATTTGAAGGGAAGGAAACATACTAGTACTTTGTAAAATTAAACAGGATTTATAGGGGCGCCGGGGTGGCACAGTCGGTTGGGCGTCCGACTTCGGCCAGGTCACGATCTCGCGGTCCGTGAGTTCGAGCCCCGTGTCGGGCTCTGGGCTGATGGCTCAGAGCCTGGAGCCTGTTTCCGATTCTGTGTCTCCCTCTCTCTCTGCCCCTCCCCCGTTCATGCTCTGTCTCTCTCTGTCCCAAAAATAAATAAACGTTGAAAAAAAAAAATTTTAAACAGGATTTATATAGCTATCATATTACAAAAAAGTCCTGTCATCCAGTATAAGAATGTATGGGGAGAAATAAGTCCATATTTGTTAGTGGTATCTGTGTAAATTGGTCCAATCTCTTTGGGAAAAACTGGCAATGTAGACTAAAACAATATAAAAATACACACATCTGTTAGACTAGTAATATTGCTTCCTGAACTTAGCCTAAGGGAGTCATCCAAAAAAAGAAACTAAATTTGTACAAAGATGTATCCACTCAATATACTTTCAAAATAAGAAAAAATATGAATTAAATTATATTCATTTGATCAGGTAGGATAAGAAGTACTGAGAACAAATTGTAAAGGATGTACCAACATTGAAATGTGTGAGTTGTAATGCTAAATTTAAAAATATTATGCATGCAAAATTTCTAATTATGCAAAATTGTGAAACAAATACATAATGGCTGAAAGTAATATATTACAAGTAAAATAATTCTGAGATGAAGCATTTTACTGGTGGAATTTTTACTATGATTTCAAAATTTTATGTAACCTATAGTTTCACTATGATAAAAAAAAATTGAAAATAAATTAAAATATATTCAGTAGTTTCCATAAAGTACAAAGAACTATGCTAACACTGGTATTTCTGCTTTGGAGAAGTTTATTGTATAATAAGGGATTTAGATATATGAAAATATTATAATAAATTAGTTAATCATAACTACTATTGTCCAGAATTCTGCACAGGGCCGCTTGGGAAGGCTATGAATTCTCTATGTAGGCAGGAAGTCTGGTGGGAAGGTGTTAAATAGGATGAAATACCCAAAGAGACAGTCTAATAAGATAATTATTTTTTACTTTTTTTTTTTTAATTTGAGATTATTTTTTCTTCCAGGTAGACAAAGTGGCTTTTTGTATCCAAAGCAGAGGTTCTAAGGTTTGGAGGCAGAATTATAATAACGAATTCAGGTAGAGGGTGGAAGTTGCCATGGGAAGGGTAAGTATAAATCCTAGGTTAAAAAATTAATCTTACAGTTGATAGGAAGTCAACAGAGGGCTTTCAGAGGAGAATGTTCTGTATATTTTTATGGGATAATCATTCAGGTATGGCCATAAAAGGAGACAGAGGAGAAGCTCAGGAAAAACAAAACAAAACAAAACAAAAACAAAGTTTATTATATTCACAGGTTCTAGACACAGGAGGTAAGGCACACCATACAGAGCCACATGGGAATGACATCTGGGTGATCAGGAAGCAGAGGACAGAAGCAAGTGGGAAAGCTTTGGATTAGAGCCTTTACTGGGGTTTCTGCAGGGACAAGGGAGGTCAGAGTGAAGGGTTTAAGGATTGCCTAGTTTGAATAAATTTGGAGGATTTTGGGCTCTGGAGATGGTCCCTTGTTGCCTGGTACCTGGTTTGGGGATGATTTAGGCAGAGGGATATTGGAGTGCATACACCAGATGGAGGGGGTAGGACTTTGTACTGGTTAGTTTGCACATTAAAGATATGTTCCTGGTTGGGTCCTTTACAACTCCTAAGAACGGCTAGCCCTAGGAGCAGTGTGGTCTCTCCTCAGCCAGACAGGGTTTTTAAAGATGTCAAACATCAAAATACACAGATAATTTAAAATACTTACAATACAGGGAATAAAATACATTTAAATATTATAGGGAGAAGAGAGAAGAAGACATATTGTTCTACTTTATCAGTGAACAAATTTATCTGAGCTCTAGGTAGAATCATTGAATCTTGCTCTCAGATTTCTTTGGATGCCTTCATCATTTATTCTAAACTGAAGACTCATATGACATTGGCACTGACTTAACCGCACCAAAATTCATTTCCACGATTTATTTTAAAATAAGATCTATTTTTTAAGTTTATTTATTTTGAGAGACAGAGCAAGTGGGGGAAGGGAAGAGAGAGAGAGAGACAGACAGAGAATCCCAAACAGGTTCCATGCTGCCAGCACAGAGCCTGATGCGGGGGTGGAACCCATGAAACTGTGAGAACATGACCTGAGTCAAAATGAAGATTAGGACCTTTAATCTACTCAGCCACCCAGCTGCCCTTAAAATCTATTCTGTTCACATTTTAAAGCTAATCCTGGATGTAAAAGCAAAATGTTCTTTTTAACAGAAAGGAAAGGGAGTAACACGTATCTCCACTAGACTTTGTTTTGCATTTAGAATCCGTCTTTTTGTTGTAAATGACATGAGCCAACCATTTAACAATCCAGTAATGATTATCACTTTTTATGAACAGTCAGGTGATAGAACATCATGGACTCAAGGAGAAATGGTCTGAGCTACGCCACGTTGAGTCAAAGGGCTATAATAACATTAGTTACCAGATATAAGTTGATGATTTATCCTCAGGGAATTAACCAACATTATTGTACATTAATGTTGTACAACTACATTATTCCCTATTCTCCAAAGAACAGCCAGATAGTTTTTAATTCTCATTTTCCATTAAAAAAAAAACCCTGAATTTCAAAGGGTTAATTAGCCTAACCAAGCTTGACTAGTGTAATGTACAAATTTTGCCTCAAATCCAGCTCCTTTAAAACACAAAATCCGGGGCGCCTGGGTGGCGCAGTCGGTTAAGCGTCCGACTTCAGCCAGGTCACGATCTCGCGCTCCGTGAGTTCGAGCCCCGCGTCAGGCTCTGGGCTGATGGCTCGGAGCCTGGAGCCTGTTTCCGATTCTGTGTCTCCCTCTCTCTCTGCCCCTCCCCCGTTCATGCTGTGTCTCTCTCTGTCCCAAAAATAAATAAAAAAAACGTTGAAAAAAAAATTAAAAAAAACCCACAAAATCCAATTCAATGCTTGTGATATATTTGCTGAATTGTACTATAATCTCCTTAAACTACAGGAAATACTCATGCATCTGTGCCTTGATGTAGGCATCAAATGTATGAATGGTACTGTTCCAGGAGATGCATACACAACTCACTTCATTAAATTAAAAAATTTAAAAAAAAAAAGGTATGTGACATGCTCGAGAATCTGGTGAAAGGAGATGAATGAGACCCTGTGCTCGTAGACTTCTTGATCTGGTGGAGTGACTGATATGTAAATAAATGGTAGAAAGGTCTTGAGGAGCAGAAGGAAGTAATATCAGTCATAGCAGGTGTGATGTGATTATTTATGATGGACAGATGTTGTCCAGATGAGAGAGTCATGATTTCCACTTGGAGGACAGAGAAAGAGATAAGAGCACATTTTAAAGGGGGAATGATGCCCTACTAGATTCATCCATAGTCTGCAATACAATTAACCACTGCTGATATATGGCCTTAGCAAGGGCCATGCACTTAGCCTCTCTCCCTTTGTCAACATCACTCCAGTGAAAAGAAACAACATCTCATTCTGTGATGAAAATGTGGTCCCTTTACTGCGTGAGATTAGTTCATGTGAGCTGACAGTCTGGCACTCTGCATCCATTTTAGGAATGACTGGAAATTATTCCATTGGGAGAACCTTGGATGAAGGATTGGTTGGGGATGCTGGCGCTTGCCCCTCACAACCAGGCATCCCTTTTCAAATCCTGGTTGCCATAACAACCAGATAGCACTTTTGGTCCCAAACACAACAGAGTCCTTTATGGTGATGATTATTATTAGTCAGTTTGCACTCCAGGCAGAAATCTGATTTACTTTCCCTGAGGAAACTTACCATATGACATGCAAACTGTCAGAGAGAGAATAATACAAACTGGAAATATGGAAGTGCTACAAAATAAAACGTGTGGGAAAATACACCTTGTGAGCCCTTTATTATTTTTAAATGAAAAGTTGTCAGATTATTCAGCCCGGAGTGTGAGTTACCTGTGTCATGCCTATGAGCTATATAACAGTGACTGTGAAGGCCGTGCTCCTAGATTATCTATTAGGGGGTGTTTGACAAAATGTGACACCTGAAAACTTTGAAGGCGCAGGGATTTTTGACATTATGTTGTAGACCTATTGATTGAAACTGAAAATACTTAAAAAACGAGGTGTTTTCCCTTGAACGCCAGTCAGAATGAAACCTATGCCTGGCTTCCTTTGCAACAACTTAAGAATGTAAGAACGAATTTCGCTCTCAAAATGAAAGTGCTCAGTGATTATGAATAAGGTATCCTGCTGCAAATGTGCTACTTCTGAAAAGTAGAACTTAAGTAGTCTTCCTGGTCAAACGTAGCCAAACGTTATTTTGACCTTTAATGAGGTTTGCCCTTCAGGCCTACCCAGGAGAGGAAAACTTTTTGGAATCTCTTGTGTAGAAAAAAAAAATTGCATCTGCTGTACCAGCCAACTATTTCCTTGTGGCATGTTTATCAGTAATGTGCCCTGCCCAGCAAAATTGTGTCCTTGAACCAGGGATATAAAATGATACTATTAAGGGAGCCAAGCCAAGTCTGGTCAAAGAAAGCCATTTATTTTCACTGACCCAGCTGGTCAAGTGAATTTAGGTTCAGCAGCTTGGCTCACTTGAGAATCAAGCCCTGCCATCATGCCTGTAATTACAGCTTGAAAGTGATTTCCAGCAAGGAACATCGAAAAGGAAACAGACTCTCCCTGGCAATATTACACTTCAGCACAAGACAGTTGGTAAGGTGAATAGGAAGCATACAGGTTCATGCGATTCACATTAATAAAAAACACTCTCTATAGCTATCAGTCAGCTTTTTTACACAGCAAACCATCCCAGACTTAGTGGATTGGCAGAATAAACATTAACACTTTGTTCAAACTTCTGTGAATTGATTGGGCCCTTCTTCTAGTCCAGGCCCGCTCATCTGGGGCCGGATGATCTGGGATGGCTGCACTTAAATATATGGGACTTCAGCTGGGTGGCTAAGATGGACGGGGCCTTTCTCTATGTGGTTTCACATCCTGCTGAAGGCTAAGAGGAGCTTCTTCATACGCTCTTGGAAAGGTTCATTGCCTCAAGAGTGGGCAAGCTCCATGTAGACCAATTTCCATCTTCTCCCTAAACTGTGTTTACTAATGTCGCATCGGCAGATGCAAGTCATATCCCTGAGTTGAAATTCAAAACACGGCAAAATAGATAATATCTTGATGAGAAGCTGAACAAAGCATTTGTGGGTTTTGTTTTCAATGTACTTCAGCATTTCTACTCTACTTGAGGGTTACAAAATGACTGACGTGCTTTAGTGCTCAATATTTTAGTGTAGTTTTCCATGATTTTTCTTTCGTGTAAAGAATGTGAATGCTTCCAAATGCATTAAATGTGGAAACAGTTACAGCAAGTTTACCAAGGTTAAACACATAATTATAACTGCCTCTATAAAATCTCAATCGCATGATTTGAAAATTGAGCAGTGGAGTAACTAGGATTAGTTGGGTTTATCTTCATTTTATTTTGTTTTATTGTTCTATGTGACATAAAATAATTCTATAGTCTGATCTATTTCCACCACAAAGGTTACCTGTTTTGGCAGGATGTGACAATATTTAGGAGAGGCTGAATGGAACATTCTCTTGCCCTAATTTGAGATCATCAACAAATATTTACTATTATTCTCATCAGCTTCTTGTACTCATGAGAGATATAAGACCCTGTATTGGGAGGTTGTGGAAAAACAACCAATTCCCCTAGCAATCAAGCCATCCATTCTATATGTAAAAATTACCCACCCACCCACCCCCACACACAATAAATAAAAATAGAAAATAAAAATCACCCCAAATTTAGCAGCTTAACA
Source organism: Puma concolor (assembly GCF_028749965.1). Classification (NCBI taxonomy): domain Eukaryota; kingdom Metazoa; phylum Chordata; class Mammalia; order Carnivora; family Felidae; genus Puma; species Puma concolor. Next base: position 23,488,707 of record NC_141681.1, on the reverse strand, counting down.
TATAATCATTCATTTTCTTTTAATGTTTCTGTGAGGCGGGCTTTAGAAATGACCCAACTGCAAGTTTCCAGCTCAAAGTCTTTGATAAGTTTGTGTTTAGAATGTGGCTGAGGCTACAGCAATTTCCAAAGCTTCTTACTTTACATGATGGGACCCTGCACTAGGAAGCTGCCACGACTGGGACCTGGACCTGGAACAACTCAGGCTCCTTTAGTCTCTTTCTGTCTCTGTTTCTTTACAGAATCTTTTCAGCATGGCAGCCTTAGGGTGACTAGATTTCTTGTATGGAAACTCAGGACTCCAAAGGTCTCCAACAGAGAGACAGGTGGAAAGTACATCATCTCCTTCAACCTAACGTCAACACTGTCACAGCATGGCTTCTTGTATATTCTGTTAATCAAGGCAGTCACAAAGGTCCAAACAGATTCAAGGGGGAAGGACACAGACCCCAACTCTTGTCTATCAAGACAAGACTCTGGAAAGGCATGCAGGGCTGGAAATAATTTTTGGTCAAAGTTGGAGAAGTACATCGAGGGAAATTTCAATTTTCTGACATGGATCTTTAGTATTTCCATCTTAATTTTCTTGGGAAAGGTTCTGATAATATTATTACATAGATTTCACTTCTCCTCAAGCATTTCAAGGTTACCATTAATATTTGTTTTGTGGACTTTAGTATCTTTTGGGTTCAATCATAGAAAAACCTGAGAAAGGAGTTGAGTACAGAAAACTTTTTAGGAAAATAATCCTAAAAAACAGAAGGGAGGGACTGAGGTGAAATAGGGAAAGAGGAAAAACCAGTGCAAAGAAGCATGGTAGGTTACTACCACTTTCAAATGTGCCAGAACATTTTGAAAAGACTTATGAACTCCCTCTCAGAGCTAGGCATTTAGCTAAAGAATGTAACATATATTCATTAGCGTTGGTTAAATGTGGTCTCAGGGTCATTAATTCCTCTGCCTTTCCGGCTTGTTCATGCAAGAGTGTCTCATGAAGTCCACAAGTATCCCACATAGGGCATTTCGAGAAGCATCCGAGTGGGAAGCAGGAAGTGTGCGAAGTGGGTTCAAGGTAAAGTGCTTTGGGCTGCACTCAAACCAAGCTGGTAGAAGACTGCTCAGAACTGGTCACTGAGGAAAGAAGTATGGTCGAGATCATTTGTAGTGGTGCATGAGAAATAGAAGATGCATGTTCATTCAAGCCAAAGAGAATCAAATGCTGAATGAGAACTGTGGACAAGCTACTGTCCTGAGAACTAGACTATGGGAATAGAAAGGAACTAAGTACATTTGCACAGTCTGGAGTGATAAAGTTCCAAACAAACAGGTCATTACAACAAAATAAGTGATATGAGAACAATACAAGGTGTATTGACGCACAAGAGAAGCATAAAACAAGTGTATCAAGGAAGATAATATAGGATAGAAAAGCCTTCATGGAGGGTTGATTGATGCCTCATTAAATTTTCAAAAGCAAAAACAAACAAACAAACAAAAAAAACCACCAATTTTCTGAATGGGGCATGGGGATAAGAGGAAATAGGTATTTCAGATAGGCAGTAAAATAGGGGATAAAATTCATGAAGACTGTATATGAAAAAGCAAATTTCTAAAGCTTTGATAAACCTCAGGACACAAATTTTACATACAAGTACACTGACATTTACTGAAATTTGTCATTTGGCCAGTTGTGACAAAACCTCAGAAATCCTGTGTCTTTTTTCAGTTTTTCTTTTCTATTTAATTAGGTTTAACAAAGAATAGTTTTCAGTAATTTATTAAAAAATATAGCCTATGCCACTATTTCTTTTTCTTTTCTATTAGTGCTTATTATGTTCATTAACAAGTTGAATCAATCTTGCTTTGTCTTGGTTTTCTTCTTATTGAAGCGATTATAAAATGTAAACAAGAATTTGTAGTGAATGTGTTTTTCAGTGATCATTTATTAGAAAATCATTTCCCCCTAGTTAGAGGCATGGACCAAATTTCAGTTCTTAAATCATGCAGTTAAGTTAATGTAAACTGTGTTTGAAAAACCCTGGATATAATAGCAACCTTAGAAAACCTTAGAATTAATACCTCTGACATAGGGGTCAGGAATGTGCCAAGAAGACAGAAGCAAGACAGACTTGGTAGAGACACAGCACTGGGGAATAGCATGTAAGACAAAGGGTGTGAACAGAGAGAAATCGGCTTCTGACTCATCCAGCAGTCAACACTTTAGGAAACCAATGAAGACACTTTTCATAAGATTCTTCAAGTAACTTAGGCAAATACATCAGAGAAAAGACATGTTAAGGTTTTACTACTGAATTCTTGATCCCCACATTAACTGATACTGTTCAACAATTTTCCGGAGAGACAGCTCCTGCTGGTCAAACATGTGATTTCTCTAAGCATTCTGTCATTCTCCTGTTTTTGGGTTAATGGATAAGTTCACCTTTAGAAAGAGCTTTGGAATAGAACAGGGGTTGATTTTTTTTTTTAATTTTGTAATGTTTTTTATTTATTTTTGAGAGAGAGAGACACAGAGTATGAGTGGGAGGGGCAGAGAGAGAGGGAGACACAGAATCCGAAGAAGGCTCCAGTCCTGACATGGGGCTCGAACTCATGAACCGCAAGATCATGACCTGAGCTGAAGTCGACACTCAACCAACGGAGCCACCCAGGTGCCCCTGATTTATTTTTTTTTTTAAGCTAAAACACTAGAAAAGCACTTCAAATCACTGGAGTCACTGTAGCCAAAGTGAAAATCCAGATGAATTCACCACTTTTCTAGGAGTAAGGTATAACTGGGGAGTCTTTCAGAAATTTAAATTTTGTCTTTTAAGTATTTATGGATCTTTGGAAAAGGAATAGCTGTGCCAAGAAGGGAAGGGCCATTATTCAGATCCTGGGGAAGACAAGAGTAGGACATTGGTGATTATGGACCCTGTAAAAGAAAACAGAAGATAAAAAAAGCAAACTGAGATAAAGTAGTAAGTTTAAAAGGCCATTTGACAAGGCACAAAGCACGTGAATGTAAGTGGGGAATTAACGGCTCTTTGGGGGACCCAGTGGGGAGATGCTGTCCAGTGCATTATAACAGGAACAAAGAAAAGGGGAATAAGCATGTTTTTGGATATGCTTGGTAAACTTTGTTTTCTGTCACAGTGAAGATATGGAGGCAATGTAGTATCATGTCAGCTGCTCCAGTCCACAAAGCCATAAACTAATACCAAATCAGATAATCAAAGCATGCTCAGTTCTGATTAGTTCATCCATTCTGAGCATCTACAATGTCAACAGAAATAAGTACTACTTGACTATTTCATGCCATCCAGGCACTTTGCTTAAGACCGAGGTTAAAAGAGAAATTAAGTATGATGTAGCCTCTACACTTGTATAATTGACCATCTATTTTTATTTTTTTATTTTATTGTTATTTTTATTTTCATTAAAAATTTTTTTGGGGCGCCTGGGTGGCGCAGTCGGTTAAGCGTCCGACTTCAGCCAGGTCACGATCTCGCGGTCCGTGAGTTCGAGCCCGGCGTCGGGCTCTGGGCTGATGGCTCAAAGCCTGGAGCCTGTTTCTGATTCTGTGTCTCCCTCTCTCTCTGCCCCTCCCCCGTTCATGCTCTGTCTCTCTCTGTCCCGAAAATAAATAAACGTTGAAAAAAAAAAAAATTTAAAAAAAAAAAAAAATTTTTTTAATGTTTATTTTTGAGAGAGCTAGAGAGAGACAGAGTGCAAGCAAGGGAGGGGTAGAGAGAGAGGGAGACACAGAAGCCGAAGCAGGCTCCAGGCTCCAAGCTGTCAGCACAGAGCTCAACACGGGGCTCAAACTCACGAACCGTGAGACCATGACCTGAGCCAAAGTCCAACCCTCAACCGACCAAGACACCCAGGCAACCCTATTTTTATTTTTTTTAATGTTTATTTATTTTGGGGGGAGAGAGAGACAGAGCATGAGCAGGGGAGGGACAGACAGAGAAGGAGACACAGAATCTGAAGCAGAATCCAGGCTCTACATTGTCAGCACAGAGCCCAATGCGGGGCTTGAAACCATGAACCATGAGATTGTGATGTGAGCCAAAGTCGGACACTTAAACGACTGAGCCACCCAGGTGCCCCAATAACTGACCATCTATCATGAGACCTAAATTTTCCATTCAAAATGATAACATGATGAAGTTACTCAAACTACTCTAGAAGAATTTTGAGAAAGGAAGACCATATTACTTCCTACTGAGGATGAGTCAGGGGCTGCCTCTTAAATTCTGTCCTTAGTTTGTCCAGGGAGACAAAGTGAGGAAAGACATCCCAGACAGGAGAAAGAGCATGAGCCAATACATGGAGCCAGGAAGGAGAATGGGGTCTATAAGTGATCCAACACTTTGGGACTTTAAAACAGAAGGTAGGATGCAGGAGGGGTCAAGGAGATGAAAAACTTGCTGGCTATGCCAAAACAGTTACATTTTAAGATCCAGTTCCCTGTGTGTTGTATATCCAAGTTTTGCCTTTTGGATTATGTCAATTCAGTGTGTTATTATATAATGACCCAGATGAATAATTAGGATCTGAAATAAGATAAAGTAAATGGATACCATAAGTATGTAGGAAAAACAAAACAAAACAAAAAAACTTGTCAAGATGTACCGGCTGATACAATCTAAGAGATGAAGGAGAGCAGAATACTCAGGACAATTCCTGTGAGTAGGCCATTAAGAGATGAGAGTCGGAAGGGCTGGCAAAGCATTGCAGCTAGATCGGAGGATCCAAGACAGTTGGGGAGCATGATGGTGTGGCAACAGCTACCAAACAAATTTGATGATGTCATGGAGTGCCTGCACGGCAAGATAACTAAGAGCTGGACAGCTTGCCCTGGTCCCTCCAGGTCACCTTCACCACCACCTCCAATCCCAAACCTACCACACATATCCAACTACTCTTAGATATTCAAGGGGGTAAAACAACGTGCACTAAGAAAATCCCAGACTGACATTCTTTACCTGCAGACTTTTAAGCATCTGCTTCCTTACAGAAGAAGGGTGAGATTGTTTCCAACTAACGCAACATTATAAAACAACTTTTTACACACCCAAGGGTCTTCTGAAGTGCCCATAAAAGCAGTTTAAGATTATGAAGGTTAGAAAGCTAAACAGTGAACCACCAATATTTCAGAACACTAAGCTAGACATTGCCAGGAGAGAGAAGGGAAATCAAGATATACACTCTATGTGTCTCAGGTTTGACTGTCTTCAAGCATTTGACTTATTCTGACCCCCAGAATCAGGATCAATAAGGAGAGTGTGCTAAGGTACAGTTTTCCAGGCCCTAACCCAGAGCTAATAAATCAGTATTTCTGGTGATGGGTCAGAATTTCCAGCTTTTAAACTAGCTGTCATTTTTATCTTAAACTCGCCTGAGATTTTAATTACTGAAGCTGCTCTCAGCACAACCCAAAGAGTACCTGTAGGCATCACAAAACTCACAGGGCACTTGAATTTGAATCAAAGACTTGCTGTAGGCTGACCTTTCTTCATCCACATGAATGCCCTCATGAATCATCTCTCCTACTGAAAGGGCGGGCCTACGCCAGCCAACTCCATCTTGTTCTGTGTCCTTCACCTTGACCACACCTCCTCCCCTTGAGTAACCCCCCCTCACCTGCCTAACAGGACTCGGACCCTTCCCCAGGACCCTTCCCCAGCCAATCAGCTGAGGCCACAGCCATTACCTCACCAACTGCCCCTAGGCCCCAATAAAACCTTTGTCCTTTTGAAACTCGCTCTCTTTCCCTGGTATGTCACCGCTGCGTCGGTGCAGGTAGGGGATTGAGCTGGAGCTAGCTCGAATAAAGGCTCTTTGCTTTTGCATCGGACTCGGCTCCCTAGTGGTCTTTGGGGATCACGAATTCTGGGCATAACACTACCTACTTGTACATTTCTCCTTATTCTCTCATTCTCTCTTCATCTAACTCAGGGTTTTGTTTTTTTTTTTTAATTTTTTAATGTTTATTTATTTTTGAGAGAGAGAGAGAGAGAGAGCGAGCAGACAGGGGAGGGACAGTGAGAGAGAGGGAGACACAGAATCTGAAGCAGGCTCCAGGCTGCTGCTCTATTGCACAGAGCCTGACGTGGGGCTTGAACTCACAAACCGTGAGATCATGGCCTGACCTGAAGTCGGATGCTTAACCAACTGAGCCACCCAGGGGCCCCTAACTCAGTTTTAATTTAGTAGCTGCACTCTCTTCCTCTGCCTTCATGCTTACCCTAGAAACTCCTGTCCTCACTGCATGAGCAAAAGTCCACCCATGCTAATATCATGGCAGAGCTTAGCTTCCTCATAGCTCCTGGATATATCCTCCTCACCTTTCCAAGTCAAAAGAGAAATTTTCCTTTAATATGAAATTTCTGTAACATGACTAAGTACGCAAGCACCCATATAAAATTGGACTGCCATTACTACACAAGTAACATATAAATAGGTGGAAATACTTGATTTCTGGTTTTAAGACTGCAAAAGCACAATAAACAGCTGTGTGATTTCAGGCAATTAACTTAGGTTCTCTGGTACTTGGTTTAGTCATCCTTAAAGATAGATTAAAGCCGGATTTCTCAATTTGATGCTATTAAAACTTGGGGGCTGACAGCCAAGAAAGAATTCGTGAAGATGTCTTTGGTGATTTTATTGAAGCACAACCAGTGTGCAGAAAGAGCTGCACTGGGGATGTGAAGAGTGGCTAGTTACACACGATAGAGTTGGGGGAGGTAAAAGCCTCCAGAAGGACTTTGATAGGCTAAAGAAGACTCCTAATACCTGAGGCCTTGCTATAGTCAAGCTAAGGTTGTTTTTCCTCCAGTAAGATGTTAACATTATGACGGCAGGGAGTTCCTGGAGAAATGGTATACTCTGTATTTGCCTCAGGTATTTGTCAGTGGGATGCAGGTTACAAAGAAGTTAATTTTACCTGCTATTTCCTTCTTGCCTTTGTTCCCCACATCACTATGGAGGGTGGGGGGGATGTTAGGGGCTCCAGGAAACTGAGTCTATAGGTTTCTGGAGATGAGGCTATTGATAAGATTGCCTTTTTCTTGGAATTTACTAAGATACTTGTAAACTGAAGGAGACTCCTGTCCTGCAGGACTGTGATCTCTATCAGTTAACCATTTGTTTCTTTCCTTCCCTTTGTTCTTGGGCAGCCAGGAGAGCCTGAGGAATATCACACACATCCCACCTGGGGGAGGGGGTGTGCCAGCTTTAACTTTGCCCTCAGCTTGCCTGAGGGTCCCTCATCAATAAGTCTTTATAGTGGGGGTGGGGCACAGTGACCTGTTGATTATAAGTGGCAACAACCAAAAATGTTTCTAGGCATTGCCAAGGGTCCCTAGGCAGTGAGCAAAATTGCCCCCAGTATAGAGCCACTACAGGATTCTTGAGATGTTGAGGAAAATAATATATATGAAAGTGCTATTAAATTCGGACAGATTTTACAAACTAAGGAGATTTTATGATGTATAAGAATATGATCATGTTTAAAACTAGCTCTTAATGTGGTTTAAGCTATTTAACCATTGTAAGACTTTGGTAATATTGATGCGATAATTTAAGGAGCAGATCAAAGAGTTACACAGACATGAATTTAAGCACACTGTGACCTTGTTCACCTTTTTATGGGCAGGGAGGGCCAAAGAAGAATCACACTACCTGGAAAAATAAGCCCAGCACACATCTGAGCAGGCAGGACGCATGTGATCAAATGCTTTATGATTTAATAAATGCACACCCTTCTGAATCAGCCACTAGTGAGCTTTGTTTCAACAACAGTAAAGTCTTCTAAATGAGCAGTCCTATAATACTACTCAATAAAACAAATGCTGGAAGTCTATACTTCTAAACTTGTCATTACCATTTTTAAATACTGCAGCTGAAACAGGTAAGTGATCAGAACCAAACTAAAGCTCTACAGTGTCTTCTTCTTCAAGAGAAAATTATATATTCATTTCCTTCCATTTGTTTTTTATAAATTACTGCTCCTTTCTAAATGTATTAAAGCTCGCCCCCTTCCTTCCCTCCCTCTCCTCTCCCCACCTTCCCACACAAGACACAGTCTTTTAAGTAGCTCCCAGCTAATAACCATGTAAAGGAAAATACTTTGTGTCTAATACCTGTGACAACGTGGAATGTAGGCTCATATTGCTACTCTGCCCTTTTGCAGCTGAAGTTGTCTGTGAAGCTGTCTGTGAAGTTACCACTTGAAATCTCAGGCTCCTCATCTATTATGTGTAGACTTTAGTCTACACTGAAGCTGTCTACTACAGCTGAAACACAGCTGTGAGTACTGAATGAAAACAAAGCAATATCTACATTGCTAAAACACTAGGTAGTTTTAAAAGTTCCGTATCTTTCCTTCGCTCATTCTTTCCACCCCACCCCCCTCCTCAGTCCCTGAATTTGTGAATACCTTCCTGTTATTTCTTCCAGGTAAGTGAGGAGATGGCTTTCCCAAACCTAGCTGTGGCTTTCTTTTCTGGACTCACTGAAGAGTTATGCTGCTCTAGCGGTAGGGGAAATATCTGTTCCGAAGGAAATACGTAACAGTGTAGTCTGGAATTTCCATTGGGGAAAATGATTTCAATTCATGCTGAGGTCAGCAATGCCTTGCACATAGCCCAGCTTGCCTGGCAACAGAACCTGAGACAAAGGCTTCTACAGGAGTACTTTGCTGGGGGGTGTGGTCTCAGAGGCTAGGAGTCAAAGGGAGCTGTAAGGAGGGGAATCCAGTGAGCTTCCTGGGGAGCATGTGACATTCATTTCAGGAACTTTTTTTTTTTTTTTTTTTGGTGGATGGGTTGTGGGAGTTCCTTTTCCACACTGGTGGAAATTTTACTCCATGCTACCTCAGCTTCTCCACACTTTGGTTTGTTAGCACACATGCGAATGCTAAGCATGTTCTTGTGGCATTGCATGCTGTGGCCTTAAGAGAGACAGCTTAGGAGATAGAAGACATCTACATGAACCTGGTCAGAGCCCAGAGCGCTGCTCACATCCACAGCAGCCGGTGTAAGAGTGACGTGAGGCCAAGAGAATCTTAACCCATGCGTAAGTGGTGTTCACCATGGTGTAGATGTCAAGTTTTATTTGTTAATATATTAGTACAATCTGTAGATGCTTACTAAGGTGGTAACACAGCCACCTGCTGTGGTGTGCTCTGGGATGGATGTGTTAACTAGGAGAGAGACAACATTTGCTTCTACAAGGAAAAGCAAATAGTTGATGTTCAGTGCTAATGGGGTAAAAATTGGCAGGAAGTCAATGACCTTCTTTCCACTGCAAATTACTGTGCAAACAGACCATAAATATCAAAATATTATTATATACGATAAAAGTTTCTTAGGGCATCACTTGGGGAAATAAATAGTAGATACCAAATGGGAGAAAGAAAAAAAAAAAAGAAACCTAAGAAGTAATCAATGTAAGAAAAAAAACCTCCTTATCAAGCACTTTTTCTGTGGCTGGGTTCCAGGTGATTGCTGAATCTTCAGCCAGGCTCTTATACATACAAGTTTTCTCCTCTGCAAGCAGGTCATTTTTTCCTCCCAAGATAGACTCTTGTCTTCTCCTTGATTCAGGCTCTGTATGGTTTACTACCGCAAACATCATTTTTAGCCTAGACCTGGAGGTTGCTGTCCACCACTGGGAAATTTCTCCCTGGCGGTCATTTATGGTTCTTTTCCCACAGGGTTTAGTGCACCAGCTGGTGACTACTTGGCCAGCCTCCCGAATCCGTAGGGTATAGTAGGAACCTGGCCTTTTCTGTCTACTATCTGGCTTGAGAAATAGTTTCCGTGACACTGTATGGGTGACTAGATTGAAACTCTGGGACTGTTCAACTGCCTCACCTCTCCTTCTATGATCTCAATTGCTTTTCAGAATAAGGACAGTGGTGTAAGCCAAAAGTGATGCTGAATTTATTTTGAATTGGGCCTTTGACACGCCTCGCCTCATTCACTCCTCCCAACTAATCTGCTAGGTATGTGCTACTGTTCTTGCCATCCTCCTGAGGAGTAAACTGACAAAGATAAAATGTCTAGTCGGTGGACAGAAAACTGGCAACACATAGGGCCAGAATTTGACATTTTTTCTATTTACTGGAGGGCCATATTGACACTTTCATGGCTTTTTTAACCTTGAGTACCTGGTATAATTATGTCTTAATATAGGGCTGGGAACATTTTCTCATATTACTGAGCCCTATTCCCTCTCTCTCTCCCTCTGTGGAGTTGAAACAACCCCATGGAGAGTAACGATATCCCACCTTTCCCCCACAAATAGATCTCCTCACTCCCTGCCACCTCCTTTCCCACATGTGGATTTTCTCCCTAGGTTTGATAACTATTCCTTTTTGGAGATAATTCATTTCTTCCCATATATAACTTATAAGCTATTTATCTGTAATGCTTCTTTGCATATACCTAAATATGATGTTAGCAAAAATTATTGAAAACTTGGAGATAAAATAAAAGGTTGACTACCTGTTCATTCCGTCATGGTGGGTTTAACAGGCCCTTCCAAAGATTGTGTGATTCCCTAGGAAAATTTACCTTTATTTGACTTTGCTGTTATTTGATTAGAGCTCAGATACTATAAAGTTAGATGTTAACTTATAGATTTCTGTCCAACAGGAAAGACAACCCAAATATCATAATGTTTTGCCCTGAAGGAAAACAGGCAACTTTGTATCCAACTTAGCAAATTTATTCTAGCATATTTTTATTTTTCTTAAATGTTTTGCTGGAGGCCTAGATAAACTGTTTTCCTTAAAATCTGTGAGAACCATTTTTACCATTTTACTAGCCCTTTGGTTAACTAATGAACTGAATAAAATATCTGAAATGTGTTTATTCCATATTTGCATAGTGATCATGTTTTTAACCTTTGGAGGAATCTACTTTAATAACAGTTACTTTAACATTCTTTAATTTCTTGTTCATTCATTTTTCAGGCATTCCATCATTTTCATACATAGTTCTTTTTTAAAAAATTTTTTATGTTTATTTATTTTTGGGAGAGAGTGACAAAGTGCGAACAGGGTAGGGGCAGAGAGAGAGGATGACACAGAATCTGAAGGAGGCTCCAGGCTCTGACCTGTCAGCACAGAGCCCAATGTGGGGCTTGAACTCACTGAACAATGAGATCATGACCCGAGGCGAAATCAGACACTCAACTGACTGAGCCACCCAGGCGCCCCTTTCACAAATATTTCTTATACACCTGGTGCTGGGTCTTGTAATAACGTGACTTAGTGCCTAGAAAAAGTGAACAGAGTGCATCCCAGCTTTCATGGAGTGCAAGAGGGCAGGATAGGACTTGGAGGACTATATAAATGGGGGAACATGGATTTGGAGCTATGAATATCAATGTTGCATAATATCATCTTGGAAGCTTAATAGGCTTAATAGTCATGTAATTTCCAAGCTGTCACCAACAGATAGTCTAATTCTACAAGTTTTGTTTTTTGTTTTCTGGTTTTTGTTTTTTATATCACAGGTTATCTTCATTTTAATCTGCATCTTAGGCAATTTGATGCACTTGGTTTTCAGAACATATTTTAACAAAAAAAAATTCTGAGATCCATATATATTTTGAATGAATGAATGAATAAATGGAATCTGAACCTGAATTTTTCTTTTTTTTTTCCCCCAAGTAATTGAAACATAATCTTGGACAGGTTACATTCCATCTCATCTCTAGGCCTCAGCTATGTTGTCCTTAAATAAACAGATAGGACAAGACGACACTCTATTTGTTCCCACTCTAAATTCTAGGGTGAAGGCAAAAAATTAAACATATAAATATCATTTTGTGATCCAATATTTGTTATGCATAAGTTAATTTATTAATATTAGAGTTCATTAGTGAATACTGGAATTAATTAATGCAACCGAGATTGTGAACTTGTACCAAATTTTGTTGGGTTTTGTTTTATAAGAAATGCAATAAATCAGATCTTCCACAAGTTAATGTTTTGTGGCTGATCTCTCTTGAAATACTGCCTAATGAAAAACAGCTAATTAATATGCTTCTAATAATTTATGGAACCATATTCCTGGCACTTAAAATCAGCATTCACAAATAGCTGGAACCATGATGCATAGGCATGCCTGTGACTTCCAATCTTCAGGGAAGATTGTGAATTACATATAGTGTCTAATGAATTATTTATAACAGTAAGAAATGAGCTGAAACATGCATACCAGCCATGGGGAAGAGTGAACTGTGATAGCACTAGGAGCAATGGGCAAAATCTGGCTGCTAGGCCTACATTTTACTTTGAAGTTCTTTGTAACCAATCTGTGGCTTATTCATGCTTCAATTAAAAAAAAAAAGTAGTAAGATTGACCTTCCCAATTAATTTCCTCTGAGTCTGTGATCATTGGTATTTTGTGAAAAGAATGCCATCTTCCCCAATGTTCTCCACTTATTCTATCCATCACATTTCTTTATCTCAATCTATTTGACATGATTTGTTGCTGCAGTTGACAGATGGGAAGCTAAAACCTTCCCATAAACCTGGTATTGTTAGAGTTCTAAATGGACCTAAAAAACTAATTTGTTTTCATACTCTACAAAATAGTACACAAGGCAAATCTAAAATAGAAAATACTATCTCTATTGTAAATTCTTCCATTAGATTAAAAGCTCATTGAGGACAGAAACTAAAATTCCTCTTTGTATTCTCCCATAATGTCTTGCACCTGCTCTGTGCACAGCACACACTTATTATCCAGCAACTGTATTAAACACAGTGAAAAAACTGCCTGATGCTTATCGGAACAAGGAAGATGCAGAAGCGCATAAGGTAGAAAATGTCACTCCTTTGATGCAATTAATATCCTTGGGGCACAAAATAAATGTTTGTTGGATAACACGAGCAATTCTAACCATAAATCTTATTTATATCCTGGGAACTAAAAGAAACTCCAAATGCCCTATTCCGTTCTTCCTCAGCCCTTTCCCAGTGTCCTCTGTAGGATCTATTTCCTTTTTGTGCTCATAATGAGTTTTTCATAAATACATTTACCCATTCTCATACCCATTTAAAAAATAAGTCTAAAATAATCTTTAAACATGTATGTATCTATTTATCTATTACCTATCTATATTTTCATATATCCTACTGCCATGGACCAGGCCACTATGCCATGGGATAAAAATACAATTAAAAATAAACCAGTTATAAAATCCATCTAGAAAATAGGAACATATATATGAAAGATTTGATTCCACAAGAGAAAATAGTGTTATATCAGCCTAGAGGCAAAAACTGTAATAAATAGCATTTCCAGGAAATTAGATACCACTGTGGAAAGATTTCAACGTATCACCCTTTGAGGGTTGGGGGAGATCTCAAAGGGCCTTATGAACCATAAGAGAACCATGCTAGAGTTACCTGAGGGTCTTGAAGAATTTGTACCAGGGAATGGTAAAAATCACATTCACATTTTTGGAGAATTAGGTGTCTGCAATATTTGAGAGAAGCAAGAACTGGGAAAGACTGGAGGTAGAGTGTCTAGGAAGGAACCTAAGGTAATAGTACTGGTGAGAGATAATAGTTACCTGGACCAATTTTTCATCTTCCCAAACTCAAAACTCTGTATCCATTAAATAATAACTCCTCATTCCTACCTTCCCCCAGCTTCTAGCAACCACCACTCTACTCTCTGTCACTATGAATACTCTAGGAACCTCAAACAAGAAGAATCAGATAGAATTTGTCCTTTTTTATCTCATTTATTTCATTTAGCATGTCTTCAAAGATCATCCATATTGTATCATGTGTCAGAATTCCACGAGCCAGAGAATATTTCTAAGTTGGAATCAAAGGAATTGACTATTGATCCAACATGGAGGTTGAGAAAAAGAAATGAAAATAAAAGACCCAAGTGTACGGCTTCAGAGCCTAGGCCACCAAAAGTGTCATTCAAAGAGCTATGGAACAAGGGAGATAGAAGAGGCTTATTGCAGAGCACAAAGAGCTTAATTCAAACATATTAAATTTATAGAATGATGATTAATCTAGTTAATATCCTCACAGCCTTGGGTTACAGACAAACTGATATGTATTTCTTCCCAGAATTTGCTGGGATAAAAATATTTCCTACAGTAATAGTTACATAGCACTTTTTATATTTACTTCATTTGTGAATAATATCTTTGTTTGCCTAGAATTATTCCTCATACCTTTCGGGCAATTGACATTGTCTCCTAACACAATCTGAAATGGGCCAGTCATTGCATTTCATATCTCAGCCCAAGAGGTTTAGGTGAAGACAAGCACGTGACTAATATGCAACAACATATTCTTCCCTAGAATTTTCCTGATACTGTGGGGTAAGAGAAACTGCCTTGACACCTGAATTCTAGAAGTGGTAGTATTCGGTCATCATGCTATATGCGCTACGAAGGAATGACCACAAAAGGACAACATGAAGCCTCAGAGTTCCAAGCATAGGAGAAAAGTGGAAAACGGAGAGGGAAGAATAGAGACAACTGACAATGCATGTCTTGTGGCTCCCTAATTCCAGGTTTCTCTGGGGTAACTACTTCCCAGAACTTACTGCAATTAGCTGCTGTTAATTGTTATTGTTGTTTAAAGTCAATAATTGACCTTTATTTTTTCACATTAGTTATTTGAAGGTGAATTATTGTAGCTTTCATCCAGTAGCATTCAAATCAACATGGCCTCTCATCTTTGTGGTTTGGGTAAGACTTCTGGCAAACCCAATCAGTGTAATCACTGCTACCTCCCCCAACACCTATTCGCCTTGAATCTCATTTGTTAACAACTACTTGAAATTTTCCAAAAACACCTAATGCTCTGTCATGCCTCTGAAGTCTTGCTTTTTGCATTCTCTCTACAGAAGTCACTTTATCTTTCTGCTTAAAAACTTAACATGTTTTAAAATTAAAATCATAATTCAAATATCACCTCCATGAATTCCTCGTTTGCCTTCCTTTCTTCAAGATGTGTTAAGTACTCACCTTTTGATCTCTCAAAGACCCCTTGAACTCAGCTTGTTATAGTCTAACAGAGTAATTTTGTTTTTAGCTTTATTCTTAATTTGATTCTCCTAGAGCTTCCATTCATCCCTCAAGAGTCACTTAATAATGATCACCTCTGGGAACATTCTTTGGTTGACTTTTAGGAAGGTTGATCTCACTCAACCTTATGTAGTCTTAGGATGGATTACTCATCATATCTTGCTCTATTGTTTATTTAAAAACCCATTTTATTTGGTTCTGTATCCCAGAAGGTAGCACAGGATCAGGTGCACAAGAGATACTCAATGAAAGCTGTCTAAGTTGAATTTCAAGGTCAGCATGCCACATGTATGTGAGCAGTTAGGTTTCCCTCCCCCCCACCACAAATTTTTTGAAATCTGCCTGTATGCATCAATCCACCTGGAAAAAGAGTTCTTTGAATGTTGAGTAAAATCTCTGAAGCTCTCCTTTCAGGGTTTGCTTCCTATGACACCTGCCAAACTCAAACTGTCATGACAATACTGCATGCCCATGATTCCACCTGGGATTTCCTGCTTCCTAAGAATGCAGACCACTAGGCCTGGCTTCTCCATGGCCCCATGAATGGTAAAAACAATCAGCAGGTAGCAATGTCTTGTGTCTGTGTTTGTGAGGGAAAGTTTTCTTAGTTCCCAGTGACTCAGTGGCTACATAGAGAACTTTAATCACAAAATATTTAAGCACATTGTATCAGGGAATTTTTTTTTCAGTTAAGTCGGACAGATTATATATAGAAGTGTTCTTAGTGCCCCTACAAAGTGTAACAGATATTGTGCAGCCAAACTATTGGTATTAAGATGGTTTCTAGCACCAACCTCCCTTATTTAGTTTTTAAGTGTTCCCCAGGGTAGATTAAACCAATGGATAAACAACCTGAAGAATAAAATGTATATTTTATCCTGCGGGTTGTTTCTAGGGTGTGCGTCCTTCCTCAGTTGCATATCAAAATAAATGACCCACAAGTTGTATTTTTCAATTAAGAATTTAACGCACATCAGAGTAGGTCTAGAATACCACCATTTGTTAAAAAAAAAAGAAAAGAAAAAAAGTATATTTGCTTGTAGGTGTTTAATTCTCTCTGAAGGCTACTCAAGAAATTGGTAACAGTGGTTACCTCCCAGGCAGGGAAAGTGGTTATATGGAATAGAAACATGAGATGCAAATTTTTTCCTATATAACATTTTGTGCTTTGTAAATTTTGGTCCATGGCAATATCTTTTATTACCCATTCAAAAAATAAATAAAAATACATGTGGCTAAAAGACTGATGTCTGAGTCAAATTATTTGGGAGTGTACTAATTTTCAAAGTAGCCACGACACTTAGATCTCCCCCTGGGGTCTTTGATGCCTCCTTTCTCTCCCTAATACATGTCAGCAGTGAATTCTTCTCTTCTATTGATTGTCCTAGATGGACTCATACGATGCTTGCTGCATTTTGGGTTTGTTTTCATCATAAACCTTCTCCGATACTAATATGGGCATAATCAGCACCTTTTCACTTCTTATCCAGAACTTTCCAGAGGCCAATTAGGCAAAGATTTCCCTTCAAAAATTTAAGTCCTCTTGATAAAAGGGGGAAAAAAAAGCCTACAATTGATTTTGTGAGGCATCAGCTATATATTAAGTGCCTACTGGGTATGGCTGAGTAATTTACATTTATGGTGGGAGTTATGTTTTACTTACCTGGAAAACAGATCAATAATAGATAGAAGGAATAAAATGAGCATTTGTGAAACCACTGCTAAATGTTAAACTTTGAGATAGATGTTCTCATGTACTAATTCATTTAATCCCCTTAAACCCATGTGAGATATTTTTATTATTCTTATTTTATAAGAGAACAGAGAGAAAATATTAAATAACTGATTCATGTACCCAATCTCTGACTCCAAGGCTCTCTCTACCAAACACCTGCAAAACTATAAAAAGTGATGTAAAAATAGTAAAAATTGGAAAGCTCATTTCTTTGTTTCTACCTTGTTAGATTAATCCTATGCAACAAATGTCACCACCAAATGTAAGATGCATTTTGTAAAATGCCTTAATCTGTTTATTCATCACTTAAGGGTACATTAGAGAGACTGGGAACTTGATCTTTATTTTCCTACAAACAGATGTTGTTACTAAGAAACACGTAATTGAGCACTTCGGGGCAATTATTTTAAAATATACTGCTCACCTTTCCAATAACTTTCCATGTGGTTCTCTGAAATTAAGACACATTTCATGTTGAG
Organism: Puma concolor; assembly: GCF_028749965.1. NCBI lineage: Eukaryota > Metazoa > Chordata > Mammalia > Carnivora > Felidae > Puma > Puma concolor. The sequence goes on along the minus strand of NC_141681.1, from coordinate 23,471,407 downwards.
TCATCAAAGGGCCCCATGCCCCCTCCTTGGAGACAATGCTACCTCAAAAAGTATAGTTTTAAATTGCCAACCTAGTACAAAGAGGAAGGATGTCAGACCTCCTACATATTCAGAACCGTCTGTCACCAGATCTGGAACAGCTTTTGGAGGCTTTTTAAACCTCTCTCCAGTGTTTCCTTTCCTTACATCCAGGTGATTATTGCATTCGTAAAGCATTTTTCTCCTTTTCAAAAATTCTGGAATCCTAAAGTACATCTGTATCAGGTAAGATTTTAAAAGACAGTTTTAGTAGTCAGTACAGTTACTTGATTTCTCCACATGTGCGGTGTTCTAGCACATCTTTTTGCCTTTGTTTCCTCTACCTCACCTGCTGCTGCCTTGCTCACTCATCCAGGACCTGCCAATCTTTGTTCATTTGCCAAGACACATTTCATCATGGGCTTTTCTCTGAAACCTCCACCTAACCCCCTAGGCACAGTTACATACCTTCCCACTGTGGCCACATGAAGCATCATGAAAAACACCTAACAGTCATTTCCTACATTTGTTTACCACCTCTCCTTCTCTAGACTAATGCTATTCACAAAGTGCTGCACATATTCCAAGAGGCTGAAACTATGACAATTAAAAAAATAATCCATGCCTAGCACAGGCCCTCATTCAATATTTGAATACATTTTTGGTAAATGAATAAAAATATAACTGTCTGGGGGCACCTGGGAGGTTCAGCTGGTTAAGCACCTGCTTCTTGATTTCAGCTCAGGTCAAGAGAACACATGGTCCTAAGAACAAGCCCAGCCTCAGGCTCCAAGCTGGGCATGGAGCCTGCTTAAGATTCTCTCCTTCCCTCTGCTTTACCCCTACTCACTCACGTGCTCTCTCAAATAAAAAAAAAAAATACATCTAACTATTTTTTATTAGAGCAACAGAGATTATTGAGCCATTACTATGCACAGATCACTTTACTAAGTGCAATATGAGTCCCAGCCACACAGCTTTTGCTTAGGAGGAGTTGAGGAGCATGAGCTGTAGACTATACAGACCTTTCCCCACCACTTACACACTGTGTGGCAAATTAATGAACCCCATCATACAATAGTTCCTTATTAGGAAAGTGAAGGAAATAAGAGTGTTGTAACTATACGGTCAAACTGTGTACTTTATGAGAAAAATATGTATTAGATATTTACTAATAGACCTAGAACATAAGCATTAAGGACCTGGCTGTCCATTTGGAAACACAAGATGAGAACAAAGACTTTCGACAACTATTATTTTCCTGTGGATCATCTACATTTCCCAAAACACAGGCTAAAATTCTCCTGGTGCTGGTTGTGGGAAGGAAGCTAAAGGGGATGGAGGGCGGGAATAGAGAGGGGAACCTGTCCTAACTTAATTAAATCCTTTCTTCTGTTATGCTAACCCACTCTCCTGATATAAAAAATGGCTCCTCATATTCTTTAGATGAATGTAATGTCTCTCTCCTCTGGCAGGATCCTAGGTCTCCAGGTAAAAGTTATTACTGATTGTTCATATAGCTTAGGTCCTCAAGGAGCTCAGAAAGACAATTTAGGAAACTATTCCCAAGATCCTAGCTGGACATCATCTCCGATTTTTTTTTTTTTCTATTCTTTCAGAAAAGGAATAACATGAGAATGATTGTAGCCCAAATCCATCCTGCCTGATTACCTCAAGAGATTAACTGCATATTCAGGGATTCCATCTTAATCTTTTCTTATATACAAATCCATGATTACCTTGTTTCTTCAAAAAAGAGTTTTAGAAACAACCAGCATTTTCTCTGTACTTACTTGCCCTAAATCAGTGAGACTTGCACATATATCCAACGCAGGTGTCCCATCCTTTTACATGGCACTTTATATGCATCTTGCAAACCAGGCACTGTAATCAATATTCCTTACTGTGAAAATATGCTTTAAAATAATATGATCTTTATCCTATCCTGAAACTCTTTTGCCTCATAGCGTCACATTCAAAAGCACATCAGCTCAGTGATAATTGGAGTCTTACAAGTTCTAAGTTCTTAAGGTAAAGAAACCGGACAGTGAAACACAAAACACACATAAACACAAAGTAAAGTGTGACTTTAACTTCCTCAGTAAACTAAAATGTTCTAGTAAAACTGTTGGGAATTTGTTGATTTTAACCTTTATTATTATTATTTTATTATTATTATTATTATTATTATTATTATATTATTATTAACAAATCCTACTTTAGATGTGAGGTCTTATACAGAATAAACTTAGAGACAATGTCACAATCAAAAAGAAAGTACAAATACAAAATTGAATTTTTGTTCTTTAAATTTAAGGGGCGCCTGGGTGGCGCAGTCGGTTAAGCGTCCGACTTCAGCCAGGTCACGATCTCGCGGTCCGTGAGTTCGAGCCCCGCGTCGGGCTCTGGGCTGATGGCTCAGAGCCTGGAGCCTGTTTCTGATTCTGTGTCTCCCTCTCTCTCTGCCCCTCCCCTGTTCATGCTCTGTCTCTCTCTGTCCCAAAAATAAATAAACGTTGAAAAAAATAAATAAATAAATAAATAAATTTAATAGACCATGTTCTTAAATTAGTTCCACTTTGTCAATAATTTGATTATCACAACATTATGCCTAGTTTGGTGGAAATGATTTGGTGTGGCCTCTAATGCTAGTTTCCTTTTCCACCTGGAAACCCATTTCAGTTATACACACAATGTAAGTTTAATCATCAGGAAAAAAAAAAATGGTGGCAAGAGTTCACATGAATACCACCTCTCACAAACATTGTAACTCAAACTTTCTAGCAAGACAAAACAACTGTCAGCTCAGAAAGGTAGGTATATGAGGATTAAATTTTTGATGCCCCTCACACGTATACTTTGAGCTCTATAATGAACTGGTAATCAATGGAATAAAAAAGGTAGAAAATTTCTAAGCTACTCAGACTCAGAGATTGTAGCCTGCATTTCATAATCATTACAACTTCTGTTACTTCCCAGGACAGTCTATTATGCTTCAAGTACTCAGAGAAAATGAGTCAATACTTGTGTTATTATGGTCTTCAATCTTGTAAAATAAATGTGCCAATTCCTACTAAAATGCTCTCCAAGGTAAAGACACAACACGAATTAAGTTAGAATGAAGAAGTACAAAGGAACTGGATATTCTTCATTAATTTATTTATTAATCAAGTATCTTAATGCAAGATTTTTCAGGAACTTGTGCAAACACTATCTTAATTCACACTGAATTTGACTTAGTTGACCATTAAATATGTATATTTTAGATAACATTTGAAAGTTAAGTATTTTATATCATAGCTAATCATCTACAAATTTACTTCTGAAGATGTACCTATGAGATGAGTATTATTAATATTATCTTTTTTAGTGTTCATTTATTTTTGAGACAGAAAGAGACAGAGTTTGAGCAGGGGAGGGGCAGAGAGAGAGAGACAGAGGGAGACACAGAATCTGAAATAGGCGCCAGTCTCTGAGCTGTCAGCACAGAGCCTGACATGGGGCTTGAACTCACGAACTGCGAGATCATAACCTGAGCCACCCAGGCGCCCCAAGATGATTATTTTTAATAAAAAAGCCAATTGTAAAATTATAAGCAAAATCTCTACCAAAAACACATTGAAGGAACCAAGTGTTTTGGATCATACCTGTCATTTAATGGCATATTATTAATATTAAAGTTAAGTTATATCAAAATAAAAAATATAAAAGCTGCACCACTGTATCTTTTGTCATGTATTTGGCAAAACACATCAAGTACTCCAAATATACTTGTTGAACTCTGACATAATAATTATACTTCTGTGAATCTGGTTTAGGAAATAAATATTAAAAGAGCATTTTTAAGTAATAAAATCTCTATAAACAAAAGTGAAGCACGGTGAGTACCCAAATACACATGCATGCACGCATAAGGAAACCATTACCTATCAGTTCATAATTGTATGTAGCTACTGACAGTAGCAATGGTATAATGATATAATATTAAAAAAAACATTATATTAAATTTACCATGTATCTTGATTTGCTCAGGGCAATCCCAGTATAGCATTTTTTTGTAGACAAGTTAATATTACTTTCATTCATCCTTTCACTTTTAAAGATCAATTATTAAGTTTATTGTAATTGTTATATAATTTGAAGGGGAAAAAGTCAAGGAACAAAACAGTATGCATGGCATAACTGTAAAAAGTACAAATAAATAACAATGAAATAATGGTACAGGTTTAGAATCAGAGGGAAAAAAACCAGAATGTTAACAATGTTTTATGTTTGGTGGGGGGAGCTCTATAGGCAATTCTTCCTATTTTACATTGGACTGTGGGTAAAAAGTTTTCTACAATCAGTATGAATTACAATGAAAATGGTATTAATTCCTTTATGGTATGGTCGTGAGTTTTGCCAAAATAATTCTAAAATTTCAAGGCTAAATTTCCACTTTCTTTTTTTTTTTATTAAAAAAAGTATTTTAATGTTTATTTTTGAAAGAGAGAGAGAGAAAGAGTGCAGGCAGGACAGGGGCAGAGAGAGAGGAAGACACAGAATCCAAACCAGGCTCTAGGCCCTGAGCTGTCAGCACAGAGCCTGACACAGGGCTTGAACTCACCAACTGTGAGATCATGACCTGAGCCAAAGAGGGACGCTTAACCGACTGAGCCACCAATGCGCCCCTAAATTTCCACTTTTTCGAGGAACCTTTTGTACCATCGAATCTCTCTCTCTTCATAAGGCCCTTTGATTACATCATTTTTCTGCTCCTTGCATGATTCGTTCATTCGTTCGTTCGTTCATTCATTCATTCATTCATTCATCCATCCATTCATTCTCCCACATATGATGTGTCTTTATCAGTGAAAGGAGTTGGTAGTTTTGTGATCGCTTAGCAGATTGAGAAGTTTGGTGAGAAACACCATGTATAACTTAGCTTTATCATAATTAGTCTACCTACATCCAAGAAGCAAAACCATACAGGCTTCTCCTTTTCCAAAAAGCTCTAAGAATGAAGCAGAATGAGGTTCTTCATTCCCCTAATTTTTGGGAAAATGAGAGAGGCAAAATGCAGAATACACGGACTTTATCCAAGCCTCCTGTCAATAAACTCCACGGGGGGGAAGACATCATGCAAAATCTAAGTTTGGGCCACTCTTACAGTCTGGAGAGTTGAAAGGTGTCAGCTTCAAAACTTGGTCCAGGGCATGGGAGACTGGTCAGGGAGCATGACAGCCATGCCTTACTTTCACATGATTTGGCTGAAATTACCTCTCAGAGGCAATAGATTACCTCTATTACCAGAGCTTCTGTGCAATGTGGGAAGGGTTTCAAAATTTGATTATGTTCCTTTTGGAGTATGGGAGTCAGGTTTGAGAGAAGACAGAGAAAGTCCAGGTAAATAAAGGTAAATTGTGGACCACTCTCTTGGGGATAATTGGGAAAGTGATGGTTTTGCTGAGTGTGAAAACAGTAAAAGTTGAAAAGGAAGTTTAGACAGGATAGACAGTTTAGACCTATTGTCTAGGTCTGTCTGAGGAATCTCTATATGTTGTTTGGACCAGGAGGCATAAGGGACAAGGCTAATAAGAATGAACTGGTGCAAAGGTTTTTAAATATTTTTTAATGCTTATTTATTTTTGAGAGAGATAAAGACAGAGCAGAAGGGGCAGAGAGGGGGAGACAATCCAAAGCAGACTCTGAGCTGTCACCACAGAGCCGGATTCGGGGCATGAACTCATGAACTGTGAGGTCATGACCCGAGCTGAAGTTGAATGCTTAACCAACTAAGCCACCCAGGCGCCCATGAACTGGTGCAAATTTAAGACAAACCATGATCAAGACTTCTTACCTTTCAAGTTCCCTAGAACAGGTATCAGTGGGGAGAGGGAAGATTTGGGATAGACTTTTAACTTTAATGTGACTGGACTGTAGATCAGAATTGACCAATAAGTCAGTGAAGTGGATGGAGGAAAAATAATCCAAAGGTAGATTAGATAAATATCTCTTTCATTTGGTAAATTGTAACCCAGGGCCAGAAATCCAACTGAGTTAAAGAAAGAAACAATGACAACTGTGAGTTTGCACATGGAAGTTTGTGGCTATGATTACAGCTATTCACATGTTTGGTCCATCCTTCGAATGTAACAAATAGTTATGGTGGCCAATAATTAACAGTGAATTCTCTTGTTAAAACCTGAGCCTCTGAGCTTTTCTATTAGAGAATGTAATTACAAGATTATACTCATTGTACTCAGGAATCTGTTTTCAGCTCATGTCTCAGAAAGTTAGTACCCTTGCCAAAGTTAGATGAAAGTTAACTCTCAATGGTGGCAGAGTACAAAAGACTAAAATAGCTCATCATTGCATCGTATAGACATTGGGATTATGTACAGAGACAAAGTGGCAGTGCCCTCACAAAGAGACGGAAAAGCCATTTCTTAGTCAAAACATAATTAGAAATAGGGATTTCTTCCCTCTTAGAAGGAATCAAAGCTTCCTCAAGATTACGACTGATAATACACAAACACACACACACACGCGCGCGCACTGCAAAAGAATACTCAAGTAAACTATGAATTTTGAGACAATTTATAAGACCAAACTAAGAATAAGGATTATAAATTGAGGAAAGCATCTCAGATGCACTAGTGAGAAACTAAATGGAACTATAGGGCGTACAACACAGAAGCAAGTGTCCACTGAGGACTCAAAACAAAAAGGAATACGAGAATGGAGGCAATTTACTGAAATGTATCTTACAAAGTATTTACCCAGCTATTTGGTCAAGTGGAAACCAATTTTTATTGTGCTCAATTATATTAACTGCATGTTATATCTCATTCTGTAGTGTGGATGCAGTCATTTTACATTGTTTTCATGTCTTCATTAAGAAATTGATCACACATATCAATACTTTGTTCTGAAGAGGAATCCATGAAATTGTGTTTACCCTTTTCACAATTAATTTCTAGAGAAAATTACTCTGAGGAGTCTTTTGTGGGGAGATAAATGCTTTTGTTTTGACATGTTTATCCATTTCCAATCACTCTTTATCTCCTAGATATATTTAATTGGATTAGGGAAAATATGGTGCTCCTGAGGTGTCTTGCCTTGAAATGGCCCAAAAGTCTTCTCCATATGGGATGGTGAGAAATCATCCAAGTAAAATTCTCTGTCTTGGAAAAAATGTATATTAAATGCACTCATAGAAGATAGGTCGCCTAAGTCAAGCATTTAAAATGGTATTGAGCTACTGATCTATTCATGTGGGCTGCTGGTCACCTTAGTCTAAGTAGTGTTCCCAGAGTAACTGGTTTCAAAAATGACATCATATACAACCCCACATTTTTTTGTGCACCACTACAACTTAATCCTCACCATCAGATTTCATCTAAGCATATGTTTTCCTGGCTGTCCTGAAGAGACATATATTGATGGATTTCTAGATTAGATGGAGACCACTTGACTATCAATATCTAACCTTGGTGCCAATAACATAAAATCTAAGTAAGGAACCCACTTTACAGAATACTGAGTAAGCACAGCATACACTATACATTTACTCAATGTACGGTTTCAGCCAGTATGAATAAAACATAATGCAAGATTCCTAGGAACACACTACTAGAATCAACAAACACATAGATTCGAGGGGTACAATACCAAATATACACAATGCATGCACACACAAATGAACACACAGAGACACTGACACATAAATCACTTCCATCTCTGGCATTATTTTTGAATTTCATTTGGAATATAAATAAAATAAATAAAGGCCTCTTCCCAACTTTTCCCAAAGTACCACCATCTCACTTATCACCAGCTAGTCAACTATCACTTTTTCAGTCTCCTGTGTATGCATAACATTGTTTTGTTTTTTGTTATAACAGTACCCAATGTAGTTATCTCAAAAATGAGTGATTAATTTTTAATTTTTATAAGAATCCCTAAATGGGTTAGAATTATTGTGGTTATGTGTATTTCAAATACTGGTTTTCAACTGAATGTGTGAAACCTTCAGAATAACCTGTAGCTTGAAAAAATCCAGTTCTCTCAAATTTCTGCAATAAAGGTATAGGAAAATGGAATGTTCAAATTACATTTTGGGCATATAGTTTATCAATTTGGTATTTACCAGATGTCCCCATGTGTCTAGTAGAAAACTTGGCACTATGCAAATAATGGTGTGATTTAAGACACCAAGTGGCTGAGATGGAACTAGAATTTTTCCACAGATCATAGTATTAGCCCTGATCCCTACCCTTCAAATGATGAATATAATACGTAATCCCACTATTAACAATGATATCCCTGCCTTCAATGTCTGGATAAAATTACTTGAATTCCTTTTTCACAAACCCAGAAATCCAACCTTCCTTTCATTTAAAAAATTTTTTTTAATGTTTATTTTTGAAAGAGACAGAGCATAAGTGGGGGAAGGGCAGAGAACAAAGGAGACACAGAATCTGAAGCAGGCTCCAGGCTCTGAGCTGTCAGCACAGAGCCCAACACAGGGCTCAAACTCATGAACCATGAGATCATGACCTGAGCCAAAGTCAGACACTTAACTGACTGAGCCACCCAGCTGCCCCCAACCTTCCTTTCAAGCCAAGATTTCTATGCATTACTCATGGCCACCTGTGGCTCAAAGCTGTCATTTGCTCTGAATCAATTATTTAGTAATTTCCCCACTGTCCTACTCATACTGCCTGTTATGCTCCAAATGGCATAATCTCTGAATTCATTCTGTTTTTTAAATATCTATGTGAAGGTTATTGTGTGGACATAAATTTTCAACTCATTTGGGTAAATGCCAAGGAATGCAATTGATGAATCCTACGCTAAATTTCAAGAAGCTGCCAAACTGTCTTCCCAAGTGGCTTTACCATTTTATATCCCCCCACGCAATGAACGATAATTCCTGTTGCTCCAAATCCTCACTAGTATTTTGTGTTGTCAGTGTTCTGAAATTGGCCATTCTAATAGGTGTGTAGTGCTATCTTATTGTTGTTTCGATTTGCATTCCCAAACTTACATATGACATGGGGCATCATTTCATCTGGCTCCTTGCCATCTGCCATCTTTTCTTTAATGAGATGTCTGTTCACATCTTTTGTCCATGTTTAAGTAGAATTGTTTGTTTTCTTATGGTTGAGTTTTAAGAGTTCTTTAAATATTTTGGTCAGATCCATCTTTGGCAAATATTTTTTCACAGTCTGTGGCTTATGTTTTCAATCTCTTGATAGTATCTTTTGTGAGCAGAAATTTGTGATGTTAATGAAGTCCAGCTGAGCAAGTGTTTCTTTCAAGGCTTCTGCCTTTGGTACTATATCTAAAATGTCACCACCACATCCAAAGTCATCCAGATTTTCTCCTAGGTTATCTTCCATAGGTTTTATATCTTTGTATTTTAGATTTAGGTTTGTAATCCATGGATTACTTCCTTTTGAAGATGAGAGAATTTAGGGAGTAGTGTTATTTCAGAGGTCCTTTTTCATTAGAGTACATGAGATCGTATCAATGTCTACACCCAGAACATTTCAGGTATGGAGGAAACAATGCCGAGGTAATGAGGTGGCCAAGAAATACAGGAGATTCCAGGAAAACATGGCATTTAAGCGAGGCTTTTTGGGAAAGTTTTAAAAATCAGGTGGAAAATACACTGTAGGATAAAACTATCATGATCAGTAAATTACAGGTAGAACATTTTCATGGATGGCAAGAAAGAAGGTGAGAGTTCAGTTTTTAGCTGCTCAGAGCTATCTATGGTACCACATGCAACTTCACTAAAAGGGCAGAGAAAGTCAATTAGAACAAAAACTTCACTTATATTGGCCTTTTCTTTTCTCCTACTGGGTGATCTGCTTCCACCTCTTCCGAGAGATTTTATAAAGAGCATCAGTATTTTGCCATATCCACACATACTGCCGTTTTGAAAATAAGTCTAATACTCTCATATTTCTTTGGTCTTGTCTTAATTCAGACATACATTTAAACCTAATAGGCCCTCAATGGAATTTATCAATGCTCAAGGCATCAAATATAATGTAATTTATTCCTCTATGTATTTGGTATTTTCCTCGAGTTGAGCCTGTGTTAATTTGTAAAAAAATACAGTAGACACAGCAAACTGTGCTTAGACTATATTTGGTTTCTACTTGTATTATAACTCTCCATGCAAACCCAAATTTATCAGCTTTTACCGTATGAAATAGTCTCTGCAGTTAATTTTTAACATTAAGAAAACTTCCAAAGAAGTTTAATCAGCAAACAGATGGTACCTGGAAGATTAAATAACTTATATTTAAAAAGAATAAATCGGAAACATAATAATTGACATTATTCCATTTTATGTACATGATACTTTAACACTGTGTATCTTATATGCTATCAAGCCACAATGTATTATGGCACGTTGAATAGATTTCAGAGCTTGTATCCAAAATACTACTTAAATACTACCTAATCTTTATTTCAAACTTTTAATTCTTTTGTGTTTCAAAAGAATACACTGTTATGTCAATAATCTTTGATTTCAGAAACCTTGCAAAATAAATACTTTAGTTTCCACATTTTAATGTTATAAGATCTAAATATAATTAAGGAGATTCAAGGAAAACAAAGCATATATATATATATATATATATATATATATATATTATATATATATATATATTTGCAGTAGTTTTCTGTCTTTTTGGAGACAAGGTGTAAAATGTTCTATATTCAAATTAAATCCTAGTACATTGTTCAAAGTGTTTTTTTATTTATCTAGAATATAATATTGGTTATCAAATTGTGTTTGCAGAGATAAAGCTATCTTTATTAAATATCAAAGTATTAAAAATGGCTGATTGCTTTCTGGGCAACTGCATTATTTTCCTTGGGATTTCAAAAATTGCCTTGAGATTAGATCGTGTCTCTGTTAAACAACTACAGATAGTAATGTTTTCATTTATTTTTGAAATAGGACTTTCTTACATTTCATTGTTTGGTAATTACATGAGATAAAACAGCTTTTCTTCTGAACTGCAGCTTTCATGTTTAAATAATAAACTTTATTTAGATTTAAACCTATAAACCTTCTCTGTGGGGATATGATGCTGCTGAATATAAACTATTTTCTGCAGTTGCATAAATATTTTCTATTCTTGCAGGTTTAAAAAAATGTATTAACTGGTAGAAGTGTTATGGATAAAAATTAATAAAATATAACACTACCTTGAAGGAGAACACTGTAGCCAAGAAGATGGAAAATCATAACAAGATGAGCTAAATGCTGTAATACAGGTATACAAACCTAACTGTGACTATTTGGAAGGTTTATTTAGGTCTATTTTTGTGTAAGAGCTGTAAATACTGGCCATTTGCCCTTTGGTAGAGAAACAACAGGAGTGCCTGCCAGTGCTTCTCAGGGACAAATCTCAAGAAGTCACATAGCCAGGAAGCCTGGTTGATGCATTCCATAGAGTTTGCCATCCAGGCATGAAAAGATGGAAAAGATAGGAGCATTAATCTGGAGAAGTAAATGGAGAAAACCTAGCACTGTAAATCCCTCCAAAATACTCATGTTTAAGTTTGCCTTACCCATTTGCAAATACATTTTCTACCATATACAATTCAGAATCAACATAAACAAGTTTTCTCAAAATGTGTGCTAGAACTTTTTTAACGGAATTACATTTAACTTACATCTCAGATTAATTAAAACCCCTATATTAAATTGAACCATCCATGAACATTGTATAACTCTCCATATGTTTGATTCTTCTTTCATGTTGTTTCATTGATTTTTATAATTGGGTTCATATAAATCCTATGTACTATAAATCCTTATTTTATATTTTGTATGAGCTTCATATAACTCTCTATTTTCCCCAGTTACTTATATCTCCTTAGAGTTATTCTCAGACTTGCTACAATGTATATAAGCCCCCATTTTTGAATTTGATATAGGAACTCAGCCCAAAGTAGATCAATAAATTCCTATTTTCTCTCCCTTCTCACTGAGGATTGCTAAGCCAAGAAAACTACAGCATTGCTATGTTTCAGAAGCAACTTTTCTCAATTAATTTTCTACATGTTCTGAGATCTGAAGCGTCAATAGGTAAAATGCTTGTCTCCACATACAGTTAACAATTCTTTCCCAGCTAGATTCTATTCTACCCTGGTATTAACACCTATTAACCTAATGTAATATCTGGAGCCCCTGTTTTCATGCTCAGTCATGCTGGAACACATCTTGGACTCTTATCCTCTATGCAACTCTCTATTTACCACACACACACACACACACACACACACACACACACGCTGATAACACACATCTCTCTGTATCCTTTATTTCTGAAATTTCACAGATTTATGGAATATATGAATTCCTTGTTTCAGAATAATATCTAGCGTGGCATTTTCATAGGAAGTGAGATAGGGAAGGCAGTAATCCACACCAGTCTGTCATCTTGCCTAGTGAGTATTTATGCATCTACTGAGGAGGCTGTGTTCTACAAAGAAGTAAAAACATTGCACTTTGTATGCCATTCTTTGACCAAAATATCAAAGTAGGCTTAGTTTGTATGAATGCTCAAATGAAAAAATACAAAATACAGAAGCAAAGAGGCAAAAAAGTTCATCAGGAAGGGCATCCCAGAAACAGTGATTTGGGTAAGAGGAGCCTAATTATGCACCACCCCTTCCAGATCTGCCTTTGGCTCCCCAGATGTAAACATATACATACACCCAAGTATTCATGTAAGAGTGAACTTGCCTCTCAGGAGAGTACTTCAAGTTTAACCCACTTGACATGGTAATGGGACCAAACTCACTTTCTTAACAGAAGACACCTTCACTTTGCACTAATTAGCTCTTCACATATTCCAGTAAACTTGAAAAGCTTCAGTAAAGGTATCTCAAATATTCATGTAAGTAAATTGTTCTTTTAACTTGATTTCAAGACTCTTGTGTTTACAGATCCATTTGGCAAGGCATTTGTTCTTGGACCTGTTTTCTAATTCTCTTAATACACAGTGTGTCAGTTTGGGTAAAGCATCATTATTCTCACTGCAAAATAATTTTCTCCATGATGAGTTTCTGTACATAAGACTCAGTGGCATAAAGTTGACATTAATACATCATTGCTCCTCCTCCTCTTCCTTCATTCCTTCTATAGTCTCTTGAATTCTAACATGTATGCTACTGAGTTCTAACATGTATACACTTGTGCACATGTATGTATGGCAGAAATGCACTTCTCAGGTATAATTGCTTGGTTAATATATATCATTTCCACATGTACAAGAAAAGACACATATTAACTGAGCCATTGCAAAGTACTTGTGGCTGGTACTTAGGAGTAGCAGCTTACTTTATTGGAATACTCTTTTTATGGCATGTAGAGTAGTGACTGCTCTAGCCCACCTACATAATTTGATTGGTTGCTGCTTCTCTGAGGCAAACAAAATCTTGTCTTTCATTATCATGAATATCACAAAAAATCTCCCACATCCTATATTTTTGATTTACTATCATTATTCAGAAACCATTATTTGAGATCCCACTGGAGAAAGCCCTATGCATTTCACTACACAACATACTCATAAATAATCCCAGTTATGTTTGGTCTGTCAATTCCACGATGAATTCTATATCCCAGTTTTGTTCATGGATGACAAAAACAAAAGACAAGTGAAATGCTCAACATTAAGCAAAGGATTGAAAAAGTATACAAGCAGAAATGAACATAATGGTTTGATAACAAGGAAAGGCAAGAAGTTCTAAAACGTTACATAAAAAAATTCTAAATAAAAGGAGCATGGGGGGTTCAGTCGTTTAAGCATCCAACTCAGTTTCAACTCAGGTCATGATCTCATGGTTCGTGAGCTCCAGCCCCACATTGGGCTCTGTGCTGAAGGCACAGAGCCTGCTTGGGATTCTCTCTCTCCCTCCCTCTCTGGCCATTCCCTGCTTGCTCTTTGTCTCTCTTGAAATGAATAAAAAAATTCTAAATCCAAGAGTTTAAGTTATAAGAACATTATTGTTGAAAGTAGCAGACAATCGCTAAAAAGGTATACACAGAAATAAGTTGTCTCCTTTCACCAAAATTGGGGTTACATGAATGGGCATTTGGTGTATGTATTTTGTTTTTCAAAATGCCTACATATTATAAAATGAAATCAGTAGTTTATAGACTATTCTGTTAATTGGTATTACTCAAATTATGTTCTAACCTATGTCCAAGATTTTAAAAATATGGTATCTATTTTGCAAGCGAAAACAGGTGTGGGCTTAAATAGCTTTAACCGCAATTTAAATCATGTGTGTGTGTGTGTGTGTGTGTGTGTGTGTGTGTGTGTGTGTTGACTGAAATGCAGCTTTTATATGATTTTAAGATAAAAGATGTAATAGAAATTTCTTTTTGCTATGAATTGATTTAATTTACTATCCCAGATTCCTCCAAACATTCATTCCCTCTCCTCTTCTCCTTTTGAGAAGTTCTACCCCCCAACTTCATGAAGCTAGAGGTCCAACCTACTGGATCATTGAGAGTTGATCATTTGTATTAGAACAAATTGTATATTAAGGAAAAACCCTAAATCAAACATGAATACACAGCACACATAGGATTATACATAGTCTAATAATTCTCAAGTCCTTTTTTGTTCTAGCTCTGATCTTTCTCCCTGCATCTACATACACTGAAATAATTACTCCCTAGTGTTCAACCAGGATAAATCATATGAACTGTAATAACCTCATCAAGAATTTACTTGTAATCTGTCCCCCAGATTTATGACCCCTCCTGGACTCCCTGTCTTGGGTAGAACTACCATTTACCCAGTCATCCACACCACAATATTCACCCTCTCCAATGACAGACAAAAATTGACAGATAGATAGATAGATAGATAGATAAAATATTTCAAGTTTACCTCATTAGCCTTTGCAAACCTGTCTTCAACTTTTCATCGCTATGGCTACCAGTAAGTATCATGGACTTCTTTACCCTATTAAATAAGGGTCTTCCAAAATAGTATTCTAGCTTGTCTCTTTTATTCTTGTATGCTCACATCTAACTGTTCACTGGCACTGCCATCCAGAGCATATACCCACTCAAACTGTGCTACTCGTGACAGAACCAGACAGAAATAAGGTATTTCACAATATAATTATTTGACCGACTGAGGAAAAATTCCTGTCAGTGTCAATTCATGACAAAGTGATTTCGTTTTTTAAGCAAGACTGAGTCTACATTTAACCATAAGAATACCAAATAGCAAATATGCATGTTTATATGAAATATAAAGGTTCCATTCTTTTAAAAATATCTGATAGTACATATTCCTTCAAAAAATAACAGGTGAAATATTTAAAACACTTTACCTAAGGGAACAGTTGTCCATTCTGAGTGGATTCGCTTTGACACATTCCGCTTTACTCTTGATTTGGAAGAGCTTGTTTGAGCTTCAATATTTACCACTTTATTATTATTCTTTTTAAAAGTGTGTTGGCTATTAGCATTTGTGTTACTATTACTACTACTGAATGGCACTGAAGACTATATAAGCATTTCCTGATTTAATCTGCATATTACTGCATGATAATCAACTATTACTTCCATTTAATAGAGAACAAAAATGAAGTTGAGATAGGTCATGTAACTCACTCAAAGTTTCAGAAGTATTAAGTAGAAAAATAAGAAATCAAGTGAGGTCCTGATTGTAAACTATAATTTATTAAGAGACACACTACACTGTCTACTTCTTAACGTCCTTATTATTACTCTATTTTACAATCCTACGTTACATAGGTTTCTCCCCACAATTTCATTTTAAACATAAAAAAACTTTTTAGAAATTACTGTCTTTGATTTTTGCAAATTAAAAGAGTTGCTCTGAAGACTTAGGTGTTTCAACTGAATTATAACAACAAAAATGAAATACAATGAAAATATAAGAGCAAAAATTCCTTGGCAACATTATGTTCTGAACTTTAAAAGATAAAAGAACAATGCCTATTAATTTTTAATCCACCTAGCATCTTAAATTATATATTGCATATTTAAAATAAGTAGTGTCTACATCAGGGTTTATTACAAAGAATTTTTATCTGTAGCTTTCTAAAGCTAAGAACTGGTCAGCTGTATCAAATACAGTAGAAAGATCAATTATGATGAAATAAACCAGAGTCTTCTGAGCATTAAAATATGGAACAATTTCAATAAAGCCATGAGGGCAGATTCCAGATTGATGATTGACCAGAGCTAGGAAAGTGGTAACAATTAGTATAGATTACCCTTTTACCCTCAAGGCAGAAGAAAGGTGATTTTGTAGTGGCTATGGTCACAGGCAAGTGACTGTAGTATCAGAGAAGGCTTGATTCTACCTATAAGCATAAGAAATCATTCCTAGAGGCAATCAAAATCCAAACACACACACACACACACACACACACACACACACACACACACACAGAAAAACAAACAACAAACCAAAAAAACAGCCAGATGCACCTGGAAGCCAGATGCATCCTAAAGAGGGAATGGGGTATATAGCTTAAAAGAGTAATGAAAGAAATGTTAAATGCATCCCTCATCTTTGCAATGAGAAAAGCAGAAAATCCGCTTGTAAGTACTGGAAAAAAGTCCAAAGCGAGAACCCACAAATGAAGCTCACACATATATAAACTTATATGAAATTAACTACAATCACTTTACATCTGAGTATTGTTTTATATGTTTCACTTGATCCTTATAATATCCTTTTGAAGTGAACGAGGCAGAAATAATTAATATCGAAATAACTACTAAGGGACCAAGTTTCAGAGGTGTAAACCACCTAAAGGACATAGAAACAGAAGTAGAATAAAATCCCCAGTTCAGGGGAAACTCCTGGCCCAGTGCCCATTTCACAACAATACACCTCCAAACCGCATGCCCTATTAGTGACATACTGACACTAGAGAAAGTCATAGCTAGACTTACGTCCTGCTCAGGCAAAGTAGTTACTGTTCTCTGCACACTTGACAAAAGTCACTTCCATAATAAATGGTATTTCAGTTTTCTCTCTGGCCACATAAATGAATAAGGGGTGATAATGACATTCTCATTATTTTAGGAACATATTTGCATTTGTAATGATACAGCTCCTACCAGGCACCAAAACCATAGAGACAACTGTCTGAATTAATTATATTTGTTTGGCTGATTAGATAAAAAATGCAAACATAAACTTCACATCAAACTACTTTAAGATTATTTAATCCTTCTCTTGAAAGGAAAATGGGTCTCTGAAGTTCTTCTTTTCAACTCAAAAAATACATCATTAAATCAAGCAGCTCAAACAGTTCTTTAAAAAGTACCCACCCCACCCCAAATTCTTGAATTTTCTCAAGTGTCTGAAATAAGCATATCAATCTACATAATATCAGGATTTCTTTATTAATTTGCAGTGATTTCCTCATTTAGCCTGTGCAATTTTCATGAGCCAAGCCCCACGCCTCTATGGGAAGTGATGGCTTAAGCAGTGTCCATTTAGCAGACAGCAACTTTGAAGTGGAGATAAGTGCAGATAAAATCATCCCCCTGAAGTCCTCAAAGTGTGCAATTAGCTTTGCAGATGTGCTTTGTCTACACCTACCCTTTAATGATCACTAAGTCCTTGTTAAATGAAGCGGTAGCACCGCTCTCCTCCCTGTACACACCAGCTGCCAGCCTACCTCCAGTTTTCTGAGGTCTATAAAGGAGTCCAAATGTGGCTGATACCCTTTAAGTGCTTTGAACCATTTTTTAAAGTCGTGCCTCACTTATCAATGAAGAATAATTCCCAGGGTGGGAGCAGTGGTCCAAAGCCTTATCATCTCTCATTTACAATCCCTTCACCCACTCCTACTTTATTCTAAACTACAAATCAAATTTATCTCCTCCCTGCTTAAACCATTTCAATGGCTCCTGTCACTTACAAGACAAAATCCAGAATTCTCAATATGGCTCTAATCCATCTCCTCGCTTTATCTGCTATTTTCTCCTCTCCTCATACCTAGCGTTACAAAATATCTACGTCATCTATCCACCCATCCATTCATCCATCCATCAAATATTATATTGAATTTCTATACAGCTTCCAATTTCCATATATCTAGGACATATATTTCAATCCCAGTTCTTAAAATGTACAATGGTCACTATCTATTGAGCTTAAAATAACTAATCATCCAAGACTGCAGTGAGCAAGGGAGAAGGGGTGATGCTTGAGGATGCATATATGTATTTATGTGTGCATGCATGTGTACATAGATTCTGGAGATAGATGTGAATACTAATTACCAAGAATTAAATTTTGAGTGACTCAGTTTGTGAGCAAAAAGGGAAGACTCTAACTGGGTCCTGAAGGATATACCATTTAGCAAAGCAAAAGAGTCATCAGTATCACTAAGAACTTCCCATCTGTAGGCCAAGACAGATTGTAAGATACCCTGTGACAGAACTTGTTCAGTGATTACAAGGGAGAGAATAGGGCAGGAAACTAGAAAGAGCCAGGCTCAATCACTGTCATGAGTGGCAAGGATGATATGGCACCCAGAAAAGTTACCTGACCCACAGAGTCACAGACCTGGTTAAAAGAACATGGTGTCCCAGGGCACCTGGGTGGCTTAGTTGGTTAAGCATCTGACTCCAGCTCAGGTTGTGATCTTGTGGTTTGTGAGTTTGGGCCCCACATGGGGCTCTGTGCTGACAGCTTGGAGCCTGCTTCAGATTCTGTTCTTCTCTCTTTCTGCTCCTCCCTGGTCATGCTCTGTCTCTCTCAAAAATAAATTAACATTAAAAAAAAAAAAAAAAGAACATGGTGTCCCCATGGGCAACATAGACGGCACCCACCATCGCTGTATAATCAAAAGAAATCTTTATTTAAAAAAAAAGTCAAAGAATGGAGGATCAAAAGGAGGAGGTCAATTATTCTAATAAAAGGATATGATTCTTTGGCCAGTTTGTACAGGGATTTACTGAAAAAGAGGCCAGGTGTATGAGAAGAGAGATCCTGCATTAAGAGTACATGGTAATAATTCCCAGAATTCCTCCACCAGAGGGAGATGCTGCCATTCTCCTGGGTAATTATATACTAGGGAAAAGGGAATACCTTAACATTTTGAGGACTGTTGAACATTTGGGTCTAAAATAGCACTGAGGGGCGCCTGGGTGGCTCAGTTGGTTAAGTGTCCGACTCTTGATTTTGGCTCAGATCATGATCTTATGGTTTGTGAGTTCGAGTCCCACATCAGGCTCTGCGCTAATACTGTGGAGTCTGCTTGGGATTCTCTCTCCTTCTCTCTCAGCCCTTCCCCTGCTATGCTTTCTTTCTCTCTCTCTGCAAAAATAAAAAAACTATATATATATATATATATATATATATATATATATATATATATACACACACACACACACACACGCCATGTGAGGACCAGGAAACAAAAATTAGAAGGTATAATTATCTGCAAAAATAAACAAACTAAATATATATATATATATATATATTTTTTTTATTTGGCCATGTGAGGACCAGGAAACAAAAGGAGGCCTGACTGTGGTCTGGTTACAGTGTTTCCAGTGGCATAGTGAAACCATGCACCATAATTTCTCTGCTCTTGAATGTATAATTAGAATAGATAATAGCTTGTCAGTAATTCAGCCAACACATTGTTTTTCTGGGAGGGTGTCACGAGAGAGATATTTTAGAGGGGAAGGCCAAGTAGAAGGTTCTAGAACTCTCTTCTTAGGAATAAAGATATGAAACTAATATAATCTAGGCCCTGGGAAAGAAATTAGAGCCAACCTTAAAAAGACTAATGGACGTAAAAGAGGTGGTTTCTATCATGTCCCCATTTAAATCACCAGCCTAGACTTTTCAATTCATGAGGAAATGACAGGAGACTAAGACGAGCTCAGCAGATGAGTAGCCAAAAGTACAACTACTCTGCTGGAAGGGGTGTTTTTGCTAGGGTAGATTAACCTGATTTCAGGTGCATGGTACGCAGCTACTGATCTGGAAAATATGTTCTTTTTTGTTTTTAAAACAAAAACTGATCAGGCACAGTTCATATTTATTTAGAACGAACAGCACACGTTTACCTTACCTTACTAAATGTAATTACCAAATGTGTTATAACAAAATCCAACCTTTGTTATAATGAAAGCCAAAGGCACCAAAGGTTTAGCTAGACATCCTATAAAACAACACAATGAACCAATATATCGATCCTGTCCTACTAATCAGACCAGAGAGCAAAATGGCTAGCACACTGGAGACTTTAGTAAGACATTAGTGGACAAGATATAAACCCTATGAAGATTCAGGATCCTACCAAATTATTAAGAAATTAGGCATCTAATGGCCTGGAGCATGCCTGAACATCCTCTCTAACATAAAGAAAAATGATTTAATCTTGCTTCTCCCTTCAGGAAGAATGAAGCCCAGTGTTTAGAAGCCTCTTAAAGTTATAAAGTTAGCTTATTTCATACCTAAGAAAACTACTTTCAACCATACCCTGGGGAACAAGAAAAGCTAATAGATTTAAGTTGGATGTTGGACAGGAAAATGCTCTTAAACAGGTCAAGGGTGTGAACTGTCAGGCCTTAATGTTATTAAAGACAGCAGCAGTGGGGCGCCTGGGTGGCTCAGTCGGTTGAGCGTCCAACTTCGGCTCAGGTCACGATCTTGCAGTCTGTGAGTTCGAGCCCCACGTCGGGCTCTGGGCTGATGGCTCAGAGCCTGGAGCCTGCTTCCCATTCTGTGTCTCCCTCTCTCTCTGCCCCGCCCCCGTTCATGCTCTGTCTCTGTCTCAAAAATAAACGTTAAAAAAAAAAAAAAAAAAAAAGAGCAGCAGTGGCACAAAATGCTAAAAACAAAACAAAAAGAAAAACACAGATGTATTCATTGGGATAATCACAATGAAGACCCCTAGAATTCTGGAACAAATCCATGCCATCCATAGTACAAAAGTATACACGATTTGAAAATCAGCTCTCTGGGGCGCCTGGGTGGCGCAGTCAGTTAAGCGTCCGACTTCAGCCAGGTCACGATCTCGCGGTCCATGAGTTCGAGCCCCGCGTCAGGCTCTGGGCTGATGGCTCAGAGCCTGGAGCCTGTTACCGATTCTGTGTCTCCCTCTCTCTCTGCCCCTCCCCCGTTCATGCTCTGTCTCTCTCTGTCCCAAAAATAAATAAACGTTGAAAAAAAAAATTAAAAAAAAATAAAAAAAAAAAAAGAAAATCAGCTCTGGGGCATTCTACTGGCTCTGATGGAAACAGAACACCTGATTATGGGACATCAAGTTACCATATAAACGGAAGCGCCAATCATTAGCTGGGTAGAGTCAGACCCACCAAGTAATTGAGTATGGCTGGTGCAGCAACACGTCATCATAATATGGAAGTGGTACTTCTGAGATCAAGCCCAAGCAGGACCAGAAAGACAAGCAAGCTATATAAGGTGGTGGCCTAGACCCTCTCCTCTGGGACACACTCTCCACTGGTTCAGTAGTTCTCGAATTCATCCCAATGGCCATGTGGGATATGCCTTATGAAAAATGGATGGAGGTCAACTCAATATGCAGTCCAAATCCCAAATGGATGACTGTTGCCCTGTCATCCTAGCACAAACAAGGAGAGCAGTGAGGAAAATCCTCCCAAGAGTTACACATTTGTGTGGGGCACATGGCCACTCATTTGTGTGAAGTGAGAAGTGGCCTGAGATTAGAATACATGCAGACTCATGAGCAGTGGAAGATGACCCAGTGGACTGGTCAGGGGCCTGGAAGAAAAAAATCTGGAAGGGAAAGAATGATGAGGATTGGTGTGGAGGGTTGGGGACTGACATTATAAAGGCAGTGAGAAATTGTCACACTATGTATTATTATCCATCAGAAGCATCCACTGCAGAAGAGGCCACAGTTCACATTTTGTTTTCTTGTTGATGTTTAATATTCTGTGGGTTTTGGACAAATATAAAATAACATGTATCCATCATTGTGGTATTAAGCAGATTATTCTCACTTCTCTATCACTGCCCTAACAATTCTCTGTGCTCCGCCTATCATTCCTCCACCAACACCCTCAAACTCTGGCAAGGTTTTTTTGTTTGTTTTTTGTTTCTTTACTGTTTATTGATTTATGTTGAGAGAGAAAGAGCGCCTGTATGAGGAGGGGAAGGGCAGAGACAGAGAGAGAATCCCAAGTAGGCTCTGTAATGACAGCACAGAGCCCAACATGGGTCTTGAACCGACAAACCGTGAGATCACAGCCTGAGCCAAAATCAAAAGCCAGACACTCAACAGACTGAGCCACCCAGGCACCCCTCCTCGCAACCTTTCTGAAGTGTCCATTTTGCCTTTTACAGAATGTCATATTGGAATTACGCACTGAAAGGGCGGGCCTACCACTGCCGACTCCATCTTGTTCTGTGTCCTTCACCTTGACCACACCTCCTCCCCTTGAGTCACCCCCCCACCTCACCTGCCTAACAGGACTTGGACACTTCCCCAGCCAATCGGCTGAGGCCACAGCCATTACCTCACCAACTGCCCCTAGGCCCCAATAAAACCTTTGTCCTTTTGAAACTCGATCTCTCTCTCTCTCCAGTATCTCACCGCTGCGTCCATGCAGGTAGGGGACTGAGCTCGAGCTAGCTCGAATAAAGGCTCTTCTGCTTTTGCATCGGACTCAGCTCCCTAGTGGTCTTTGGGGATCACGAATTCTGGGCATAACACACAGCATGTATAGTTTTCATACTGGCTTCTTCCAGTCAATAACATGTATTTAAGTAAAGTGCATATCCTCCACGTCTCTTCATGGCTTGATGGCTCATTTCTTTTTTTTAGTGCTTAATAATATTCCATTGTCTGATTGTACTGTGACTTTAAAATACCAGTCTGATAATTCCAATATCCCCGTCATGTCTGGTTCTGATGCTTGCCCCATCTCTTTAAATGGTGTTTTTTGCCTTTTGGTAAGCTTTTAATTTTTTTCTTGACAGCAGTATATAATGTACCAGGTAAAGAGAAAAACTACCGCCAATAAGCCTTCAGTAATACTGTGGTGAGGCGTGGGGGAGGGAAGCATTGTATATCCTATGATTATGTCTCAGCTGCTTAGTAAGCCAGCCTACCTCTCTGGACTGTGAACTTCACAAGGGGATCTCAGGGTTTTGTCTTTTCTTTTTTTTTTTTTTTCAGCCCCCTGAGGTGGGGCAGGATTGCTAAAGTTGGCAGAGGTTGGATATTTCCCTCCTGCAAAGTCAGTTAGGTTCTGATAATACTCCTGCAGGTCAGACCCTAGTTAGTTTCCCCTCAGGATAGGCCTTGTTAAAAACAGAATGATCTGGCACATTTCAAATTGTTCCTTTCCCCCTCCCTTCCTGCCACAAGCCTGAGGGGATTTTTCTCAATTCACTAGGGGAATCTAGTGGAGCTCCTTGGAGGTAAATCTCACAGTAATATGGGAACTCCCCTCCAACTGGGTTGCCCTGGAGGTTTTATCTCTCAGCCGCCTCTGCACCCTGCACCTGGCCTCAGGCAATTCATCAATTACAGCTCAAGTCTTAATATCCCTTCTCTGGTTCCTGCAGGGGTTTCCACCTGGGTCTTTGCTCTTGTCACCTGTGACTCCCTGTATTTACCTGTCTCTCCAAATCCAGGACCTGCAGTTTGCCCTGTGTCCTCTTATTCATGGATCCAAGAAGAGTTGTTGATTTTTCAGACTATTCAACTTTTTACTTGTTGGGGCAGAATGGCGACTTCCAAGGTTTTCACATGCAGGGTGAAGTCTCCCTGACATCTTACATGGGACAAAAATTCATTTTGGCACGTATTCGGGGCATGGTTTTACTTTTCCTGCTTTAAGGGCCTCAGCCAACACCACTACCTGGTGGCTGCAAGAAGTATCTGATTCATTGACAGAGACTCTCAGATAACATCAAGTCAGACCAAGGGATCATCTTTAGAGTGAAGGAGGTGAAAACAGCTCGTGATCACGAGATCCACTGGTCGCCTCAAGCACCATGCAGGCTGAAGTTGCGGGCTTGACAGCATGAGGAAATGGTCTATGAAAAACTCACCTGAAGGGCCAGCTCAGTTGTAACACTTCTGCAGGGTTTTCCAGGTTTCAGAGTATACTCCAAACTAATGACCTGTTGTACATGCCCCCTCCCTGAATTGTAAGAATGTACAAGTCTGGGAACCCTGGATAAAAGCAGCAGTGTTCCCAATTACCATCACTTCCTGCAACCTTCTTGGGGAAATTGAGCCTCTCACCCCCACTACCCTGGGCTCAGTAGTTTCAGATGTTCTTGTTCCCAAAATGAGAATTCTTCTGCTAGCAGACACAGCAAGGTTCCTGATTGACTCCAAGCTCTCCGTTCACCTTGGGATCCTTCTGTCAAGGAACCAGCAGGGATAACTGACCCTGAGCCCCAGAAGGAAGGAGGGTTGCTGTTACACAGTGGGAACCAAGAATAGTGTCTTTACACCCAGGCAATCCCAGTAACTCTGAGCCCTCTTTTGACAAATTATGATGGTAAGTAGACAAATGAAGCAACACCAGTCTGAGAAGGGACACAGACCCCTCAAAAGTGAGAATCTTGGCCCTAACAGCAGGTTAGCTACTGTGGCTTGCAGAGGTAAAAACTGAGGGTCTGAGAAATACAAAATAGATTATGGAGGAAGGAGACAAGTATCAGTTGTGGTCTTGACGTGAGCTACAGCAGATCAGGTGTTCACCTAGAAACCCTCCTTTCCTAAACTTCTCCAGGAAGAGAAGCCTGCCCCAGAAATAAGGAATGAGCTCCTCCCAGAACTAGATTCTCTCAGAAATGGATACAGGGGCACAAGGGTAAATCATAGTGAATCCCTTCATTCTCCCTTTGGAATGCAAGGAATCATGATCCCAGTTTCTAACAGGGCAGTTGGCAGACAGTCCTCGAGTCTGTTTGTTAATTACCTCCACTAAAAGTAGTTTCCTCTCCCAAGTTAACACCCTTTCAGGCAGCAGCCCACATCAATGACCGATGCAAAGTGAGTAGAAACACCTGTCCCCCTTTCCTCAAGTTAGGACTGCACTGAATGGTCATAGGAACTTCAACACTTTACAGGGACTGTCTGAAGCTTCCATTAAAACTGTATCACAACATAATTTCTACTTTTGTACCATCTTACATCTTTTTCTTCCCCTCCATAGATTTTGATCCTAGGAACACTCCCTCATTTACTTCCGGCATGGTAGTCTGTTTTAGGATCTGCTTTCTGGAAAACCCAAACTGTAACAGTCTCCTAGTTTTTTTTCTTGCCAACTTTGCCACTTTGTTGGCTCTAATCCATGCTATACACTGTGGGAATAGCACATTATTGTTTAAAAGAAGTTAGGTTATGTCTATTAAATACTTTAAGATTATCAAATTTTTTTTCCTTCTGTTTTAAATGCATCTTAACTTCATTCAAGGCCTTCTGAAGAAATGGTCTGTTTTTAGGCACTCTGATGATATACCTTATTTGCCTACTGATGGTCATTAAACACATATATTGTGGTGTCCTGCCAGTTCCAAGGACAGGCCACACCCTTTTCACTTTATTCTCATTATATTATCTACCTGGAGTGATGTTACATCTTGTCTGTAGGTCTCCTGGAAATTCTGTTAGTCCCTTATTTCTTTCATTCGCAGCAATTTCTATAGTCTGTATTTCTTGTTTACTTGTGATCATCTGTCTCTAACACCATCCTGTATGTTCCATGATATGGCAGAAATTATATTTGTAGTGACTGTATGAGTATTCACAACATATCCCGCCACACGGTCTTTTTTTCAATCAGTATTCAGAAACTGATGTGAAAAATCAGTCTAGGATATAGTTATATCCACCTGTTTCCAAAAGGATTTCTCTTTGCCAGTACAGTGCTTCTTGAATGAGCTTCTTGAATGGCCCTAAGACTGTGGCCCATATTAAGATGTGACTTAATCTTGTTGTATAACCATATGGGTGGACACTTCCCTCCACTTGTATAGCTGCACAACTGCCAATGCCACACCCTTTCCACACACACAGTGAGAGGGACTTAAAGATTGGGATCTCTGATTGTGACATGTCCATGATGATTCAAGCACTACTTTGGGTTGATTATATGATTGGTCCAGACCTAGAAACCCATCACTCAGTATGGACCATACTCCCTCTTTTGTTTTATAGTCCTTTGTTAGTACAGATGGTGGTAATAAAATTCTTGATTGGCTGTGGCCCATTGCAACATTCTTTGACATTCAAGTATATAAGGCATAAAGTGGTGAGCTAATATTGTCAAGGAACATAGTGTTAAAGAGGAAAATGCATACCTGTTCTGCTTCTGTGTTTCTAAATCTCTAACATCTCCTTCAGCTGAAAACCCAAGTTAGGTCCTGGTAACAACAACAACAAATTTTCTAGGACAAAGAGTGGTACAATGAATCCTCTTAGGTTTAAAAAGCCAAAACCAATTGTGTGTCTGTGTGTATGTGCTGTGCACACATTGAGTACTTGAAATAAACCTCACAGCCTGCTCCAGTATACCACTGTGGGGCACAGAATAGGATCAATAAATGGTGCAGAACCCCGCGCTTAAGATGAGATGGGAAGTTCAAGCTGAACAAGTAGAACAGGTGCTCCCATTGAGGCATAACTAATGGAAGAGACAGAATAGAAAATGAACAAAAAATGTAATAAGAACTGCCGTGCAATTAGAGCACAAAGAAGATTCTGGAATTAAAAAAAAATGGGTGGAATTTAAGCTCTTTCATAAGATTATCAATGTCCTAAGGGACAAAGGGCAGGCTGTCACATTATGTTTGTAAATCTACTTCTCAACACAGCATCCCATACAGAGAAAATTTAAAAGATACAATTTCTTGAGTAGAACCAGCAAGTAAGCATCCCCCAACCCAGAAAGGTGCCTGAATAGGGTCTGTTCCTATTTCACCTGAAGAGAACCGGGCATATGGCTTTGAACAGCTTACTTTACAATGACTCCTTCTTTTATAAGATACTTGGCCTTTTGTGAGTAGAGCTACAGCTGTCTCTGAAAATGGCAACATCTGATCCTAAGACCTAGAATATAAAGCGCTTGAAAATGTCATTCACTTAAGGTTACCCTCTAATGCTAAGAGCTTAGGAAAAAAAAAAAAAAGCAGATCTGGTGAAGGAAAAGAACAACCAAATAACTATTTTTTTATGATTATGAAGGATAGGAATGCATGCTTTATGCCTAAAACCTTATATTCTTGGCAAAATTTGAAATAGGTTTATCATTTTAAAAAACATGCAGTTAGATGAAGAATAAAAATGATGGCATTATTTATCTCTTCCTAACACATGTAACCAGGGGACTTCATGACAGATGATAGTTGTAGAGTTCTAATAAATGGTAGGACCAAGATAATTGAAGGTTGTGTTAGAGATAATTTCATAGATGATGATATGATTAGAGTGATGATCCCTTATTGGACAATCTAGGTTCAAATCCCCACTGCATTCCTTTTTAATTATGTGATCTCATCTGTAAAGTAGAGATTACAGTAGCACCTACCTCGCTGAGTCATTTGGTGAATTAACACTCATATAAATCCTAGATACACAGTAAGTAATAAATATCCCTCCTAAGTTCAAACTTCATTTTACTGATTGGTACTTTGAAGCCCATTCATTACGACATTTATTTAGCGTACCATATGCTTCAGAATTGTGTTTCTGAGGGAGAAAAAAACAAAACAAAAAAAAACAAAAAGACTAGAGTATGATTTTTGCTTTGGTGATGGTCACATAGTTTTGTGGTCAAGCATTATTATGAAGACTTATGTCAGAAATATTTGCCCTTAATGAAAGAAAGAGCAAATGGTGAGCTAGATCTAGTAGCAAATACTTAATTCTGCCTGCAGTGCTCTGAAAGAACTTTCTGGGGCAGGAGGACTATGATCTGTACGTAGCCTGAGAGATGAGTAGGAGTTTACTCCATGATGGGGAGGAAATTCTGGCCAGAAAGAAAAGCACAGCATCAAGGATGTAAGGCATATGATGGCAACTGCAAGTAACTGGACAGGGATGTCTGATGGAGTGTGTTAGCAAGGACCAGAAAGTTCTGTAGAGCCTTCAACGTTGGATTTTCTGTGCCAGGCTCGAGTGCATACACCTTGTTCTATGGGGCAACCACGGAGAGGAATGATTTTTTGGAAGGGGAAAGGTGTATTTTATTTATTTTTATTTTTAAACTTTTCATATTGAAATGACCTCAGAATTCCAAAAACACTGCAGCGATAGTACAAAGATATTCTACATACCTTCCACCCATTTTCCCCAAATGTTAACATCTTGTAGGCCCATTGCTAAATATGAGAAAAAAAGGAAATTATCACTGATGGAACAATATTCTGAGAGTCTTAGGTTTAGCCACATTTAACTCACATATATGAGTTTCAGTGCTCTTATAGCTTAGGACTAATAGCTCCTTGGATGCCTAGTGTAGAACTTAAATCATGCATTATTTGTGGAACAACTATAATATTTTCTCTAAAATACAAAAAAAAAATCAAGAAATTTTGAATAAGTGTTATGCTTTAAAGAAATGACTATACCTGTGATGAATTAACCATAGTGAAGATGCTTCCTTAATGCTTCAATAGTAAATGTGTGAATAACACACATGTGTTGTTCATAGGAAGATAGAATCTGTCCAAGGTCAACATAAAAGTCCACAGGACTTTTTGAAAGATATCTAGATCTCAAGCCAGCTTACTAAGAATTTTAGATTTAGGTTTTATAGGTATATTTCCTTTTCTAGCAATTGTTAGATTTTCTATTTGGCTAATATTTAATGAGCACAGATTCTGATTTGTCTCTTCTCTTGCATTAAAAGCATGATAGACACCTTCTGACATAGTTCCCTGCAATGCCACCCCCTGGCATTCACTCCATGTAATCCCTTTTTGCCCTCCAAGTATTCACTGGGCCTAGTAAATGGCCCCAATCAAATAAGACAAAAGAGGTGAGCCATCTCTTCTGTGATTAGGTTAAAAAGACAGAGTTTTGTTTTGCTGGAACTCTCTCTTTGGTTTATCTTGCACACTTATTCTGATTAAATAAGCTGCCATAATGTGAACTGATCTACACAGTGGCCCCCACAGGAACTGCCTCTGGTCAACAGCTTGTGAGAAAGCAAGACCCTCAAACTAACAATTACAAATACACTAATCCTACCTAATAGCCACTTGGATGAGTCTGGAAGATTTTTCCCTGGTTGAGACTTCAGATGAAACATTTGATTACATCATTATGAACGACTGAAGCAAAGGACCCAAGTAAATTGTGTCTGGATTCCGGCCCACAGAAGCTCTGATAAAAAAAAATGCTGTTTTAGATCCCTGAATTTTGAGGTGATTTGTTATACAGCAATAGACATGTAATGCAAGTGGTAAACCAGTTATATAAACTTCCTATTATTATGTAGCTGCTATATTAGTGGAATAAATTGTGAAAGTATCTAGGACAGCTTTCCAGACAGAGAACAGGGCAGATATTTCTGACTACATATAAGGAAACTGAATCTCAGGAAGAAAAAGTAATTTGAACCAGATAACAGAGCACAGTGGGGAAAAACTGGCATCTGTATGTAGATTTAATAACTTTATATCCTCATCTTTGTCTGATAGTTTCATAAAAATAAATAACAGTAATCTCATAAACAGACAACCCCAAAGTTTATAAAGAATTGTTTAACAGATTACATTTAATATCATGTGTCTTGAAGGGAAAAGAAAAGGGAAACTCAAGGCAAAACATGGTGGAAAGTAGAAGAGAAAAGAAGGAAAAATGAAAAATAGAAAGAAAGAAAGGAATGAAAGCAAAAGCAAAAGCAGAGCTAGACTCTTTTAATACTCATTTTAATCCCTGTACAGAATAGTTCAATAAGGGGCACCTGGGTGGTTCACTCTGTTAAGCATTCTACTTCAGGTCAGGTTATAATCTTGCAATTCATGAGTTTGAGCCCCATGTTGGGCTCTGTGCTGACAGCTCAGAGCCTGGAGCCTGCTTCCGATTCTGTGTCTCCCTCTCTCTGCCTCTTCCCCACTGTGTCCCTCTGTCTCAAAAAAAATAAAATAAGCATTAAAAAAAAAAAAGTTCAATGAATGTCTTTGTGTGGGGGTAGGGTGAAAGAGACAGACAGATAGTAAGCAAGATTCTCCTTTTCCTTTTATTATTTTCTCCTTTTTTTCTTTATTTTGTAAAGGATTGTGATGGTTAATTTTATGTGTCAACTTGACTGAACTGACACCCAGATACAGCTGGTAAACATTATTTCTAGATGTGTTTGTGAAGGTATTTCTGGAAGAGATTTATATGTGATTCAGTAGACTGAATAAAGATACGTGCCTTCACTAATGTGGGTGGACATCACCCAATCCTTTGGCGCCCTAATATAACAAAAAGGCAAAAGAAGGGCAAATTCCTTCCCTCTTCTTGAGCTGAGATGCCCATCTTCTCCTGTCCCCAGATGTCAGAGCTCTGGGTTCTCAAGCACGGCTTTCAGGTCCTTGGACAGAGTGAATTATATCACCTGCTTTCCCAGTTCTCTAGCTGGCAGATGGTAGATTGAGGGGCTTCTTGCTCTCCAAAACTGACAAAGGAGATTACTATTTTACCTATATCATCTAATCACCTAATCTAATCCAATCTACATATCTCCTATTGGTTCTGTTTCTTTGGAGAACTCTAATACGGGTATTATTTACATAATGTTCATGCTGTTTGGAGCCTCACAACACCTGCAATGCAGGAGAGGGGACCAAGTGACAGAATCTGGCATTACTTAATTTGGTGAATTTGTGTTTGTTTTGGTTTGTTTCTAGCCACAGAATCTTAATCTATTTGGCAATTTATGCATATGACTAATCACTAAAACCAAAATCTGTGAAACTATGCAAGGTGACACCAAGGAGAAGCAAGCAGACACAAAGGCCTTCCAGTCTCTTCTACCTCCAAAGGGGCTCCGAATAGCAGTGTCTGATCTGCCTCAATACCCAACTCTTTGATGCTTTCTCAAAACCAAGAAGAAATTTGATTTCATCTGTCCGTGCAGTGAAATATTCTCCCAGGTGTCCTAACCTCTTGGAAAAAAAAATGCAGAGATTCTGACATTCTGAACATTAGTTTTATTTTCTACTTGGCACAATATGATTTGGAAAGTAGTTATTCAGTGTCCAAGCTGCCTGGAATCTCAAAGGTCATGTAAGACCACATGTTCCCTCCCCCAGCTATATCCTCGCTAACACACACCCTTCTCTATTGCACGTGCACAATCTTGGGCCATGGCACACGACTTCTGGAAGAGAGGATTCCTAGGGTACTTGGAGTCTGAGCATGGCTTATGTTTTGCTTTCGAGGCTTATGTTTAAAAGACGGGCTACTGCACTTTGGGAGAGATAGTACATTTCCCTTTCTAATCAATGTTTCTGACTTCTGTCTTATATCCGTTATGAAGAAATATTTATTCCTTCTATCTGCTCCATCACCCAATCACCAACAGCATTTGGGATGCATGGCCTGCTCAGAAATGAAACCAAATTATTCCTACCAAATTAATCCAGAAATTCCAACCTACTACTAGGATTGTTCACATTGCAGGCTTTATTCTCTTTAATATTATTTATTTATTTATTTATTTGTTTTATTAATGTTTATTTATTTTTGAGACAGAGAGAGACAGAGCATGAACGGGGAAGGGGCAGAGAGAGAGGGAGACACAGAATCGGAAGCAGGCTCTAGGCTCTGAGCCATTAGCCCAGAGCCCGACGTGGGGCTCGAACTCACAGACCGCGAGATCGTGACCTGAGCTGAAGTCAGACGCTTAACCGACTGAGCCACCCAGGCGCCCCTCTTTGATATTTTTTTAGAGATACTTAGGACTCTAAATTTCCAGGTCCCCTTTTCCAATCTGAAGTTGCAACATGAAAGGCTTGAGTTTATAACAAATACCTTTCCTTAAGGATAAAGTGATCTTTTTACCAGGATATTATTCTCATTAGCTTTTGTTAGCTCAGAAAGGGTCCACAGTTCCAAAGTCTCCCAAAGACAGTCATAGTAGAAATTCTATATTTCAAAATCCATTTTAAAAAATGACCAATGGATCTAAAGAGCCAGATACTGTAATATGGATTTAATTTATTTGATAGCTGCTCCTAGGATTTGAATATCAGTTTCAAAACACTTTTAGAACTAGTAAATTAGGCCATTTGGTGAGCTGATTCCTTTCAGCAACTTTTAAATAAGAATAAGAAGAATCTCAATATCTTATGGTCTATGGCTTTGAAAAATGCTTACATTTCATTATTATACTCTTCACTCTCCTTTGCATTTATGAATATTCTAGGAGAAACAGGGCAGAAGTTGGACTTTAAAAAAGTTGATCTCTATTTACATTCAATTTGAATAAGCTTCTATTTAAACAGAGAAAGTAGGTTTCCAATTTTAAAACACTAATGAATAAGAGAAATGAAGATAATGCTATGTTTATTCTATTTGGCGCTAATGTGGAATGCTATGGGAGGTGTTTCTTTGTCATTTTAATCCCAGGAGGCTTTTTTAAACAATCTCTACCACCTGTATTCTGTTTGAGATATAATCATTCAATGTCTACAAACAAGTGATAACATTATTATGCATTTCTGTCCCCTTTCATTCTTTACAAGACTGACAAATATCCCTTTTCTTAGATCCAATAGCTCAGGCTGGGCACCAGTGGACTCATTACCATTCCATTAATAAGCAGATGCCTCCTGAGTGTACAGCTTTTTCAAGCCCTGTCTTTTCTACCTTCCACTGGGTTTTCCCAACAAAAGCCTCACTGGTAGGTATCTCTTTCATTTTACCCTTCCCTTTGAAAAACGAAACAATGGAAACGAAGTCCTGAGATTAGATTGGTGATACCAAAATGATTCTGAGAGCCAGCAACCGTGCTGCCAACCTGAAATGGGGTACTTACATTATTTATGAAAATTAAATGTCACCAATTCTCCCTCTATCAGATAATTTCAGGAGACAGAACCATTTCCGTTGAGGGAGATGGAGTATTTCTAAATGTGCAGCCCCCTTCTCCCCTCCCCATACCAGCTTTCCATAGGTCACTCTGGCTGTATGTCAACTCTTCCTGCCCGGGAAGAAAATAGGTGCACCTGACCATGTTTCAAGTTTCACTGCAAGTCTCAGATCAGGTCTTTTCACAGGGATGTTAAGTATGTTCTAAACCAAAGGGGACCCTTTGCAATGTGAAATCATTAGAAAGTGAACTGTTCTTTTTTTTTTTTTTTTTCTTTTTAAAATTGTGTTTCCCACGGTCTCTTTAGAAGTCAGTTATCAGAGGGAGATTAGCAGGAGTTGAAAGGAAAAGACAGTATCCCTCTGGCTCCCTCATCTATTCATTGCTTTGGTGGCTGGGAAGAAAGGACTCCAATAATGAGAGGAATAAACACAACCCATGTCGTTAGGATTATCAGTGAGAGAATATTGGAACCAGCTATTTAGAATTTAAATTTTAAATTTTAAATGTATTTATTTGAGAGAGAAAAAGCACAAGTAGGGGAGGGGCAGAGAGAGAGAGAGAGAGAGGGAGGGAGGGAGAGAGAGAATACCATGCAGGCTCTACACTGTCAGCAAGGAACCCGTCGTGGGGCTTTATCCCACAAGCTGTGGGATCATGACCTGAGCTGAAACCAAAAATTGGACCCTTAACTGAGCTACCCAGGCACTCCTACTCAGGAATATTTGACTAACATTTACCAAGGAGTCTGAGACTTTTCAAAGTTCCAACTGCTAACTACTGATACATGTATGTATTTCATATCACACTTGCTGTTACATGCTTACCCATCAAAGTTGAGCAATGAAGCATGTTTAAAAACCAGGTATCCTATTACAGGGATCTTTTGGAGGGAATTTTTTGCTTTCTTTTCTATCAAACAAGCCACTCATAGTTATGTCTTTAGCATGTGAAGAAATCCTAGAGTTCTTATGTTTGATCTTCTGATTATAAATCAGGTATCTGGGAACCAAAGAGATTCCCCTAAAGTTAACGTTTTCACACTTTTGGAGAGCAGAAGCAAGGCTATCAGCAAAGCCTGTTTCTGGCCCTTCACCTTTCAAATTTAAGTAGAACTTAAAAACAGCAACAGCCACTCCTTCACCTACCACACAGGAAGAAAACCATGTTTCTACCATCTGAGGACCATATACAAGTTCCAAAGATATTCACCCAATGCTAGATGTTACAATAGGTAATAACTTGTAAAAACAAGCAGGTCATCTAAAAGGTGACTTCTGGTGGAGGAGCTTTAATCAACGGGAAATGAATTCAGGTAGTGACAGAGGTAGGATTAGATTTGATATGGATGGTGCAAAAGATTTATTTATTATCCCTGTATCCTTGTTACACTACCCATTAGTTCACATAGAGTTCATTTTGGGTACTCGTTTATTTTTTTATTTTACCTTTTGGGCACTCGTTTTATTTATTTTTTTATTTTACTTTTTGGATTGTTTGTTTGGCTTGGTTTGTTTTGTATTAGTCAGAATTCTCTAATAGAAGAATATATATACACACCTACAAAATGAGACCTGGGCTGTCATCATGATCTGCCACCTGCATGTTGTAGACCCAGGAAGCCATGGGGTAAGTATAGTCTGACACGGAAGGCTTGAGAAACCAGAGAAGCCAATGGTGTAAATCCCAGTCCAGGGGCAGGAGAAAATTCACATGCCAGATCCAGAAAGCAGGCAGGAAGGGAACAGATCTTCTGTTCCCTGCTTTTTGTTCTGGTCAAGCCCTGAATGCACTGGATGATCCCATCCACATTGAGGAGGGCCGTCTACTTTATTGAATCCGCTAATTAAAATGTTAATGTTATTCAGAAACATCCTCCTAGACACACCCAGAAATAATAGTTAATTTGGTTCAAATTGACCCATAAAATTAACCATCACAACATTTCACTCTAGTCCTAAAACCTCCCAGTAGGTCTCAGGCTCCATCCCAGGGAGGCAGTCCCCAGATCCTTCAGTTTATGTGACAGACAAATTCTTTAAGGCCTTTAAATTATTCTGAGTGAGACATATGCAAGTACACCCATCAACCCTACATCATAGAGGAGTTGTGACAACAATATTATTACCATTATTAGCATTAATATAGCTACTGTTTACTAAGGAAACATCTAATCATCTAATTATTTTAGAAAACAAATGATCTCATCTCTAAAAAAAGGAAACTGGGAAAACGCACAGATACCTGCAAATTAAAAAACACAGGCTTGAACAACTCTTGGGTCAAAGAAGAAACCAGATGAGAAATTAGAAAATATCTCAAGACAAGCGTAAACAGAAACACAATATACCAAAACTTATGGGACACAGCAAAAATCGTACTAGGGAAATTTGCAGTGATAAATGCCTACATTACAAAAGAAGAAAGATTTCAAGTAAACAACCTAATCTTACACTTCAAGAAACTAGAAAAATGTACTAAACTCAAAGTTAGTAAAAGGAAGGAAATAATAAAGACTAGAGCAGAAATAAATGAAACAGAATAGGAAAACAACAGAAAATAGAACAGCGAAACTAAGAACTGGTTGTATGAAAAGATAAAATCTACAAATGCACAACTATACTAAAGAAAGAAATAAGAGAAGATTCAAAAATAAAATCAGAAATTAAAGAGGCATTATAACCAATGCCAAGAAAATAAAAATTCTCATAAAGATAATTATGAACAATTATATACAAAGTGGACAACATAGAAGAAATGGATCAATTCCTAGAAACTTACAAGGTACCAAGACTAAATCAAGAAAAAATAGAACACCTGAACAGACCAATAACAAATAGGGAGACTTAATCTGTAATTAAAATTTCCCAACAGGGGTGCCTGTGTGGCACAGTCAGTTCAGCATCCGATTTCTGTTCAGGTCATTATCTCATGGTTCCTGAGTTTGGGCCCCACATTGGACTGTGCTGACAGCTCTGAGCCTGGAGCCTGCTTCGAATTCTGTGCCTCCCTCTCTCTGCTCGCCCCCCACTCATGCTTGCTCCCTTGCTCTCTCTCTCAAAAATAAATTAAAAAAAAAACTAAAAATAAATGAAACTTCCCAACAAAAAAGGCCCAGGACCAGATGGTTTCAACAAACATTCAAAGAATTAATATCAACTCTTCTTAAGCCCTTCTAAAAACCAATATAAGACGGAACACCTTGGAAATCATTTTGTGAGGCCAGCATTACCTAGATGCCAAGATGTTTGATATCAGACAAAGACACTATAAGAAACCTTATCTTTGATGAATGTGGATGCAAAAATTCCCAACCAAATATTAGCAAAACAACTTCAACAGTACATTGAAAGAATCATACACCATGATCAAATTGGATTTATCCCCAATGCAAGGGCAGTTTAAAATACATCAATGAATCCATGTGACATACCCTATTAACAGAATGAAGGATAAAAATCACATGACCATCTCAACAGATGCAGTAAAAGACCTTCAGGTAACATTATTATATCTATTTTTATAAATAAGGAAACATAGATAATTAAAATTCACTTCTTTTTTAGTACGTACACCTGGTAGATGTTAGAGCTAAGATTCATTATCAGGCAATTCTGACTCTTGCACATACAACTTCTCTTGCTACCAAATTAGATAAAAGTTTTCTAAAAAGTCATGCAGCTAGATACAGAATACTGAGAATTATCAACGATTAAGAAATGACCATGTCAGAGACTTTGTGCAATTCTTCTTCCTATGAAGAAGTATTCCAATGAGGGGATAATTTATCTCTGAAAAAGCCTGTCTCCCTCTCTCCTTCTCTCTCTCCCTCTCTCTAGCTCTTGCTATCACTCTCTTTTTCCCCAAAAGGCAAAACATGTGAATACTGATAAATATGTCCTCACTTCCTGTTGTAAACTACTTCTACAGCTGAGCATAAAGTGAAAGTGATCACACTTGAGCATTGCAGGTGACAGCACTAAGCCTCAGGACTACAATGATGGTCAATGCCTCATGGACGATACAAGGCTGAGGTTTCATTGTGAGCTTTGAGGAACGGGAAGACAGATATCTGATTCATCACATGTCTACTCATTAACGACAGGAGATTAATGACTTCTACTTTTTAAATTTTTTTAAATTAACATTTTTTATTTATTTTTGAGAGAGACAGAGACAGAGTGTGAGCGGGGAAAGGGCAGAGAGAGAGATACAGAATCTGAAGCAGGCTCCAGGCTCTGAGCTGACAGCACAGAGCCCAACATGGGGCTCGAACTCACGAACCATGAGATCATAACCTGCGCCGAAGTCAATGCTTAACCAACTGAGCCACCCAGGTACCCCTTTTTAAAAACATTTTTTTTTTAATTAATGTTTTTTGTTTATTTTTGAGAGAGACAGAGACAGAATGTGAGCAGGGGAAGGGTAGAGAGAGGGGGAATAATGACTTCTACTTTTCCTAATGCCATTTGTATTTAGAAATTAATACACCATCCACTTAAAAAATTAGTTTTTTTTGGGGCGCCTGGGTGGCGCAGTCGGTTAAGCGTCCGACTTCAGCCAGGTCACGATCTCACCGTCTGTGAGTTCGAGCCCCGCGTCAGGCTCTGGGCTGATGGCTCGGAGCCTGGAGCCTGTTTCCGATTCTGTGTCTCCCTCTCTCTCTGCCCCTCCCCCGTTCATGCTCTGTCTCTCTCTGTCCCAAAAATAAATAAACGTTGAAAAAAAAAAAATTAAAAAAAAAAAAATTAGTTTTTTTTATACATCTTGAATGTCTCCTATGTCTTAGGCTTACTGCATGTGTATTCTAGAGATATAATTCGGGCCTAGCGAATAGAGATATTTTGTTCATGGATGGGCAAATGTCCCCAAATTCTCTATGAGATAAATTTTCGTGAACATTTTTTTAATTGGGAGAAATCAAACTTTTTCACTGGAAGTGATGATGTGGAAAGAGTGACAGCTGGTGACCACTTTGCCATTCCATTTGAGAGCCTGACTAGAGAGGGAGGCCAAACCGTGGAAAGTGTGCCCAAAAGATAGGTTTTGACGAGTTCAATTCTTTAAACAAATTTTTTAGCAGCATGAATTTTGGTTTTCTGTTACTTTTAACTAGAACAATATTGAGCCATATAATTGCTTTTTCATATTGTATTTATGAAAATCAAGGCCCAAAGATGCTGAGGAATATTTTACTTCACATAGCAACTATCTTTCTTAGAAACTGAGTCACCGTTGGGAGTGAAATCACACTGATTTTTAACTCATCTTCTTCCTGTTAATACTTGTCTGTCATTTTTTGGATTCTGTAAATGATTTTTTGAGAGCTTTAAATGAGAGAGAATAGAATTTATTCTTCTTTCCCAAACTGAGGTAATGTCTATTAAAAGCAAAACAAACAAAAATACAAAAACAAAAAACCAAAAACAAAACAAAAACAAAAACTCTACCATTTTCTTTAACTATTCCTTCCTTCTATCTGACACTCATTCAAATGAAAAGAAGAGCCAAGCAGAAATAACTAGTTTTATGAGCTTGAATGGCACTAACCACTTATACAGCATCATTTCTATTACTAATAGCTACCGTATTTTAAGCACTTGGTATATTCTGGGCACTAGGAACATCACATATTTTCTCAATGAGTCTTCAAAGTAACAGATGTGGCAGATCCTATTAATATCCATTAGTATTCTACTTTAAATTAATAAAATAAATCTCAGAGAAGCTAAACATTTTCCCAAAAATCACATGCTAGCAAGTAGGAAACTGTGAATTTAATTCAGCTCTGTCTTTATAATATAGAGTCTGTGTATATAGCCATCCTTACAGAGAGTACACAGGCATTTTTATCTTCCACTCACTCACTTAAATTGCATAAAACACCCTTAATTTCATTTACAGGGGAGAAAGTTATTCATAGCATATTTGCACACAGAAGTATTTTCCCCCACTTCTGTGGGCATGTTTTTTCTTCCACCAATGCGCTGCCCTCTTCCTATTCTCATTAAGGTCTAGGGAAAAAGGGATTTTCCAGTAACATAGATACTCTCTCTCAGGATACTCAATTCATACTTTATTTGTATTGTCTGTATGAGGAGGAAATTTCTTCCCTTCCTCCAATTAATAAGTAGTTTACTTATGACCCGATGCAAACCATAATGGAATGCATGAAAGTGTATAACCCATATTCCATGTTCATAGACACATGGAAAACAAAATAAAAATGGAGATATGTTAACAAGGCCTATAATCATCATTTGTATTGAAACAAATAAGTAAAATGCTGATCATGAAGATGATAACAGTAAGAAAAATATCTACAGCCACAGATCTCATGCACAAAGTGGCTACACATAACAGGACATTAAGCTAACCCAGTTGTACTACGACTTGTATCCCTTTTACTTTGCACAATGACCATTATCTCTTTTATTACCTCTACTAATCACCTCTTCTTTCCAATTTGTCACCTTCCTTCAGTAGGTAAAAGAGGGTTGAAATCCACAGCTGAAGTTTTCGTCAAGACTCATGTCCAGCACTGGTACTTGTTATGCGAAATCATATGAATTAGAACCAAGAGATTTGGGGTTTGCTTCAGATTTAATAAGTTATTCTTTTTATTCCAAGCAGCAATGATTGCTTTCTAAAATCAGGATGCTGATTGCACCCTTTATGCAAAAACTACTACTATCTAAATTTTACAATGAATAGAATAAAAAAAAAGGAAATGAGAAAAAGAGCAGTACAAAAGAGAAGGTTAATACCATTGTTACCAACGAAACCTCTGCCTTCAATACTAGTTCCCTGTTTTGAGATCTTTAGTGTGATAGAGATACAAACTGGTTTCATTTTTATTAAAACTGAATGCATCTTGGGGCGCCTGGGTGGCGCAGTCGGTTAAGCTTCCGACTTCAGCCAGGTCACGATCTCACGGTCCGTGAGTTCGAGCCCCGCGTCAGGCTCTGGGCTGATGGCTCGGAGCCTGGAGCCTGTTTCCGATTCTGTGTCTCCCTCTCTCTCTGCCCCTCCCCCGTTCATGCTCTGTCTCTCTCTGTCCCAAAAATAAAATAAAAACGTTCAAAAAAAAAAAAACTGAATGCATCTTGAGTGCCTAATAAGTGTGAGCAGAGAACTTATGTAGTAGAAACTCAGTAAATGATTACTAACTTAAAAGAGAGAATTCACACTTGTATACAGCTATTACAAGATATATAAGAAGATGAACAGAACAAAATTTCTTCATATGTGGAGAACTTAATATTGTATTAACAGATGACATAGAAGAGATTTAGTTAACCCTTTTGTAAATGACTTAACCATTCATTTGTTTCTATTTTGTTAAAGAGGCAGGGAAAAATTGGAGACAGAAAAACTGTTCAAGTCTCTAGTCATTTAATTTTACGAAAAAATAATCAAAATAGTAACTAAATGTGCATATTAGTAGCAATTTAAAGTATTCTCCATATGTGATTTCTCTTATAAACTTTCCATTCTCAATGTCTCAGGTAAGTATGATGGATGGTAGGAAGAGATTTGATGATTCATACATAATCTTGTAAAAATTATAGACATTAGCTTTAGACCAAATTTCACAGTCTATTATTTCTTTTATATAATTATTAGATTCTGCTTATTTACTGCCATAATTAAAGAAATGCTATTAAAATCAAGTGAATAAGTTTTATACAATGGAAGACTATGCAAAACTGAGAACAAATGAGTCTCATCCTATGGGTGGGACACATCATATGGATGAATCTATCAAAGTATGAACAAAAGAAAGGGAATACAAAGATCATATGTGATTTCCTCTTATTTCATAAATAATAATCTATGGTATAGGAAGTCAGGTTACCTTTGACCTAAGGGGTACTAGGGATACCTCCTGACTGAAGAAGCCATGATACAGGGCTTGTAGGATGCTGGGAATGGTTGATTGATTGGGGTCCTGGTTTAATAAGTTTCTTAATTTTATGAAGGGTCGGCTATTCATCTGGCTGTTCACTTAAAATGTGCAGATATTTTTGTATTTAGTCTATAATTCAACAAAATTTTATTAAAATAATAAATATTAAAGAAATCAAGAATGGTATTAGGCAAATAATTTCCCATCTTCAAAATATGAAAAAAGTCAATTCTAGAAAAACATTAACAGAGATTCCTTGTGCAAATCTTGGTATTGAGTCCTTAAAGAAATATAAACACTTCCTCGGAATAATAATTCCTTAACTAATTTTTTTTTTCAACGTTTATTTATTTTTTGGGGGACAGAGAGAGACAGAGCATGAACAGGGGAGGGGCAGAGAGAGAGGGAGACACAGAATCGGAAACAGGCTCCAGGCTCTGAGCCATCCGCCCAGAGCCCGACGCGGGGCTCGAACTCACGGACCGCGAGATCGTGACCTGGCTGAAGTCGGACGCTTTAACCGACTGCGCCACCCAGGCGCCCCAATAATTCCTTAACTAATTTAACTGACAATTAGTTGAAGCAGAGAAATACTTTACTCTAATAAAGTTTATTTTGTGAGACACTCAGTGCTACCAAAACATGTGCCATTCAACAAAAAATATATTTAATATAAAAATAATTATTTTTGTCTGTAGTACTTACTAAACCAGCAAAAACAGAAAAGGATGGTGATACTCGGGTCAGAATTAGTATGTTTTATTTTTTAGAACTCTCTACAGTTTCTGGGTGTCCTGTTTCTATCTCACAGGAGGGAGGGAGACCCCAAAGTTGAACAATGAAGAGAGTTCCAGAAAAATGAGGATTTCTCTTCTGACTAGGACAGTGCTTACCAAAATGAGTCCTGGGAAGCATTCATATTATAAGAAGTTCATTGGAAAATAAGGAGAAAAAAAATTATTTCATGCTAAAAATAAATTTAAGAGGCATTTGTGTAAAACATTCATCGGTTCTTTGTCCAAGTACATTCAACAAGTGGAGAACGCACATTATTTTGAAGTGTGAGATGGAAGGCTTACCATAGTGAGTTGGGCCATAAAGAATTGTCAATACAGTCCAAGTGTTCTTTGCCTGAAAAAATAGAATTGCATTAGCAATCAGGTAAGAATCTATAGGGGCACTTGGGTGGCTCAGTTTGTTGAGTGTCTGACTTTTGATTTCTGCTCAGGTCATGATCCCATGGTTGTGGGATCCAGCCCTGCATCAGGCTCCGTGCTGCTGAGCATGGAACTAGCTTAAGATTCTTTTTCTCTCCCTATGCCCCTCTCCCTTATGCTCTCTCCCTCTAAAAATAAAAATAAATAAAATATCTATAAACACCTTCCATTCAATTCACAATTAAGCAACACATTTCTAAATATTCCAAAAGTCAAACAAGAAATTTGATGGACATCAGCTGATACATCAAAAGGATAACAGTGAAGACATAATTTCAATATTTGTGGGATACAACTAAAGCAGAGTTTACAGGCGTATTTAAATATCTCAATCTTTGTGTGATAAAATAATTATGTCAATAAATAGGAGAACACAGTAAAAATGTAACAGAATAACAATAGAAAAAGTCAGTAATCCATGTACTGGTTCTTTAAAAAGATTAATAAAATTAATTAGCCTCTATTGATACAGATTAAGAATGCAAAGAAAAAGAGAAAAAATAAAGGAAGAACAGATTACTGGTAACAGGTTTTAAAGACTTGATATCACAACAATCCTGCAGAGAGCATAAAGATAAGAAACTATTATAAACATTGTATACAATAAGCGAATACCTAGGATAAAATGAACAAATTCCTTAAAAAGCAAAATTCACAGGGGCACCTGGGTGGCTTAGTCAGTTAAGCATCCGACTTCAGCTCAGGTCATGAAGTCTCGGCTCATGAGTTCAAGCCCCCACCTCAGGCTCTGTGCTGGCAGCTCAGAGCCTGAAGCCTACTTCAGATTCTGTGTCTGCATCTCTCTCTGCCCCTCCCCTGTTCACAATGTGTCTCACTCTCAAAAATAAACCAACATTAAAAAAATTATAAAAAAAAAAGCAAAATTTACAAAAAGGGACTCAAAAGGAGAGTATTTGAATAGTTCTCTATACAATTAAAAATTGTGAAGGGGTGCTTGAGTGGCTCAGTCTGTTGGGCGTTTGACTTTGGCTCAGGTCATGATCTCATGGTTTGTAGCCCTCCATCGGGCTCTGTGCTGACAGCTCGGAGCCTGGAGCCTGCTTCGGATTCTGTGTCTCCCTCTCTCTCTGCCCCTCCCCTGCTCTCTCTCTCTCTCTCTCTCTCTCTCTCTCTCTCTTCTCTCTCAAAAATAAATAAACATTTAAAAATTTAAAAAAAAACAAAAAATTGTGAATTATTAAAAGCATGCACACTTACAAAAATCTCACAAAAATCCACATTGGAACAGTTTTACTGACAAATTATATCAAACATTTAAGGAGGAAATAATGCTAAATTTACACAAAACAGTTCAAAAAAACCTAAGAGGCAGAATACCATCAAATGCATTCCATAAAGTGAGAATGACCCCAAGTTAAAACCTAACAAAGATATTACAAGAAAATGATATAGAAAAAGATTTCCATGATTGTAGAAACACATATACTTAAAAAATATTAGCAATTTATATGAAATATAATAAATTAGGACTGGTGGGTGGTGGAGAATAATGGCTTCCTAACGATGTCCACTACTAATTCCTAGAAACTTCACAGGTAGGTTACATGGCAGAGGAAAATCAAGGTAGCAGATGGAATTAAGTTTGTTAATCAGTTAGCCTCAGAGTAGTAGGGAGATTATACTGGATTATCTGCATGAGCCCAAAGTAATCATGCAGGTGCTCAAAAGTGGAACAGGGAAGCAGAAGAAAGGGAAATGAAAAAAGGCATCATGAAAGGGATGTGGTCCAATGC
The DNA here is from genome assembly GCF_028749965.1 of Puma concolor. NCBI lineage: Eukaryota > Metazoa > Chordata > Mammalia > Carnivora > Felidae > Puma > Puma concolor. The sequence continues at coordinate 23,427,421 of NC_141681.1, read as the reverse complement.
TGATGACCTGACAAAGTGTCTAGGTCGTAGAAGAAAATTAAATAGAAAGAAAAAGAAAAAAAAGAAAGAGAAAGAAAGAAAAAAAAATTAACTCATGAATGGATTAAAATCTGTGACTTGCATATTTTGAATTAATTTCAGTTTATGGTGATATTAGTCCATTTTTTAAGCTTAAAATTTTTGTTTACTGTGAAACTTAATAAATCTACACTATATAGTTTTATTTTTTTAATTTTATTTAAATCCAAGTCAGTTAATATGTAGTGTAGTAATGGTTTCAGGAGTAGAATATAGTGATTCATCACTTACATATAACACCCAGTGCTCATCCCAACAAGTATCCTCCTTAGTACTGATCACCCATTTACCCATCTCCCCACTCACATCCCCTGCAGCAACTCTTAGTTTTCTGTATTTAAGACTCCATTATGGTTTGCTGCCCTGTTTTTGTTTCATTTTTTGATTTTTTAAAATTTTTTAACATTTATTTATTTTGGGAGAGAGACAGAACACAATCAAGGGGGTGGGCAGGGAGTGAGGGTGACACAGACTCTGAAGCACACTCTATGCTGTGAGCTGTCAGCACAGAGCCTGATGCCAGGTTTGAACTCATGGACCATGAGATCATGACCTGAGCCAAAGTTGGATGCTCAATTGACTGAACCACCCAGGTGTCCCTGTTGCCCTCTGTTTTTATCTGATCTTTCCTTCCCTTCTCCTATGTTCATCTCTTTTGTTTCTTAAATCTCACGAGTGAAATCATATGGTATTTGTCTTTCTCTGATTGACTTATTTCACTTAGCATAATATATTCTAGTTCCAAGCATATTGATGCAAACGGAACGATTTCATTCCTTGTGATCGTTGAGTAATATTCCAGTGTGTGTGTGTGTGTGTGTGTGTGTGTGTGTGTGTGCGCGCGCGCGTGTGCATACACATACACACACACCACATCTTCTTTATCCATTCATCAGTTGATGGATATTTGGGCGCTTTCCATAATTTGACTATTGTTGATAGTACTTCTATAAACATTGGGGTTCTTGTGCCCCTTTGAGTCAGCATTTTGTATCCTTTGGATAAATACCTAGTAGTGCAATTACTGGGTCACAGGGTAGCTCTATTTTTAATTTTTCAAGGAACCTCCCTTCTGTTCTCCAGAGTGGCTACACCAGTTTGCATTCCCACAAGCAATGCAAATGAGTTCCCTTTTCTCCTCATCCTTGCCAACATCTGCTGTTTCCTAAGTTGTTCACTTTTAGCCATTCTGACTGGTGTGAGGTGTTATCTCATTGTGGTTTTGATATGTATTTCCCTGATGAGGAATTAGGCCAAGTATCTTTTCATGTGTCTGTTGGTCATTTGGATATATTATTTGGTAAAGAAAGACATCTTCTGGAAGGATGTCATTTGGAAAGACATCTTCTTCGGATGTCTTTTGCCCATTTCTTCACTGGGTTATTTGGTTTTTGGGTGTTAAGTTTGATAAGTTCCTTATACATTTTTAATGCTAACTCTTTATCTGATATGTCATTTGCAAATATCTTCTCCCATTCTGTCACTGCCTTTTAGTTTTGTGAACTGTTTCCTTCACTATGCAGAAGATTTTTATTTTGATGAGGTCCCAATAGTTCATTTTTGCTTTTGTTTCTGTCGCCTTCAGACACATGTCTAGTAAGAAGGTGCTCTGGCTGAGGTCAAAGAGGTTGTTGCCTGTTTTCTTGTCTAGGATTTTGATGGTTTCCTGTCTTACACTTAGGTCCTTAATCCATTTTGAGTTTATTTTTGAATGTGGTGTAAGAAAGCCATCCGGATTCATTTTTCTGGATGTCACTGTCCAGTTTTCCCAACATTATTTGCTTAAGAGACTGTGTTTTTCTACTGGATATTCTTTCCTGTTCTGTTGAAGGTAAGTTTGCCATACATCGTGGGTCCATTTCTGGGCTCTCTATTCTGTTCCACTGACCTATGTGTCTCTTTTTGTGCTAGTACCATACTGTTCTAATGATTATAGCTTTGTAGTACAGCTTGAGATCCGGAATTGGGATGCCTCTGGCTTTGGTTTTCTTTTTCAACATGGCTTTGGCTATACACTATCCAGTTTTGAATAAATGTGAGATGACACAGATTTTAAAAATCTGACACCTTGTCTGAACTGGAACACTATGGGAGATATATCTATCTATCTATCTATCTATCTACATCTATACATAATACATTAGGTCAAAGGAATTTATGTGATAATATAATCACTGTTAACTCCAGAGAGTATCATTTAAAGTGATGGCATAAAAAATTAGTGATAGATTTAAAACATTGGTAGGGTGGCATAGATTACTAAACAGATAAAGGAGGATATTGACATCTTCTGTATTCACGCCCTATGGCAGAAAAATGATAGTTCCAGAGGGAGCTATTGGGGCAAGTGTTTTATTTCACTTCTCCTCAAGGAACTTGGAAATGCAGATTTTCAGAGCCTACTCCAAACTTATTAAACCAGCATCTGCATTTTTACAAGACTGGAAATTTCTATATGCATTACAATTGAGAAAATGCTATCTAGAGAATGAGCATGGCACAAGTGAAATTAGTCAATGATATAGGGTTAGAGTGTGTACATAAACAGATTTTTCTGAACAGATGCCACAATTTGTCACCATCGTATATGTTCAAATATGCCATATATTAACAGCGTAGAACAATTCCTAACTCTGATGTACCAGTTTCTATTTTTTTCTGAAACCTTATTTTGATGAATTAGCATAAACTTGATGAAGGTAAAAAACCGAAAGAAACTAAATGTTTAACACATAGAAGAAAAATTAGGTAAACGTGGGACCTCCCCTACAATAGTTTAGAATTTATCTGATATATACTACCACGAAGATCATAATAATTAAGAAAATATTTGTGATATAAAAATAAATGATAAAAAGCAAATCTATGCATGTGTTATTACCACAAATCAAATCAACATAAAAACTAAGTACATCACAAAGGAACATCTGATAAGTTTATCAAAGGCAGAGTTTATTCCTCTGCCACTAGGAACACTGAGCCATTTTAAAATTTTGTTCTAGTTTGTATAATTTCCTGTTTTCTCTAACCAGATATACTTGTTTTTAAATGAGAAAGTTAATTTGAGGAAGTAGGTTTTTTTTAAATGAAGAAACAAAAGGTTAAATTTGGGGTTCCTTTTGCTGAATATGAATAAACATAGATGCAGTAAAATAGGGCAGAAGAGAGTTCTGAGTTGTCCTAAATTCCATCTCTTGCTGAAAATAGGACAATGAAACAAGACTTCTGACTTGCCCTAAATTTCAGCTCTTTCTGCTAAGTCAGCTTTAACAAAACAGAAGGTGACATTTTTTGACATCTATTTCTGATTGGCACTCATAACAGAGATACTGCCCACCAAAATGCAATTGCCATTAGCTCTTAGAGAGTCATTTCCTTCTCTCAAACTATAAATATGTAGAGGGTTACCTGAGTGTAGCAGGGAAAAGCAGGGGGAGAGGAAGGGATATAGAAACCACTCCAAAGTGTCCACAGTATTTGTGATCTAGCTTTATCTTGAGTAATGGCATGAAGCTAAGAAATAATTCTACGTCCCACCTTTTTTGTTTGTTTTGTTTTTTAAGGAAAGGACTTGCTTTCTAACCTTCATTGAACAGTATCAGTCCAGGCCCTCCTTTTTTTTTAATTTTCATTAATGAACCAAATTCTAAGTTAAATAAAATAGAGATATATGAGCCTATTTTCCACAGAATTTTCCGTGTAGCATTCATTGAGTAAAAGAATTTCTAGCAAATAAGGGCAACTTAAAGAAGCATGACAAGTTCCTTTCAACATTTTTTAGTCTAAATGATATCTTAATTCCGCATGATGTGAAAAGGATATTCACAGAAGATCCCTTTAGCTTGATCAAGTTTACTCTGCATAGCTGTGGAACACCAAATCAGAGGAATTTTACTAAACACATATTGCAAGGTTCATTATTGTAAACACATAGAATACTATTGTGACCACTCTCTGTAAGCTAAAATCTTAGTTTCTCAACAAAAAAAAAATGACAAGGACAACACAAAATTGACATTATCTGCATTTTTTCCCATGTGTCCTTCACTGTGCTTCTAAAAATATTGCATATGTAATCCCTTGCAGACCTTAAGCCATCACAGATAAAATACCTGATTTTTACATTTAGTATATAATTTAAAATATTCCTTTGATTGGTTACTAGAAAAATCTAACATTAATCTGTTTCTAAAACCTACTTTGCACATGCAAAATAACACAACCTAAAGAAACTATGCATTTTTCCCTTTTGTCACATACTTTGTGCACATTGATTTTTAGAGTTAGAAGTAATCTTATAAGGTATTTTATCAGTAATATTTATTTAGTACATTAAGAAAGAACAGGTTAAACCTTCTATCCTAAGGTGAAATATACTCTATTGTCTGCAATATTCCTGAGAATTTCGTTAATAGGTGTGTGAACTAAATCTGTAGCAGATGACTAGTGTCAGCCTTTTGTGACTGTCTCCAGGGACCTCATGGAGGAATCAAAAACATGAAAAACCAGTAACCCATTAAGTAGAGGCATGCAAGCAATATTTTTGAACTATGAAGTATAATATAAATATACTGTGTTAAGATGGTCTAAGGGTATTTCAGGGTCTATGTGGAAATCAGTATGCTTTAATTTTATAACCAAATATATTATACTTTGTGGCATGCAATTATACCTTAAAGAAGTGCTTGGAAGTGCTTATACCCCTCCCCTTCATGCATATAATCCCCTGTCACCAACAAGGTTGGGTGCAGTTCTTTCAGAGGAAGCTGAAATACTGTCTCCTGGGCTATTATCCTTAGCAAGACAGTGAATAAAGCATTTACTCTCCCATTTTGAGGTTGGCTGTGTTTTGTTATTGTTGTTGTTGTTGTTTTTTAACTCAACAGGTTTCTCCCTTACTGGACTGTAAGATCCAAAAATAGGAGGGATGGCTCACCATCGTAATATTTTCACATAATACAGTGCTTGAACATTATTAGGCTGTTAACTTAATAAACTTGAATGAATGAACAGGTTGGTGTTCGTGTTAAAGTCACTCCTTGCAGTGTGGAGTATGGAGTAAGTGCTGATGATGGAAAAGTTCCTCCTTTGAGGAAAATATCATCTCTTTGTGCTGTCCCAACATTGGGTTTATTTCTGAACACCAACTGTAAATTTACATCTAACAGTTTCAGACAGCAAAATGACCAGCAAGTTACATCAATGAGTATCAGAAACAAGTTATCCTCAATGACAGAATTAACAGAGGTGGTATCTGAGGCCAATCACTACTAAATGAAGTGCAATGAAAATTACATCGAAAAATAACTTTCATTTTTTTAGAACAAATGTTAAATCTATCAGTACCAAAAGTAAGTAACACTCTTCTGAATGACTGTTCAGCTTAAGTTAAAGAGAAGCAGTGGGTAAAGTTTTAAAATAGGGTTACGGTCTTGTACGTTCAATATGTGCAAACTCTGGTCTAAGATGCTGGACATATTTCAACATAAAATTACCTAGATTTTTTTCTTTAATTATCTTTCTCATAATCTGTCTTCTCCCTTAGAGATTTAATAAATGAGACGTGTTTAGATCATTTTCTACTCAACAAAAGATTATTTATTATAAATGAAAAACAAGAGCTTCTACCCCCCCCCACCCCCGCAAAGACTCCCTTTGATGGAATTTGATTTGATTTGGGGCGTTCTCTTTCATGGGTTTACCCAGACTTCTGCATCACAGAGTTGTGCTGTGGGGGCTTTGTCCTGCTCAACATAGTTACTTGCCTGTCTTCACTTAATGACTCTCATAAAAACCTCTGAATCAGAGCAAATGGTCTATGTTTCTCCACTGCCCCAATCCTTTGAGCACTTGTTAGGGGCTCATTGATTACTCTGGGAACATTTGCTAAGGGTCTATGGCTTGGGTTCTGAGCAAAAACTTCTCCAAGGAGTTTTGTTTCTCTTTGTTTTCACATTTAAAATGGCATTAAAAATGCTTCAGACATGATCTTGCCTTTGAAATAGAATTCTCTCAAGTTGTGTTTAATATTTCACCATGTGGCTTTCAGAAGCTTCAGACCCTGTGTCTTTAAACATCTTTTGTTCATCTTTGCAGGTACTGGCCTTGTAATACTGAAAGGAAGGTAGGTCTGCTATTTTTGTAATGGAAATATACACCCAGGCTTATTCATTAAGGACAAAAGATTAAGTACACACAGGATATAAGTGCCTCTGACTGAGTTCCTGCGCAGATGCCAGCTAGGAATCTGGCACTCATTTATGTTGTGATTCATTGGCCATAGGGGTCTGTCACACACAGAGATGACAGAATATTAGAGCCAGGAGGAACTGTGGAAGGGTAGAAATTTGCACATTAGTAGTTAGATGAACAGAGTAAATGTATGTTCTTCACCCTTTGTAACTAACCTCTTTTCCTTTTTTTTGGCCCCCCCCCATCCTGCTGTGTTGTTGGGTGTAGAAAAGCAGAAAATTTTAACTTGCTAATTCAAAGTACTCTAGGTGCTTTGATTTCAAAATGTGTTTTTCAAGTAACTTTCTTATAGGTAAATGCTACAATCTTCAGTTTTCTTCTCCTTTCTCTTGCTCTTTTTGAATATAATGTCTGGATGTAAATGCTGGAGAGCTTCAGCGATGTTTAAAAGGGCATTTGGAGGCAAAGTAGAAATTAACCTAGAGCATAAATGGAAATAAACTGACGCTGTGGCTGAGCCTGGCTTGGAGTCCCTGTTAATGACTGTCATCCTGGTGTCATTAATAATGCTGACCCTTTAATCCCAAAATGCCTTTGTTTCAACAATATACAGATACCCAAAACGAGTTACAGAAACTATAGTCCAGGGGCATCTGGGTGGTTCAGTCGGTTGAGCGTCCGGCTTCGGCTCAGGTCATGATCTCGCGGTTTGTGGGTTTGAGCCCCACGTTGGGCTCTGTGCTGACAGCTCAGAGCCTGGAGCCTGCTTCGGATTCTGTGTCTCCTTCTCTCCCTGCCCCTCCCCCACTTGTGCTCTATCTCTCTCTCTCAAAAATAAATAAATGTAAAAAAAATTTTTTTTAATAAAAAAAAATTAAAAAAGAAATACAGTCTATAGCAGAGCAGCTACTTTGTGTACAAAGCACACATTCTGAAATCTAGCATATATATTCTATTTAGTTTATTCCTAATTAAGCCATATTGAGCACTTTACACAAGCTATCCACAGATTTAGGTTCTAGGAGATTTTGACAGTGAACAAAACAGATCAACTTCTGCTGTCATGAAATGTACCTATCAGTGTTGCTGGTTCATAATCCACACTTTGGGAATACTAAGTGAGCTGTCTTATAGGTGATGAAACAAGTCTTCCAAAAAAAAAAAAAGTGACTTATTCAAAGTCAAGTAAAAAGTTAGTGAAAAATCCATAATCAGATCCCAGTTGCCTAACACCTTAAGTATCCTATAATAGGGGTTAGCAAACTACTGTCTATGAACCAAATCTGCCCACTGCCTGCTTCTGTAGGTAAAGTTTTGTTGGAACATGGCTTTTGCCCTACAAAAACAAGAGTTGAGCAGTTGCTGTAGAAGCCACATGGCTCACAAAGCCTAAAATATTTACCATCCATCTCTTTACAGAAAATGTTTGCCAACCGCTGTTTTCTAATAAGGGTATGTCCTCCACCCCTGACAATCTTTCAAGAAGGTAAATCCTGACAATGTAGGTTTGCAGGCATAGGCATTTACCACTGTGTCACCTTGAACAAGTCTATCGACTCCTCTGAGATTCAACTCCCTTATCCATAAATTGGAGATAATTAGTTCACTGTTAGCAGCAAAGATTAAATTAGCTAATGGATGTAAAACAAAGAATTTCTAAATGAAGAGAAGGTGGTTATTAACATTTCTCCCTAAATAGCTACTCTGTGAATTCTAGTGTGTGGAGGTGAAGGTAGAGGGTGAGATTTTGTTTCTCCTCTTTCGGTAACTTAACAACCAATAGCTTCCTGGGAGTTTTGGCACATGATTTTCCAATGTGAAGGTTATATACAACACTCAGGAGTGAGTACAATGAGTCTGGGCTTTAGAGGTGTCTCAGCTCTGCAAGAGATATCTTTTCTTATAAATTTGTGAATCACTGCTATGAGACTTCCAAGTTGTGGGAATGACTTAATGAGAAAAGAGGAATGAAGAGCAATTACATTTCCATTAAGTGGACAACATTACCCTTGATAAGGCTGCTGGAACTGAAACACCCTCCCCTCCCTCAGGTATAGTCTTAGAAGCACAGAACTGATTGATTCATTAAATACGTGTTTGTTTTTGTCTCTGAAATCATCTATTTCCTAAGATTATTCCATGGTCACCAAAGGCTTAATTCCAATTTATAGCGGAATTGTTAAGCTGGCAGAGAGGCTATGAGAAGTTTCAGGAGACGTTGGCTCTCCGCATCCATGAAATAGAAGCAAATTCCAAAAAGTATTTGGAAATTCTCAGTGGGACCCATAGGCCATTTGTAATCCTAGAATCGAAAGAAACAAGGCCACAGACTGCTACAATTCGGTGCAATTCGATCATAAGTAGCATAACAATTAGCTAATACTGATCCAATGCTTTCTATATACCATTATCTGTGCTAAAGATTTTATTAACTGTATCCATCTTTAATATTGTTAGTCATCTGTAGACATAGGCATTACCTGTCTATTACAGCTCATGAAACTGAATCATCAAAAGTTAACTGGATTGCAGGGCACTGCATTACTACTCAACTACAGACGTGGAACTGACATACACAGCAGGTCTTCCTGTTTACAGAGGACACTCTTTGTCAGTATTTCTATTCCATTTCCAGAGTTCTACACATGCTTGCTTAGGATTGCTCTGTGAAAATTTTTCTGACAATAGTAAGATTTTTACTTTACTCCTACTTTTACCCAAATAATATGACATTATGCCTAATGATTATCCCACCCACTTTAAGTGGAACAGAGTTAGCTAGGATTGCAATAATAAACAGAAGCAAAACAAAACACTTTCTCTTGAGGTCACCTTTGGTTTACTGTTGTCCTTTCCATTAGTCATCTTCTGTGCTAATAAAATATTTACCAAAGCTGTTATTTTCATAAAATTCCTAGCGTTTGCTCAGGCTTTTATTGGGATTTGAATAACATCCCAATATTGTACATTATTGATGTTATAAGCACGTGGCAAAAAAAAAGTTTTACATGCAACATCTCATTTAACCTTCAAAACAAATCCTGTGAGTTACTTATTATCATTTCCACTTTCTATGCAAAGAAACAGACTCAGAGAGATTTAATTATATGATCAAATTCATATCACCCCTAAAAGTAGAGTTGGTATTCATGCCAAAATCCATGTAATTTCAAAGTCTATTCTTTTACACCTTTCTTTACAGTTCACTATAAGAGCCTATTTTTTCATTAGCTGTTTAAGGATACTCCATCTTACTCTAATATGCTCTGAAAGATGCTGCTAATCACCTATATCTAAAGGAATGTCTTGTCTCTATTGGTGTGCCTTTCCAGTTTTCTGTCTGCCTTTATTCTGAGTCTGCTGTTGTCACCTTTTTTTTTTTTTTTTTTTTTTTAATTTTTTTTTCAACGTTTATTTATTTTTGGGACAGAGAGAGACAGAGCATGAACGGAGGAGGGGCAGAGAGAGAGGGAGACACAGAATCGGAAACAGGCTCCAGGCTCCGAGCCATCAGCCCAGAGCCTGACGCGGGGCTCGAACTCACGGACCGCGAGATCGTGACCTGGCTGAAGTCGGACGCTTAACCGACTGCGCCACCCAGGCGCCCCATGCTGTTGTCACCTTTAGCTAGCCCCCTTTAACTCCATCTTTCTGGATCATTCTGTCCACAGTAAACTGGAACCTTTTCATTTAGCATCCTTTGTAGGTGGAAATACTAAGCTCTACACTAAGTCTACATTTAAAAATCTCCTCTATCAGACTCAAACACTTTCTGTGAAACACTATTTACTGTCCATCTTAGCTGTTCTATGCAAGATTGTTTGTTTTTAACTTTTCCTATGTTGAGGAGTTCTTCAGGCAAGTTCTCTCCAGAGTAAAGAAGCACCAAAGGCACTCAAACTTCGTCGCCATTGGATGTATGCCAAGGACTATTTTCAAGTGAAGAAGAAGAAACAGAAACAGCTTAGGGTTTGTAGAGTTGGTGTAGTGCCCTTGCTATCGATATATGTATGGATTGGAATCAAAAGGATGTGGATTTGGATCCCAACTATCTTAATTAGAGACCATATGGTCTTGGAGAATTGTTCACTATGACTGAGCCCTAATTCTACTATCTGAGAATAGATCATCTGCACACTTCAGTGAGTCATTTATCCAGTCTGTACTTGCTGAATGTCAACTGTGTGCCACAGTTCTCGTGAAGGTTGAGTGGAGCAACTGGTACAAGGAAAGGCTTATGGCCCGGGATTAACGCGTGAATGAGCTAAGCCAAGAAAAGGTTAAATGCCAACCACCAATCTTGTGGGGGCCTGGGGGATTCCATCCAACCTTCTACATTAGTTCATTTCTTTTAAAGGAAATGGAGTTTAAGAATTCTCATAGGTTCTTCTAGAGCCAAGGAAGGTTAGGGAGCCAAGTACAAGATTTTCTGAGAAGAGAACTACAATACCTGGTCTGATAAAATCTTCTTTTGTGAAGTAATGTAAAAGTTAAATGTCATAAGGCATAATATATTCATCACAGTTAGTTTAGTATGTAACAAATTAATGATAGATTAGAATGCAAACAATCAGAAACTGCTAGAAAAATATGAAGTATATGGCACAAAATTAAGAGGCCCATCAATTGGGAGTCTGTGAAATGTTTCATGAGAGGAATAAGCTGCTAATAGAGATGTGCAAAGTATATTTTAAACTCTCATTGTGGTTTTCACACAAAAATGATGCCAAGATACCGACATTGCCTTAGGGAGAAATGATGTCCGCTCACATATCCCTCTAAGGCAATCTTTAGGCAGGCTGATTTCCCAGCCTTAACACCTGGCTGCTGTGTTCAGGGCACTTCTAGGTAATGTGCTTTTATAGACCAGCACAGAAAACACATGGTTTGAGAGGTCTTGATTTCAAATACTTCTTGATTTCCTCCATACTTACTCCACGTAATTCTAAAAATCCGAGCAAGAAGACACCATTGGGTCCAAGCTTTATTTGACAATAAAAAACAAAAATAAAAACAAAAATAGAGGGTCAAATATGTTACGTGAGAAACAACTTGTCCAAGAGGAGACTGTAGAAAAGTTGTAAATATGTAATGGAAAATGGAACATCCACCATTTTGCAAGCACAGGGCTAGGTGTTGTGAACACATTGCCACATTTGGGTAACACAATGAACCCATGAGTAGATGTTGCTAATTTTGTTTAAGAGAGGAGGGGATTAAAACTTGGGGAATTGAAGTGGCATTCCCTAATAACAAGTAATTAATCTGTAGTCCAAACATACATGTTTGACATCCAAACATCTTTTTTCAGTTCTAACAAGTTGCCTCCCTATTCACATTTATTTTGTTAAAAAAAAAAAAAAAAGAAAACAACAAAAGTCTATGTCATGAATATAATAGGTCTTTAAGAAGTTCTGTATCAAAAACTATCAGAAGCAAACATACTGATGCCTGTTTTTCTTATTAACTAGTTCTTTTGATACAGACATGCAGTCTAAGAAACAGAAACTTTATAACTCACAAGAAGGAAAACAGTCTTTAGACATTTTTTTTTCATTAAGAAGAAACAAAATATGTTAAGAAAATTTAGCCCTCACAATCAGCAACCTGACTGATGATTTCTGGAAATACAGTTTACTATACCTTAGCAAGTTACTGGAAGCTTTACTCTATTACCTAGGACACTGGGAAAGAAATTTTGTACTGTTCCATATTTATTTAGTCGTGATTAATATAGTGTTGAATAATAATTTTTAATTTCCATTTCTTGAATATATTTATTAATTTACCTCCTGCCAATATATGGCTCTGGTTCCTGCTATTTAGAATTTATTCCTGTTCTTCCTAAGTATCATTTGCATAATGGAATGACGAAGTCCATTCACTAGCAGTTGGTTGTGGGGTGTTGGACAGAGAGACTGGGTTGTAATTAGTGGCATCTGGCCTCTGGTTTCATTAGCATGCAAATGGAACTGTTAGAGGCCATGACAGCCTGGTGGTTTCACAACACTCACTAAAATTCGTATCTGCTTTTACAAGTATATCGGGGAATTGCTTTTTATAAAAGAATATATATGTGCGAATGAATTTGATTCTCTTTGCATTCTGGAATCCTAAGGAATTTTTTTGTCATCAAAGCGGAAAAAAAAACCAAAAAACAAAACAAAAAAAAACACTCCCAAACTTTCCTTTCCATTTTTAGGCTGCTAAAATTTAATCCAAGATATTGTTTCTGTCTGGCTTGCTTCCATTCCCCCAGTAAAATCCTTACTCATCTCCCTGTCTTCTTTGTTTTTCCCTAAAGTACCTAGGTTCATCTTTATAAATTGTGGCATTTTTTTTTCTTACTCCAAAACCTAACTCAAGAAATAACAAGGTTCTCTATTCCATATGGCACTATGTCTAGACTCTTCTCCATGGAAGGATCTTCATGATTCTAATATTACTTGGGACCATTGATGATGGATGGATTATAACTGGCGCTAAATGTTGTTGGATGTGTGTTGTATACAAGGAATTGTTTTATCATCATTTCATCTTCTTATGAATTCAATAAATTGGAACTGCCAAAATCTTTACTTTCAGATTAAAAAGAAAACAGAAACAGAGGAGAAGGAAGAAAAAAAAAATAAGGCTTAGAAAGATCCAGTAACTGTTAAAGCCATTCAGTAAGTGAGATGAGCAGAATTTGAATTCAAGCATTTCTGACTGTTGAATCCCATTTTCTTAGCCACTTGTCTCTACCACCTCCTATGATATGTGGAACTATGGTCTGGAAGACAATTCTGAGCCCTGAGGATTCCCCAAACAATAGTGTTTTATCCTTACACAACATCCGAAGGCTCAACATTTGTAAAATTGGTAACAGTGACAATACTGGATATTTTCCTTATTTTATAAATGATGTTTATTTGATTTTTCCATGTCAAAGTAATCTTACTGTTTGTTGTCTCATGGACTAAGATCACTGTTTTCCAAAGAGTGAAGTGTAGAATCTCTGTTTCATGGATTATTATGGGTGTTATATGACAATGCTGTTTCTTGGTCTATTAAGTTTGCAAAAACAGGTTAAACTACATTAGCAGGTTTTCCCTAGAGCAGAATTTCTAAAAGCCTTTTAATATGTTAATGTAAATATACCTAACTTCAAGGGAGGCTCAGAATGTATCTTTTATTTTTTTACCTTGACTGTGAAGTTCTATTTGCCAGCAAGGACAAAACTGCAGACGTTGTGGGTTAAGGACTGTTGGGCGGGCAATACTCTGTTTCTAGTATACCTGTGTGACCCTGAACAATAAATTAAAATTTAGTTTTATATTTCTTAAAGGCCTTTGGGAGCACTTCTTGAATCATACATATTACTTACACTTTGATTCATGGAAGTCACTGAAATTCAGGAGAGTGAAACATGTTTTAAATTGTCATTGTAAAGTTTAAAGACGATAATGCATGCAAAGTTCATAAACTTGTACCTCACATAAAGCAAATACTCAAGAAAGGTTTGTTTAGTTCATATATGACTCACTTTTCAGAACTTTATTCTGTATTTTTTTTTTTGCCTTGTCTATATAGCTAATTTGAAATGCTATAGTTTGGTTAAGAAGGAGACAAAAAAAAATACCATCATCCTTAATAATCATCAGTCATCAGCAGCGAATTAGTAACAGTGGCCTCTGTCTGTTGCTATCAATTACACACATTATTAACGGATTGACAAAAATCTGCCAAGGCATAGATTGTAATAGGAATTGACACCTCAGTTATTGCTGGTGTCAGACATTAATTTTGGAGAGCATAACCATGCTACATTAAAATGCATGTTATGATGGTTTATGGTGCAGGGTAGAAGACCCTTTTTGGAAAGTGGTTTCAGATATAGGTTGAGGGAAACATAAGTACATGTCCAAGAGAAGAGGTGGAAAGGAGACCATGCCCATAAAATGATTACTGACACATGCCAATGTGTGTCTTATAAAGCAAAGATTTGGAGTTGTTGATCCGAACCTTCCTGTTTGTCAAATAAAACCTTGAACACTCTGAATATTATAGCTATTAGAAATAATTTACCTTTAAATTAATAAATCTTAGAAAAAATAAGTATTTACTCATTTAATTCTCAGAGTAAACCTATGAAGCAACTGAATATAAAGAAATTGAGATCAGGTAATTCAAATTACTCTAGTTAAGTTACATTTGGTTGGTAAAAGAGCTAAGAGTTGAACACACCTTTTAGAAAAGCAGATATTTTTCACTACGCCACATTATCTCCCTAGAGTTCCTGAGGTTTAGGAAAAATGGGTGGTGATAAGGGGTCGCAGAAGGGATAATGATGGAAACTCTGAAATGGTGCATAGGTAATGGCTTAACCATAGCCTTCCTAGCGCCCCCCGGGTGCTAAGTACAAGGCGGACTTCAGCATATGTATTAGGAGGCCAACTTCATTTCCCTTCCCAGGGTGGTCAACAATATTGGCTCCATAGTCACATTATATTTTTAATCTGCCATTCTGGCCTGCTAAATGTGTTGTAATTACAACCAGCACTAATGAAGAGTTGGCCTGTGGTGACTCCGCTCCTACCAGCTGTGGCTGGATTCTTGCTCTATTCTCAAATTCTACCACTCTCAGGATCCTCTTGGAGTTGGATATTGCCCTGAGTTTCACACTGGGTTGAATTCATAGATGCAGCAAGGTGAGAGCACATCACTCTCCTATGAAGATTTGGGAATACCTCCAAAATCATAAATATTCCTTCATAAATATCTCAAAAGAAATAATTTTTCATCCCCAGTAAGAAACTAACAAAAAGCAGCAGTGTTCATCAAATATTTATTTTACAGTGAAAAGATGAAAAGGCATCCCAAATACGTATTCTATATATAACCGGGTAAAGCCACGAGTACCCAAGATTCTTGAGCTTCTCAGATACCATTCTAGATTCTCATCTCTGACCTATTTAAACTAGCTCCTTGATTATAATTCTTTGATCTTTCATCCTTTTGTCACAATTTGTCTGCTATTTCTACGCAATCTCTATACAGAACATTAGTTTCTGGTTGTAATGCGTACAAAACTCCTATGCATGACACTGTATTGTTTTAGGCATGTACTATGCCTTTGACTCTTTTATTCATCTGCACTAGTCTGTGGCGGCTGTCATGATAAACACCAAAGACTGGATTGCATAAACAGCAGAAATTTACTTCCTTATAGTTCTAGAAGCTGGAAGCCCAAGATTGAAGTGTTGGTAGGTTTGGTTTCTCCTGAGGATTCTCTTTTTGGCTTTCAGATGGCTATCTTTTTGCTATGTCTTCAAATGGCCTTTTCTCTGTGCATGTGTATCTATGATGTCCCTGCCTCTGCTGACAAAAACATCCAGTCACACTGGATTAGTATCCCACACTTACGCCCACGTTTAATTTTAATGACCTCTTTACAGATCCACTTTCCCCAGTGGTCACACTGGAGGTTAGAACTTGAACATATAAATTTCGAGGTACAGCGCATAAATTCAGTCTAAAACATCATCCAATAGATGTGTAGAGGTTATCATAGTTTATCCCCATCTTAAAGATGAGGAAACTGAGGTTTGGACAGACTTTCTAGCCAGATTAGAAGATAGACCCTTATCTATACTATGTTGAGCTGGAAAACTAAGCAGGGTCTGTGCATCAGGGCCAGCTACAGAAGTATACCACCATAGGTCATGAGAACAAGGAACTGGAGGTGAAGATGAATCTGCAGAGGTCAGTGATAGTGCTAAAGTAGTTTGGAGTAGGGTTTTGAACAACTTCAAGGACCAAAATGCCACCTATCTGGAGCTAGAGCCCAGTCACGATTCTTTGTTTTGTTTTTATGATAAACATTTAATAAGCACATATCGTATGTCAGGCAATAAGTGTGTGTGTGTGTGTGTGTGTGTGTGTGTGTGTGTGCACGCACACACATGTACACAGACACACAGAAAGTTACAGAAAAGTTCTATTTTGTTCTCATTTCCCTGATGAGGTTCAAAACATTTAGCAAGTTGCCAAACAACATAGGTGAGGAACCGGTACTGACCCACTATTTATCTTTTATTTCACAAATTTTGACTTGGTTAACAAAGCTACATGTTGGGCTTGCAGCTTCCATATCCCACTCCCAATTCTCTTTTAAGAACCCAGCAATGTAAGGAAACCTCTCCTGGGCCCCTCTCTGAGAATGAGGTGAAATTCTTCAAATGAAGCAGACAGAGGAACAAAACCGTAATTCTGCAACATCTCTCTCTTTGCATGCAGTTTCACAAGATAAGGTTATAGACTCATCATAATTCCAGATGATTTGTATGCTCATGACATTTGGAGCCTTTTCTACCAGATACTATTACATCAGCCCATCAGAGACATAACAGTGACCATCTCTTATGTACCTGAATATTCTGAAGTCTTTTACTGGTCCAATGCTATCAACCTCTCTCATTTATGTATTCTCAAACTATTAAGACCAAGTTCATTTGGTTTTTCTACATGCCATATTAAGTTCCAGAAACTGAGGTAACCATTTTAAGTGTGTGTGTGTGTGTGTGTGTGTGTGTGTGTGTAATTATGGTGAATACTAAGAATCCTATGAATAGATACTATTACTCTTATTTTACGGAAGAAATTGTGTCTTACAATGACTAATCACTCACATTTTACATAAGCAAGTGGTATTACAGTATTATGATTAAAGTTTTACGACTTTATAGACTGAGATAGATAGATAAGACAGATAGATAGGACTAGTACATACATAATTTCCCTCTGGAAACTATCTGTATGAAACCAAAATTTATCTCAATGATACCCTAAAAACATAGCACCTTCTTATGTGCTTCAGTAAAATTTTGTATCATTCGGAAATTTTTAGTCTTTATTGTGATAAAGGTAGAAGAAACATATCTGTTTCACAAGAGTGTAAACTCTCAACTCTGTTTTTTTATAATCTAACTCAAGAAATGACTTTTATTCTTTTGCCTTCAATTTAGAAGGTATTCGATATTAATAAATATCTGTACAAATCAGTAAACACTGATGATGTGTTTCATCATATATATTTCATCTATAATATAAAATAATTATAAAATATCTATATAAATAAGTGTACTGTTAATATAGTGGCTTAATATATACTAATCTCAGTGCTAAACACTTTATATTACTTAACTCATTTAATTTTTACACTAATTGAATAAGTAGAAACAATAAGCATTCTCATTTTATAGATGAGGAAATTAAAGAACAGAGAAATTAAGGAATTTATCCCAGCGGTCTTGTTGGAGGTTAGAATTAACCTCAGATCCAAATATCAGCACTGATGTTGTTAAGCACTGAGCTATACTAACCTTCAGTAATGGGATACTAAAGTTACAAGACAATGATTAGAGTATCGATTTTATTTATTTTTTTAACTCTTGTGAAAGATTATTTGCACTGATGGTCCTCATTAATGGCATCCCTACTTACCTGTGATTAAAAATTTTTTTTTTAAATGTTTGTTTATTCACTTATTTATTGAAAGAGACAGAGACAGAGCATGAGTGGAGGAGGGGCAGAGACAGAGGGAGACACAGAATCTGAAGCAGGTTCCAGGTTCTGAGATGTCAGCACAGAGCCTGATGCAGGACTCAAATCCACAGATTGTGAGATCATGACCTGAGTGGAAGTCGGACACTTAACCGACTAAACCACCCAGGCACCCCTACTTGTGATTTTGCAGCTCCGAAACACGATTGACAGAGTCTTTGGCCATTAACTGAATTTGGGCCAGTTTTCTTTCTGGACTATTAGAATGCAATGGAAGCGATGGGATGCCTGAGGACTTGAATATTTTACTTTTTCATGAAATGCTTCTAGTGTTGTGATAATTACCCAAGGCTATGCTAATGGGCAATAAGAGATCATACAGAGAAATTCCCAAGGGTAGAAGCTAAGGCCATCTTAGATCATGCCTTGTCTTTAACAGGTGACACAATGCAGATCATACTGGCCACCCTTAGGTGACCATAAACACTGAGAGAAGAACCACCACTTGGCTGACTTTTAGCTTGGGTGCAATAAACGTGGCATGTTTCAAAACCTTTCTTGTAACTGTGGTTTTAGAAAATTGGGTTGAATGAGATTAATAGATCATCACAAGATTTTAAGAGAATTTATTTGGAAAGAAAAGAATCTAGATGGATGAAAAAGAAGTTTAGACGATTCCAACACTTGAATGTCCTCTGGGATTCCAAATTTGTATAGGAAGGAAGAAAGTTGTTCAACTGTCACTACAGATTATTTCTTCAGCATAAACCAAAGATAGTGATGAAAAAAGAAAACTATCTCAGAGAACAGAGCAAAGTACCGAAAGTGTGGGTCCAAGAACCATGGTTATCAGTACACAGGAGATCTAGCCTTATGGAGACGAGCCTAAGCAAAATGCTTTACTTTTAGTGTGTGTGTTTGGGGGTGATGGCTTATGGGCAATATTTGGCCAGTGGGTTTTCAGAATTGGTATGGATTAGTGACGCTATGTGCCTCTGATTCCTCCCTCTCACTTGTAGTTACCCTGTCTCTATGTTATCGAACACTGGTGTGTATGAGCCAGATACTCGCTTTTTTAATTTATAGGTCTCTGAACCAACAGAACTCACCTCCAAGGAACTGCATCATCCAGACCTGGTGTAGATCATAAGGTTTTGTACATCCTGATAATGTAGTTATGTGAGATGTTTGGCGATTTGTGGAGGGGTATATGCACCTTGCGTATCAAAGAGATAGTTTGGGTCAAAGATCAGATCACAGTGAATTCATTGCATTGATGGGTCGAAAGTCAGTTTCCCTAGTTCAACATCCTTTTCCCTGATTTTGTTTTTTACTTACTCTGACTCCTGGCTAACCTTCTGCTATCACTTTTGAGCGTAAACCTGGAGAGATGTGGATACTCTGCTTACTCTCATTCAGGATTGGGCTGACTTGCTTTTGGAGTATTGCCTCCACAAGAAGAAAAATGCCAAATCAGTCTACTGGAAGCTGGAAGACCTCCTGGAGGAGAGCTGAGGGACTCCAGTTACCAGAGAGTCAACCATTAGGCTGTCCTGCATAATCAACCCAAGCCAGACCACCAATGTATGAGGTAACTTAGGCAACACTGGGGAACTACATCGCGGGATACAGCCTAGAATGTTGATGCACAGAATTTTAACTTAGCAAATTGTTATTATCTCAAAACTCTGTATTTTGGGGTGGTTTTATTCCACAGCAATTGTAACTGGTTCAACTCTATGGTTTCTTATCACATGGCTTCAGTTTTCTCATGTGTAATCTGTGGATAAAATCAACTTTAGGTTGTAATTTATATTAGTAAGTTAACATTTAACACTTATGGAACATAGTGGGACCCCAATAAATATTTTTAAGTGAATACAAAAATGGTTAGTATTCTATAAGCTATTCCCCAAAAATTGCATTGTAAATGTTATGTGGTTAGGGTAATTGTGAGGTTTTTCTCTACTCCTCTACTTTGGAGAACAAGAAAATGCCTTTGGGTTCTTTCAAAATAGATTACTCTGCCTCTGTAATGGGTACCTGTGGGACTGATTGAAGAACAATGCCATATTAGGAGTCATAGTGGTTTGGGGAAAGATGGGAAACATTTTCTATTGAGATAAAGATAAAAGAGTCTTTTCTTAGAGAAAGGTGGTAGCTAAGTGCTTTGTAAAAATAACAAAGCAGAATCATTAGTCTAAAGAAAAAATAGCACTGCCAGAAATTATATATTATACCTTTTAAAGGAAAGTAACAAGTCAAAGTCATTGTACCAACCTCATGATGCACTTTTTTTTTTCTAGATAGGTTTACACTAATAATGCTGTCCTTTATGCCGGCTTACTCTTTTTTTTTTCTCCTTTAGAGTCTCTTTTTTTTTCTATATTCAAGTATTGTAATATGTCAAGGACTACAAACTAAGCCTAGACTTCAGTTTTATTTTAAACTAAAGGCATTAATCCTATACCAGGTACAGGTGGGATGAGATATCCTAAGAGACAAAAAGGGCTTACATTTTTACTCACGGTCTAAAGTACATTAGAATACAGAGGAGCCAGGAGTTATTCTATATTGTTGCTGAATAATATAAAGGATGGCTGGGGTGGGAGAGTTTTGGCAGAAATCCAGGATGAGGAATTAAGACAAGTGTAGTAATGAATTGGGATATAATGCCTCAGTTAATACTCCTATTATAAAAGTAATTTAACTCCATTATTCTCAGTTTTCTCATTTGTACCATGGTGAGAAGCAAAGTAAATGCTTTCTAAAGTCACTAAAATTCAAAATTTTGAATGCAACTCCCCTGCCTATACAAACCTTCTCATGCAGGGGGATGTTTAGGCCATGGATGATGGCTGATCCAACTTCCCTAATGTTGAAATAGGAGAGCCAAGGTTAAGGATACAGTGAGGGATTCTATGCAAAATAGTTTTTACAGGTTCTACAGAGTCTGGAGACTCATAGTAACACTCCTAACCTTGCTTACATGCTTTGAACCTGGTAATTATGTTCTTTTTTTTCTCCAACCTTCAGCCAGGCACAGATTATGACACATAGCAGTATATTTGCAAACATTTCTTGAGTGTGTGCTGAAGAATCTCAATGTCTTTTGAAAGGTGCATAAGCAATAAACTCCCAAAGTAGGAGTCTTGCATGTGGGAGAATAGAATGGTACGGTATAGGGACATGGAGAAGAACCTAATAGACCTGCCATGAGGTCTTAAGACACCTTCACAGAAAGAGGCCATCTGAGGTGAGCATTAAAAGATATATAAAAGTATGAAGTACAGAGGAAACAAAAAAATTCAAGAGAAAGAGAACTCTAGTAGTTGACTGACAATACGGGGCTCTCATTGTTTACAATGTCTGGACTTAGGAGTAACTCAGAAATGTAGGCAATAAAATATTTGTTAAATGGACTTGAATTGAAAGACCTCCACCCGCTCCCTGAATTTGAAGGAAGCCCAGATTATCAGGAAAGGATGAAAGTTGGAACCTCTATTGTGACAATGTTCTACAAACTGACTGCAATGTATTGCCTCACCTTTAGTTCTCTTCAGGTTGAGATATTAATGGTGTAAGCAAAATGCAATAGAGGATGTTCCATGAATATTGTGCATAGGAGTTTGCCTGTTTGTGGAAATGTATGTATGTTTTATAATGTATGTATTTTTATTTATGGGTGAATGTTTGAATACTGTGAAGCCCATTTCTGAATTTTTTTGCTGATTTAGTGGCCATGTCTCCAAGATCCAAGTCTCCAAACTAGGCAGACTTTATAGTTCCTTATGGCATGGAGGGCTGATGGTATGACACCAGTATTTGGAATATTACAAATGTGAGTTCAAATTCCCCCTAAGTTTAAGGGAGTCTCAGGGAATAAATGACACTAGCTGCAGATTACATATGCAAATTGAATTTAAAAACTAATTGACTATTAATTGAGAATGGTTCTGTGGCTCAGTAGGTAAGCTTGCATGATCAGTTAGCAAAGCCTATCATAAGCCAATAGAAATCATGTATCTTTTTTCTTTCTTTCTTTTTTTTTCCTAATTGACATTCCATCCCATTCTACCTGATAGTGTCTCAGAACTGAAGAAAAACAGAAGTGGTCCGTATCAAAGGAATAGCACGTCCTCCAAAGTATTTAAATATACACAACTCCCTAATTTTAGATTTATTAAGTGTGTCTTGGGAAACTTTAATCTAATCCCCTTAGATGTTAGCTCAAACAACAGAAACAGTCCATTAAGGCCGCTCCAACTATTCCTGAATCAGGAGTTTCCTAAAATCCAACAGCTCTTCTTCTTTCCTCTGTACTGACAAAGGTAGAAAAATACCATTCTTGTTGTTGTTCTCGTCCCTAAAGCAAATGAAATATGTTTCTGTCCTCCCCACCCTTTCTACTGTAAAAGCTCACAAATAATATGGAATTTAAATGCTACTGTTTCACAGAAAGTTTAATGAAAGTGATTATAATAACTTGGAGTCTTATTTAGAACTAGCTATATGGCTCCGACCATTGGAAATCATTGTAATATTTGTTTCATCTATTCCACTGTGCTGTTGTAAGGTTTATGGAGATAATGGATATAAAATTGTTTGGTATAATGCAGTTTAGATACAAGGAGTTGTTATGCATATATGTATTAATTTTGTATTTATACTTTCCTTTCCAAAAATGATTTTATGTAGCTAGTGCATATTCAGTAAAAAAGAAAGTATCCTATTTAAATCAAAACATAAGAGGACACATTTTAAAAATCTTTTATTTTGCTTCTTTCTAACCCTCCAGTCCTTTATGTGTTCTGAAATTAGCTGAGGACCTGACTTAACTTCTAAGAATTTTGTGTATATTTAGAGCTTTGTTTTGTTAAAACAATTGAGCTAACTCAATTTAGCAGGTCCAGGATTGACACATATTGTCATTTAATTAATATATTTTTCCTCACTAATAATTTAGCTTAGTATATGTTCCCTGTATACCTGGATAGTAAGAAACATGAGGATTATTCCCCGTCAATGACAAAACGTAATTAAAGGGAAATCAGTTGCTTTTAGGAATAATTTCCTTCTTTTAATAGTATGATCCAAAGGTCTCCAACCACTTTTACTTCTCTGTACAACTTTTAGTGTACCAGACCAAATCAAACAGTTTTCCATGATCCAAAAGTCCTTACCACAATTTCAATTCTATTGTAAGACATGTTAAATTTCTTCTGCCCTAAATGTCTTTTACGATTCTCTAAATAAGGAATGTTCCAAGAATCAGCCTCACAACTTCCTGTTTTGAAAGTCTCCCTCATCACTTTAGAATAATTTGTTAAGGTAACAGAAGAGAATAGGTATCAAGCTAACTGAGGGCAAAAACTGTATGGATATATGCCTTTACCTCCATCTCTTGGCACAGGACTGGGATGAGTAGTCATTCAGTCATTCAATCTATGATTAGGGAATGTCTGCAAAGATGAGGAGAATTGGCTCCTATTCCTTTGGGGAAATGCTAATACCAACGGCTTTGTTAGGGAGTAATTCCCTGCTTAGTTAACAACCTGACAGAATCCTGTAGCATCTGCTAGCATCTTACTTCAGAAATGGTGCCAAGGTGATCCTAATAGCACTCCATCATTTGCAACCACTGATTCAACTATCAGGAGTGATTGTTGTGGCTTCATTAAACCCACTGTCAATGAAATCTTGAATGCAACTTTTGAATTTAGGACTTTCCCCTAGCCAGCCACTGTAATCACAGAAGTGGTCATTTGCACTTGAGTGCCATCAACTCTACATTGTTGTTGGAGTGGTACGTTTATTTCAGTGTTGCAGGGTTGAGGGGAGCAAGCAAGACTCATCTTTTGTCACACAGCTGCCCTCAAAAGATACTCTTCCTGAAAAGAATAGAGTGAAAAGAGTTGGGAATTTGTGAAACTACTGATCCTTAAATCTAACACCCCTGTTCCTCTTGCCCCCTCTCCTGTCCTCATGAATTTTCCAAGATCCTGTGGAAGATCATGGGAAGATACTTGCTCAAAGGCAAGCCTGCCATGATTATATTATCTCTACACAAAACACCTAACAGGTCATTCAGTCTTTTATCTCTGAGACAAATGGAAATAAATGAAATATGTCCCCTTGCTACTGATTTGTTTCAAAAATAGGAAAAGGTAAGACAACAGGTACATTATGCAGAGTGTTTCTGAAACAGAACTTTTATAAATTGGTGATTTAGAAAAACGGTGGGTTGCAGACAAGACACAGCATCCTCGGCTGAGCTTTCAGCAACAACAAAAGTGTCTTTTGAGTATACTCTTAAATCAAACTTTTAACAATCTATACCAGGTCTATGCAGAATTGAGTACTTGGAGGCTATGGAATATGTTCCAATGTCTCCTACTTCCACGATATCTAAGATGCTACTTTATCATGCTCATCTTTCACAGGCAGAGTTCAAGCAGACAGAGGTTACACTATATATCCAAATTCATACTAGAAGGGAAGAGGAGAGTCAGTGCTCTTATTGCTTACCAAGAATGACAGGACTATTACCATTATCACCCAGCTATCCCACACTGTTACCTGGTAACAACCACACTGTTTTTGGCCAGCCAGGAAAGTACTCTTACCCTCAGGAAAGGCAAGACTCTTTACTTGCACTAGGAAATAAATCCTAATTGACCTGAATGAGATAATTTCAGTCCTTAATTGCTAATGGTTACTCTAGGGGTAAGCATACGACTCAGTTCCAGGTAATGAGAATTAAATGTAAATCAGAAGAAGGACTTCCCTCCCTGAAGTAAACGATACAGTCCTTAAATCTACCATGTATGTTGGTATGAGGGTGCTTAAACCTATAATAACTGTTGTGTCTATGACATAAGTAACAGATATGCAGTTGGCTTGGGGTCCTTGGATATATTTACGAGCTAACGTAACAGACCTGGAACCACCTACCTACAGATTTCTTGTTAAGTAAGTTAATTAATAGTCTTTACAGCTAAAGCCATCATATTCCCTTTTTTGCAACTGAACATGGAAGTCCATGAGATGACCAAACTGAGGACACAGTCATAAGTAGCACAGAACATAATGTTATTAGACAAAACTCAACTTGTTCCAAAAATGTGGTACCAACCAAAATGAGTGGAAACAACACCAAAGTCTAGCCCCAGAAAGCTTAGATATAGAACTGGAAAACTAGACCATTGTGTAAATCTGGTCTGCTGCCTGTTGTTTTGTTTTTCTTTAATTAAGATTAAAACACAGACATGCCCACTTGTTTATGTTGAACATTTTTGAATAGAATTGAGTAGCTGAGTTGCAGTCCTATGACCCACAAAGACCAAATATGTACTCTGTGGCTCTCTATAGAAAAAGTTTTCCAATTCTTGGGGTCAAGTATCCTATGAGGATTTCAAAGTCTGGGGACAGAGAGAGTCCTAATATATACAAACTATATGGGGAGGTGGAAAAAAAGTATCAAGAAATATTGGGCATCTCCTTGAAGGCATTTGAGTGAGAAAAAAGAAATAGCAGCTACCCTACAATATCATAAAAATGGCTTTGTATCTATGCCCATGACTAACACAACAGCAAATGCTGTGTTTGCATAACTGAATAAAAGAACAAATTCATAGCTCTGCTAGTATTTTACAGAGGCAATTTTTGATATACTTAGCATCTGACTACCCCTTGGCCCTTGGTATTTAGGCAGGTAGCCTACATAAATTAAAGCACATACAGAAGAACTAAGATGAAAATACGTGGTGGGTAGGCAGGTATGGGCTTTAGGTGTTGAGGTTGAGGGAAATGACAGATCGCTGACATACAAAGCTTTATCTTTCTATTTTATCTCATAGATTGCTTTTGGTCCAAAGCCTGACTGATGTTTTACCATTAGCCACCAATATGATTACACACACTTTGTATCTAAAATTGCATTTCCAAAACTAAGCATCATCAAAAATTCACCAAAGGAAGAGATGGTTCATGACAATCCAAGGGCTTCTACACAGAAAGAAAAAACAAACATTTCATTTTTATAAAACTTGCTTTGAGAGCTGAAATTCACATAATGAATTCATAAAGAGACTTTGCTATGATAGGAATAATTTGGCCCTAAAATATGAGCTGCTTTTATTCAGGTAATAATTGGCTGGCAGTATTGAAGTGTGTGTCCCCCTTCTTTCTGCCAATGCTTATAATGTTGCCAAGAAGTAGACAGCCTAATACAGGATGTCTCATGGCTAAAATTCCACCCTCAGATATCCGAGCCAGGAGACATCATGGCCAATATGAGAACTGTGTCTCTTCACGAATGACTAGAGGCAGGAGTAGAATCTTTCACCTGTACTTGCTCCAACATTTAAACCCAATAATGGAAACAATGACTTTAAAACAAACAGGATCCCAACAAGAGCATTATTTTTAAGGTAAAACCTTCCAAATAGAGAGCAATCTTTACAAAAAAAGTTCTTGTGTATCCCTTCTATTTGGACTTCCTGCTTCTTGCTTCTGTACTAGTCTGGATTATGCTGACCTTTGAAATGTTATCTCCTTAAGTAAGTCTTTCTTCATTGACCTCTCCTAGTCCCAATGAACACCACACTCTCATACTTAGTGCCATATACCTGGCTCTCCTAAATACGTATATTATTAGTTAATGTTTTCTCTCTCCTGAGATGAAGGGACAATTCCTTTTTGTTTATCCCCAGTGTCCATTGCAATGCCTTGAGTTGTCTGTTGAAGAACAAATTTATAAAGGATTATCATGATAAGCTATTTTCCTCAAGACTAATCTTCTTTCTCTGAAATGAAGGTTAATTCCTGACCTACCCTCAAAGCAAAGTGAAAATAAGCGTAGTCATGTGGCTTTGTGGAGCATGATGACCTGGACAAGTGTGGGTTCTACTTTGAGAACACTCATTAGCTAGCTTTGTGATTTTGTACGAAAATATGTAACCTCTCTGTGTATCTTTACTATTCACACTTTTTTTAAAAAGGTAAGAACATTGGATGAAACTGGATAATGTCTATGGTGGATTCTTACATTTAAACTTCTGTAGGGGCACCTGAGTAGCTCAGTCGGTTAAGTGTCCAACTTCAGCTCAGGTCACGATCTCACAATTTGTGAGTTTGAGCCCCACATCACGCTGTGCGCTTACAGTTCAGAGCCTGGAACCTACTTCAGATTCTGTGTCTCCCTCTCTCTCTGCCCCTCCCCTGCTCGTGCTCTGTTTCTCTCTGTCTCTCAGGAATAGAATAGAATAGAATAGAATAGAATAGAATAGAATAGAATAGAATAGAATAGAATAGAATAGAATAGAACAAAACAAAATAAAATACTAAACTTCTGTAAAACTATAAATGTATATGTGTGACAAAAATAAATTTTCTTCTCTTTCCTCTAGAACTCACTTTTTTTCAAATAGTGTCATATTCATTCTGATATTATGCAGACCTATGACCTGAATGATATTGTCAGATATTACCAGGTTATTCTAAAAGAGAAAGGTTGAGTTGAATGTTGTCATTATCCCAAACTTATGTTAGTAAGTTGAAAGTGTAGTGCCCAAAGATGTGACATTTTAAAATATGTATATGTGTAAATGCATGCATAAATATACACATATATACATATAATATATAAACACATACTATATATATGATACTTTATAAAATGCTGAATGCTAATTTCTTTGCAAAATAGGTGTTATTTGAGTTGTGTTTTATTAAATCTGTAAATTAGATGTAGACTTTCATTTTCTTTTTACAGGAACAGATGAAAAACATAGATCTGATACTTTACCACCATTAACACAATTGAATGGCTTTAATTTCTCAATAGTATCATTCAATATTCATTTTTTAATTTCTGCATTTACACATAATATCTCTCTGGAGGCCTCTAACAGATTCTACTGCTGCAGTTTTAATGAGAACTATCAAAGGTTACTATGAGATGATGATCTATACTTAATTCATAGATTTCCCCAGACATTTGTGCAATTCAGTGCTGTTTAGATTCTTTTTTAGTTTTATTGTCTTGAAACATTTATCCCAATTTTAACTGCATCTTTAATCATTATTAGCATAACCCTTTCATTCTTAAAGTTAGTATTTTGAGAATTAATATGGAAAAATTATGGCCTCTTTAGGGAATAGAGTAACTTTCTGAGAAAACATTGAAAAATCATCTATGTTCATGAGATGTTTCAAATGTGTTCTTATTAAATATTTTTATGTAATCAAGGAAATTATTTATTTCTCTAAAATCCTATAATTATGGTTTATTATTTTTACATAAATGTATTTATCAGAATAAAACATATCAAGCACTCAGAGGATATACACTTACTGATTGTGCAGGGTGTGGGGGGGGGGGGTCAAAAAAAAACACTGATATGAGAGGTAAAACCGGAATTAAAACCTAAACGAAAATCTAAACTATAATTTTTCAGATGAGTTCTGCGATGATGATGAAGTGGCTTTGCCTTAAAAAAAAGAATATTTTTGTCATATAATACTATTATAAACTTATACATTCAATGAAGATCCAATCAAATAGTGGTAACAAATTCAAGGAATTTTTATTGCTATTGTTGATTTTATTATAGCAGGCATTTATATGAATCATACCACAAGCATTCAAATGAAATAAAGTTTAGAGTAATTAACTGCTATTATAGTCTCACTTAAGATTTTAAATTAAGTGAAACTGTAGACTTCAGTGTACTGAATTGCCTGAAACTTCTTGGACCAAATCCTAGCATCCTTATTAAATACCCCCTTATTCCTTAGTAGATCAATCCTTCTGAGCTTCAGAATAAACCTTGAAATGGAAGAGAGGCCATGTGCAATTATCGTCCCTGGGACAGATATGGAACCTGAGACTCAAAGAGATTTAGAAGAGCATCTCCGGTTGTTCTCCTTGTAAGTGGGAGGATAGCTATATAATGTGCATGAAAGTTTATGTGGAGAGAAATGAAGAAAATAAAGCGAAGGTATGTGTGGAAGGAGAAAAAAGGATTTTTTTGTCTCCCAGATCAATAATGTGAGCTTCCATTTTCTTCACCTGTATATTTTGTATACCTCAAGTGTAGTATTATCTTATTTCCATAATTCACTTCTACCCGAATCCTTTAGTCTTCTACTCAAGACTAACTTCTCATGACACTGCTTGTGCCAACTTGGAAGCCTTAGGTATAAAAACTTCCTTATTTTTTTCCTCACAATTCTTTCCTAGATATTTGACAGACCATTTACATTTTTTATTTTTTTCTCTTCAAAAAATACTTCCTTATTAGGGTCTTTCAAAAAGAGGTGAAAGAAATCCCAGGACTAGTTATTTATTTAAGCCTAGCCAGATTGCCTTAGAGAAGTCATTTTGCTTTCTTCATTCAAAAAATGAAAGGTTTCCACAAGATGTACTCAAAGTTATTATTGGACTCTGATAATCTGAAATTTTTGTACATTAAATCCCAAGTATACAACTCTGAAAAATTTACAAAGTCACTCTGATGTTCCAAATACATCAAAAAAATAAATTTTATCTTTAAGTTTGTCCTATCATTATCTTGTTAAAAATAACTCCCTTCCAGGAAGCTTATCAGCAACATCTTTGTACTTAATACTTAGGTGACTTTGGACACACTAAATGCACTCTTAACTGCTGAACTGACTTGGAAGATGAATCCACACAACACGCAGAGGATATCTGAAGCAGGACTATCAACCTGTGGTTTCTTAAATACTATATGCTTTTATGAAGAAGTCTTCACTTTTGGCCTGGACATAATCAATAGCACATGTAAGGGACAAAGTAGAACTCTGGTTCATACCTCTTATGATGAAGCTATATTTTACCAGAACCGTGGTACTGAACAACCTACATATCCTATTAGTAAAGAGGCTATAGAACTGGCACCCCTTAAATCTCTCTACATATTCTCTGAAATCAATCCTGATTATTCTACATCTCTGTTAGCGCAGTCACCACTAGCTTCTCAGCTTCTTTCCACATCTGTACATCTCCTATCTAATTTTGCTATATCCTGTTTCTATATACTCCAACTCTTTGCCTTTCCCCCTGGCTGTCACACCATGTTATTAGCAAAGCTCTCTATGTTCTCAAGATTCCTCTGTGTCCTTGCTTTAGGTGAAATTTGGGTATATCGACTTCAACTATAACTTCTTAAGTGGTATCTATTTGTATGCAGTTTGCAGGGATGGCATTTATCCTTCTGTTTCTTGATGGAAATTTCTAGAACTTTTCTCTATGTAAAAAAACAAACAAAACTCAGGCTCTCTGAATCACAAGCTATTTTACATATATGTGAATATGTGTGTGTGTGTGTGTGTATGTGTATTATGGTTGACTTCCAAGGACTCTCCAGTTATTTCTCTTTCATCACTGAAATGTGAACAACTAGGTCACTGTTTTTCTACTGTAATGAAAAGAATGAATATGAGTTTTCTAGACTAACATAGCACCTACGTACATTTCAGGCAGATGGTGAAATGAAACCAAAGGCAATGTGGTGGACAGGATAGCACAAGGCAGACAAATGGTTAGCAAATTAATACAACTGAAGTTCAGATGGGGGTTAAAAGTGAGTGATGGGAGACAGGGCTGAAGTCAAAGACAAAAGACTACGCGATGCAAGTTGTCTATTCTCCATAAAGGATTTTTGACTTCACTGTCTATTATAGAGCAAACCATGAAAGATATGAAGCATCAGAAGAACTCTCAAGTTTCTACCTGTTTTCAAATCAGTTATGACTCCCAAGTTCTCCTAAATAGACAAATGCATTTGAAGTGACGCAGAGATTCTGATGCTTCCTCGTTCTAATTCTACCTACTTTTCATACTTGAAGTTCTCATTTGATTTAGCAGTAGGGAATTCTACTTTCAAAAACAAGTAGACTTATATTCACTTTTGGCTTTAAAATCCTGAAATATCAACAGATACTGTGCTGGGTAAGAACATATTTTGATGACAGTGGCTCCTAGCATATTGATGAATGCAGCAGTGGGGTAAGAATATAGTCTGGGACCACAATAATTTAGGCCAAATCTTAAGATATTTTTTTATCTTCTTGGCTTATTCCATTAATACAATCACTAGCGCCTGATAGGTTGTTTTTTTTATCACAATCAGAATATTTCATTCCCTCTGTTACAATTTCAGGTTACATGTTATAAGTCCAACTGTTAGCTGTCTGATTAGTAGTTCTCGTGGCATAAGCAAACACCAAAGTACTCAGTGGCTTAGTCCAATAACTATTTATTAGGTCACAGTCTTCAGATCAACTAGGCAGTTCTTTGGCCTGAGGCAGTAGGAATTATTACCAGTAGTTCTCAACGCACCACACATGTAAATTGCTATCTTGGGACAAGTGTAAACTGGTTTTTCTGATATTGGCTAAACACTCTAAATCCAAAAATGAAAACCGGAATCTGACTTTGTCTCTCATCCTCCAGAAAGTCTAGTCAGGGGCTTGTTCTCATGGCACAGTGGAGACAAAACAGAACCAGAACAAGTTTTCAAGGCCTCATGAGGTCAGCTAGCATGATGTCACATCTGCAACAGTTTTGAAGAAAATCAAGACATAAGTATCCCCAATTCAAATGGGGGAAAAACAGACACTCTTTCTTGATGGGAGAAACAGCAATCTCACACTGTAAAGGGGCTTGACGATAGAAAGTAAAATAAGTGTAGCTACTTCTGCAAACAATCTATCACAGAGGTTATTTTTTAAGGAAACAAATATATGGCTTTACATCTATTATAGGTATCTAGTATAACAAATTGGATTTATAGCCTTCTTTAATATATCACTTTTTCTCAACTGATGACAACAGCAATAATGTTTTGCAGACTCTGAGCACCTCATAAAGAATAAAGTTATACTGACTCTATTTCTTGCTTCCTGCAGGCAATGAAATAGACCCTGTTTTCTTCTCATAATTATAATGCAATTTACTGAGATTGTTTTCCATCCCAAACCTTCCCACTCTTTAAACATGGTCAGATGCCAATTAATTATCTTAATCTTCCCTTTCCCTTTACATCAAACTGAGTTCTAAATTGACATCCTTTCTAGCTGGATGGTTGGAGCTATTCCCTCGGAAAATAAGGCTCGGGTTAATCTAAGTCACTTGAATGCTCTTTTCTCCAATAATCCAGATGGCTTTATTCTGTATTCCTCTGGTAAAATAGAGGTTTTCTTACTGGCTATGGAGGGACAGTGATATTAAGATCAATTCATTCTGAGTTTTATAGGTTTTATGTGATAATTATGCTTCTATCTATTAGTGTTCCTAGCCAACCAGATCTGTCTCCCCAAAGTTATAAAGTCAGTTAAACAAAGCACCATGTTCTACCATATTCATCTAGAGAACCTATCCTTTTAGCCATTATTTGTTCAAGTAAAGCTTAAAAGAGAGGTTTTAACTGATGACATAATATCATTTATCTGTATTGAGTCCCATCTAATAGTTGCACCAGAGAGCTATGCCTTTTTCAAAGATACAAAAGGAAACTTAGGTTTAAATATCCAGCTTTAATCTAGAGACAGTTATTAAAAAGAATTTCTTTTTCCTTTCCAAGACCAGGCAAAATCAGAAATAGTGATTCAAGGATTAAGCATGAGGTTAAGTGGCAGTCACAACGAAACTAAACTCCAAATTAATAGGTAAAATATATTTAGCAACTGTAAAATAAAGAGAATCAGAAAATTCACTAGGACACTTTCTTCCTGCTTCTTTAGACCTTGATGGATATCATGGGCATATTGGGAGAACATTAGGGAATCTGGTTGAGAATAGTGATTTATCCATTGATACCTACTGATAATATACTGAGCACTATAAATTGAGCCATGAACCAAAAATATAAAACCAGTGACCTTGGGAAGGTCAACTTTTAGAAGCAGTTTAGGAGAAGCAG
Source organism: Puma concolor (assembly GCF_028749965.1). Taxonomy (NCBI): domain Eukaryota; kingdom Metazoa; phylum Chordata; class Mammalia; order Carnivora; family Felidae; genus Puma; species Puma concolor. The sequence continues at coordinate 23,394,656 of NC_141681.1, read as the reverse complement.
AAAAACAAACAGGTATGTAAATTCAAGTGATGGTAAGTGTTATGGAAACAATGAAGCAAGGCAAAGATAAAAGTTCTCATACTCTTAGATGGAGTGGCCCAAGAAAGTCTTTTTGTAAAGGTGACAATTGACTACTATAGGTCTATAGGAAGTGAGGCCATGTGGATATCTGGAAAAGTTTTATAAAATATTTTATTTAACTCTAGAAATGGCACTAAGTTTTTAATGAATCACAATGGGGCAGGAATGCAGACATATGTGAAGTATGATACTTGACCAGTATCCCTGGTCTCAAACCACTCCCTTCTCTCACAATGGCAGATAATCAACATTTCTGTAAATCTCTGGATCAGTTATTGGGTGTAGAAAAAACCACACCCAAACTTACTGGGTGAAAACAACAACTATGCTTTTAACCTAATAAGGTTGTGCTTTGCTGTGTAGTTCTTCTGATGTCAGCAGGGCTCTCTAGGTCAGGTGTGAGTCAAATGAGAGGCCTGTTGGTCATTACTGGACTTTCTCAGATCTATGGAACAGTAAGAAGAAGAAATGAACTCTCATTGTCTAGTGGATGACCTAAACTTATTTAAAATTTTTTTAGTGGTTATTTATTTTTGACAAAGTGCGAGTGGGGGAGGAACAGAGAGAGAGAGAGAGAGAGAGAGAGACATCAATTCTGAAACAGGCTCCAGGCTCTGAGCTGTCAGCACAGAACTGGATGTGAGGCTCAAACTCCAACAGTGAGATCATGAGCTGAGGCAAAGTAGGACACTTAACTGACTGAGCCACCAAGACACCCTGACCCAGATTTATTTTAATGGCAGAGGTAAGGGTGAGTGAGAGAGAATGAATATGAATGAGTATGGATGGATGAATGAATGGATGAATGAGGTAGGCAAGGACACTTGAGACTCAAAACTTTTCACAGTGTCACTTACACTGATTCTATTAACAAAACAAGTCATAAGGCCAGACTTAAGAGGTACAGAAATGGGCACTCCTTTTTTAATTTTTTAAAATATTTATTTATTTTTGAGACACAGAGAGACAGAGCATGAACAGAGGAGGGTCAGAGGGAGGGAGACACAGAATCCGAAGCAGGCTGCAGGCTCTGAGCTGTCAGCACAGAGCCAGACGCGGGGCTCGAACTCACGGACTATGAGATCATGACGTGAGGCGAAGTCATCTGACTGAGCCACCTAGATGCCCCATGAAATGGGCACACCTTTTGATGGAACAGGCTGTCAAGCCAGGGAACAAAAGCAAGTGGAACCAGGGAGAAAAATGATTGCAGCCATTTTTTTCTTTTTCTGTTTTTTAAGGTTTTAATTTAATTCCAGTTAGTTAAAATAAAGCTATCCCCCCTCCCCCATAGCTTACCACAACATTGTTTTGATCTTTTGTTTGTTTGTTCAAATAGGGACAAAGATATCTGCCTCTTGGAGTTCTCATTTAAATTATGTGACTTAATTAGTTCATAACTTTTTTTCAAAGCAAAACAAAATTAAACAAAGTACATTTGTTTACTCTCAGTTATTGTTTTAGAAGATCACTTTGGTATGTGTATGGAATTCCCTTCAGTGGGAACTAGTTATGCAATTACTGCCATAATTAAAAGCTCACTGGATTAAGAAAATACTGGCATATTTACAAAAGCTTTTTCACATTTGTTTATTTAAACAGAAATAGTAAGTTAATACTAAGGGAGTTTATCATGCAGAAACGAATAATCAGCAGACATCTCATAGGAGGGTCTCAACACTTTAGAAATAATTACTAATATTTATTAATTTTAATATATTTCAATAGTACTTATTGAATGTGTCTAAAGTTCTAGGCACCGTGAATGAACCGGCCATCAAATTATGAGCAAAGAGACTTACAGGTTGGCCCTTCATGTAACATTTAATGTTTATTAAGCTTTTTTTTTTCATGAATATCAACTTACTTGATCCTGCTAGTAACCATGTAATATATCATTATTAATATTCCCATTAAAAGGGCACCTGTGTAGCTCAGGTGGTAAGCGTCTGACTCTTAATTTTGGCTCATGTCATGATTTCACACTTTGTAAGATAGAGCCCCGCATTGGGCTCTGCACTAACAGAGCAGAGCCTGCTTATCTCTGCTCCTCTCCCGCTCTCACACACACTTTCTCTCTCTCTCTCTCTCTCTCTCTCTCTCTCTCTCTCTCTCAAAATAAATAAATAAACATTAATAAATAATACTCCCATTAAAGGAAACTGTCGCTCTGAGAGGGGACCTAACAAACTTCACCTTTTGTTATGTTCCTTTACTTTGCCATTTGAAAGCTCACAAATATTTTGACTAGATATATCTATATCTATCTATCTATCTATCTATCTATATAATTACATGTTATATATTACATATAAAATATACTGCATGTTATATAAGTCTTTTGAATATATACTGACATTCATAAAACATACATACATCTCTTTTGTTGAAAGGGCTATCATTTCCAGAACTTGGGCTCAGCCATAAAATAAACAATTGGCAGAACTTACATGAAATACAGTCAACAACTCTGAAATTTCTATGTTCCTGGAGAGGAACCAGAACTTCAGTCCTCACCTCCTTACAGCACACGGAAAGACTAGTTTATTTTCACCCATAAAAGCATGAGAGGTCTGTGAGGAGCCCGGGGAAGAGTACAGGGTCCTTGTTTCTTTTTTCTTTTCTTTTTCTTTTTCTTTTTTTTTTAAGCTATCTGAAAAGTGGGGAGAATGTGCATGTAGAAGACATTGTTTTGTAATCTTAGATGTTTTGAGACCTTGGGCAAATTACTCAGAAATTCTGCTTCCTCCCTGAAAAACAGCCAAACTAACTGACATTAAAAATCGTTATTACAGGGGTGCCAAGGTGGCTCAGTCATTTAAGCTTCTGACTTCGGCTCAGTTCATAATCTCACAGTTCATGAGGTCAAGCCCCACATCAGGCTCTATGCTGACAGCTCAGAACCGGAAGCCTGCTTCAGATTCTGTATCTCTCTCTCTCTATCTCTGCCCCTTCCCTGCTCATGCTCTGTCTCTCTCTCTCAAAAATAAGTAAACATGAAAGAAAGAAAGAAAGAAAGAAAGAAAGAAAGAAAGAAAGAAAGAAAGAAAGAAAGAAAGAAAGAAAAGAAAAGAAAAGAAAAGAAAAGAAAAGAAAAGAAAAGAAAATAGTTATTGCATAAGATTCTGTCAGTGACCTACCCAAAGCTCTCCCATTAGGAGGATTTCTTCTCATCACCATCTTTCAGAACCCATCCCCACCCACAGTGGTCACAGAAGGCAGTATCTGTTAACTTTGTGTTAACAGTAACATACCTTGCCACGCCACTTATGAATTAACATCATGATTTTTCTTACCCCTTCTGCTAATGCTAGGTTAACCCTATGAAGCCATAAATGTGAACTTAGATAAAAGTGTCACTATAGGGGTGCCTGGGTGGCTCAGTCACTCAAGAGTCTGACTCTTGATCTCAGCTCAAATCTTGATCTCAGTGTTGTGTGTTCAAGTCCTGCATTGGCCTCTGTACTGGGCATGAAACCTACTTAAATAATAACTTTAGAAAGTGTCAATATAACCCTGGTGGGTAACAGGAAAGTCTAAACTACCAATTTTATAGTTCACTTATGCCCCCCTGGAGCTATTCAAGCCCAAATGAAAATTAATTACTTTCATATGATGATGGATTTCTGCTGTGCCTACTCTGAAGATTTGATGGCAAAAACAGCACCCATTTCAAGAGGAGTTCTAGCTACATGGTCCCTAGATATCTCTGGGTAAGATTCTTGTTCTATTCTTGGAGGTGCCTTTGAATGCTATATAATTCTCTGCTGCAAATTATATGGCCCCTCAACTAGGTGTTGTGAGAGACTAAACTATGTTCCCCCAAAATTTATATGTTCAAGCCCAAAGCCCCATTGTGACTCTATTTGTAGTTAATACCTTTAAGGGAGATAATTAAGGTTAAATGAGGTTGTAAGGACAGGGCCCTAATCCAAGAGGAATGCTCTCCTTATAAGAGAAGAAAGAAACAGCACAGAACTCTCTCTCTAATTTCATGTAAATTACCTACCAAAGCTTGTCAATAACTACTCACAGTGGTGCTTTCCTACAATATACCCAATAAGAACTTCTGGCTTTAATAGTGTGATGACATAACTTGAGACAACATAGCTGAGGTATCATAAGGGAGATGATACCTATGATAATAGGGTGTTACCCTTCACAGTGCAATGCACGATTTACACCAATGGCCATTAAATGGTACTGAGTGTCCAATAGGTATGGGTCCATGAAGTAAGACGTGGAAGGAGAAAAAGTGCTGCTCATTATCATTTCCAGTGACTCAGTTTAGTAACCTGCTCTTCTTGTCCTGACAACACTCGTTTCTGTGGGTCTAGAAGTCCTGGTTCCCAGAAGAAGATACAGAATTCCATCAAACTTAAAGCTATGATAGCCACCTGGTTACTTTAGACTCCTCAAGCCAGTAAACCTAAAGGCAAGAGAAGTAGTTACCAAGTTGGTGGGTCTAAGTGGTCCTGAGTATCACAAGGAGGTAGAGCTGTGGCTACCTTGTGGCAGGTCTAGCTGTAGCAGGAGAGAGTATAACCTTACCCAAAATTATAAGTATTCACAATCCTGGAAAAACCATGATGGAATAGAGCGAGTTGAATCTGATAAGCAAGGGGATCTGAGATACGCAAGGGATGAAGTATAGCAGATGCCATGGGAGTCCTGTCTAGATCTCCTTTCCTGGCCCAGTGCACACATATCTCATTTATGTACATGATGGCTGCTATTAGCTCCTGAATGTGGTCTTTTCTGGAGAGCTGGCTCAAGTGATCAAAGCTTCCTAGCTCAGGAGCTATGCCCCAACCGCAGTAGTAGACTGTATCCAATTACTAATATAGAGTACACATGGTCAGACAACTCCGTGGTACCATCCATGTTCCAGGGTTCCCCATGACACCACTGGCTTCTTCTCAAAGACAAGATTTCCACTAAATCCATATTTCTGCTTCACTTTTCCCTGTCTATTCTTCTTCCTTCACCTCCTTAGAGTTTCTCCTAAGATAATTTTTTTTAAAAAATTGCTTATATAGGAATCTCAATCTCAGGCTCTACTTCTAGGGAATCTGACCCAAGATAGGTCGTTGGTAGTATAAAATGATGTGTGTGGAAGTAACTTCCATCAGGTAGAACTTTTATGCAAATTTACCTAAGGGACCTTTTTCACCTCACCTGTGAATGAATTTTGTGAGTTTGAGGAACATAACAAAGTAAGAGCAGTGCTACCCTACGCATAGTGAGAATGTAAAGAAATATGTTACTAAAAATAATACAAGCTTGGGTTGAAATGTTCCCCTCTGAAACGGTTTAAAAACTTTCATGGAATTATCCTTCTTTAGAGGGTTCAAGCCAGTAGAACTGACTGTTGCAATTCTTTCCACTTTTGCAAGTAAATGTGTGGATTGGACAGAACAGTTTACGGAGGCAGCAGTAAATACATTCTGATTTGGACATACAGTTAATCAAACTCAGCCGAAATGCTAGTTAGCTGAATATACCGCTGTGCCCAATCCTAATGGCACTGGGTGTGCCCTTCATTGACTCAAACCAAATCCTATTTCTATACATCATTTTGTAAACTGTGAAGGTACACATCAAAAATATCTGTGGTTGAAACTACACCTGCGATGAATAAGATGTTCTCCATTGTTTTATGCTGCCTTCTGCTAAGACCCCTGAATTTCCATGAGGAGATGAAGGAAACTGTCTTGATCCCAAGGTAGGTTCTAAGCCAAACCTCTGTGTGTTCCATTGCACTATTGTCTCTTGCAAAGATCAGGCAGACTACAGCCTTTCTTAGAACCTGCAGCTGGCCAGGAGAAGTTTTTCTCTGATGCTAGATTTGGCAGAAGGGGTGGAACTGCTATTATTTTCTCTCTTTCTTGCTTTGAATCTCATTCTCTTACTTTTTTCCCCCTGAGCTGTTCCTTTTGAATGATAATATCCATGACAAAATAATAACAGCACCTGCTATGTAACCACTTTTCTATTCCAGACTTGAAGAAAGTATGTTCTATGGATCCTCTCATGCAATCCTCACAACATTGCTGTAAGCCACTTGTTATAATTACTTATGGATGAGGAAACCATCTCTTGGAGAAGTTAGGCCAATTGCTGCACTTATGTTAGTGAGACTTAATCCTACACAATTTGACATTAGAATCTTTCCTTTAAACTCTTCCCTAGCTCGAGTCTCCTTGGTTATCTCTAAAATAGCTTAAAATAACTCTTAAGTTGTAGTCTTTACAAATTCCAGACCCTATACAGATTTTTTTTGGATTCTCTCTTCATTGATTTAAGTGATATTCACTATTTAATGGCTCTCTTTTTCCTTTCTTACCACTTCTCTAATCATTCCTACTCTGCAACATCTTTTTTTAGCATCTAAGATGTGTTTGATGCTGAACATATGATCATGGGTAAGAGATTTCTCTTGTTCTCAAGATGTGCAAACATGGGTTTCACTGTTTATGTCAGGGGCCTTGCTTTGATTTTGTCATCTGAGAGACTATAAGAGGCTTAACTGGCAAAGGTTTCCATATCATATGAGGTCCTAAGATCCTTTTGAATCTGTGTTGCTTATATTAAAAAGAATTAGCAATTTTCATAGGCCAAACACCTCAAAATTGTTAGTGTTGAAGAGGACAAACCAAGCTTAAATCAAGCTTCCTCTCCTAATGCTTCTTGCAGAAACTATACTTAAAATGTGTGGGACCATTTGCCATTACCAATGGATGCTGTGTTTATCACTCTGAGCTTTTGCTCATCATATTATCAATATTTAGAAAAACTCAATCCCACCCATACCTAAACGGACAGTGTCCTGTTATATGTCTAATACTATTCCCTACCTACCTACCTACCTACCTATCTACCTTTTAGGATTTAGCCCAGGGGGGTTATTCTTACTTATGTATATGTTTTTATGATGTATTCATTCATTGATTATCCCATTAATTTATTATCAAATATTTATCTGGATCTTAATGTAAGCTAGATATTTTGATAGGCATCGGGTTTTGTGCCAACACTAGAATAAGACAAAGGTTTATATTTTTTGTTTGTTTATCCTTTGGGAGTTTACATTCTAATTGGGAAGACAACAAAATATTATATACACATATGTATATAAGGTGTGTGTGTGTGTGTGTGTGCACGCACACGTGTGCAGGTATGTGGAACAATGCAAAGAAAGAGGAATGGAACTAGAGAATGACAGGAATATGAGCGGAGGTCAATTTCAATAAGGCAATCAGGGAAGGCACTATGAACATAGTGAACTGATAGTTGAAGGAATTCATGGTAAATGGCCAAACCCATTCTCCCCCAAGAAAGAGCCATGCATCACCCTTCAGATACCTCCCTGACAGGGACTCTTAGAGAAGAATCTATGGCAACCCCTTTGCCATCTCTGTCATTCCTTGCTTTGTGCTGTTGAGTGTCTGCCAGAACACAAAACCACTCAAATTCCATTATTTTGATGGGGATCCAAATATTGAGAAAAATCAACACTAAATTTGCCTTTAGTGTCTGTGCTCTGCTGACAAGCCATGGTGTGCTGAGTTTGTGGCTACCAGCAGACAGGTTTGGATATTCTGCCCTGTCTACTTCTCTTTAAAAGATATTATAAAGGGCCCCACTACAAGTCTCTGCAATGTTCTTCCTCTTTTCATACTCTGATTTAACTTTGCTTTATTTTCTTCGTTCCTCCCTCCCTCTCTCCCTCCCTAATTTCGAAAAGAACAAATTCATTTCTTTCCTTCCAGTGTACTATGTTTTCATTTCACACAGCGGTTTCTCCTTCTTTGCCTAAGTCTCAATTCCCTCAGGTCAGGGAGGAGAATAGGAGAGGAATCAGATTCCGTGTCTCAGTGTGGTCTGCTTTCTATTAGTGCCATCTCTACAGGTCTGTCAAAAGAAGAGTCCAGGTCCATAGTCTCACTATGCAAGGGAAAGTGACAGCAGTTCCTTATCTCCCCAATTGTTTCTGCAAAGGTATAAGTGTCTGGTTTTGCTTTTTCTCCTGTGAGCATTTAATTCCTCCTCAAATGGCAAAGGCTTCAGTGTACTCCATGGGTCTGTGACTTGGTCTTCACCAAACACCACATGCTCCTACAGTTCTCCCACTGAAAGGCTGAACAATTCATTATCTGCTTGGCCTCTGGAAGCTCTGCCCTCTCCCTGGCTCCTTGCAGATCTCGTTCTAACCCACTGGACAAAATTGCTTCAAGCAGACTCTCTCAGGAGGCGATAGCTTTTCTTTATAAATGTAGTCTGGGTTTTTTTTGTTTGTTTTTGTTTTTTCTAAACCAATAGGCTGGAGGTGTTTAAGAACAAAGGCACAGACCATCCTTGCCGCGGATTTTTTGCAGTTGCTAGCAAATCTTTTATGGCTAGGTAGGGCTACACAGAATTAAAATAAGTGCTGCTTTTTTAAAAAAGGACATTTTCCCAGAAAATTAGAGCAATAAGAGCATAATAATATTGACCTAATTTTGCTTATCATTCCATACTCTGCAGTGTGCCAGTTACTGTGCTAAGTATCTACATACATGTGGTTCACACATGGTTATCAATCCAATGTCAACATTTATGGAGAATGTGTTGTCTTGCCATCTCTATCTTGGTGTGGCTGAGTAGGGAAAACTCGTACCTTTCATGACTACTGCATATCTGTATACTTTTTAAGCTCTACACACTCAGTGGCAGGGTTCTGATTTTATTAAGTATCCTTTTGGATATTCTCAGCATTGCCATAAGTGCAGTCTACAAGAAAGTGTATGGGAAATAGCTATATTTAAAAAAATATCCTGTCAAGAAGGATCTTTAACAGTGTTGTGTAGAAAGTACCCATGGTTTCAAGTTAATGCATAAAGAGGGATCTCTCTTCCACTAAGGCCACAGGAGGCTATTCCTCAAGAATACAAGAACTCCCCCAGCCCAAGGGGGAGAAGGATGTTGCAGATCAGAGATAGTTCTGATTATACCACAAGACGTGACACCCCAAACCTAAAAATAAAATTGTCCTAGAAAGTAGGATATTGCACAGTATTTTAAAGAAGGAAAACCTCAGGGCGCCCAAATGGTTCAATTGGTTGAGCATCTGATTTTGGCTCAGGTCATGATCTCACGGTTCATGGGTTCAAGCCCTGTGCCGGGCTCTGAGCTGACAGATTAGAGCCTGGAGCCTGCTTCGGATTCTGTATCTCCCCCTCTCTCTGACCCTCCCATGCTCATGTTCTGTCTCTGTCAAAAATAAATAAATGTTAAAAAAAAAAGTTAAAGAAGAAAATGTCATAAATATGGGATTAACACCTCTAAAATTTCTCATAAAGTAGCTGCCTTTGAGTTGGATCTTGAGTAGATTTCTCAGCCAACCTGAAATGTTCCCCATATATAATTAGAATAACAAAAAAGAAGATGACTCAGTTCAAGAAGTATTTTGTATTATTAATTTATGATGAAGGATAAAAGTGGTAGAGTGAATGATTAACATAATTTACAAGACTAGAAAAAATTGTGTTTTCAGTTTGTCATTCCTTATTCATTTTCACCATTTTGTACGAAAGAATTAGAAGTTTCTATCAGAACCACAATGAACATTATTTCTACTTTTTTCCTAAAGTTTTTAAAGTTTATTATAGAATATTTATATTTTTCATCTTATAGGATTGTCTATTTCAGCCAATTTTCAACCTATTAAGATTTAATTCAAGAATTGTAATAAATTGATAACTGACAGGGTAGGGTCATACTCTCTAAGTAATGTAATCAAGATTCTTACACCCAGACTGGGAAAAACTAGAAATATATTTGCAGTATCATTCATTCTTAAGTAATGTATATATTTTGTAACTCTATTATTTCTTTTTGGTTATAAAATGCATTATGAAAACCCACTTTCCCTTGTTTCCATTTATCAGCATACAATAATAATGTTTTCTTGGAATATAATGATACTTCATCTTACAATCATTCCTATATTGGAAACCCTTCATTATGGTTACTGGCTTTATAAATAAACCTTCCAGAAGCCAAGGCATAAACAATGGCTATCACTAGTGTTTAAGAATTGAAACCTATGAATTACTTACTTGGAATCCAGAGATTAATCAATATAAAAGCTTATGTCATGACCCCTTCTCTTCCTGCTTTTGAAAATGCTCAGGCTTTGAGATTCTTTTTCTATATATTGTTCATACTTACCATCAAGTAGAGACTTCAAAATTTTGAATCTTTATTAATATTTGCCTTTATATTCTACTTTGCATAAATACATTTTCTAAATACTGCTAGAGAACTATCAAAAGTGTTAAAAATGCCTCAGTAAGTTTTAGTCAGAGTCATCATTTTTTTAATTTTATTTTATTCACACTTATTTATTTTTGAGACACAGAGAGAGAGAGACAGAGCACAAGTTGGGGAGGGGCAGAGAGAGAATGAGATGGAGAATCTGAAGCAGGCTCCAAGCTCCAAGCTGTGAGCACAGAGCCCGATGCGGGGCTAGAACCCATGAACTGTGAGATCATGACCTGACCCGAAGTTGGATGCTTAACCGACTAAGCCACCCAGGCACCCCATTCAGAGTCATTTTTTTATTGAAGAACATTCTTTCTTGATTTATAGTCACTTTTCCACTGTCATCTCCTTATTAGGAAGTTTCCAGGGTTATTGGTTTAACAGAATTGTTTTTATTTATTTTGAGAGACAGTGAGCGAGTGGGGGAGGGGCAGAGAGAGAGGAAGAGAGAGAGAACCCCAAGAAGGCTCCACAGTATCAGCAAGGAGCCCGATGTGGGGCTCAAACTCATGAACCATGAGATCATGACTTGGGCCCAAACCAAGAGTCCGATGCTCAACCGACTGAGCCACCCAGCCACTCCAACATGAGTGTTTTTAAATACACTTGCCAATCTTTGGTAATAATGCATATTATTCAAATGGAAGAGCTTTCCCTCTATCTTTTGAATAGATATATACCAGAATCCGATGATGGGATCATGCCAATCTTTGAGTTGCCCTCATATTTCCTGAAAGTTATTGCCTAACTCAACATTTCATACAGCCTTCCTTATTAACTACTGAGAAAATATGTGATCACTGTTTTTATCACTGTATGCAGTGCCACCTCCTTAATCATATAACCTCTTCTTAACCTTTAATTTTTGCTTAGAATGATTCTAAGATGGAGTGTGTTAAGTGATAAGATTCTTTGGATAAGAAGAAACTATTCTGGAATTGTTAAATGTGTAGGTAAGCCTTTTATGACAATGTTCCCCACAGGAAGAGCCATGGTGCTAGTTATTTCTGCAATTTAGAAAGTTAGTTAGTAGGAAACTACGGTTTTGCTCTGATTAAACAAACAAGTGACACCTTAATACATAAACAAAAGTGTGTGTTATTCTCTATTCTCTCATACCATTTTCCCAATTTTTTCTTTAAACAAACCTGTTGTCAGGTTTAAATGAGCTTTCTTGGTTGAAATCAGCAGTCTTAATTTGCAATTGAAATCCATCCAATTAAACAATAGATTGCCTGGAATTAATGATAATTGAACAATCTAAATTAAATGAGAGAAAATGTGGACAAGCGAAGGGGAAAATAAATGTGGCACAATTTAAGCTTGTAAAGTCACATACATTAAAGAGACCATGGAACCACGTTTCTTGGGAGGACATTTGCCTTCATATACATCCATAAAAGCCTTTGTGGGACCCTGCACTGACCTAAAAAAAATGAATACCGTGGCAGACATTGAAACAACTAGAATTCAGGTAGCAGTAAGTCCTTATCTTTGCAATGAATTTACTTTCTCTTGGTTAATAGGACATGGAAAAATATCCCTATGTTGCCATTAACCACATAAATGTGACAAGAAAGGGATTTTCCACTGCATATAATGTAATATAGTTCCATCAAAGGGTCTAAGTCTCCTTGTTCAGGCATGATACAATAGCTAAGACTCTGGAATTAAGGGCTGTGGTGAAGTTTATATTGATTTGTTGCCAGGGAGAGGGTTGTAATCTAGTTCTTGCATAGGCGCTAAGATATTGGAGAACTGAGAAAAGTTGGTTTTTCAAAAAGGGGTATCTGAATGGCTAGTTAAGACTGTTCCAAGCAATACAAGGCATTTTGTACCTAAAGAAACTGTAATGATCACTTGCAGACGTAGATTAATCCCTTACCCAACACCTGGTTCAGAGACACTGATGATGCCACAAACACACCAAAAGAGAGTACGAGTTTCTTATACAATTGAGGTCTCTGGGAGGAGCATGTAGGCCTTTCAAATAGACTGGAAATGAGAATGGCCAGAGTATTTACTGTGGTTAGATGGTAGAGATGGAGCAAGGACTCTCTGTTATAAGCGAGGGATTTCATGGTTTGACTCTCCTGTTTGTCACAAAGGAGAAGCCAGGATTTCTAACCAGTTTGTCCAGACATAGGAACAGGGAAAAAAGGTTTAAAAGCTGCGAGCAGTCAAACATCCAACCTAAGAAAAAAAAAGAATGGAGACAGACTCTTCACTATAGAGACTGAGTATTGAGAATGAGCCACATCCAAATGGTTATTCCTCCAGTTCTCACGGTCATTCAAACTGAGCTGACCTACTGACACATTTCACTCCAGCTGGTCCATTACCACAATATGTCAAATTGCTGCAAACACAGTTCTAAGTAAAAGTTCAGGTGTCCCCAGCTACTTTGCTCCTCCTCACCCTGACACAGCTGTCTCATTTGCTTCCTATTCCCTTGTCTTCTCTGAATCCAGACTCCTGGCACAGTATCCAGATTCAAAACATATTATGGCAAATGAAGTCTGGCAAAATCCTGGAATCAATACCTGTTGCTCAAATCTCTCTGTTATTTCAGAACCATCATGTGCTCTTACCTGTTCAGCTTTAATATTTTACCCTTACCCTATAACCTTTGTGTGTGGTAAAGACTTCCTACTCCATCCGGATGAGAAATGGTACTTCCTGACCAGGGCATCTCTGTCCTTAGTTGCAAAGTGGAAGATTTGAATATTGAGGTTCCTTCTGCTCCACCATCTCAATTTTCTACTGTGATTATATTTTTATTTCTCTTGCTTCAGTTACCTTCTCTATGATGACTATCCCCCAAATAAATGCATCCCTTCTGAATTCCCTGCAAATAGAAAATGCCTACTTTGTCTACCTAAGCATCCCATAAATTGGGGTCACAAAAACTCTAAATTCAAAACTGAACTCATTCATCATCTGCTCCAAAAATGCTATTTGTCCTCAAACCCATATCAGTGAATAAAGCCAACATTCTCATAATTTCCCAAGCCATAGACTTAGCTGGCTTGCCTGTATCTTCATCCCATATCACAGGAATTCCAATTATGTGGAGCCCAACTTCCAAATAGTTTTTGAACCTATCTAATTATCTCAAAACCCATGGCCATTTCACTAGGTTAGGCTTCCAATATTCCTTCCCTGGATTATCTCAACAGCCATTAATATATACCCCCATCTCAAATGTTTTTCTAAAACATTCGATCTGTATGTACCAGGAGTATCATTATAAAATGCATCTCTGATAATTATTCTCTCCCTAGTAGAATCCTTGGGAGTTTTCCCATTACTCTAAGTATAAAGTCTCAATTTCTTAAGATTATTTATGCTTTCTGTTTTGAGTGCTGCCCCTCTAAAAGGTATGTTAAAGTCCTAACATTGATACCAGTGAATGTGACCCTATTTGGAAATAGGGTGTTTACAGGTATAATCAAGTTAAGATGAGGTCACACTGGATAGGACAGGCCCTAAATCCAATGACAGGTATAAAAAAAAATTTAACATTTATTTATTTTTGAGAGAGAGGCAGAGTGCAAGCAGGGGAGAGGCAGAGAGAGAGGGAGACACAGAATGTGAAGTGGGCTCCAGGCTGTCAGCACAGAGCCCGATGCAGGGATTAAACCCATGAACCCTGAGATCATGAACAAATTTGTATGCTTAACCAACTGAACTACACAACCACCCCAAAAAGTATTTTTATAAAGAGAGGGAGGTTTAGAAACATAGAGAGAGACACCCACAGAGGAAAGGCAGTCATGTGAGGACAGAGGGAGAAGTGGTATGATACACCCACAAAGCAGGAACACCAATGATTGTTGACAAGCATCTGAATCTAGGAAAACGCAAGGAAGGATTCTTTCCTCCACCTTTCCAAGTGATCAAGACCTTCCTCATGCCTTTATTTCATGCTTCTAGCCTTCAATACTGATAGAAGAAATTTCTGTTATTTTAGGGCATCATCCAGTTTGTGTTAATTTGGTATGTCAGCCCTAGAAATAAATATGTTTAGTCAGTGTTATCTAGGTCTTACTTATTTCCATAGCTAAAACTGTCATCATACTCTTATAAATATTCTCCCGGTCTGTCCTGTGCACATACACATTTTATTACTCATATTTAATAGCCTCTATTATTGACATTTCTTCTCATTTTATATACTACTTTATCTGCCTATATTGCCTATGTATTTGTTATATGTGCTTGCCATAGCAAACTACCACACATTTGTTGTCTGCAACATTAGAAATTTATTCTATTATAGTTCAGGAGACCAGAATTTTATCAGTTCCACTGGGACATAGTCAAGAACTCAACAGGGCTTTATTCTCCAGGGAGTCTAAGGGAGAATTTCTTCTTTGCCTCTTCCATCTTTTGGTGATTGCTGGTGTTAACTTTGCTTGTAATTGAATCATACCAATCTCTGCCTCCATTTTCACCTGGCCTTTTTCTTTTCTACATGTATGTCATCTCCTTGTTACTCTCTAGTATAAAGGACATGTGTGGCAGTATTTAGAACCCACCCATATAAGCTAGGATAATCTCATCTCAATACCTTTAATGTAATCCCATCTTCTGGGGCGCCTGGGTGGCTCAGTCGGTTAAGCGTCTGACTTCAGCTCAGGTCACCATCTCACGGTCCATGAGTTCGATCCCGCCCCGCGTCGGGCTCTGGGCTGATGGCTCCGAGCCTGGAGCCTGCTTCTGATTCTGTGTCTCCCTCTCTCTCTGCCCCTCCCCCATTCGTGCTCTGTCTCTCTCAGTCTCAAAAATAAATAAACATTAAAAAAAAATTTAAAAAAAAATGTAATCCCATCTTCTGAACTTTACCAGATAAGGTAACATTCACACAAGTTCCAGGGATCAGAACATGATATCATTAGCACACATTATTCAGATTACATTCTATATTATTCTTGATCCTAGGTCTCTTCCTTTCTCAACTGTGGGCATTTTGACCCCCACAGAACATTGGACAATTTTCGGGGAAATCATTTTTATACTTGGTAAATCTATGTGCATCTGGTATAAAGAAGCCAGGGATTCAGCTAAAAAAAACTACAGTGCACAGGAGACAACCCCACCCTACCCCCACCCATGAGTTATAAGGTCCACATGGCAAGAGTGCTGAGTCTAAGAAACCTTACAGATAAATCAAATTGCATTTCATGCTATTTACTCAGAGATCCTTTGTCCACCAAGATTGATTTAAATGTCCATGATTAATATTTATGGAGCATTTTGTGATTCCTTTATAATAGCATTTATAAAATTATATTGTTATTACCTTTTTAAATGTCCATTTCCCCAAATAGGCTACCATGTCCACAGGCCAAATAGATGCATATCTTTTTTGGCCCTGTATTAACTATCCCTAGCAGGATACTCACATAGAATAAATGATCAATTGATATTTAACAGATGGTGGATGAATTAATTAGAAAAATAATTAATTCAGAGTTTCAAAAATTGGAATTATGGATATAATTTGTCCCAAGTTATTGGATCATTTATATTTCAATGCATTGAACCACATCCATGAGTGGGATAACTGGCATTATGGATTTTACAAATTCCTATCTTCTTGGACACCTCAAACTTCAAATACTCAACTGTAATGACCGGATTCTATTAATTCCCTTAGCTCTATTATTATGTTCATACTGACCAAAGTCCATCAGCTCGAGTGGCCAGTTCTAATCCCAGTTCTTCTCTGACAAGTTTCATTTGATTCTAAAAAAGTCAGTCTCTTGGAACCTCAATTTTATCCTCCAAAATACATAGGAATCTCTCTAGATGATTTCTAGTTAAAGTCACTATATTTCATCGTGACT
Organism: Puma concolor; assembly: GCF_028749965.1. Taxonomy (NCBI): domain Eukaryota; kingdom Metazoa; phylum Chordata; class Mammalia; order Carnivora; family Felidae; genus Puma; species Puma concolor. The sequence continues at coordinate 23,378,418 of NC_141681.1, read as the reverse complement.
TCACCACTATAAAACAATTAGTATATGTTATTGTTATTTAGGAGAAAAATTGATATGGTTTGTCAGAGATTATGACATGCACTTTGTCTCAGGTTCCTCATTCATAAAATGTATTAAGAGACAATATCTAAAGGTCCTTATTATTTCTATCAAGAAATATGCACCTATACAAACATGCAACAGATAATAAGGAACTAAGGAACTTAAGCTAGTTAATTTGAAGAGTTTTGCAAAGGATTATTTCCAAAACATGAGCAGGTTTGAAGGAAGTCAATAAAGGAGAGTGGGGGTTAAATGTCCTAGGGTTAGTAACAGGAAATAAGCTATTTCATTTCTGAAGGCTCAAAGAAAGAGTGGAGACAGTGGTTTTTAGCAGAAACTGGAGAGAAATATGCAAGGAATGGGATTTCTGAACCTGTGGCCATAAGGAAATGGATCAGCTAAACCCTGGTCAGCTGGCAGGGAGGAACCAGGAAAGTACATGTCCTGATCTTAGTCTCCTCTTGCTTTGCATACTTTGTATACATCCCTTTGGTCTAACTCTAACCAAAGGGCAATGGAGTTCACTGATGCTGTCCATAAAATTAAGCCTCCAAGTCACAAAGTGGCTAGCAAATTAGAAAATAACTTAAACAGGTTTTAATGAGAATTATTCCCATTAGACTTACTATTATATAGGAGTTTGGTGAAAATAAAATGTCAGAACAATACTGATTATTTCTCAGAGGTCACAGTGTTTAGACAAACAGCAAAATCATTTGAAAGCATGTTAACCCAGATACGGATAGAAAAGGTTTAATTGCTGTTTATTTTCTTGTCTAGAGAAAGTTATGATTTCACACTCTCTACTAATTACCTTCTTTTAAAAAATACTTTTTAAGCTTATTTATTTATTTATTTTGAGAGAGACAGGGAGAGCATGAGTGGGGGAGGGTCAGAGAGAGAGGGACAGACAGAATCCCAAGCAGGCTCTGCACTTACAGTGCAGAGCCTGACCCAGGGCTTGAACTCACAAACCATTATATCATGACCTGAGCCAAGATCAAGAATTAGATGCTTAACCAAATGAGCCAACCGGTCACTCCTGGTTACCTTTTTAATATAAGGTCTCACTAATCAGAAAAATATCAGACTATTTAATCTGAGTCAGCTTCAGTGAAAGACGAATAATTTGCTGCATTCACCTATATAGGGCTTGGGTGATGAATATTTATCTGCAATTTGTTTCCTGGTAATAAATAGCAGGTATTCATTTCTGATAGGAAAACATCAAAGTCCTCTTGAATTGAGTAATGAGAAATAGATACATATGCACATTTTGCTCTAATTATTTTAAGAGTTTCAGTGGAAGTCTGGGAAATAAAACAGTGACTCAAGGTCAACCTCTAGAGATGAAAGTTATGATGTCTGAGATAAAACAAAACAAAAAAATATTGTGTGATACTTATATCAGATTTGATGTCCAGGAAAAAAAAAAGGCTAAAAATTGTGAAGACAGAGTAAAATAAATTATCCAAAGAGAAAAAAAAATTGCTCAAAAAAAAAAAAAAAAATGAACAGAGCGTCAGTGAGAAGTAGAAAAATCTTAAGTAGTCCAATATATGTGTAATTGGAGAGGAAGGACAGGAAAAAAAAAAAAGCTATTGGCTGACAAATTTCTAACTTGATAAAAACAATAAACCAACAGACAAAAAAAAAAAAAGCTCAACAAAGAAACATGGAGAAAACTGCTTTTAAGGTACAATATCATCAAATTGCTCAATACCAGTAATAACGTGAAATTTTAAATACAATGAGAGAAAAAATACATGGTATCTTAAAGATAAGATGGTAGAAAATTTCTGTCTGGAAACAATGCAGGTGAGAAGAAGAAACATCTTTCAAATATGAAAAATAATGAAAGAAAGTAACTGTCAATCTACAATTCTATACCCATTGAAATCTGTTTCAAAAACAAAGGTGAACAATGCATGGGCGATTCAGTCAGTTAAACATCTGACTCTTGATTTTGGTTCAGGTCATGACCTCACAGTTCCTGAGATCTAGTCCTATATCAGGCACCGAGCTGACTGTGAAGCCTGCTTGAGATTCTCTCTCTATCTGCTCCTCTCCTGCTTGTGCATGCTTGCTTGCTCTTGCATGCATTCTCTCTCTCAAAATAAATACATAAACCTAAAAATAACAAAGGTGAGATATTTTTTCACACATACACAAACTAGAGTTCTTCTGCACTGTAGCAAGTTTTAAAGAAAGTCTTCTGTGAAAAAGGAAAATTATACAACATGGAAATATGGATCTATGCAAAGAATGAAGAGCAAAAGAAATAAAAGACATGGATCTTTTAAATTAAACCTCTAAAAGATAATCAACAGTGTAAACAAAAACAAAAGTAATGCAGTGCTAAGAATAAATACATAATAAAAGAAATGCAATATAGAAATATAAGGAAAGTAATAATATATTTGAAAAAGTAAAGGGTACACAAAGGCCAAGAAAAGAGTAATGAAGGTATATTATTGATAAATTTAATGCTTTAAATGAAGTAGTATGGTATCACTAGAAAGGAGTCTCTGATAATATGTAATATGTGTTAGAAATGTAAACTGACTGGGTGGCTCAGTCAGTTAAGGCGCTGACTTCGGCTCAGGCCATGATCTCACAGCTCGTGGGTTCGAGCCTCGCATCAGGCTCTATGCTGACAGCTCAGATTCTGTGTCTTCCTCCCCCACTCATGCTCTGTCTCTATCTCTCAAAAAAGAATAAACGTAAAAAAAATAAATGTACATTATAAAATTTAAGCAACCACAAAAATAGAGAAAAAATTATGGCTAGTAAGCCAACAAAATTAACAAATTCATAAACACCTGAATTAATCCAGAAGAAGACATAAAAAGAAAAAATAACAAAACACATATCTGGCAAATAGAAAACAAATAGCCAGTTGATAGATATAAACCTGTTGTATAAACAAGCACTTAAATGTAAATGGTTTGAAATGCTCAATTAAAACAAAGAGGTAGTCAGATTGGAGTAAAAAAAGGAAGAACCAATGATATGCTGCCTAAAAGAAAATAAATGTAAGGACACAAAGAAGTTAAATAAATAAATAAATATATAAATAAATATATATGCATGCCATGCTAACACTAATCAAAAGTAAGTTTGAGAGACTATACTTTCAAGTATAGAAACTAATGAGTTGATCTAATACTCAAATGTAAATGTTGTTAGTAGAAAACAGAAACAAATTTGAGAAAGAACAAATTGAGAGAGTAGCCCTGATTTCAAGTTGTGGTTTAAAGCAGCAATAATGAATACAACATGGGATTGTCATTAAAAGACAGTCAAACAGATTAATAGAAAAACAGAATCCGGAAAGAGATCAATACTTAAATGGTCAGCTGACTTTTGACAACAGTATGAATAAATTTTAGTAGAAATAGTTTTTTTCAACAAATTTTTCTGGATATCCACATACAAAAAAAATTGAACTTCAATCCATAACTCACATCATGTATAAAAATAAAAATGGATCATTTATATATAAGGTAAAACATAAAATTATAAAAACAATAAAAGAAAATGCTGGAACAATACTGTGGAATGTGGTGATAAAAGATTTCTTAGAAGTACGGGCACCTGGATGGCTTAGTCAATCATCTGACTTCAGCTCAGGTCCTGATCTCACGGTCTGTGAGTTTGAGCCCCGCGTCGGGCTCTGTGCTGACAGCTCGGAGCCTGGAGCCTGCTTCGGATTCTGTGTCTCCCTGTCTCTCTGGTCTTCCCCTGCTTGTGCTCTGCCTCTCTCCTCAAAAATACACGTTAAAAAAATAATAAGATTTCTTAGTTGTAACAAGAGAAGTTCCATACATAAATGATCAATTTGATAAATTAGAATTTATCGAAAATTAAAAACATCAGCTCTGTTTTCAAGATACTTTTAATGACTATTTCTCAAAGCACTGTATCAGGAATGAAAAAACATAAAATGTGAGAAATTATTTGTCAAACATTTACACACTGGAGGACTTTTGTCCAAAATATGTAAGTAACTTCTAAAACTCAGTAATTAAAAAAAAAACCATTCAATTAAAAATTGGTAAATTATTTAACCATAAGGTTCAGCAAAGTTTTAAGCTTTGAGTACTTTTTTAGTAATTTTTTTTTAATCTTTGGACAGGAGACTGCCTGAGAGCTCTTGTTTCCTGCCCTGTCACCTGCTCCACAACTCAGGGAATTGGGAGAACCAAGTGCTGCATAGAACTCTAAGACCAAATGCCAGACATGGTCCAACTTGGAGGTAATGTTCTTGGCCCACATTTGTAGAGTGAGCATATGTGTTGATATTTTTTTTAACTTTATGTTTTACCTAATAAAGCCAAGCTCCATTTCCCACGCCCTTCTTCTCTGGCTCTAGGGAAGCTCATACAGACGGTGAACATGCTACCCTCCGCTCAAAGAGAGACAAGAGCGCAAGCTGGGGGAAGTGTGGAGAGACAGGGAGACACAGAATCTGAAGCAGGCTCCAGGCTCTGAGGTGTCAGCACAGAACTCCTCTCCGGCTCCAAACCAGCAGATCCAATACCAGGCAGAAACAAGGGAAAGACAGGGCAGGGAGAGAGTTTACTTATATTGTGTTTCGAACACACACACACACACACACACACACACACACACACACACACAGAGTTATTTTCTTTACAAAAGCAAAAAAACAAAACAGGATAGCAACCTTTGAACAATTAAATCTGTTTTATGTTTCACATTGAATCTGTTACACTGCTCAAGAGTTACAATAAGCTCAAAGGAAAGGCTGATAGCAAAGACAACCAACAGAAGACAGACACTTCAATACCATACTGAGTTATGAAAAAGAATGAGAGTATAAAACACATTTATTTCACATGCCAAGTTTGATTCAGCATCATTGGATACACATAGAATCTGGAAAGTCCAATGCAAAATGGATTTCTTGGGCTCTACCATTAAAAACCAGTTGCCAAAAGGTTTACCCTCAAAGAAGGCTTATTTGGGGGGAGAAACTACTTTGGTAAGGTAAGTATAAGAAATAAAAGGAGGAAATTAAAGCAAATTACCACTACATACTACAGAAACATACTGAAGGGCACACATGGTGCAAAGAAAAAGCTCCACTGAGGGTAGGGGTAAAAGTGAAAGTACAATGTAGAACTAGGGCCCTGCTCTAAAGGCCAACAACCTGAGCAAGTGAACAAGCAAACGAAAAATAAATGGGGAAGGGGGAGAAAGGAAGGAAGAAAAGAAACAGAAAAAGACCTTGCCCAGTGTCCTGGGGCCCAGGGGGTACTGTGGTAAGTGAGTTAACAGGTAAAATGACAAATAAGCTCATAGAAAGATAATTAGTATCAGTAGTCATTACAAATACAGATTACAACTATAATGTGGTAATACTCTACATTGATTAGAATGGGTAAAATGGAAAAGACTCACCACACCAAGTTTTGAAGAGGATGTAGAAAAACTAGAAATACCATACAGTTTGATTCGTATTTAATTTTGACACAATTATACCTAATAGATAATAAAGACATTTAACAGTTTAAAATATTTGAATGAATAAAAATAATTTCAGCATTACCTCCTTCCTCTGCTCTATGTTCCTCATTTGCAAAATAAAGCTCTCTACAATATTCTTGAAATGTACTAAGAAACCATAGTGCATATAGATGGGCGACTTGTTCAGGGTAATACAACTAATTAGATATGAATGAAAGATTTCACAGTCATCTAACAATTAGGTCCAGGCTATTTCCACTATTCCTATGGTCTTGCTAGAGTTTGTCTTTGTAGTTTAACAGATGATTATCCTAACAACTTTATTGAGGCATAAATGATATACATTAAAATGTACAGGGGCGCCTGGGTGGCCCACTTGGTTGAGTGTCTGGCTTCGGTTTAGGTCATGATCTTGAGGTTTCTGAGTTGGGGCCCAGCATTGGGCTCTGTGCTGACAGCTCAAAGCCTGGAGCCTGCTTCAGATTCTGTGTCTCCCTCTCTCTCCCTCCACCTCCCCCCGCCCAAGCTCAGTCTCTCTCTGCCTCTCAAAAATGAATAAACACGTTAAGAAGTATTTTTTATAAAGTAAAACTTTCAGGGCACATGAGTGGCTCAGTCGGTTAAGTATCCAACTTTTGGTTGTGACTCAGGTCACGATCTCACAGTTTATGAGTTCAAGCCCCCCATCAGGATACATGCTGACATGTATCCTCTGCAGAGCAGAGGACTGTCTCTCTCCCCTCTTTCTCTCCCCTCCCCTGCTTTCATACATGCATGCTCTCTCTCTCTCTCTCAAAATAAATACACATTTAAAAAGTACAAATTTCAGGGCACCTGGGTGGCTCAGTTGGTTAAGTGTCCCACTTCGTCCAACTTCAGCTCAGGTCATGATGTGATGATGGACCCTGTGCTGACAGCTTAGAGCCTGGAACCTGCTCTGGATTCTGTGTCTCCCTCTGTCTCTGCCCCTTCCCCGCTCATGCTCTCTCTCAAAAAATAAACATTTAGAAAAGTACAAATTTCAAGGGTATAATTAGCATATGTATGCACTTGTGAAACCATCATGATCAAAATAATAAATGTATCTATAACTCCCAAAAGTTTCTGCATCCAAGTTTCTTGGATTTTTACCTGCACAGAATCATATAGAATTTACTTCTTTTTTTTTTTCTGTATTTTTAGCTGGCATAATGATTTTGAGATTAATTCATGTTGTGTATATCAACATTTTTGTCTATCCACAGACAAGGCAGTTCTGTGAATACATGACTATTTTGTATTTGTAGGGTATTCCTCTCTATACACCCAGGTGACTCTCTTGTATAGGTCTCTTTTCTCAGGTGTGTGTGTGTGTGTGTGTGTGTGTGATGCAACTCTAACCTGAAGTGGCACTTGATGAAATATATGGGGAATGAGACTTTTATGAAAAGTAATTCATTTGTGGTAATGAAAGGATGCCTTTCCTAGAGCTTATGGCAAAACACTTTGAGATATTAAGTACGTTGTGAGAGGGCACATAAACAAAATTAAAACACAGACATAAAACGGATGACAACGACTGGGTTAAATGGAATTAGAAAAAAAAAGTATCTTAAAATTTGAAATGTGCTGTGCTGTGTATATCACATGATTCTAAGATAATTAGAATTGCATATTACACTGGAGGTATCTGTTTTCTATAAAACTGTCTGCAACAGATCATTCTGAAACATTATGAACCATATATCCTTTCCAAACCTGCCTATCTATTAAGCCCACAAGTAATGAAATTGAAAATCTACACATGAGGAAACCTTTTAATTATACAGAGTAATACAAACACTAAACCAGAGAATGAATTTAAAAAATCCATTTAGAAATAATGCGGGCTGCCTCTTCGAAGCGAACTCTGAGGCTGTACATTTTCCTGGTAGAGTTCCTTTCTCAATGGTTTGGTTGGTGTTAACAGAATTTTACTTTTTCTCTCTTAAGCTTGTTCTTTTGAATAAAAGAATTCTCATAAGCTTTCTAAGTATACTTTCCTGTCTGTAGTATATTTATAATGCTGACAGCTATCCATCTTATATGAGGTAGACCCTTCAGAACAGAAATAATGTATCATTTTCCAATTTTACTACCATTACCTACTCTCTTTGAAAGAAGGTTGGTGGTTTTGTGTTGCAAATTGGCTCTAGTAAATAGAAAATACAAAAAAAAATATTTTGAGAAATTAAACAGGGCTCCCAACAACTTGAGAAAAAATATACGCAGTATGAAATATATTAGAATATTTATGAATATACATTAGTAACATGACATATACATACTCATCAAAAAAAGTAGACATTTAGAAATATATTCCTCCAAAAAAAATTTCCTTTATACACAAAATTCTGTGTACTTGTTCCACTGCATTTATTTTATTTATATAAGTATATATTTATGTAATATATATACAAACATATATATATATACATGTGTGTGTGTATATATATATGTATATATGTATACACGTATATACATGCATATGTATATACGTGTATACATATATATATATATATATATGTATACACGTATATACATGCATATGTATATATGTGTATACATATATACATTATATATATATATATATATATATATGTATTTCTTTATTAAGGAAGCTCTTCACTACTAGCACAATGACAAACACAAGAGTTTGAACTCCCAACCCAGATCAAGACCTGAACTGACATCAAGAGTCAGATGCGCAACCAACTGAGACACCGAAGCACCCCTTGTTCCAATGTGTTTAAAATACCCTGGTATTCTCCTTGTCTCCCTTTTAACTAAGTTAGAAAATATGTATCAATAAATTTATCACTCAAGAAACAGATAAATGACAACTATAAAATAGCAACAAAAAATATTTTAACAAATTCTCCTAAATGTACAACTTACAACAAAAATGTATGAAGATTGAAGGCAAGACAGGACTGAAGACAACTGAAATAAGAGATCCCAAGACCTTGGTTAGACACAGATTTTCTAAACGTAAGTTTGAGCATATTGAAATATCCATTTAACTATATTTTGATTAAATATATGTGATCTAGGGATATGAGTGGGCCATGAAACAAAAACACTATATTTTAAAATGGAAACTGAGTCACACACTATGGAATAAAAAGAGAATGGTGATTAGAAAAAGAGGGGGTCACAAATATGCAATATTACTTCTTTTAATACTTAATCTTCTCTTCATAAGTGGTCTGTTTATGTTAAGACAAAAGGAGGAACAATAAGCTTCAACATGTATTTATGAACTACATGGGGGAAAAAAAAGCATTCAGATATTGGTCAATAGGCAGCAGAGGACTATTATTTCTAGGAGAAGAAGATTAAAAGAAGAGTGAAACTTGTAATTGTCCAGTTTACTAACTAGAAAGAATTTCCAGCTTTCAGCACAGGGAAGAGAACCCAAATACCACAGTAGAAGAGATTGAATGTAGAATTTAGAAGAAAAGATTAGCTCAAAGTTGAACAAATACTACAGAGGAACTTCTCCAATTTTTTCAGAGATGTGCAGAATTATCCCCTTGATTTCTAAACTGAGTATTTTTCTGCACATACATGTGAGGTAGTTGAGCCTTAAGAAGGAAATACTGCAAGGGAGTAAACAGAAAAATTCACACAGCTTGCACACAGCCAAAAGTTCATGTTTCCACTAGCCAGAGAAGAAAGACCTCCAAATGCAGGCAGCACTGTGCACAGTTCTCATAAGAGTACTGCTCTAGTGGTGAGGTCATAGCTGCTTTAGGCTGCCCTGACTAAATTAAAAGGTCAGATTTAAAAGGACTAAAGTGAATCCAAATAAAAATAAGCAAATTCACAAAGAAAGAACAGGAAGATTTATTTTAAAATATTTCTTTTATTTTTGAGAGAGGGAGAGAACATGTGAGCAAGAGAGGGGCAGAGAAAGAGGGAGACAAGATTGAAGCAGTCTCCAAATTGAGAGCACAGAGCCTGATGTGGGGTTCGAACTCACAAACCCTAAGATCATTACCTGAGCAGAAGCCCACCAGGGCTCAAACTCATGAACTGCGAGATCACGACCTGAGTAGAGAAGTTGGTCACTTAACCAAACGAGCCACCCAAGTGCCCCAAAGAAGAGCAATATTTAAAGAAATATAACAAAATCCAGAAAACAACTCTAAGAAGCAAGAAAATGTAACTCATCCCCAGGAGAAATGACAGTCAATAGAAACAGATCCAAGGTGACAAAGACAGGTGCAACAAGCATATTAAAACACAATAATATTTTCAATATATCAGAATGATAACGGAAATCATGGCAGCTTTAAATGGAATTTCTAGAAATGGAAAGTACATTATCTGAAATGAAAAACAGACTCTATGAGATTAAAAGCAGATTAGATACTGCAGAATAAACATTAATATATTTAGACATTAGAAAGGAAAGTAAATCAAACAAGAGAAAAAAAAAGTTAACAAGTTTGCAGTAAGCAGATGGAAATTTAAATATATCATAAATAACCAAGTAACCATGAATAAAAGTAAATAGACTCAAGAGAGGTTCTCCTCAAGAGAGGAACCGGGGTGGACATCATGAGGTGTTTGTGTAACCGTGAACGTCCTGATGACATGAAGTGTGAACTTAAACATGGAGCCCTGGAATTAATAAACTTTTGAGGAAAAATAAATAACTATTTTTATTCTTTTTCTTTCATGGACACATTGCAATTCACAGATAAATATGTCTGAGTCCCTATCATCTTATTTATAGTTAATATCCGCTTTGATGCAGATAGGAACTCTGTATTAAAAGATAAATGGGCATGCTCAGGCACCTTAATGTTTTCTTCTATGTTCTTTCTGCTAACTGGTGCCATGAAAAAAAGATCTCTTTTACTCAGCTTGTGTAGGAGTGGGGATCAAGAGAACCATGGGCCAAAGAATAAGTGATGTAAACTTTGGCAAATTAACAATCAAAAGATGTAGAGGAAGGCAGGTAAAAGGAATTGTAGTACAAGCTAAATCCCTTATTTTTAATAGCTGAGCCTCAAAATAATCAATGATAACTATATTAACTTACTTCTTCTGCAATGTTTTTGCTTGTGTTACTTTTTGTTTTATTTTAGAAGCCTATTTTGCAGGATGATTACCTGATACGATGACAACAGGCTTCCTAGTATGTCAACAGTTCACTTCATCCTTTCCTTTGTTGTCTAATTTTGCTAAAACCAAATAAAATTACTTTATATAAAATGGTGTATCTAAGTAAATCACTTTAAACGCATATGCATACATATTAATCTATATAAAAACTATCCATCCTTCTATTCCTTCTTCCATCTTTAAATTTACATAGAAAAATATTTGGTTAGGTCTTTTTAATACCTAGTATGTTATTTCTGGTTGGTGAAAGTTGTAGACATTGTGTTTATGTTTCTTTTACAATCTCACTTTATTATTTAATTTCTCGAGATAACCAGCATGCATCATTTTACTTGGAAAACAGTTTATGGCTTAAAATATCATTTAAGATTTATCCAAATTCTCTGGGAGTGAGTTGAGAGTTTATAAATTTTCTGTGGATAAATAAATTTAGAAAGATTTTATATTTGCATAATAAAAATACAAAACTGAATATGTCTAAAGAACATTTTATACCTCTTAATTTCTTTAACTTTTTAAAAAAAATTAATGTTAATGAGAGAGACAGAGAGACAGAGAGACAGAGGAGCTGTCAGCACAGAGCCTGATGTGGGGCTTGAAACCACATGCAAGATCATGACCTGAGCTGAAGTTGGATGCTCAACCCATTGAGCCACCCAAGCGCCCCATAATTTCTTTGCTTTTATCTGAAGGGAATATATTAAACTGGAAAGCAAACACCTCAAGTCATAAATACATTCATTTTTAAAAGCAAAAGGTTAAAAAACAATAAATTACTTGACAATAAGGTAATGGTCAAACAAATGAAGAAACATTAACTGAATGCAATACAATCCACTTGTACTACTTATGAATTGTATAAACCAACATGAAAATGCTTGATAGAATTTTAGAGAGAGTTCAGGAAATAAAATTTTATACATCAAATGTTCACAATTATATAAACATGCCTGAATCACTAGATGAGAACACATCAAAACAACCATTTTCTTGGGATAATTTGGGTTTTTTTTGTTTCTAGTTTTAACTCTTTGGTATTTTAAAAATTTGTTCTGATCGTCATTTTTTTTTTTTGCCATAGAGTAAATATAAAGTATTTTAAAAGTTTGCATATATAAAAATGAGGAGAGAATAATATCTTTCTTCAGTAAATATCTGGTGATCATTCATTTTACAAGTTACTTTGTTATCTCTTTGAAAGGCAGATAAGATCCCTAGGGCTTGTGGGGAATAAAGCAAGAAGTCAATTTCAATAAAAGGAAGGGAGAAGAAACACTTTACAACAAGCCCTTTTAGCCCTTCAAGAGCCTTAGCTCTGCTCCCCTTGTGAACTTATTTAGCAGGGATTTAAGTAAATCTAACCCAATCTTTAGAAAAAACACAGCATGAAATTCTACTGTGTCACTGGTGTCTTTGGCAAGGTATGCCTCATACCTTATCTGGAGTATAGACTTATGAATTCCTTTTAGAACTGAGTCCCATCAGTGTCTTTTTACTTCCTGTTTTTTGTTTGTTTGTTTTGCTCCCCCCCCCCCCCCCCCCCCCGCCACCATCCTTAAGGATCTCAGTAACTTCATCAGACTGCATCCTCCTTATTGACAGATGAATCCTGGGCTTTCCACATTTACAAGAATACCTCTGGAATAACCCCTTTTTCTATTATGTTTCCTTCCATCAGTACCTAGTCCTAAGTTATTGAAGACACTATTTCTGACCACTGTTCCTGCTTTCTCTTGCATAACCTGCTCCCTTAGGAGGTTCAAAACTGACATGTTAACAGGGATGACTGTACTAACCAGAAAATGAGTTGGAGTTCAGGGTACCTTAAAAGTTCTTACAAATAATTAAGAAACTAGTAGCAATTAGTAGTGTTTAAAGTATGTGAAAGTAAGAATGTGGCTGTGTGAGAGAGACAGAGACAGTAACTTTTTTCTTTTAATTTAAAATATTTATTTATATTTTTGAGAGAGAGAGCATGAACAGGTAGGGGCAGAGAAGGAGGCAGACAAAGATTCCAAAGCAGGCTCTTCACTGATAGCAGTGAGCCCCTTGTGGTGCTCAAACTCACAAACCTGAGATCATGACCTGAGCAGAAGTCAGAAGCTCAATGAAGTCACCCAGGCACCCCACGGAGAGAATTTTTAACACCACTACAACTACCGGTGAGATTAACCAGTCCTGTAGTTGTCAAGAGCCCTACTGTGATAGATTAGTTGCTTACAATCAGTTGACGGGGTGTTGTGTGTAACATGATTTTGTGTAATACAGTTTTGGGTTAATTTGAGTAGATAATTTAAGTGCATTGTTGTCATTTTCATTTCCTTGGATTTCACAATAGTCCCTTATTTCATAGACAAGCAGGAAAGCATTCAGCACCAGAATTTCAGCATTCAAGTATAAATATGTTGTGATGAGCATGTGAAAGACTTTGATTAGGAGGGCTGTTGATAAATTAACGCTGAGAATGAGATACACCCAAGGCTTCTTTTTCTACTGAGGGTAAAACTAACTCTCTGAAAGGAAAAGTGACGTTTCCAAGGTCACATAGCAAGTTGGCTTCTATTTTTTTCTCCCGGTCTTTGAATTCTTTCTACTCCACCTTCATGCCACATTATTGATATCGATGTAGAACATTTGGCATAGTGATAGGAAACTCAAGCCAATGGCAATCCCCTATGCCAGGGGCATGGCTCTCGGTTTCTGTACAATTTTTAAGGAGCTATACCTTGTGTTTTCAAAGAGGAAAATCAATGGACTCCTCTAGTGGCTTTCATTTATTCTTGTTTTGTCATTTTCAGCTCCCATTAACTTTTCCAGATGCTGCAAAAATGAAAAAAAAATGTGCAAAATGGCTCAAATTAATGATGTGCCATATGCAATTTTCAACTGCTTTTAATAACATCCTTTGGAAAACACAGACTTCATCTTCAGACAGTGAACAATAGGAAGTTGTGAAATCCCTAAGTTAATGTTGAAATATATTTTTTGCAAATCACATCAAAAAATTCTCAGCATCTGATTAGCCTAAATATTTAATTAGTTCTGAAAATGTGATAGAGAAAAATAGTTAACACATGGAATCTTCTGACAGATAATCTGTTATTTACAGACATTTTTACTGATGTCCCTGAAGCTGCTGGGATGATGAACTATTTCCCAAATCTAAAGTCTATATGGCTTCTCAGGAGCAGATGGCAAGAAAGTGTCTCAGTTGAGAAAAGTCCTGGTAACCCAGTGACATTTACTTAAAAAATAGTAATTGTTTATGAGGCTGCTGCAACATTTTTAGATTTTAAACAAGATTAAGATATATGCTAATTTCAGTAGACTGTTAATGTGGCTTGCTATTTCAGGCACACTGTATGTTTTTTTCTTTTTTTTTCTTAAATAATTTACTTAATACAAAATATAATCATGTGTAGACAGAAAAAAACAGGTGTTTTCTATAGATTAGCATGTTGTGCGTTAGTAGTTGTTAAGCAAGTTTACCTTTTTGACCTTCTATTTACTCATCTCTACATGGATAGGATTTTTTTTTTTTTTTTTTTTTTTTTTTTTTTTTTTTTTTTTTTTTTTTTTTTTTTTGGGACAGAGAGAGACAGAGCATGAACGGGGGAGGGGCAGAGAGAAAGGGAGACACAGAATCAGAAACAGGCTCCAGGCTCCGAGCCATCAGCCCAGAGCCTGACGCGGGGCTCGAACTCACGGACCGCGAGATCGTGACCTGGCTGAAGTCGGACGCCTAACCGACTGCGCCACCCAGGCGCCCCTACATGGATAGGATTTAAATGAAATTTGGGAAGTCTTTGTAATATTAAAAAAGTAAGTATTAGTGAGAAGAAGACTATATATCTTTTTATTTTGTGGAAAGAAAAGAGCAAAATTTTGATAAAAATAAAAGAATAAGAGAATGTAAATTTCCATGAATGTGTTTTGGAAACATATTTAACAGTGTTAGGTAAAATGAATCCATAGCTGAGATCACTGGCTTAATGTGAGACATTGTGTCAATAGTTTTCTGCTAAGCATAGTCCCCTATAGAAAATGAGTTTTTCTCTCTCCTACATAGGGCTGTAATCGTCAGATTATTTAAGGGGTAAGGAAGTTCATTCTTAGCACTTGGAGGAAGGCTAGTTCTGACTGTTGGTAGAAAGACTTCCTAAGGGTAGTGCGACTCTTGAGAAAAGTAATAAGCAGCCAATGAGATTTCCTGCTGCAAAGGACACTTGAAGCGTCTACCTTGACGTTTCTTAGTGGGAAAATAGGAGTGAGATGAATATTGCATCTTTACTATGTCCTACATGCTATGGTTGACACATTACAACCCCGTATCATTTCATTTTTCAAACCACCATGATGTAAGAACAACAGAAATAATGAACAGTTTTTAAGCGCCTTTCAGGCCCTATTACAAGAAATTACCTGTTTAATTCTCACAGCAGCTCTATGTGATAACCTAACTCAGAGATGAAGAAAAGAGATTGAATTTTAAAGTTTTACCACAGATATAGATCTTGTAAGTGGTAAAACCACAATTTTACTTCCTGATTATAGGCTCTTCACCCCAAGCTACCCCACCTCTTCATTAGGCCCCTTTTATTATCCCGTTTAATTATCCCCTTTTTATTTTAGTGGTACTGAAGTTCCTAAGTAATGCACCCCATGTCACACAACTCAGAAGGAGAGGAGGTAGAATTTGAACTCAAAGCCATCAACCATTAGTCCCACTCCCTTTGCCTTGTTAACTTTGCATGAGAGTCTCCACAGCAAGCTTCCTAAGGATGTTCTGAAGGAGAAGGCCATTTCAGGGTAGATTTGTGTGTGTTTTCCCCTACTGTTCTCAACCTATGACCTCAGGGTGCCTAGCTGGCGCAGTCAGTTGAGCATCTGACTTTGGCTCAGGTCATCATCTCAGGGTCCATGAGCTCGAGTCGTGCATCAGGCTCTGTGCTGACAGTTCAGAGCCTGAAGCCTGCTTCGGATTCTGTGTCTCCCTCTCCCTCTGCCCTTCGCACACTCATGCTATGTCTCTGTCAAAAATAAATCAACATTAAAAAAATTTTAAACTTATGACCTCATTGCTACTTCCAATACCATGTCCTAACCAATATGACTTCTTCATATTCCAACAAAGTAGATCTCATCCATGATACTTCCTATGAAGCTCTTCTTGACTCTTCTTTTAATGCCTAACTTTTCTTCTAATTTTTTTTTTATATTTTATTTTATATTTGAGAGAAAGAGGGAGAGAGAGAGTGAGAGAGACAGTGCACGCACAGATAAGCAGGGGAAGGGCAGAGAGAGGGAGACACAGAATCCAAAGCAGGCTCCAGGCTCTGAGCTGTCAGCACAGAGCCCGATGCCGGGCTTGAACTCACAGACCGCAAGACCATGACCTGAGACGAAGTCTGATGCTCAACAGACTGAGCCACCCAGGCGACCCATAATGCTTAACTTTTCTTCTGTGTCTTTTATAACCCTCTCACTTATTATCTTATCTCCCTCTCTTTAACAATTGCTATTTACCTAAGCCCATTATTCAGCAGGCTAACAAACCATTTATTACGGAGTATTTAACCTTACCACCATATGTTTATTCCTACCCTTCTAATTTCATTCCACTATGAATAAAATCCAGATTCTCTTTATCTATAGTAAAATGAAAGATAATCAAAGTATTCTAGCTGGCAGAAAGGGTCATTCAGCCTTTTTTTTTTTTTTTTTTTGCACGGTCATGGTGCTTGGTAGGTCAATATTCTTTGTTAGGAATCATAAATGTTGTTGACACTTAAAGACAGTGTTACTTTTAGGAATCAGCATCCCTGGATGAGGCCATATGAAGTTACCTTCAGCAAGAGCCTTCTTAGCCTCTTAGATGGCTTGGGTAATATGCAGTCAAGCAAGAATGAGATCTTACTTAGACACACATAAACATGCAACAATACACACACACCTAAAAGAATTTGTTTAAAAATGTATAAAACATGTATTGTTCATCATAGTTTTTCATTTAACGATACATAGGCACTTATATTTCTCTTCATGCTTCTAAACAGCTAAAATCTTTTTTTTTTCAAACAGAAAAAATATCATTCTGAATATTGAGTTATCAGGACCAGTTCATACTCTGAAGTCACAAGCATGTACCTTGACCCTAACAGAAGAGGGAAGGCATAGAAGAGAAGGGTAGTCAGAGAAGAGTTTTCTCACAACACTATAGGGGTTTTAGATTCCTGGTATTTGAACTTTCTTACTTTTGGTTTCTCCCTTTGAAGTCACTTCTGCTTTGGGGCAGATGCAAGCTAAACCTGTGGTGGGAACTGGAGATTCTGCAGTAAATACACAAGGTATATGGCGGCTGTTGAAGAGGAGTTAAGATAGCAGAGAACTAGGGCGACCGGGATTTCCCTAGTCACTCAAACACAGCTATGTTGAGGTCAGAGCACTTTAACACCCAGGAAATCAATGTGTGGAGTGACAGAAGGATCTCCCACAGATGCAGGGAAACAGCTCGGTGGGACACAGGTGCATGTATGTGAACTGGGGGAGGTAAAACAGCATAGCCACGGAGGGGAGGCAACCCCGTCTGTGGAGAGACAAAAGGGAAAGACAAAGAGGCTGTGGGATGGAGGTATTGTGCTAGCACAGGAGAAAAACTTCTCTGGAACATAGACTGGGGAACGAGCAATATGGAAAGTACCGGTTTCTACTTTGCAAATGGTTTCCGGAGCTGAAGATCAGGGTTTTTAAAAGTGCACAACTTTCTCCAGACTAGAGCCAGGCTGTGTGTCGATGCCTGAGAGGGGAGCCATTCCCTGGGTGTGGTAGTGATCTCAAGGGCACATTCAGAGAGAACAGTCTCCCCTTCCTCGAGTACTGTGGGAAGAGAGATTATTGCCTCCCCAAGGACAAGAGGCCATGCAGGCAACAGCCAGAGGCCCTGTAGCAGCAGGGTTGGGTGGCACTACACTAGAACAGGGTCCAAGTGGTGCAGGTCCCCTTAAGATATCAGGTCCTGAATTCCAGCTGAGCACCTAGGAGGCACAGGAGACTGGAGCAGGGCAAGCGGGGCCCATTCTGCTCTCTGAGGCCCGCCGGAACAGCACGAGGGGAGTCACCCAGTCTGGGGAGGAGACACTGCAGTGTTGCCATTTTTCTCCCCATCACCAACATGGTGGGGCTTCAGGGAACAGCACAGCAGCCCCCAGGGGAGGTGGGACCCACCTCCACCACACCTTCCCCTCTAGGCCTGGCAACTGCTTATCTACTGGAGCATGACTGACACTGAGTGAACCAGATGGCCTCCCTCCAGAACAGCAAAGCCACTGGTCCCAGGCACCATCAGACAACTGACTTGCGGTTTGGTATGTTAATCTGTTTCTGTCTCTTTTTTTTTCTCTTTTCTTTCCTTCTCTTTTCTCTTATTTTTCTTTCTACCATCTTATTTTTTCCTTTGGAATCAGGCTCATAGTCTCTGATTTCATTTTTGGTCCCTTCTTCTTCCTCCTCCGCCTCCTCCTCCTTCTATTCTTCTTCTTCTTTCTTCTCCTTCTCCTCCTCCTTTTCCCTTTCTCTGTTTTGTTGAATCAGGCATTTTTACTGTATTCTTTTTACACCTTTACGATATCTCCTTCTTTATTTTGCTTTTTCTTTCTCTGGATTAGGCCTTATAGTTTCTTTGATACTCTGCTTGTTTTCTCCCCCTGCCCTTTCATTTTTCTCTTTGTATGGGATAAGTTTCCCTGCCCTTTCCATTTTTTCCAGGGTTACTTCAATGAACAAATCAAAGGACACCTGGTGGAAGGTCCAAACAATCCACCACTGTAAGCAAGGAAGACCTTTGCAGAGGACTAACCAGTGTGAGAGAGGAGCCAAATGTGCAACAACAGAGTACATACAACACACCCCAAAAACACCTCCTGAGGGGCCAGGCCCTGGACAGTGTATGACCCTTTTTAATATAGTAGTGCTCACAGGTACAGGACACATGGCAAACTATTGAAACATGTAAAAGACAGAAAACTGGTCAAAATGATCACGGGGAAGAATTCTCCTCAAAAGAAAATCCAGGAAAAAATGACAGCCAGGGAATTGCTCAAAACAGATATAAACACTCTATCTGAACCGGAATTTAAAATGACAGTCATAAGACTAATAGCTGGGCTTGAAGAAACATAGACAAGAGCAGTGAATCTACTGTTGCAGGGACAGAAGGCCTAAGAAATAGTCATGATGAATTAAGAAATGCTATAAATGAAATACAAAATAAACCACAGTGACAGCAATGAAGGAAGAAGCAAAGGAGCGAGTAGGTGAAATAGAAGATAAAATTATGGCAAATGATGAAACTGAAAAAAGGAGGGAAAGGAAATTACTAGATCACAAGAGGAGAATAGAGACCTAAGTGATTCAATGAAATGATATCCTTATCATAGGAGTTCCAGAAGAAGAAGCCAGAGAGAAAGAGGCAGAAGTTTTATTTGAACAAATTATAGCTGAGGACTTCCCTAATCTGGGAAAAGAAACAGGCATCCACATCTACGAGGCATGGAGAACTTCTTTCAAAATCAACAAAAACAGGTCAACACCACAACATATCATAGTGAAACTGGCAAAATACAAAGATAAAGAGAGAATTCTGAAAGCAACTAGGGACAAGTGGACCTTAACCTACACGGGTAGACACATAAGGGTAGTAGCAGATCTGTCCATTGAAACTCAGCACACCAGAAGGGAGTGGCAGGAAGTAGTCAGGAAGTAGTCAATGGACTGAAAAGGAAAAATATGCAACTAAGAATCCTTTATCCAGCAAGGCTGTAATTCAGAATAGGAGAAATAAAGGCTTTACCAGACAAACAAAAACTAAAGGAGTTCATCACCATTATACCAGACCTGGAGGGGATCCTAAGGGGACTCTACGAGTGGAAAGCTGCCAAGATTACAAAGGACCAGAGACATCACCACCAACATGAAACCTATGGACAACACAATGATACTAAATCATATCTTTCAATAATCACTCTGAATGTAAATAAACTAAAAGCCCCAAAAGACATAGGGTATAGGAATGGATAAAAAAGACAAGATCCATCTATATGCTGCCTGCAACAGACTCATTTTAGACCTGAGGACACCAGTAGATTGAGAGTGAGGGGATGGAGAATCACCTATCATGCTACTGGGCTTCAAAGGAAAAGCAGAATAGCCATACTTATATCAGACAAACCAGATTTTATTAAAAAAAAATTAACATTTATTCATTTTTGAGAGACACAGAGAGACAGAATATGAGTGGGGGAGGGGCAGAGAGAGAGGGAGGAAAGGAATTCAAAGTGGGTTCCAGACTCAGAGCTGTAAAGCAAAGAGCATGATGCAGGGCTCAAAGCCGTGAACTGTGAGATCATGACCTGAGCCAAAGTCAGATGCTTAACAGATTGAGCCAACCAGGTGTCTTGAGACAAACCAGATTTTAAAACAAAGACTGTAATAAGAGATGAAGAACGGCATTATACCATAATTAAAAGGTCTATCCATCAAGAAGAGCTAACAAATGTAAATGTTTATGCCTTCAACATGAAAGCATCCAATTATATAAATCGATTAATCATAAACATAAATATGTGTATAGATAATAATATCATGATTGTAGGGGACTTTAATACTTCACTTACAACAATGGACAGATCATTGAGAGAAAATCAATAAGGCAACAAGTGAATGACACAGTGGACCAGAGGGACTTAACCGATATATTTAACATATCTTAAGTCCTTAAGATATATTTAGTATCTGCTAAATTGGAGTATTTTAATACTCCACTTACACCAACAGACAGATCATAGGCAGAAAATCAATAAGGAAACAAAGGCTCTGAATCACACATTGGGCCAGATGAGCTCAACAGATATATTCAGAACTTTTCATCCAAAAGCAGCAGAATACACATTCTTCTTGAGTACACATAGATCATTATCCAAAATAGATCACATAGGGTCACAAAACAGCCCTCAACAAGTATAAAAGGAATGAGATCATACCGTGCATAGATCACAACACTATGAAACATGAAATCACCCACAAGAAAAAATTTAGAAAGCCCCCAAATACATGAAGGTTAAAGAACATCCTACTAAAGAATGAATGGGTCAACCACTCATTAAAGAAGAAATTTAAAAATATATGGAAGCAAATGAAAATGGAAACATGACAGTCCAAACCCTTGGGGTGTAGCAAAGGCCACCCTAAGAGGAAATACATTGCAATTCAGTCTACCTCAAGAAGCAAGAAAGGTCCCAACTACACAACCTAACTTAACACCTAAGGGAACTAGAAAGGCAGTAGCAAAGAAAGCCTAAAGCCAGCAGAGGAAGACAAATAATGAAAATTAGAGCAAAAATAAACAATATAGAATAAAAACAAAACAGAACAGATCAATGCATCGAAGAGTTGGTTTTTTGAAAGAATAAACAAAACTGATAAACCCCTAGCAGACTTCTCATAAACAAGAGCGAACCGAAAGAGATAAAATCATGAATGAAAGAGGAGAGATCACAACCCAAGCCAGAGAAATAAAAACAATTATTAGAGAATATTATGAAAAACTATATGCCAACAAACTGGATAATCTGGAAGAAATGGAAAAATTCCTGACACTCACACAGTACCAAAACTCAAAAGAAAAGAAATAGAAAATGTGACCAGACACATAAACAGTAAAGAAGTTGAACAGGTTATCAAAAATCTCCCAAAAAATAAGAGTCCAGGGCCAGATGGCTTCGCAGGGGAATTCTACCAGACATTTAAAGCAGAGTTAATATGTATTCTTCTCAAGCTCTTCTAAAAAATAGAAAAAGAATGAAAGCTTTCAGATTCATTCCATGAAGCCAGCATTACCTTCATTCCCAAACCACACAAAGACCTCACTAAAAAGGAGAATTACAGGCCAATATCCCTGATGACCATGGATGCAAAAATTCTCAACAAGATACTAGCAAAAAAATTCAACAGTATATTAAAATAATTATTCACCATGATCAATTGGGATTAATTCCTGGGCTGCAGGACTGGTTCAATATTCACAAATCAATCAACATGATACATCACATTAATAGAAGAAAGGATAAGAACCACATGATCCCGTCAATAGATGCAAAAAAAGCATTTGACAAAATAGAGCATCCTTCCTTAATAAAAACCCACAAGAAAGTTGGGATAGAAGGAACATAACTTTACATCATAAAAGCCATATATGAAATGCCCACAGCTAATATCATCCTCAGTTGGGAAAAAGTGAGAGCTTTTCCCCAGAGATCAGGAACATGACAGGGATGTCCACTCTCATCACTGTTGTTTGACATAGTGTTGGAAGTCCTAGTCTCAGCAATAAGACAACAAAATGAAATAAAAGGAATCTAAAATGGCAAAGAACCTCCAGTCTTCATAGATGACATGATAGTCTACATGGAAAACCCAAAAGCCTCCACCAAAAAAATGTGAGAGCTGATACGTGAATTTAGCAATGTTTCAGGATATAAAATCAACGTACAGAAATCAGTTACATTTCTATATACCAATAATGAAGCAACATAAAGAGATATCGAGGAATAAATCCCACTTACAATGCACCAAGAAACATAAAATACCTAGAAATAAACCTAACTAAAGAGGTAAAAGATCTTTACACTAAAAACTATAGAAAGATTATGAAAGAAATTGAAGAAGACACAAAGAAATGAAAAAAAATTCCATGCTCATGGATTGGAAGAACAAATATTGTTAAAATATTGATACTACCCAAAGCAATCTACACATTCAATGCAATCCCAATCAAAACAGCACCGGTATTGTTCACAGAGCTCGAACAAACAATCCAAAAATTTGTATGGAACCACAAAAGACCCCAAACAGCCAAAGTATTATTGAAAAAGAAAACAAAAGCAGGAGGCATTGCAATCCCAGGCTTTAGCCTGAATTACAAAGCTGTAATCATCATGACTGTATGAGATTGGCCCCAACATAGGCACATAGGCCAATGGAATATAATAGAGAACCCAGAAATGGACCCACAAACGTATGGCCAACTAATCTTTGACATAGCAGGAAAGAGTGTCCAATGGAACAAAGACAGTCCCTTTAGCAAATGGTGCTGAGAGAACTGGACAGCAACATGCAGAAGAATGAAACTGGACCATTTTCTTACACAACAGACAAAAAAAAAAATCAAAATGGATGTAAGACCTAAATGTGTGACAGGAAGTCATCAAAATCCTACAGGAAGAAACAAGCACCAACCTCTCTGACAACAGCCACAGAAATTTTTTATTGACATGTCTCTGAAGCAAGGGAAATAAAAGCAAAAATGAACTACCTGGATCTCATCAAGAGAAAAAGCTTCTGCTCTGCAAAGGAAACCATCAATAAAACTAAAAGGCAATCGATGGAATGGAAGATGGTATTGGCAAATGACATATTGGATAAAGGATGAGTATCAAAAAATCTATAAAGAACTTATCAAACTCAACACCCAAAAAACAATACAGTGAAGAAATGGGCAAAACACATGAATAGACACTTTTCCAAAGAAGACATCCAGATGGCAAACAGACACATGAAAGATGCTCAACATCATTCATCATCAGGGAAATACAAATCAAAACCACATTGAGATACCATGTCACACTGGTCAGAGTAGCTAAAATTAACAACTTCAGAAATAACAGATGTTGGCAAGGATGTGGAGAAAGGGGAACCCTCTTGTGCTGTTGGTGGGAATGCAACCTGGTGCAACCACTCCATAAAACAGTGTGCAGGGTCCTCAAAAAGTTAAAAATAGAATTACCCTACACCCAGCAATTGCACTATTAGGAATTTATCCAAAGGATACAGAACTGCTGATACGGAGGGGCATGTGCACCCCAATGTTTATAGCAGTGCTATCAACAATAGTCAAATTATGGAAATAGCCCAAACGTCCATCGACTGATGAATGGATAAAGATGTGGTATATACACACAATGGAATACTACTTGGTGATGAAAAGAATGAAATCTTGCCATTTCTAACAACCTGGATGGAACTGGAGAGTATTATGCTAAGCAAAATAAGTCTGTCAGAGAAAGATATCAAATGAAATCTCTCATATGTGAAATTTGAGAGACTGAACAGATGCTACAGGGTCAGAGAAGAAAAAATAGGAAAATAAAGACAGAGAGAGAGAGGCAAACCCAAGACACTCTTAAACACAGAGAACAAAATGAGGATTGATGGGGGTGGGGAAAATGAGTGATGGGCTTTGAGGAGGGCACTTGGGATGAGCACTGGGTGTTGTATCCAAGTGATGAATCATGGAAATCTACTCCTGAAGCCAAGACTACGCTGTATTTTAGCTAACGTGAGAATAAAATAAATTAAATAAAAATACATAAAAATAAAAAAATAATAAGTAAAAACAGAATCATGTACCTCAGGTAGGTTTTAACTTTTCTTTTACAGTAAAACATTTATGTGAATGTTTTATCAGTGATTAAAACCCACCATGTTCACACACACACATTTCATATATTTATCAGTTGAGGTTAGCAGTGACAGAAGCAGATTCCTTCTCTACTTCAAAGATACCCAGTTTGACCATTTGTTTCCCCAAGAGTACTTCTCAGGATTGAGAATATAAATCCATGTATCCACATCTGTTAATTGAGCTTTTTTCAGTTCACATAAGTTCTGTTGACATTTTTAATGGGATAGCATTAATGGATTCTTATATAGTTGGAACTGTTCAATACTTTTGTACAGAGACAAGGCATTGCTCTCTGGAACTCTAGTTGTGCTATGTAGTCTTTAAGAAAACAATGCCACTTTTTCTGCTTAGATGGAGTTGGCATGTGTCAAGAAGCCTTGATCAACTTCCATATAAATTATCCAAGAAAGTAATAGTGGTATGATAAATGAAACACTTCAGATATATACAGAAGCATACATATTTTAGACATTGTTGCTTTCACAAGATTTTAATAAAGTTTTTTAATGTTTATTTTTGAGAGCGAACGAGCACAAGTCGGGGAGGAGGAGAGAGAGGGGGACAGAGAATCTGAAGTGGGCTCTGTGCTGACAGCAGAGAGCCTTATGGGGGACTCAAAATTACAAATCATGTGATTATTACCTGAACCAAAGTCAGATGCTCAACTGACTGCCCATCCAGGCACCCCAACAAGATCTTGACATCCTATTATTTACGAGTATAATGCAAATGTTAGTGTGTGTCTGTGTAAAGACAGAGGGATTAGAAAGCTAGTCAGGTCCTTTATTCATATCAACACTTACCAGGAAACAATAAAATTATGTGTTTTCCTGTACCATCCTATTCTTCGTTTCTCAGAGATAAAGCAAATTAGAGAAAGAGAGGCAGTTTAATAAATATGCTTTTGCCAGGTCTTGCAAAAGAAACTAACAAAGAAAATATCTGGAGGAAAAGACCAAAGCATGTAATTTCTGTAACCACAGGAGATCTTTTCATTAGCCTCCTCTTTGGTTCTTAATAGTTTTCCAGATGCATCTGGGGACTGGTATGATGATTATTTCTGTACAATTGCTCTATCTCTTTAATGATACACAGAAGTTCAATCTGACAGAGAAAAGAGAAAAATTCTATCTAATCTGCTTTCAGTTATGATAAAGCCATCAATGATAATGTTATGCTAAAATAAAATTGGATTCCAGGTACCTTTTAAGTATTTGAGACATTTCGAACACCACCGAAACCCTAATAATTAGCTCCAAGCAACTCTTGCTTACCTGCAAGGATCAGTAAATGCTTAGGGAGACCTAGCAACTCCTTCTCCTATTGGTGCTAATGAAGTATGAAATAGACTAATTTTATCTTACTTCTCTGCCAGTTTTTTTTTTTTTTTTCTACCATAGAGTGTAAGGACAATTCTCTCCCTACCAGTTCTCCTTCTTTCCAAATTTCTCATAAGGAAACACAACCAAGGACAGCACCACCTCCAACACTAACATCATTGTATCTACATAAACTTCATCATTCTACACATATTGAGACTAGTTCATCCAACTTTGTCTATCCCCAGTATCTTCTCCACACTGAAGTCTGTTTGACCATTTTACCTAAAACTCATAAATTTTGGTCTAAAAATGAAAAACAAACCATTCATGGCCCGCGAGGCCTCTGTATAGCCTGACTCCTGCCTATTTTCAGGGCCATGTTCAGCATGATCATCATTATACTCTGGCTGCTCTAATCACAGTGTTTTTCTTCCATTTCCTCATCTTCTCCATGCTCTCTTTGGGGCCTTTCACAGTTTGTTCCCTCTTTTTGAAGCAATCTTACCTATATTCTTCACTTTAGTGACTTCTATTTTTATTTAGATCTCATTTCACTTCTCACCTTTGTAGAAATACTACCCTTCTTATTAACATGAACGTGAGTTGGAGGTAAGTTGAACACTCTTGGATTATTATAGGCAAAATAGGATCAATTTTATACTTTCATATGCTATTCCTACCACTAGGTCAAGTTATCTTATACATTTCTATGTCATCATAAAGAACTTAATATCAATTATTTCATTATAATATTTATGTATTTATTTGATATATGATTAATGTGTATCTACATGATTAGACTGATGAATAGAGGGGTAATTCCATATAGAACATGCCGTATATGGCATGCAATACATACATCACAGAGTATTAAATGTTACAGAACATTGTTGTATCAGGTAATGTCTAATATATTGCATTTATTATTTTCTTTATTCTCCACCCAAAATTGGTACCGCTAGCTATGATTACAACACTTTATAGTTGATTGATAAAAATAGTATACCGAAAGCAAGTAATAAAACTTTTTTGGGGGAGCCTGGGTGGCTCAGTCAGTTAAGCATCCGACTTTGGCTCAGGTCATGTTCTCGCAGTCCGTGAGTTCAAGCCCCACGTCGGGCTCTGCGCTGACAGCTCAGAGCCTGGAGCCTGTTTCGGATTCCGTGTCTCCCTCTCTCTCTGACCCTCCTCTGTTCATGCTCTGTCTGTCTCAAAAATAAATAAACATTAAAAAAAATTTTAAAAAATTAAAAACTTTTTTTAATCCATATCCACTATTCTAAGATATATCCGAGTCACTACCATCCCCTGGATTTCTGTGAACTTTTTAAGAGGGGGGGGGAGAGGGAGAGAAAGAGAGAGAGACACAGAGAGAGAGAGAGAGAGAGAGAGAGAGAGAGAACACCTAAGGGAGGGGCAGAGGGAGAGAGAGAATCCCAAGCAGACTCCATGCCCAGCTCGGAGACTGTCCCTGGGCTCAATATCATGAACCGTGAGATCATAACCTGAGTTGAAATCAAGAGGAGGACATTTAACCAACTAAGCCACCCACGCACCCCTGTAACTGACCTTTTCTAATCTTATTAAAAAAAAAATCTCAACACAGTAACACACAGACTGTAGTTCCTAAATGTTAATTTCAATACCATCATACTTCTCTTTAAAACCCTCCAAAGCTTTCCCATCTTCCTTGTACTACAACCCCAAATCCTTGGAATCCTCCTTCAAGAAATGTCAGAATAGCCTGTAGCACATTGTTAATTTTTCAGATAACATTTATAAACTCTGCACCAAAGTTGAACTTACATACTCACACACACATACATAAAGTATTATTTGAAGGAAGGGAGACTGAAAAAAAAGAAGAGGGAAAAGAGAAGGATTTCCTAACCTAGAAAAAAAGGACATAAGGTAATTTCGTTATATGCTTTTTACCTGAGGGAAGTCCACATTGTTATGCATGTGTTGAACACAAACAGAGAAATCACAACATTACTGGACTGAGGACTAACAATACAAAGTTTGGAGATGCCAGACCAACTGCAAAGTTAGGGGAATATCTGGAAAAGTAGTACTCTACAGATTTGGGAATAGAAAATCTGAATATAAATACTGCTAAAATCCTTGCATAACACCTATATTGTGCTTGCACGAGGGGGATGGGGAGACACCAAAGAACCGGTTAAAAAGAAACAAAAACAAAAACATCTAAAATGATGAAAGCAATGAGCAGAGATTTCAGCTGCTCCTCATGGCAGGAAAGACAGATTTTGAGTTTTGAGTCAGCCAAAGTGACGGGATGATAGAACAAAAATGAACAGTGTCTGACAGAAAGTGAGAGAATCCAGATTCTCTAAAACATTTTATCTACAAGGACGACAGTATGATTCAAATTACTAAGCATGGGAAGAAGTAGGAAAATTCTCTTCTTGATCAAAAGAACAAGATAGTCAACAGAAATGATACCATGTTAGAATTTGTAGGAAAAAAAAAATCCTTTTAAAAGAGCCAACATACATGGATTCCAAAACAGAAAGAAAAGCATAGTTGTAGTGAATAAGTTGGTAAATATCATCAAGAAAAATAAACCAAAAGAATAACAGAGTTTATTGTAGTGAAACCTACAATATTGTACAGAAACCTAAAAAAAAAAAAATACCACATGGGCTTCAAGGCAGAACAGATGAAACAAAAAAATAAATTAACTTGAAGATATGACAAGAGAAATTATTCAAATACAAAGAAGTAAGAAAAATAAATGAAGAAAAAATCATAGGGCCTCCTACATTCGTAGGGCAATACGACAAAAATGAAAATATTTGTAACCAATTTCACAGGAAAGAAAAGAATTAATGGGGCAGACAAGAATATTACAAGAAGTAGAGGCCTTAAATTTCTAAAATTTGATGGAACACAAACATACATTAAAAACAGTCGGGGGCATCTGGGTGGCTCAGACGGTTAAGCGTCTGACTTCCGCTCCTATGATATCACAGTTCACGCGTTCGAGCCCCACATCGGGCTCTATGCTGACAGCTCAGAGCCTGGAGCCTGCTTCATTCAGATCTTGTCTCTCTCTCTCTCTCTCTCTCTCTCTGCCCCTCCCTCGCTTGCATTCCCTCTCTCTCTCAAAAATAAATAAGCGTTAAAAAAAAGTCAGGAAACATGAAACAGAATCAATACAATAAAAACAAAATTTAGTCACAGCAGAGTCAAAACGATGAAAACCAAGATAAACATAAATTTTAGGAGAGAGACTTTTCAATAAATAGTGCAGGAAAAAATAAAAATCAATACTTCAAAATAAAATTCAATCTGAATCTTATACATGCTTTTTATTCAAAATAGATTATAGATCTAAAATTTACCTGTATAGAAATTTTAGAAAAGATTGTAAAAGAAAATATTAATGACCTTGGCCTAGGCTGAGACTTCTTAGACATACCACAAAAGACCTATAACAAATTGTTAAGTTGAACTTCATAATAATTAAAACCCTTCACTATATGAAAGGCTGTTAAAGATGTAGAATGAAGTTGCTGACCATGAAACAAATATTTGCAAAACATGTCGCCAAGAAAAGACCTGTTTTCAGGCTACAAAACAATAAAAACAAAAACAAAAACTCTACACATTCAACAGTGAGAAAGCAAACAAACAAAATACTGAACAAAATCATTTAGAAAATGGGCTAATGACTTCTTAAACACTTCACCAAAGAATATATGAAAATGGCAAATAAACACATGAAATATATATTTAACATTTTTAGACTTTAGGAAAATTCAAATTAAAAACACAATGAGGTATCACTACAGGCTTACTCAAATACTAAAATAAAAATGCAGTTGCTAATACTAAACGGTAGCGAGGAGGCAAAGATAGCAGGTCTTTTGTACTTTGCCGGGGTGATTGTCAAATGGCACAACCTCTCTGGAAGTCTGGTTTGCAATTTCTTTAACAGATAAACACTCTGTCTCAGCAATTTTACTCCTGAGTTATGTACTGTAGAGAAATCAAAAACCTGAACATGACTATTCACAGAGGCTTCATTTTTAATATACCTAAATGGAAGCAATTCAAATGTCCTTGAACAGGTGTATGTTTAAACAAGCTCTGGTATATCCATACAGTGGAGTACTTGTCAACAATAAAAAGGTTCACACTATTAATATGTAGGACTTTGGATGGATCTTAAGGACACTGTATTGAAAAGAAAAAAGCCAACTTCAAAAAGCTGCATACTGTATACTTTCTTTCATGTAACATTTTCACTGTGACAAACTATAGAAATGGGAAGTTAGATGCAGAAAAACAGAGAAATGTGGACCAAAATAACGATGGAAGGAACCTAAAAGTTACTCTAGAATTCCTAAACTCAGAAGCAGTGTATGGATTTCCCTGAAATGGGTCAAGATATAGAATTGTTTATAAAAATGCAATCTAGGAATATCCAGATACTATAGTATGAAATAGATCAATACCACAGAATGACATGGAGGTAGCCATTTGGGCCGAGGTAAGACACTGAAGATCAACCACCACGTTTTTCTGCAACCTAGCTATATTTTTGAAATGAGAAGGCATATTGTAAACTTAAATGAGAAAAGGAGAGCAGAAACCACCAGATCATTCCAACACCTTAAGCCAGTGTCTCAAGACTCATTCACTTCAAGACCCAAAAGAGAGAAGAGATGTCCTTTTGAGGCAGCAGACATAATGAAACAGATGACAGAAGTTTTTGGTCAAATAATCGATTCCTTCTTTCTTTTCCTTTAGGATATAACTAACTAGTAAGTAGCTTCCTCCATTCAAAATGCCACAACATAGGACCTTTGGAGAGATCATGTTTTCTCTGTCAGTTGTTGTGCGTGTGTGTGTGTGCGCACGCATTCATGCACATGCATGCTTTGTATTCTCAATGTATGACTGATGAAAGTGACTGTTTGCTAATATAGGACGGTTACTGCAGATGCGGGTCAGAGGATTAAAACCACATGTAGGATCAGGAGAAAACGTACATCAAGTGATGAACACCAAAATCTTTCAAACAAGTTGTGCAAGATAAAAAGTTTTATCACTTAATAGAACGAGACAAAGAGCATCTTTGCGTATATAGGATGTTACAGGAAATGAATAGCTGCATGGAATTCAGAGAAAATTATTACATTCTTTACTTCGAATTCTGTTCAGTCTGAAATAAATAAGGGTAACTCTGGCTTTCTTTTGATTACTGTTAGCATGGTAGATTTTTCTTTGGCAATTTACTTTTAATCTGTATGTCACTTTATATTTAGAGTGGGTTTCTTGACAAAATATAGTGGGCTTGTGTTTTTTTTACTGTGTATACTCTGACACCTTCTGTCTCTTCATCGGTACATTGACATTCAAAGTGATTACTGATATAGTTGGGTTAAGATCCACCATATTCACTACGGTTCTCTGTTTACTGCCCTTGTTCCTTATTCCTATTTTTGTCTTCCACTTTTTTCTGTCTTTTTAAAATTTTAATTGAGCATTTTATGTGATTCTATTTTCTCTCTTTTGTTAGTATATTAGGTATGCTCTCATTTTTTTTTTTTCTTTACTTATTTTACAAATGTGCCTAGTGCTTGCAATACACACTTACAGCTAATGAAAACTAACACAAGTCCACTTTCAAATAACATATCATGTCAAGGGTAGTGTAACCTTATTAAGTACCTTATTAGTAACAAAACAAGCCTATCTCCTTCCTACTGTCTGCCTTCATTGCAGTTCCTGTCACTTACACATAAGCATATATAGATATACACACAAGCATACATAATTGAATACACTGTTGCTATTACTTTTTGCTATTATTATTTCAGAAGAAACTTATTTGTTATTAACAAGAAAACGATGTTTTACTTTGCCTTTCCTTATTCCTTTTTTGATGCTCTTCCTTTTTCATGTAGATCTGAGATTCTGACCCATGTTATTATCCTTCTGTCTAAAGAACTTCTTTTAACATTTCTTTCAAGGCAGGTCTACTGGCAACAAATTCTTCAATTTTTGTTTGCTTAAGAGAGTCTTCACGTTTCCTTCATTTTCAAAAGATAACTTGGCAGGATAAAGAATTCTAGTGTGGTATTTTTGTTTATTGGTTGGTTGGTTTGTTTTCTCTTAATACTTTTAGTGTTTCACTCTACTCTCTTCTGCCTTGGTTTCTGAGGAGAAATCAGAGATAACTCTTATCTTTGCTTCTCTATAAATAAGCTGCTTCCCCTCCCCTCACCCCTGACTTCTTTCAAGATGTTTTCTTTACATTTGATTTTCTGAGGTTTGGACAGGACATACTTACATGTAGTTTTTGGGCACTTACCTACCTGGTGTTCCCCGAACTCCTGGATCTTTGGTTTGGTGTCTGATATTAATGCGGGAATTTTCTGTTATTATTGTCTGAAATATTGCTTCGATTCTTTTCTCTCTTCTTCTGGTATTCCTGTTATTCATATTACACCTTTTATAGTTGCCCATAGTGCTTGGATAGCTTGCTGTGGGTATTTTTGTTTCTCTTTGCTTTTTTAGTTTTAGGAGTTTTTACTGCCATATATATTAAGCTCAAAGATCTTTTCCTCTGCCATGTCCAATGTATGAATAAGCCTATCAAAGACACTCTTGGGTGCCTGAGTGGCTCACTTGGCTGAGCATCTCTTGATTTCAACTCAATTCATAATATCATGGTTTGTGGGATCGAGACCCATGTCAGGCTCTGCAATGACAGCCCGGAGCCTGCTTGCGATTGTCTCGCTCCTTGTCTCTCTGTGCCCCCCTCCCCAATCCCCCGCCAAAATAAAGAAATAAACATTTTTTTTAAATGTTTATTTGTTTTTGAGAGAGACAGAGACACAATGTGAGTGGGTTAGGGCAGAGAGAGAGGGAGGCACAGAATCCAAAGCAGGCTCCAGGCTCCGAGCTGTCAGCACAGAGCCCAACATGGGGCTTGAACTCACAAGCTGTGAGATCATGACCTGAGCTGAAGTCGGCTGCTCAACTGACTGAGCCACCCAGGCACCCCGAAATAAACATTTTTTAAAAGGCATTAACTTCTGTTACAGTGGGGTTT
Source organism: Puma concolor (assembly GCF_028749965.1). Classification (NCBI taxonomy): domain Eukaryota; kingdom Metazoa; phylum Chordata; class Mammalia; order Carnivora; family Felidae; genus Puma; species Puma concolor. The sequence continues at coordinate 23,345,801 of NC_141681.1, read as the reverse complement.
TTTAGCTCTAGCATTTTATTCTGATTCTCTCTTATAAATTCTGTCTCTGTGCTTACATTTCCAATCTCTTCTTGATGCTGCCTTCTTTTTCCATTAGTCTTTAGCATATCAGTCTAGTTGAAAAAAAAATTTTTTTTTGTTCGATAATCCCAACATCCCTGCCATATCTGACTCTGGTTTTGATGGTTCTGAGATGCTTCATGCTGAAAACTGTGTTTTGTCTGTTTGTACTTTAGAATATCTTAATTTTTTTTTTTTTTACTTTATTTATGTGTGTGTGCGCGTGCGTGTGTGTGGTAATCCAGATATGATAGACCTGACACTGGTTCCTGTGGAAGTTTCTGCTCTGGTAAATGGTGGTTATTTGCATCTTCCTGTCTCTTTCTCCAATTCAGAGGACAGCAGTGTGGTCTGTGACTTCACTTCTTTGACAGATCTAGAAAGGGTTTTTGCTTTCTTTTCAGTTAGTTCATCATTTTGCTTGTTAGGATGGAGTGACAACTTTCAAGTTCCTTACATGCTGGCTATATGGTTTTATTTTTACTTGATTATCACTATTCCTACTAGTTTATTCAATTTTACCATTTACCATCCAACTTTTAGCTTTGTTAATTTTCTCTGTCATTTGTTGTCTATTAATTTCAGTTCTTGTCATTAATTTTCTTCCTTCTACTTACTTCAGATTCAATTTGCTCCTTTTTATAGCTTCATAAAGTAGAAACTTACATCAATGATTTTAAACATTTCTTCTTTTCTACTGTGAGCAATTTAAAGCTCTAAATTTCCCTCTAAGCACTCACTACTTAGCCACATTCCACAAGTTGTAAATACATTCTATTTTCATTATTATTCTCCTCAAAATAGTTCCTAATTTATCTGATTACTTCTTCTTTATACCATCATTTACTTAGCAGGACGTTCTTCCTTTTCCAAATGTTTTAGGCTTTTCTGTTTATTGCATTAATATAGATTTCTAGTTTAATTCAATTTTTGTCAGACAGCATACTGTAAGCTTACAATATCTTGACATTTCCTGAGACGTATCAATGTGGCCTACCATCAACACTGTCTGGTTATCATTCCATTGCATTTGAAACGAATGTTCATTCTTCATCACCTGGGTGAAATGTCAGTTATGTAAACATGTTTGATACTGTTCATTTTTACTTATTTTTTTGGGTAGTTGCCCAAGTAATTACTGAGAGAGGGATGTTAACATCTCCACATCTGATTACAGATCTATCTATTGAACCATTTAGCTTTGCCAGCTTTTCTTCATGTACTGTTAAACACTCTGAGCTTTCTAGACCTTTGGTTGGGCATCTGCTGTTAATGTTGGAAATCCTCTCTCACTACTCCTTGACACATTTCAGAGGAATCACATCTTGCTTCTGAGGCAAGGATTCTAGGTCAACATTCAAGTTCGTTCCATCCTTCTTGGGATCCAAATTTCTCTGTTTTTTAAAGACCATTTTTATTTATGATTGATAACTGTGCATTCCACTTTCCCTGATTTTACTGATATTAAAACATTATTTTCTATTCTGTTGTGCTGTTTTTTTCCGTATATTCTGATGATAGTGCTATTATTGTTCTTGGTTGTGATGCATTATAAAGGAGACAAAAGTAAAAATACCTTCATGCTGTCATGTTTAACTGAGTAAGCAGTCCTAACATTTTTAAAAATACACTCTTTCGGTCTATTCTCAAAGCAGCCTTCAGCAAAAGGTATAGTTAATCTCATTTTGCTCTGAAGAAAGCTGAAACATGCCAAAATACATCATCGGGAAATGAAAGACGTGGTGCTTGAACTAGAACATGTCTGACTACAAAGCCATTAAAGCATACTATGCTAAATAATAATTAGAAAGGATCAATAGAATCAAACACTATACAAATGTTTTGTGGATTTTTATATAATGAAAGAACTGCCAAGTCCTGATGATATGGGTGTTTGGAGTTTGCAAAAGGAAACCATTGATTCTCACTCAAAGTGCAACACTGTTATCTAAGAACTTCTCCCCCTGCACCGTAACTATGAAATAACACTTTTTCAGGATGCATAAACATTTGTGATATGTCCCATATTAGAGGGAACATTGAGGTAGCATGTTTGCATTCAACTCTTTGGACAGTACTTAGATATTCTGTAATGACACCAAATCTACCTTTTCACAAGACTTTTTTTTTTTTTTTCCGCACAATGTATCTCTTTTGTAATTTAATTTTGTCTCTTGATAAATTAGGAACAATATGCCATTAGTTAGTAATTTTTCATCATGAGTTTAACAAAATATCACTTTAAAAAAGTATTTTCCCTATTCAAATTTGTAGGTATTTTAATTTTAGTATTATGAGAGTAAGTTTGAATCATATGGTAAACTGTTCATATCCAAAAATTATGCGTTTCATAAAATTAATCCTACTGGTATATTTGGAGATCACAGTGAATCAAAAATGATATAACATATTCTTAACAATATACTTTCTGTTTATACTTAGGTGTTTGCAAAAGATGTGAAGATTAGCAGTTATAATTTTTTAAATGTATCTTTTCTCTACTTCTGAAAGAATTCTAGGAATGAAACTTATTAATAGTTAATTATGACATGGAATCAAATACATAACTTTAGAACATAAGCTATAAATTTAAAAAATTGCCCAAAGGGTTTAATTATATAAATGCAATATTTATATTTTGCATCACTCCCATTTAATGTTTTTGTTGGAGATAGTGGTACAGAAATCTCCTTTTCATAATCAAAAGCCAACAATTCTGGTAACATCACAAAATCAATCTCCTTTATTTCCACTCACCCTCTAAGTTTTGCCATTTATATTTTTAAATTTTTTGTTGGTTATTTATTTTTGAGAGAGAGAGAGCATGAGCGGGGCAGGGAGAGAGACACAGGGGACACAGGGTCCGAAGTGGGCTCAGCGCTGATAGCAAAGAGCACGATGCAGGGCTTGAACCCACCAACCTCAAGATCATGACCTGAGCCGAAGTCGTCACTTAACTGAATGACCCACCCGGATGCCCTTAAGTTTTGCCATTTAGATTTGCAAGGATTCAATGACTTTCCCTTGTACAACACTTAAGATAGCTGAAAACACACCTCTTCTCCCTCTTCTCATGGTTTTACTCTGACATCTTTCCAACCGGAAACACAGATGTAGTTAGAACAGTAACATTTGGAGGGTTAGTGTTAGAACTAGGTATTTATTTTTTGTTCTCTTTGAAAACAGTACTCCAGGGATCACTGCCTTTTTAGCCCTTTTAAGTTTTTCTCCACCTGTTATTAGGATGGTGGATGGTGTCATACTTGTCAAAAGCAAAAAATCTTGAGAATACTGATTCCTTCAATACCACGAACAATTAGAATCACTTACCATTTTAACAAGTGGTTATCAACTCAGGTATGTTAGGTTTGGAAGTAGGATGGAAGGTTGAGCTCCTACAAGCTTAAAGGTGAAACCAGCAGGAAAAGTACCTCACTGACTTATTTTGGTTCAACCTCATCATTAACTTTCCACACAAATTATGTCTGGGGCTACATATAAACTACATGCCAAAGGTTTCCACCACATTGGCAGTTTGAAGACTGCTCACAAAGCTAGTGTTCCTCAGTAAGTTTTGTCTGAAAGAGCAGGGACAGTGGCATGGTAGACCCAAGCTAATGGCAAAGACGAACAGGTAGAGCTAATTCAAATTTTGAGATACACCTTCTAAAGAGGGAATGTCAAAAATATTGAACACTTTTCTAGGCTTGCCTACAGGAACCCTTAAGGAGCAGAGCTGGTCACATTATAAAGGAAAATCCTTGGGTAATTTTACATCCCATATAGCTCATCCAGTACTATTTACTACCAATAAAAGCATAATGAGTTATTGGTGAATGCTCAAGTTCAAGCCATAGAATTAGTAAAGAATAATAGTTTATTCTCCGTACAGCCTAAATGTTTTCTTTAAATTTTATTGGTAAAATACATCATGCATGATGGGGTTTTAGAAAGCACTATATCATTTAGATTCTGCTTTTAAACAGTGTATACTTTGATGTATCATAGAATCTAATAAAAATGCTAAACCAGGCCGTTAAATATTTATGTGCCGTTTGTATATTGTGTTGGGAAGGGACTTTAATTAGTTTGCTGCACAAGAGAGAATCTGCATTTCCATAAGGAGAAGAAATGTTAAGATAGATGTTCTAGCCATAACTTCCTACATTGAATGTTTTTAGGTCTAATCTGGAAACTGTTCATACAGCATTACAGAAATAAGAACAAGATGGTGTAAGAGCAAGATGGTGTGTGTGTGTGTGTGTGTGTGTGTGTGTGTGTGTGTGTGTGTGTGTAATGAAAATTAATCAATGATTATACATTAGATTGTAGCGAGGCTGATGTGATGAAATCTAAGCTGCAGAACATGTGGAGGATAGTCTATGCTCTTACAAAGTAAACTTTCTCTTTAGCTGAGGGTACATTAAAAAAACCATTTCATTTCCTTACTCATGGTAGTTTGAGAATATCCCTAAGATTTCAATTATCCAATGTCTTGCATTTCCTCAGGAGGGGTTCTGGAGGAAATGCAAAGAACTTTTGAGGAAGAAAGGAGTGGATTCAATGAAATGCAATTCTCTCACATCTGAGCTGTGTAAACTCATGCAGGTTATTCTCTGAGCCATATCATTGCTGATGTATTGATTGGCAATACTAAGAGTTTTCATGGAGCCTCTTTGTGAAAAGGGTAAATTAGGAAAGTTATGATTTAATTAACAATTATACTTCTTGGTTCCTAAGAGATGTTCAGCCAATGTTCGTCTTCCCACTCTTGTCTCAAAGTCATTTTCCTGCATATATTTTTATTCTTCTATTTCCATTTTCAGTTCGTACATTTCTCCCAAGTTGTCTTCCTGTCATGACTATGATTTCTTCTCAGTCCTCAATGTCACAATTTAAAAGTAGATGCTTAAAGGAAACTCCAACTGTTCTACCTCACGTGGCTTCATTAATTGTTCTGAATTATTAATTCCAGATTAAATCTTAATTCCTGTCTATCTTTCAAAGTCTTCATGTATGCATCTCTAAACTTAGATTCCATTACTCCCAACATACTCGAGAAGGTTGAGAGTAACTATTCAAACATGATGCATGCTAAGAACATCACCTACACACTAGGTGTAGGTATGTTTCATTGTTTATTCCCCGAGTAAAATAATTCTTATCTCATTCTCTGTAAGCCAGTTACTTTACTTCTCTCTGTGTCAATATCGTAATATATAAAAGGGGCACAATAAATCATGTCTAACACATAAAGTAATGCAAAGTGAATATGTGTAGTCATGGTTAGAGCGGTTAATAAACCCTGCACATCCCTAGAACACCAATGCCTCTGGAGTTTTCTCTATAACCATGTCATTTCACAATAGTCTTGTTACTTTGAACTCTATGACATTTGATGGTGATCATATTATCTTGTAGATCTTTAATTCACTTAGCTTTTGTTTAAGCTCTGACCTCCAAGTAAGAAAAATAATTATCTGAGGGCATGACCTGGGAGTTACAATTAGTTTGGATCTCTGTTAAAAATGTGGGTTCAATGAAGTGGAGAATAAAAACTAGCTATTATAGGGACCTCTTGGAGCGCCTGGGTGGCTCAGTCGGTTTCAGCATCTGACTTCGGCTCAGGTCATGATCTCATAGTTCGTGACTTCAAGCCCTGCGGCAGGCTCTGTGCTAACAGCTCAGAGCCTGGAGCCTGCTTCACGTTCTGTGTCTCCCTTTCTCTCTGCCCCTTCCCCACTCATGCTTTCTCTCTCTCAAAAATAAATAAACATTAAAAAAAATTATAGGTACCTCTTGATAAATATATGCTTATAACATAGCCTTAGTTTATTCTTGTTGCTGAAATTAATTACTTTATTTTACATTGTTTTCTACATTAAAATAATTTAATTTCTTATTTCAAATTCTTGACCCTTTCCCAGGGAATTCTATTTTCCAACACCTTCCCCAAACATAAGTACTTATAGAAAGGGAACCACTGACTACAAAAGTCATGCATTCACTCACTTAGAATTTGAATTAAATTCTAATGCTTTGATCAAGTTTTGCAGTATCTATACAATAATTCACAAATGGCAGTTGTATAATAAGTGTTTCTTGAATGATATTTTCCTTTTTGTTTGGCTTCTTTCCAATAATGCTTTTCTATAAAGCTTTCTATGATTTTATTCATTCATATATCCACCTATATTATACTGTTGAATGGAGCTCAAAAGTCAGTAACTCATCACTCTTAATAGAACTTTAATTAATGGTAATGGCAATGAAATCACCAAGCTAAGGTGACATATATCCTCTATGGAACTTAATATTTAAAAACTCGGGTGGGATTACTAACACTTTAGATTTATTTAGTCTTTTCATTATAATCATCATTTGGTAAAATCAGAAACACAGAGTTTGAATTCCAATAAAGAGTAAACATTTCATTTAAAATAAAATATTAAACCAAAGGAAAAAAGCCAATTGGTGAAAGTGCTAGGCTTGAAATCAAAATGGAAATATTTCTGAAAACTACCATTACTAATTGGTGAAGGAATCTCACACAGAATATCTAGTATAGAAAAGAAGGCAGTCAGAATACTATGAACTTGGGAAATCTCAAATTTATAAATAAGAGCAAAGCTATGAGATATGATAAATCCTACATTAAAAAGAGATGCATATTCCAAGAAATAAAGTTTACATTCTCTTTAAAATCAACTATACCATTCTGAAGGCTTATCTATTTGGCATGGTGAAAAGAAAACTAGATTAACTATGTAGGAAATGCAGAAGAGAACAACAAACAGTAAGGGCATTTCTTTTATTCTGAATCATTTCCAATGTATGCTTTTATGGCAATATTGTCTGACACATAGTAGGTGCTGATAAAAATTTAGTTTTTTACAATGCAAATATTAAACAACAGACTATTGTACAAGCAATGGGTCAAATAAGAAGTCAAATGGGAAATCAAAATATGTCTCAAAAGAATAAGAAAACATAATACTCCAAAACCTATTGAATGCAGCACAAGCAGATGTTAGAGTAAAATTTATGCCATAAATGATGGCATTAAGAAAAACGTTCAAATAAACAATATAACATTATACCACAAGGAACTAGAAAAATAAGAAACTTAGCTGAAATTTAGGAGAGGAAGGAAAAAACAAGGAAAAATCAGAAATAAATGAAAATATAAATCAGAATAAACAATAACATAATATTGAAAGCAATGACCAGTTTTTCTAAAAAAATAAAATAGGCAATGTTTTAACTACATTAACTAAGAAAAAGAAAGAAGACTCAAATATAAAAATGAGAAATGGAAGAGAAAACAAACCAGCAGATAACCAAAAAAATGCATAGTGTAATAAAACATTACTATAGACAATTATAACTTAGGGGAAAAAAATCAGATAATTCCTAAAAATGCTCAAGTTACCAAGACTGAATTATAAATCTTTTCAAGAAATAGGAAATCTTCTTAGACCAATAACAAGAATGAAAGTTGAATTAGTAATCAAAAATTTCCCAGCACAGAAAAGCCCAAGACTACATGGTTTCACTGGTGAATGCCAACAAACATTAAACAAAAAAATTAATTAAAATCTTTACCAAATCTTACAAATAATGGAATAAAGAACAAATTCAAAATCATCCCATGAGGCCAGTATTACTCTGACACCAAAGCAGGATAAAAAATAATACAAGAAAAAAGTCCAGTCTGATATAACTACTGCCACTCTTTTTTTCTTTTTGACATTAATTTGACAGCATAATAAATGTCTCTCCACTCCTTCATTTTCAATCTTCACCTGTCTTTAGGTCTAAAATGAATCTCTTCTAGGCAACATATTGATGGGTCTTGTTCCTTTAATCCATTATCCTATGTCTTTTGATGGAAGCATTTAGTGCATTTATATTCACAATCATTATCTATAGGTAAGTATTTAATACCATGTTATTGTTTTTTCATTGTTTCTGGGGAGTTTCTCTGATCATTTCTTGTCTGTCAATTTTGGTTTCTCCTTTATTCTCAGAGTCCTCTTTAGTATTTTTTTTTGCAGGATTTGTGTAGTGATCACAAACTCCTTTATTTTTGCCTGAGAAATTCTTTATCTCTCCTATTTTGCTGGATAGAGGAATCTTGCCTGCAGACTTTTTTTTCCATTTGACACTTGAATTTTTATTTCATTTTCATTTTTTACTTTGAAGAGAGAACAAGTGTATGAGTGGGGGCAGGGGAAAAGGGCAGAGGAAGAGAGAGAGAGAAAATCTCAAGCAGGGTCCATGCTCAGTGTGGAGCCTGATGTGGGGCTTGATCCTACAACCCTGGGATGACAACCTGAGCTGAAATAAAGAGTTCGATGTTCAGCCAACTGAACCACCCAGGGACCCTTCATTCAGCAGTTTGAATATATCATGCCACTACCTTCTGGCTTACCAGGTTTCTGTTGAGAAATCTCCAGCTAGCCTTAAGAGTTTTCTCTTGCAAATTAAGGACTTCTTTTGTCTTGCAGCTTTTAAGTTTTTTTCCTTTATCACTATTTTTGCAAATTTAATTACAAAATATTTTGGTCTTTGCCTGCTTTTGTTATTGATGGGGGAGGTTCTCTATGCCTACTGGATCTGCATGTCTGTTTCCTTCCTCAGAATAGGAAAGTTTCTTTTTTTTTTTTTTTTTTTTTTGAAATCAATATTCTGCCCCCTTTAGTCTCTTTTCTTCTTCTGGGACTCATATAATAAGAATAGTATTACATTTGAAGGAGTCACTAAATTCCCTAAGGCTATTCTCTTATTCTTTTAATGATGTGTCCTCTCATCTGTTTGTGACATGAGACCTGGCACTAACTCTAGCAGAACGGAGGCCCTACAAAACTCTGGTCAGGAGATACGGTGTGAGCAGGGACTTACGCTGGTCTTCTGGGAGAGGGGCCCACTGAGTTTGGACTGAAACAAGCTTGACAAAGATGGTAGTCCTGCTAGAGCACAGGGGGTGTAGCTCAGTATAAGCAAGTTAGACAGTGTCCACGCTGAGCTGCTTCCCTCAGGCAGCTCTGTGTTTATGTTGAAGGGCAAGGGAGGGAAATGCTGACAGACAGACAGCTCCTTTGTTCCAAGAGAGGCTCTCCCCATGAATGTGGCCTCTCAGGGACTCACTCTGAGAAGAGCAAATAATCTCCCCACTGGGTGCCCCAGGCATTCTTCAGATTGCTGTTTCCGTGCTGTGCTGTCTGCCCCTGAGCTGTTTCCATGCCTTCTGTCCAGGAGGACAGTGCCCTCTGGGCTCTACTCCAGCCAAGCCTGCTGACCTTTAAAACTCCACTGGTCCAAGAACTTTAACCCCACTGGTCCAAGAAATCACAAAATCCAGCCCCTCTCCTTTACCAAACCAAAGACTTTGGGGAAATGTTCTCTTTGTGCATTCCCCTGTGTGCCCCTCCCTCTCTCTCACCCTTCTCTGTGACCACAGCTCCCTCCCCTCCACAGCACCATTGAACCCTTTCTCCTTTAAACCATGTCTCCATATTTTCTACCTTGTGGCCTTTTCTCTCCCTTTGGTGTGGATTTTTTTTTCAGTGTTCAGGTCAATTTCTGGGGTATTTAGGATGATTTGATAGTTATGTAGTCATGTTCATAAGATGAGATAAGTATAGGGTCCTCCTACTCTGCCACCATCTTCCTTTTCTCAGTCTACTTTATTTCTTTAATACTTCTGGCATCTAATATTTTTCTAATACAGTTACTTGTAGTTTCTAAGATTGAAAACAGAAGGCGGCGCCTGGGTGGCTCAGTTGGTTAAGCGTCCGACTTCAGGTCAGGTCACGATCTCGCGGTCCGCAAGTTCGAGCCCCACATCGGGTTCTGGGCTGATGGCTCAGAGCCTGGAGCCTGCTTCCGATTCTGTGTCTCCCTCTCTCTCTGCCCCTCCCCCGTTCATGCTGTGTCTCTCTCTGTCTCAAAAATAAATAAACGTTAAAAAAAACAAAACAAAAAAGAGAAGCCAACCAGCATAAAAAATGTATCAGAGCCTTTCTTAATCACCTAATAGGAGCTTCCTATTGTCATAGTTTTTAATGTTTCAAAGACTAAATGACATGAATATTATCTCATGATGGAGAGACACACCAAGGACTGACAATTTTCTAAGCCATATATACTCCATTTCATAATGTGGATTCAATATTTCCCATAATACTAGCTATGGAATGCTTCTATTTCATGGCAGAAAATTTTCCTTAAGAAGAATTACATTTACTATATTATTTTGCTTAGAAGTAAAGGATAGTAGGTGAAAGATCAAAGTTTACAGAGCCATGAGAGGAGGATTATGCATGTTTATATGGTCATAGTGTAAAATATATGATGTTCTAGGAACATGAATAACTCCTGATATGAGGACTGAGTGTAGCAGAAAGGAAGTGGGCTCAGAAACTATATGAACAGAATGAAGCATTTACACATATATCTTTAGTAAAATTTGAATTAGATTGAATATAATACTCTTTCTTTCCTTCCTTTCCAGAAACCAGCAGTAGGTAACCACAGGATTAGAATACAGTCAACTACATAATGAGGAAAACATTATGATCTCTTTAAAAACTATGAGGGTTTCTCTATCCACAACTAGAATTTACATTAGCTTTCTAAGTATTGCCAGATTACTTACCTTTGTTGCCTAACACAAAGGGAGGTATTTTTATATCAGAAATTTGAACATGGACTTTGGAGATAAGATTGGGACACTTATTTGCTGTCAGATTTTGGGAAGTTACATAATGTCTCCATGTCTCATTTAACTCAGTTAACAGTAAAAATGGCACTTTCAAAGATGGTGAGGATTTAATGGAATAGTATTTGTAAAATGTTAAGTCCTTCTCTTCTTGCCATAGAATCTAATACTTTTTAAATACATTTTTCATACGAATTATAATCATTCATTTACTTGTCCTTTTCATCTGGACTCAGAGCTCTTTGAAGAAACAAACTGTCTTTTGTTCCTGTTAGTGCCTAGAGCAATGCCAGACAGTGGATATTCAATATATATCCATGGAGGTGGTGTAGTTATTGGGCAAAAATGTCCCAATATTCCCCCAAGTCAACTTTCTGTACTCACATTTCATATTTGTCCCAAACGACGTTCATACACCTTATTATGAAAAAATATTGGTAAGATAGAAGACGAATAGGAAGATTCTAGAAAGGAGTATGAAAGTGTGATGAGGATAGGTTCTGTATCAGCACCATCTCTGCAGGTTAGCTGCACCCTCAGTTATACTAAATACCTCACCTTTCTCTGTATGTGTGCTCTTGTCCACTCTGATGGGTGGATAGGAACTACCATGTCTCATATTTTCTCCCAACCAGTCTCTACCCTCCCTAGGACTGCATGCTTATCCTTTGACCTCTGGCTTCCTGTGGTTTTAGCCAGTGGAGGAACCAGCAGATCTTGGGCAAGGGAAAACAGATGTTGGGATATTTATTCCCCTGGCTTCTTTCTTCCTGGGTTTTATGGTTAAACAGTGATCCTCTACCAAAGGCCACAGCTCCTACCAAGTGGATTCTCTGTATCCAGCTACCAAAGAGGTTCTTTTAACTCCTTCCTTGTTTGCCCCTTTATACATATAGGTGGTAAAAATCCCTTATCCCCTACTCTAGGTAACTCAGTGGTACCTTCATGTTGTTCTAAATTTATAGATAGCTCCTTTATTAAACTGCTTTCAAATTACCCAGTTTAACTGTACACCCACTGTTTGACATTAGACAACCAAACCCCATTTAAGCCTTGCTGCCTTCTTGTGTAAAAAGTGGTTAATTATTATACAGTATGGTAAATACTTCTGGAATAAAACAATTATTTATGTAAGGTATGCATTATATGAATTTAATTTGGAATAGGTGAGTTAAGACATATAAAGCATTTAAAACCTGGACACATTGTATAAGCTCAATTAATGTTACAATATATTGCATTGCTATGACCACTCTTACAAATATTATGCCCTCCTCTGGTGTTATATAGTTGTACTTATCTCTTATTTCAATGTGTCATAAATTGCATCTTCAAAGTATACCTGATTTCAACAATGTGCAACTTCCCTAAAGGAAATATCTATGCTTTATTCATTCTTTTATCAATAGGGTAGGGAACACACCACAGTCATGAAACCTGTGAAACGTCTGAATGAATTTATTACCCCCAATTCCTTTGTCAAAACAGATCAACATGTACAGTTACTCTACTTAATATAGCATCAAAGATATCAGTTCCTTTAATCTATTTTATTTTTATAGAAATAAGATACATTTTTGGGGAACATGGCTATAGTTAAAGTCAAATATCTGGAGCCTTACTGAGAAGTGAAGTGATTAGGGTGATTATGTCCCTAACAGGTTTATCCAACATCTGCCAACATGAACTTCAGCTATGGAGTAGGTAAAACCTGGCATAACTTCCATTATGAGGGGAAAGGCATCTTTTGAGTTTAAATATTTATAGATTTTTTTCCTTAAATTTGTTGTTTGTGAAACTGTATTTGGAACTGATTATTTTAATATTTATAGCCTGTCACAATTTAGCAATATAAGAAACCTTCAAAACTTATTCTGAAGTTTAAATAGAATCAAAGCATAGAATTATAATGAATTTATCAAGGTGTCTACAGGAAAATACATAAAGGGAGATTTCCCAAATTCTTAAAAATGTAAGTAGGGATTCTTGATTTTTCTAAAATCACTTTTCAATCATCAGACTATGTATTTTTTTTTTTTAGAACTACAGCCTCTCTGAATAAGCCCATACTTGTCATAGCTTCAAAATTTGTTCTTAATTGTGACTAATGCAATTAAATGCTGTGTTTCTGTGAGTAATCAATGAAAACAATGGATGAAAATAGCCAGTATAATTCCTATTATATGAAAGGCACTTAATAAGTATTAATTTATTAATCTTACCTCCTTTCCTTTGTTTCATATTTTAATACAAATTTTAAATAAGCATAAGCTAAGTTAATGGCAAAAACAGAAAAATAAAATAAACACATATAAAATGGACACAAGGTTCCAGACCATTAGAGATTTTCTGGATTAAAAATGATTTATTAAAATCCATAATATCTTTTTCCTTTTGTTCATAAAAGGGATGCCATCCAGCTTCTTAGGAGAGGTAACAGGTCAGCAAGCAGAAGAACTTGTTTCTATCTCTAGTGAGTCATTATCTTCCTACAGTAACCATGGCTGAATTATATCTGGAGCCTTCAGCTTCCTCATTTACACAACACAGACTTGGAATTTATAATCTGATAACATTTTATGAATCTGTTCAGTTTGAGTGGTTGCCTTGACCTAACAACGTATTTATTTTTGTCCCACTAAATGTTTTTTTTTTTTTTTTTTTTGAAACGTGACCAACTACATCTATGGCCATGTTGGATAAGAAATTGAGTAGGTCACAGAAACCTCAATTTTTGGTAATTGTCCTGTCATCAACTTCCTTCATGGTCTTAGGACTTCTGTTTGGTTTCTGTGAACTTAAATTTTGTTACATGTAACAGAGAAGTGCATGAAAACTGAGAGTTTGATTTGTATCACCTACTCTTTTTTTCCCCTAAAACAAACATTATGATTTATAATGTATGATTCCCTTGAAGTACATCATTTCTGTTATTAAAAATGAGAAATTTTCCTTAAATTTGCCTCAATAATTTTCACTGTTAAAAATACCTACTTTAAAATGTATATATGTTGTCAATAATATTGATGATAGAACGTCTCTGGGTCCTGACACTTAATGACCTCAACTCTTCTTTTTGAAACTCATTTCAATTTTGACTCAGAAACATAGGGCAAGATGAAGCCTGATTATCTACAAACATTTCTAACAGATTCAATAACTCATAAAGGCCACTTGTGAGTAAATAGGGTATTTCTTTTTTTCCGTCCTCTTGCCACATGCTGACCCAAATAATAATGAACATCCACAATGACAATGTAAAGAGATTTGAAATACAGGCATAGATTCAATTTTGAACACTCACTAAACAGCTATAAAAGGAGTTTGAGGTAAATTATTTTTACCTCTCAGATGACCAAAGTAAACTAAGATATCATTTGTTGCATAGTAGAGAAGATTAAGGACATTTCCCTCCTAGCAACTGAAACTTAACAGATAAAATGCCCATTAAAATTTCTATGGAGTTATAAAAATGAAATATATTTGCTCCATTTAAGCAATAATAGAGATACTGAACTAATGTATTCTTAATTATCACATATGGTTGGGAAGAGAATTTTCTATTATTTCTGAATAACCTTCACTTTTTAATTTCCTTTTTTCAATTCTTAATGTATGCAGTTGTCTTCTTTATAAGACCTATGTTTCACTTGCCTGATCAATAAACAAGTATGATGTATGGGAGGGCTAACTGGAAAGTTATAGGTGCTAGTGGAAAGTGGACAAGACTTTAGTTAATGATATGGACAAAAGTTCAAAGTTAAATGCTATGCATCTCTAGATCACAGAGAAATGCAAAGACGCCAAAGTGTTAGGCAAATCAAGAAGCCAGGCGCTGGAAAAGACAAGGGGAGGTTGGGAAATATGACAGAAAGGGGAGCTTTACTTTGTCCTTAAAATGAAATGATTTTCCTGGATTTCTAATTACCAATTTCTACTACCTGATTGGTTTCATGTATATAGCAAGGGGTTTAGGCCTTCCAGCTTCTGGGAAAGACATACCTAAATGTTTCATGATTAATGATATTTATAAAGGAAAGAAACAATGAAGGCGTTAATCGGCTCTGGGTTGAGTCAGCAATTCCAAACACTTCTATATTAAATGTGGAAGTCAGCCAGAACAGAGCTTTAAATACCTTTTTTTTTAAAAAGATGACATAGAATAAAAATAATAAATTAAAACGGGCTCTTTCCTAGCATGACTGTTTATGATGTTTGTAAAAGAAATTTATGAGACAGACTCTCTTCCCAGTAAAATTTACGGATTGGTTTATTCTTTGACAAAAGATGTGAACAGAACAATTTTGCAATTGCCTGAAAATAATGCTGGATTTATGGTCTGGTCAGAATATAAGAAAAATTTAATCATCCAGAACAGATGGAAGTGTTGTAGTCAGCAAAACCTCCTTCCTGAGTATAAATGGACCAGTGAAAGCTAACTTACTATAGAGACATTGTGCTAAGAGATAGCAGAAACTTGGGAGGCAAGCAAGGAGAGATAATATAAGACAGATGGAAGAAGGGAAACATAGAAGGGATGTGGATCTGTCTTCAAAGTCAGTCTCTATCAGCTCAAAAAGCAACTTCAAATAAGAAGTAAGTTGCAAGCAGAGAGTTGGGGTTAGAGGCTATTAATCTACAAATACCCTATTACGGGTTGAATTGTGTTCCCCTCCCCCAGAATTCTAACCCCCAGTACCTCAGACTGTGACCTTGTGTGGAAATAGGATTATTGCAAATGTGACTAGTCGCACTAAGATGAGGTCATTAAGGTAGATTCTAACAAAAAAACTCCCTTATGAAAAAACGTCCTTATGAAAAAAAGGTACTCATGGCATCCGTATAAAAATTGCAAAGATGTACACAGAGACAAACACACAGGAAAAAATGCCATCTGAAGAGTAAGGTAGAGAATGGAGTGATGCTCGGAGAACAAAGATGCCAGCAAACCACTAGAAGTTAGGCAAAAGGCACAGCCCTCAGAAGGAATGAACCTTGCCAACACTTGGATATTAGATATCTAGCCTCCAGAATTGTGGGAAAGCAAATTTCTGTTGTTCTTTGTTAAAGAATTCCTAGCAGATTAATACCTGCCCAGAACCTCCACTCCTGAGTAACTACAAAAGAAAGCTACCAATAAAAATACCTAAAATATCCTTATATTCCTTTCCATTTTAAGGTGAACAAGAAAAGTCTCTTCAAGAAGCCTAAACTTATTAAAAACTATTTTATTCCACTGCATTCTGAGGGTACTGATATATATTCTATAGCAAATTATATAGCTCCTAATTTTAAATATTATAATTGTATTGTAGTTGGTTCTCTACAACTGAATAAATGTTAAGCTTCTTGAAAACTGGTTTTCTCCTGGTAACTAGGGAAGAGCCAAATATGTAAATATGCCTCTTAATTTTTAAAAAACAAAGTAGCCTAATGTGGTAGGCTTCAGAGTCAAACACCTTGGAATCTAAGATCTGGCTCTCACATTCAGCATGGATCTCCTTGGACTTAGGATGATTACAAAGATTAGATCTTATATGCAAAGTATTTCCTACAATGCTGATATAAAGAAGACATTGAATAAATAGCAGGTAGTAAACGGAAGATGGTAAAAATAAAGGGAAGAGGTTATAGATGGAATGTGTAGTCACAGAGAAGTATCAAATCTTGAATATTATGACCATGCAAAGATAATTCACTATCTTGAGCTTTGGTTTCATCTGGATAAGTAGGATGATAATGGATAACATGATTATTAAATGAATGAGCCTGTTGTCGGTTAAGCTATACGAATTCAACAAATTATATAAAGCCACCAAGTGTTAGGTTGCTCTAATTTTATATATAGAATAATTCAAAAAATTACAAATATGTATACCAGCTGCATACTATTCCCTTTTTAACAGATGGTTTTATAAGCATCCCTCTCTCATTCCTTTTTGAATGGTGCCCTTTCAGGGAGCCTTAGTTTCTATCTTAATTCTAAAGATACAAAGAGCAAAATCTTTAGACATTCAGGTTTTTATTTTATTTTATTTTTTTCAACGTTTATTTTATTTTTGGGACAGAGAGAGACAGAGCATGAACGGGGGAGGGGCAGAGAGAGAGGGAGACACAGAATTGGAAACAGGCTCCAGGCTCTGAGCCATCAGCCCAGAGCCTGATGCGGGGCTCGAACTCACGGACCGCGAGATCGTGACCTGGCTGAAGTCGGACGCTTAACCGACTGCGCCACCCAGGCGCCCCTAGACATTCAGGTTTTTAAATTAAGCCCCTGATCCAGAATCAGGTGTTCCATGAACACATATGTCTTGCGCCAGTATCCTTTATCACCAACTAAGATGTAGATCCTAGATACACCCTGTTATTGCCTTGGTTACACAGCAAGCCCAACTTAAACTCCAATTGACAAAACTGATGAATCAAGATGGATCCTAGTCTTCCAGTCTCTCTCTCTCTCTTTTTCTCTCACTCTCTCTCTCATCACATAATACTCATTTTTTTTGCAATGAAAAGATTTTTCTTAAGTTAACATATTATATCCCAGATATTCAATGGGAATCCCTATTTTCATATCAAAAAGTAAACAATAAGTCAGGGATTCCAGTGTCATAAGGAACCCCTCTCTACTATCACTCCTTCCATCTTGCATGACTGTTTTGCTCTTTCCTGTTCTGATGGAATTATTTGCTCCTTTGTTTCATACTGAGCCATTTATGGCCAGCCCCAGTCACTAGCCTCCATATTAAATACCAAGCCACCTGAAAGGAGAAAAAAAAATCTTTCCCAGTTCCAATTGCCAAATTACTGATGAGAGATTTCTAACTGTGCCAACTTGGATTATGTTCCTAATTCTAGTCCAATTCACCGAGGATTCAAAATTGGAATTCCGGAATCTGTGTCCCAGTGACTAACCTGTATGAATGGAGGGTCACAGGGATAAATACTTAGTAAAACAAGATCCTGGAAGGCAATAAAAAAGTTACCAGATATTCCTATTCCTTTTCTATGTCAGGGATCCTGACACTTAAAAAAAAAATGGAAAAAACAGTTCCTATAGCAACTCCTCCTCCTCATGAGTCTAATGATTGATTTGTCTTACTTTCTGGTCATCTGTAACTTCCTTGTTTGTGCAAATCTCTGAGAGCTATGACTGATGCCTACTTGGGTTCTGGATGTCCAAAGGATACTTGAATTAACTGTTGGCATTCATTTTCCTCCTAAAATCTGTTTCTGACTTCTGATGCCTGCAAGCTCCCAATTATAACTTTGGATTATCAAGATATATCTTGGACCATCATGTTCAACTTGCATCATGGTTGTTTTCCTTTCAGTATTAACTTCCTCTAATATCTGATGTCTGGTGTTTACGTTCTCAACCACAGCATGTCTCATACGGCAGTCTGACCTTATGAAGATAGTAGAGACTCTTTCACATTTTGACAGCCAGCACTTCTCTCCAGGTAGCCTTAGGAAAACTTTTGCCTTCCTTGACATAATCTGTTGACATGCTGTAAGAGTCATGGCTCTCCTCTCTCCTGGAACACCAATATGTTGGAATGGCCTTCTTGCTTAATCAATCTTATTGCAGAGACCAAACCGTGTGCCGACTGGACACCATGGCTATTACCCTGCATGTTCAGCCCCCATGCCAGAAGGAAAAACAAACAGGACTTTACTGGGGCAGTAAATATTCCATATGGCCTTGGACTAAAAGTAGTTACATCTGTGAAAGATTTACATTTACAGTCAACATAAATTAACTGTCCCAAGAAAATGAAAAATATAGATGTCCATGTAATTTATTAGCAGACCACTTTGCATAGTTTCAAAGTACATTGAAGTGATTACCAGGAGAGCCCTAGGAATGACAGGAGATTTAGATTCACAGTGAGGATTATTGCTTCCTACATAAATGGGTGAAAGCATAAATAATATAGCCTCAGGAGGAAACTCTTTTATTTTGGTACCAAATATTTGGCCATCATAGGACAGGGTAGCAGAAGGTTTGGGAGGTTGTTAGTCTCTCATACTGAATCAGCTTGAAATTATGGAGAGAAGATGCATGTGCTCTGATTTCTTGTGATAAAAATGTGTTGTGTGAGTTCAATGAACATATGCTTCCAAAAGGATAATCACCTCCAAGAAACACCAGCCTTAGTGAAATCTGCCTGATTTAGGAAGAAGCAAACAAATTAAAGAATTGGCCCAAGAAGTATATGGTAATTTAATTATATAATAAATGTTACTCTAACAATAGACATTTCAGCATTGAAATGGACCTAATATATCCTTCTGGATGCTCTTTGACTACAGGAGCAGGGTAGATAAACAAAGTGAACCCTGTATTTTGAAATCACAGAGTTAAGACATGACTAAAACTAGTCATAACTAAAACTTAAGGGTTATCATTCTTATCAGAATATTCATGAACTCGTACCATTCTCTTTAAGAAAAATCACTTAAGATGCCTAGCACACTTAACACATAAGTGGTACTCAATAAATATTTGTAGAATGGATTTACAAATGACTGAATATTATCATCAATAGAAAAGTCAAAGTTTAAAGAAGTGAAGAAAGAGTCCCCTTACCTAATCAGCTTGTAATTCAATAGCTAAAGAGAAACCAATATATTTAGAGTTCCTACTTTAAGCCATTTATTCCAGGCACAATGTCATTTTTGACATGAAGTTTTTCCTGGAAACTATTACTGCCACTTGAATTAACACTCAGCATAAGTAGGGGATGTGTAGCTGTGAATACCTGGGTCTTTCTCCATCTAAATGGTGGTTCTGACACAAGATCAACCTTGGGAATCTGACCTTTCAGTCAACTTAGGTGAATCCCGTCACTGATTTTGCATGTTTTCATCTTCTGAGCAGTGAAGTTAGGTTGAAAATAAAAGATTTTCCTCTTAACAAATATATAAAGTGAAGAAAACTATCTCATCGTTTTCCTGAAATATAATATTTCTTATTATTTGAACTAGCAAAGATATCACTATGAATCCACCACTGTAAGAATATTCTATTATATTATTGGTATAAATTTCCATAAAAAAGGTACAAGATCTATGTGTATGTGTGTTTGTGTTTGCATGAATAGAAGAGAAAATCAAAGCTCATAAATAAGTATTTCTGAACTCCATTTTTAGAAAAGTCCCCTTTCCCCACAAAATAATCTGTGGTCATTAAATACCATCAGTTTTAGGGGCACCTGGGTGGCTCAGTCAGTTAAGCATCCGATGTCGGCTCAGGTCACGATCTCATGGTTTGTGGGTCTGAGCCCTGCATTGGGCTCTGTGCTGATACCTCAGAGCCTGGATCCTGCTTCAGATTCTGTGTCTCCCTCTCTCTCTGCCCCTCCCCCAGCCATGCTCTGTCTCTCTTTCTCTCAAAATTAAATATTAAAAAAATTAAAAAAAACCATGAATTCCAAATAACTAAAATATCAAAATGATTATCCAGATAATTAGTCAAGAATAGTAATACTACTTCCTCAAAATAAATGACTGATTTTAAAAGAGAAACCATGGACAAAAAAGTATGGCACAGAATCCCAATCCATCTTAACATTTGCTCATCCCCTTTCCATTGAAATATAACCTATTTTTACAAGAAGTAGAGTTGCCCAAAGTGAAGCTGTCTTTTCACTGGCTCATTTTCAGCTAGATGTTACTACATAGGTAACTTCCAATGAAGAAGATTCAAGAAAAAATGTTCAGTAGCAGATTTTTGTAACTTTCACTTAAAAGACAATTACTGCTCACCATGGCCCTTTATCATTTTTCTCTTTTTTTCTGGATTGGACTGTGAACATGATGACTAGATATGAATCAGCCATCTTAAACTGCACGTTCATATTGGACACAGAATCCAGGCACAGTGGAAATACAAGGTTGAAAAAATCCAGGCTCCATCAAGAAATTCATGAAGCAGATTCCCCATTCTGAAACTGGACTACCTGCTTCATTACTATAATGTGAGAATAGCATAAATTATTAAATTTATGATAATTTTATGTCATGACACTCTTGCTAATAAATAAATTAAATCTTTAATTATAAAAGCAGGGGCGCCTGGGTGGCGCAGTCGGTTAAGCGTCCGACTTCAGCCAGGTCACGATCTCGCGGTCCGTGAGTTCGAGCCCCGCGTCAGGCTCTGGGCTGATGGCTCAGAGCCTGGAGCCTGTTTCCGATTCTGTGTCTCCCTCTCTCTCTGCCCCTCCCCAGTTCATGCTCTGTCTCTCTCTGTCCCAAAAATAAATAAACGTTGAAAAAAAAAAAAAAAAAAAAAAATTAAAAAAAATAAAAAAAAAAAAAAAAAAAAAAAAAAAAAAAAAAAAAAAAAAAAGCAATTTGTATCCAAGAATATTTTGTGTCTGAACTACATTTAATATTGTGAAAATATAAATATTCATAAATAGGAAGAAAATGTGCTTAAATGGTATTCATTCAGGAGACCTAAGAATTTTTCATTTTTCCGTGGCACCTCAATTATTTTACCTCATCACCTTGAAGAACATTCTAGGATACTAGTGTATAGGAAACGGCAAAGTATACCCTATTCATTTTAAATGACGTAAGCTACAGATTCTAGTGCTGTATTCTAAACGAGTTTAGAAGAAAAAAAAAAGACTGCTCTCCCACCTCAAAATCAAACTTTACTACCTTACTGTACTTATTTAAAATATTTTTTCAATGCATATTTATTTTTGAGAAACAGCGCGCATGCGCAAATGAGCATGAATGGGGGAGGGGCAGAGAGAGACCAGAGACAGAATCTGAAGCAGGCTCCAGGCTCTGAGCTGTCAGTACAGAGCCCCATGCAGGGCTCCAACTCAAGAACCACAAGATCATGACCTGAGCCAAAGTCAGACGCCCAACCAACTGAGCCATCCAGGTGTCCCTTACTGTACTCATTTTAGAAATGAATGACACACATTAGAAAATATTTTTTGAAGACAAAAAATATCTGTCTCAAGAGCTTATGGCTATAATGCCTCTGTTTAATATACAGACCTTCTTAAAGTCAGGAAGTATTTGGACCTGACCAGTAAGGCAGGGAAAGAGACAAGAGAGGTATATATAGACATAGAGACAAGGACAGAGAAACAGACAGAATGAGAAGTAACCAAATGTCCCTCTTTTTTTCTCCTTCAACTTACTGATAGAAAATAGTAGACTTAAATTTAATCAAAACTCCTCTTTATATATAGTTGGAATTTCTGTATCATCCTTGCTCATCCTTAAGAGAAAGGAAAAAGAAGAAACTGAAAGGTTTAAAGTAATTCTATGTGTGCAAAGTTTGGAAACATTTGTTGAATGGGAACATGAATTAATAAATAAATGAATGATCAGATCAATTATATCAACAAGTTGCACTACTGACGTTTAAAAATGCATGCTCATTTATATATGGTCTTTCTTGAAGTGTAATATATATTTAAATATACCTATGGTAAAAATCAGTTTTTTAATATAACTGTATGGATTTTAACATATGCATAAATTGGTGTAACCATCACAACAAACAGGGTAAAGAATAATTCCACAACCCCCAGAATTTCTCCTGTGCTGCTCCACAGTAGGCAAATATGCCCACAACTCCTAAACCAAACCCATCGGATATCTATTCTCCATCCCATCCCTGAAATGTGTCTTTTTGAGAAAAAAATAGATTTAGTAGAATCAGATATCATGTAATATTTCCAACTATTGTCTTTCATTTAACATAATGCATTTGAAAATCAGTGATGTGTGTGTCCCTTTTTTTAGTGCTGAATCTCATTTCATCATACCACAATTTGTTTATTTATTCAAATGCTGAAGAGCATTTAGGTTGCTTCTACATTTGGGTGACTGTGGATAATGCTGCTGTAACTATCCATGTACAGATTTATGTCCAAATATAAGCTCATGGCTAGAGGGTAAATACCTGGAAGTGGGGCTGTGGGATGCTAGGTCAGTGTAAGCTTATTTAATGAGAAATCACCATGCTGTCTTCCCAAAGTGCCTGCAACATTTTGCATTCTTACCATCAATGGATGACAATTCCAAATGTTCCATATCCTTAAGCATCACTTGGTACTATCACTGTTATATTTCTAAGTTTTTTTTTAACCATTCAAATACTGGTGCATTAGTCTATCAGTCTAGATTCAATTTGTATGTCTTTAATGACTAATTGATACTGAGCATATTTTCATATGTATAGTTGCTATTAACATAACTTTTTCAGGGAAATACCTGTTCACATATATTGCCTATTTGGATTGGTTTGTTTCCTCACTGTTGAGATTGGAGAGTTCTTTTTGCAACATAAATAAAGGTTTTTGTTAGGTATATGATTCCAAACTCTTTTTGAAGTCTCTGGCTTATCTTTTCATATTTGTAACAGTGTCTTTCACAAAGCAAAGTTTTTAATTTTGATGAAGTTCAATTTATCATTTTTATAGTAAGCATTATTTTACTATCATGAATAAGAACAGCTGGCCTAACTCGAGGTCACAAAGATTTTGTTTTCTTTTCAAAGTTTCTTTTAATAGAGTTATGTTTTACATTTAAGTCTGTCTACTTGCAGTTAATTTTTATATAAGTGTAAATTTCAGATCAAAGTTCTTTTTTTTTGCATATGGACATTCAATTATTCCATGAATATTTGCAGAAAATACTATGTTTTCTCTACTGAATTGCATTTGCAACTTTTTCAAAAATCGACCATATCTGTTTTTTCTAACTCTTAAAAATCAAGAAATGGGAAGGGTTTTTTTTGTTGTTGCTTCTCAATATTGTTTTGGCTACATAATACACTTCTCTTTCCAAATAAATTTTAGAAATCAGGTGTTTATATTTACAAAACACGCTCTGAGTTTTCATGAAGATTTCATTAAATCTAAAGATTAGTTTGGGAAGAATTGGCATCTCAACTATATTGAGTCTTCACATCCAGGAACAGTTTTTGAAGTAGGCAATAAAATTAAAAGTGGGTTCAAAACCTTACAACCAGAGGGATCCCTAACTTATGTTGTAGTTGTCCTATGTATTACATATACATACTTTGAAAAAAAAAAACACATTAGACAATGTAATAATTTTTGTCATCAAAAGTCATAGATATTTTTAAAATAGTAAGAGGCAAAATGTAGTCCATTCTATTTACCCAGATACTTGGCATTTTGGTTGTTGTTAATTCATCCCTAAGGTTCCAGATTTCCTCCTTTTATAATGTGTCTTCCATCTAAATAAGCTCCTTTTGTTACCTTTTAAAGCATGTCTATGGATGACAAATTGTCTTAATTGTCTTTCATCTGGGAATATATTTCACTTTCATTCCTGAAAGATAGTTTTGCTGAATAGAGAATTCTAGGTTGACATTTGTTTTTCCTCTCAGCACTTTGAGAAATGCAGTTCGACTCTCTTGTGGCCTCTGCTGATTCTGATTAGAAATCTGGAGCTATGTGAATCTCTTCTATGTGCAATGTGTTGTTTCTCTGTCTTCTTTAATAGTTTTTATTTTTCTTTGTTTTCAAGAGTTTTATTATAAAGTCTTTGGGCATGGTGTACTTTAAGTTCATCTTGCGTGGAGTTTGCTGAGTTTCATGGGTCTATAAATTTATTGGCTTCACCAAATTTTGGAAGTTTACAGCCATTGTTAATTCAAGTATTATGCCCATATCTATCTTTCTTGCACTTCCTAATGAATTTGCAATCACATAAATGAAAAACCTTGTAATACTGTTGTAGAGGTCCTTGAAGTTCTATTCATTTTGTTGAATCTTTTTTTCCCCCTCTGTTGTTTATGTTTTATACTGACCTTGAATACCACTGACCCTTTCTATTCCATCTCCACTCTATTTTTGTGTTATTTTGACAGTGTTTTTTTTTTAAATTTTTGATGTTTATTTATGAGAGACAGAGAGTGAGTGGGATAGGGGTAGAGAGAGAGGGAGACACAGAATCTGAAGCAGACTCCAGGATCTGAGCTGTCAGCACAGAGCCCGACATGGGACTCAAATTCTTGAACCACAAGATCATGACCTGATGGTGAAGTCCAACTCTTAACTGACTGAGCCACCCAGGTGCCCCTTGATGGTGTTTTTAAAATTTTATTATTGTGGCTTTCAGTTCTAAAATCTTAGTTTTTAAAAATTCTATTTCATTGACACATCTATATTTCCATTCATTTGAGGACTGCACTCACTTTATGGTACATGATTATGATAGATGCTGTTATAAGACTTTGGGTTCTATTAAAATCTTTTAGAGAACTTGTATAAAGCAATCAATCAAATTGATTTCATTTAAATCACAAGTACTGACTCACTTTTTCCGAACTGACAGTTTAGTTTTCCAAGACTTTGCTACGCAATTCTGGTATATACAGTATGTGAAACATCCAAGGTTTTAGTCTGGAGCCTGCCAGCGATCCACACATTTTTTCAGTCTTCAAAATCTTTGTGTTTGTGATTTGCATCACTTGCATACATGGGTAGTTCAGAGAAGAGCCCAAGACCTCATACATAGATTCTTTTCCCCCTGTTCTCTGTCATCTTTTCTACACTCTTGAGTTCACAGTGGTCCTTTTCCGATTGCTCTGGAAAAAAGCATCTGGTATCCCCACTTTGTTCCACATGGCCAATGACTTGGTCAACGTTGGGGTAAAACAGCAAGAGAAAGGAAGATGGGGCTGCCCCTCCTGCCACCACTGTCTCTCCCACCCCTGCTACCTTTACTGCCATCACCTTAAGGATTCCACTTCCTACTGGGGTTTGCCTAACATCACACTAGAAGAGTCAGAGTGTCATTCCGCTACCTTCCCCAAGACCCTCTCCTTCTCCTGTCAATAGAAAGTGTTTTTTCTTAGAACTTATTTTCAGCATTCTGGGAAAGGATCTTCTTCTGTTCCTGATGAGAGTAACTAGCGTTTGGTTTCTACAACAAAGGTGGAACTCATTTCCTTAGAGCAGGCCTTTGAAAGTTCCTTGACAGTGAAGGTTACAAAGTGCATTAAATGAAAGGGAGGGAGACAGAGAGAGGGAGAGAGGGATGGAGGGAGGGAAAGGGGGAGGGAGGGAAGGAAAGGGGGAGGGAGGGAGGGAGAGGTGAGGAGGTATTTAAAGAAAGAGAAAATTATTCTTTTTAGAGGTATGAGGAGTTAGCATTATTCTATAGGAGGTTTGAGGAGGTAGTCAAAGGTATTTCTTACTTTTTTTTTTCTTTAGGTATTATTTTCCTTGGCATCATCATATCAAAGCAAATATTTTTAAAAAAATTGGTATAGATCACTAACCAGGGAATACTAGGAAGAGAACACAATATAAAAACCAGATAGTTGGTGAAATAAGTTTTGAGCATTTGGCTACATTTAAAATCTCAGTAACAGTTTCATGGGCTTGTTTAAGCAAGTGTTGACTCACAAGATGGTGGGTAATATGAGATGAGGGTTAGAAAGTATTACCACAGATAAATCAAGGGTAAGCAATTTCAGTGCCTGTCATGTCAGGGAGAAAGTTACTGTCATGTTCACTATACATGTATGCCTCTAAGAGTCACAGTGTCCCAGGATCCCACAGTCAGGACTATTAGAGAGTAGGTGGCCAGAGATAAATGTAGGTATCTGAATTCTAAATGCAAGAGCTGACCCAAGGAAGGAGAGGCCATTTGATTGATGTTTTTATTTCCATTGCAGGTTGACCACTTTGACAAGGGTGTGAAGATGAATCCAATTCAAAGTATCAATGCTGAAAGGAGCATAGGCAGCCGAGATGCATGGCTACAGACTTGTTTTGACATGGAAGAATTATTATCTTTTGTGGTTAATAGTTATGAAACTTGGGCAAAGTTTTGCTAGATGTTTAGATACCCTTAGGATGGAGAGGATATGGCTCTTTATTGTACACACATCACTGGTGTGCTAATGGAGAGGGAGAAATTAATGGTAAATTTCCGATTTCCAGTTTGTAAAACTAGCAGATGCTGAAAGACATATGAAAGACTCGACAGCCTCCCAAAAACAAAGAGTAGGCAATGAAAAAACCCAAAGGATAAGAAAAAGAGAATTGTGGGGTCAAAGAAGGGAAAGATTATGATTTTATTTATGGATATTTCAAGGTATTTGTGAGCCACAAAATTGGGGATTCCCAGTAGGCAGCTGGAATTCTAGAATGCACTCTCCTACTATGGAATCAAGCAGTCAGCTCTAGAATCTGGAGTTTATACAAAGTCCCATTCTAGAAAGATGAGTTACAGCAACAGCCAAAATGGTAGGGAATTGTTAACTCCAAAAAGGGTGGCCACACAATCCCTCACTAACCTGGCTGCTTTGCCATGTCAGGGTTAAATGATCCTGGGGATGCTTTATTTGTAGGTGCTGGGTTGAGGCAGAGAGAGTTGGAAATGGTGAGTCTCACTGCGGTGTCAGTGACTATAACAACTTAGATAATTTTGCTTATACTGCATAGAACAGAGATCTCTCCCCAAGAAAACAGAAGTACTCTAAACCATTTGGAATTATTTCTGGTGAACTATTCTCAAATCAGCTTTTATTATCTACAACTAAGGGAGCAAATAGGATGATTTTGACAATTTTTTTCTTTTTGAAAAAAATTGTTCAGAAAATTTGAGTTTTTTTAAAGAAAGAAAAATGAGAAAAAGAATGTCATTAACCTTTCATCTGACTGTTCTACTTTCAACAACTTTAATGACAGTTTCTATTATTTTGCAAGAAAACTCTAATTTCAATCTCTTATCTGAGAAATCATGTATTCCATTAAAATTTGAACAATGAAAGCACACTGCACTAATTCACCCAAAAATAATGCAACTCTTCAATTATTTATTTTTGAATTCAACATAACAAGTAAACCAACTCCCATTTAAACCTAATATGGATTTTAAGCAAAGTAAGTTTTTATCACCAAATCAGGATTACACTTCTCCATCTTGAAAATGAAGACTGGATGGAAAATAGAAAATTGTCTACGAAT
This sequence comes from Puma concolor, assembly GCF_028749965.1. Lineage (NCBI taxonomy): Eukaryota > Metazoa > Chordata > Mammalia > Carnivora > Felidae > Puma > Puma concolor. The sequence continues at coordinate 23,318,030 of NC_141681.1, read as the reverse complement.
GAGCCTCTTCTTGACAAACATCTAATAAAAAGACATATAAGACGTCTTTCTTTAATACTTGAACTAAATCTCATGTATGAATTTCAAGTCAATTAAGGATGCTGGAGGATTTTGTCAACAAAATAGTTTAGTAGAAAGCAATATGACAATTTCCACTACAGCCTGGGGGGATGAGGAGTAATTTAAGACACAGAATTGTTTCATTATCTCAGAATCCCCATGACTTTGGACTCCTTGGATGGAAGCACCAGAAACCATTTTTGTAGGGATAAACTTGCAAGTCATTTTTTTAGCCAGAAAAGGAAATTGACTATAGTATTTCATTCTTTATTAAGTTTTTTTCTCTTTAGAGAAAATTCAAAGTTACTATAAATATATGTTTATCAATAAGATTGCAGATATATTTTATGTCGGGATTATGTATATCTACTTGGGATACATATGAAGAAATCAACAGGATGTTACAGAATTAGGAAGACATACACACATCAATATACTCACTCCTATATATAGGAAGAATATAGGGAGAAATCACACTTTGGAATTCAGGAGACTTAGATATGAATGACAAATCTGCTGGTGAGTTTGGACAATACATTGCTGTTCTTCAGTCAGTTTACCCTCATTGGAAAGACTATGACAGTCCCTATCATAAGGTATTAGTGTGGACATCATATAAAAGGAGATTTAAAGTATTCATTGGAATCCCTGACACAGTCTTCATTAATAAATTGTTACTGTTGCCATTACTCTTTCTGTATTGTTTTCTAAATAAAACATGTATTAAGGTCAGTATGCTGTTGTATAATGCATGTGAGAAATTAAAAGGTATGATGGATGTACTCCAAATGGTTGAATCCAATGAAAGACATGTGTTTGACATTCAAGCTGGCATAGTGACACATCACAGATTTACACTGTAACCAGGTCATGGTAGGGGTAGTGATCAGTGGAACAAGAAGGTTACGGAATGTTTTCATCTGGTGCAAGACTAGATTGATGGAACAGGTGGGCACTGGCTCTTCCCTTAGCTCCCTCTATCCTTCCTCCCACCAAAATGAAAATTATGGGTTAGAAAGAGTGCTAACTCATGAATGGCTGAACCAATGACTGACATGTTAAAAATGTCATTCTAGATGTTAGCTCAAAAGAGATTTATAAGGTGAAATGGGAAAAAGAAATGGGTTTGTGGAAGCATGACCCTCACTTCTTTATTACTGAGGGTATTCCACTCTGCTCACATATCCTGGGGAATACTGGTTAATAATTCATTTGTTCCTTCAGAATCTCAGGATGAATTCCCACTACCTCAACTGTGAAAGAGATCAGAGCTAGAATATTGCATTATGCAGAAAAAAAAGGAAAATAATTAAAATCTATGGGACTTTGGAGGATATATATATATCCTGTCTTCATGCCTGACACTTTTTCAGTTATGTATTTTTTTTTGACTGGGTACAAGGTAGGGAATAAAAAATGAGGTATCTTATCATTGCTTTGAGTGAGCTGATTTCTAAAACTGTCTGAAGCATTTCATGACCCATGGTTTATGCCACACCTCTACCTATGCTTCTCATCTGTTTTGGGACAACCAATTAGAGATGATAATTTGCTACAATACAATGACAATGAAGGGGATACAAGTGGATAGGTTACAACACATTTCATAATGTCAAAGTGACTACAGGAAGAAGAGAAAAAGACAGGATCAGGGAAGGAGAGGATATCAGAAATGTTGTATTATCTCATGATTATATTCCACTCTGTTCTACTCTGCAGTAATTCTACCAAAGGACAAATTTCAGAGTACTTCAAAATTATCCAGGAATATATTTGCCTCTACCTCCTCAGAAAGTGCCAGAATCATACATGATTGTGAGACATGTGAAATATATTTGTGTTTTGGCTATGAGAAAAGGTCTTATCTGGCCTAATGCTTGAGATTACTAGGTTATATTCTAATAGTATATTGACAAATAGTAATGGGAGTGAAGAGGCAGAATCCAAGCCCTATCTATTGGCAATAGGTCTTGGATCAACTTTTCCTGGTATAAGTGTTTGAAGAGAGAAAGTAAGCTGAAGAGACATTTCTGATACATAAAATATGGAAATTGTTACAATAAGAATAATTTTAATTATTTTATATTATATACCGTATATATTATGTATATATGACAAAACATATTATTATATATTACATAAATATATAGTATAAAAAAGCAAAGAGTATGATAGAGTTTGTGTTCTAAATACCTATATACATGAGAAAAATTATTTTATGAACATTATATAAAAAATACATTCACTCAGTGCATATAATATAGTATAAGTTAAAAAACTATATAAATATTAAATTAAATAAATTGTGGCTCAGGAGTATGGTCAAATAGTCTGAAAGCAATAAAATTCTGCCATTAAAGTGTGTTTACTATCAAAGTAAAATAAAAATATCAAAACAAACATTTATATGTAAACAGGAACTCAATATGATAGTTTATTAACTCACTCTTATGTAAACACACATTCATCATATATGTACATGCACAGACAGAGTCAAATGGAAGTATGGAATTCTCACAATTCAATAGTTCATTTCTCTTGAATAATGGGATAATGGATATTACTGTTCCTTTTTCATGCAACTGTGCATGAGCTTACTTCCTTTCAATCAACATGTACTACTTTCATACTTTTTTTAACACACAAATTTAATTACAGGCAACATCATGAGAGATGACAGCCACAATAAACCTTTAAAATGCACCTAAAGCCTAATGCTCAGAAGAAAATACAGTGTCTCATTATAGAATTAGATTTCCACAGTGAACTTTATGTTTGTTTGTTTTTAACCAAGCTCCACGCTGAATGTAAGGCTTGAACTCAAGGCTCTAAGATGGAGTCAGATGCTCTACCGACTACGCCACCCAGGAGGTCCTGTACGGTGAGCTTTCTCAAGGTAAGGATGGTCTCATTTCTCTTTTATGGTCCATAAAACAAGCCTGACAAGTATGTGATGGCCCAACAAATATTTGTGAATTTTCAGAAAAGAGAGATGTTTCAATAGTCTTTGCTTAATGGGACAGAAGAATTTTTAATGCATTTTATCAAAAGTTAAATTAAAGTATCTTCTTTTATAGAAAAGAAATTGAAATCTAGGCAGATTCACTCACTTTTATAGAAACATAGAGGGAAAGATGTAGCAGTAGATCATTCCAAATTCAACTCCAATATTCTACCGTTTCCCTAAAACACTTAATAAATAAGCATTTTCTGAGAATCTGCTATGTACAGAGTCCTACTATAGTTGACAGAATTTACAGGCAATAAAGTTCACCAGACTGTAGAACATCCCATTAGAGGAAGTCTCCTTTGGGGATGGCCAAAGATTCAGTGCTTTCAGAAAGCATAAAGAAGGGGCACTGGGAAGAACACTGGGAAAAAGAGTCAACCTGCCTACTTCCCAAGGCTTTTCAGATTCTCCTGTAGTAGAAACTGCCAAAATTTCTGAAACAACATCAGTGTTATCCCTCTTTTTCTTTATAATCCCTGTTTCTTATAACTAAGCTGTTGCATTTTGAGAAAAGGATTTGTTCTACCTGGTTTCAATTCCTAAGGACGGTAAAGTGTAAACCATGCACCTTCATTCTAGAGCTCCCTTGATGAAACTAAGAGATAATAAAATGGAATTCCCGATGCAAGAAACACTCAATGTGAGGACAAGGCAAAGGGCTAAGTGCATCTGAGTTTATCTGAACTCAGACTTCATGGAGACAGATACTAATTCCTCTTTGCCAAAGACAAACCAACAAAAACATGAACTACATCAGCTGAAAAGTGCTTTTCTCAAAGGTCACGTAAAAACTAGAGGACTCTCAAAAATGTTTGGAAGTATTCTTTGCTGGAGAGAGTTGATTTAATTACCTATAACCTATCCTCTGGGGACAATTAAAATTTGACAGCACTCTACAAAGACACATTTGCAGGAAAGGAAATGCTAAAGATATTTTCTGTAAAAATCCTAACACAACGCAAACTTTTATAGTTCCTGGATTTATTTTCGCTTAGTATGAGCAGAGCTAGATTTATGACTTTGTTCTCGTTTGTTTGTTTAATAAATATCTCTTTTTTTCCCCCAGCAACATTACCAGGAATCCAAATGATTCAACAGCAAGAAATATTTCAAAGCTAAGAATGAGAAGCAGCCATAAAGAATTGTGCTTAATTGTCTTCACAAATCTAAGCTGACTGTTCTCATAATGCCTTCTTCCCTGGGTGCCTGTGCTTCAGACCTTTTGTGTCAAGCAAGGAACAATTAACACAGACTTAAGAGTGCAGGTTATATTTTAGAAATGATACTTTCACATTCTTGCAGGAGTTCCAAAAAAAAACACAAAACTATATATCTGTAGTGATTTCACCAATAACCAGGTATCATCATATATGATGAGCTCATTTTAAAGCTGAGGTTTTTCTCTTGGGGTTTTATCACCAGAAATTGGCACCAAGATCACAACACTGGAGAGGGAAAAAAAGGAAGGGATATCTTTACTGTTTGACTTTCAGAAATGGCTCAAATGACTGTTTTAATTTTGTTTTTAAGGAAAGGCCTGAGCATAGCTGGAAGAAACTGAAGTAGGCAGATTTTATCCATGGACTTAGAAAATACCATTTGCAAAAGTGTATTCTTCAGAAAACTAAGTCTCTGAAGTACTGTTAATTTGAAAAAAAAATTCTATAATCAACTATATTTGGGAAAATGTACACTTAAATAAAATTAAAGTCCTATCTTGCTTTTTATTTCTCAAAACTTTTCTTCAAGCTAAGTAGGCATTATCAATTTACAAAAAAGGGATACAATGGGCAATTCTCCAAAATTTAGTTGTTCCCATAACCCTGATATAACTACACATTTTGTGGAGAAGGGCTCTTCAATCTCAACATTGGGTAAGGAAATCTTGTAGTCCCAAGATCTCCTACACTTTGTGATGGACTCCTGACTGACACACAATATGTTCTTTCAGGGATAGGAGGTGTGAGCTAAGTTTTTTAGTATGCAGGGTTTTTTCAGAATTTTGGCAGCCTAATATTAAAGCATCCATGTTATAGAATAAACTACTCTTTGTACATCTCCATAGCATCAGACATCGTGGTAAGTACTCTTCAAAATGTAAGACTTCAATAGATCTACATGGTTAAAGAAAATGAGACTCAAAGTAATCTGGGTAGCTACTTGTGACAAACATGGACATTAGAATTAATTCTGATGTGCCCACCCTTTCCAAAACCATCCTTGAAGATGAACCTTGTTGATGCATGTTTGCATGGTACTTGGACCTTGTCTCAGACCAGAAGCTGACACGGATTCCAACAGAGCAAAACAAGTTACCCAGGCCACCATCACTTTACTATCAATAGTGAAGACTCATCAGTGAACTTTAGGACCGTTAAAAACCCAATTTCCAATCCATTACTTACTTCACATTACTTCAGATTTTACAGAATAGACCTAGACGTTAAGACAGGCTTCTCATGCTTGTATTTAAGAATCAGACACTGCCTCCCCAAGGTTACTCTTTAGAATACAGTAATCTGTATGTTTAATTAACTACTAAGGTGACACTCTTTCAAGTGATCTTTGGACCAAGTTTTAAGAAGCTCTGATATGGAAAATATCAATACTACCAGTTATTGCATGTTGTGTTTCTAAGTCATTCATTGAGGAGCACAAAGTCTTTGTTGGACACTCAAAAAAGGAGACAAAGTCAGAATTTACTAGATTTTTTCACTGTTTTCAAAAGGCTCTATGTAAGACTCCTTTGTTTCTAAAGCTAGCTCAGATTAAAGGACAAATATCTGCTGTCTACTGTTTCAAATTTAATAATTCATTCTTCAAAGACTTTGCCTTTTGCTTATTTTTAAATTCATGTTCAATTCAGATTTACAAATATTTAGGGTATAGTAAGACATGGATTCAATGTAGAATACAAAAGGAAATCAGACACTGGTCCCGCATTCCCACATCACAGGTTGTTACTGGATGTAGGAGAGCAAATCACCTAAGAAAATAAAGTACGGCTATCTTACTCTCTAGAACAACAGTTGCATTTGTCTGATTAAGGGCTGTATTACATCAAGCAGAACTTAAACAGACAAGATTAAAAAATAAATAAATAAAACTAGTTTCTGAATCCCAAAGGCCGAGGTTCAAGTACAAGTACTGAGACTTGACAAATATAGGCTTTCCAGTTGTAAGAATATCAGTCTCCTATTTATCCAGTGAACTTACATCTGTGTTTTAACTGTCATTTTATTCTACTGCTCCTTTTTTCCCCCAGCCCTTTCCTACTTATCTGAACAAAGGAAATAGTAACAGAAAGTCACTGGGGGCAAGTAAAATATTTTTGAATAGACCAAGGAGGAGCCCTGGTTTAGGGACAAACTAGTCCTTTTCAGCACATGTCATACTGACAGCTCTCTTACCCGGTATCTTGCAGTGAGACAGATAATATCACAGCATGCCACGGAGACAAAGAACTGAAGGGCCAAAACAGAGCTCTCAGAAAGGAGTTGAGTTATTGATTTTTTCTTCGTAAATCACATTTCTCTGAAAATGGAGAAGCTGAGCATCTAAGAGGAATGATGGTTTCAACTTAATACCTCCTTGATTCCTAAATACTAGTAAAGAACTAGGGAATGGGGTAAGTGTTTTAAAGAAAATCTATGCAGATATGCAACCCAATGCTAGCAATGGGACTAGAGCCCACTCGTTCTGTCTTTACGGTTACTTTGTTTGTTTCTGTCATTCTGTTTTTATATGTTTTTGTTTGAGATTCCAGTAAGTTGTGGATAAAATCATTTTAATGGGTAGAATAATGATTTTTATCTTGTCCTATCTTCCTTTGTGATAATGTCTAAGAAATGCTAGGGATCACAGCAGTACTTAACAAGACATTAGAAGAGGAAGTAAGAAGCAGAAGCAGAGGATTGCCAAACTAGGGTATACTCCTTTCCTGCCCTGGAAGCAACTACTTCTGCTTCAACAGAAAGTGCCCCAGGTAATTAGAGTAGATTGGGCTGGGATCCCTGCTTATGTTGCGATGTTCTTCTGGTCTCCACAATGATCTCAGAAGGAACCACCTTTACAAAAACAGAATAATCCCATTATCCAATCAATGCCTGAAGACAAGCTAATGAAACACTACATATTTATTGTGCCTATTGATTTATGGTGAACAGCTTCCATCAGTATGGAATGGATGGCAGGAAAACAATTAAAATACCATTTTTAAAGTTTTTTTATCTGCACATAATTATGACTATGGGAATTCCCCCTCCATTTCCTCCAGGATTTATGATTAATTAATGAAATAGGTATTATTATCTGTCAGATATATATATATCTGCATACATACAGAGAGAGCCAAAATTCCAACTCTGGTTTCTCCATCTTCAAACCTCTTTTCTCTTCCCTGTGCCAGGATATTTTCTCTCAGAAACAGAAAGTATTTTGCCATTTTGAAATGGTGATGCTCCTATGTGTTATGTGTGTAATATTCTAACATTCTGTAATAATTACCCACATGTTTTGTTCATCGTTTAGTGTCTGACTCATGTCTGAAAATTTGGTTTTCACCTGTGTGTTTTGAATGTGAAAACTATGATGGCATGGAACAAAAAAAAATGATGCTGATTTAAACACAGACTTGAACCCTGACTATGCCAGCAAGTAATGATATAAACATGGATTAATTAACCAGTCTCCTGGGGTCTCAGTTCTCTTGTCTTGAAAATGAGAACACAATTGCTCTCTTACACAGTTGTGATGATTAATATTAATGAGAACTAAAAAAAAAAAAAAAAACATACCCTATGTGTATCAGGAATTGGAATTCATGCTACTACTTTGTTTTACTTTCAATCTGTTCTTTTCATCTTCTGTACTTTCTACTTCCATTCCTCCAGACTCACTACATCCTGGTAGTTTTGTATTGGTCTGGAGTGTGTCCAACTTCTCATATGCAGAAATGAAAATAAACAGATTCCATCCTGGTTTTACCACACAAGCCCTCCCCTGAGACCTCCTCTGTCATGTTTGATTGGATGGAGTTGATTATGTTTTATTTGTAGTTCTGCTGCAATTTGTGTCTTGTTTTTGGGGCGAACATGTTTACTTTAATTTGTTAAACTAAATGTACAAAGTTCTGGCTCGGGTTTACTAATCATCATCACCATCATCACAAACATATGAATGACAGACTTTAGACACCAGAATCAATAATCCCCTGCTCTATGTCTTTTTCCCTATCATCTGTCCCTCAGTGGAGAACAGAGGCCTGACAATATTGTTAAAGTAAATCCTTTCACAAAGGGCAGATCAGGAGAACGAACTCTGAAACCAGATATGTAGAAAAAGAAAAATCTTCTCATAGGAGTGTAAATATATGTGGAATGAAAATTAGGGAAGGAACCTGACAACTGAATGAAAAGATGGGCGTTTTTCCAAAAACTGTGATTTTTAAGTACTGTGGATTCATAGGAGAAGATGGTGTGTTCAAGGAATATTTTCCAATGACATTGGAACACATATTGTAAGGTAAAGGGTGGAGTTTATGGCAGCACCTTGGGTAGGTATGACACACTAAGAAGCTCAGAGAATCTGGAAACCACAGCTTGCCAATTTTGGCTACTCTTCAGAATTGCCTGCAACATTTTGAAAAATGCAGATTTCTAATTTTTACTCTGAATTAATGATTCTACAGATTCAGGGTGAGATTAACCTCTCTCTCTCTCTCTCTCTCTCACACACACAAACACACATTTTCTCTCCCATATATATAGAGAGAGAATATATATATATATATATATATATATATATATATATATATATGTTTTATATATATATATGGAATATATATATGTTATATATATATATATGGAATATATATATGTTATATATATATATGGAATATATATATGTTATATATATATATGGAATATATATATGTTATATATATATGGAATATATATGTTATATATATATGGGATATATATGAAATAGATATATATGGGAGAGAAAATGTGTGTGTATATATATATATATGGAATATGCATATATGTGTATGTATATTACATTTAAAATATATTCATATTTTATATGTACATAATATACATATCTACATACAAATATACATACACAAATAGTATATTATACTATACTATAACTGTGTCTCATATATACACACATATCTTTTTCAAATACCCAGGTGATTACTATTATCAGCCAGGTTTCTGCACTGCTAATGTACATGCTAGAGAATCTCAAAGAATACTGTGTTAGAAGGAGAATTGGTGATCTAGCAGTGCTGTGCATGACAGAAGCATATTTCAGGGATGTCAATCAGTTTAAAATAGAGAACGTAAGGGAACAGTGATTTAAAGAGCTTGCTCTAGAGTCCAAAGGCCAATGATTTAACAGTAACTATCTCGGGGTAAAGATGATTATTTATGTATAACTTATAAAACATATGGTAAAAATACTGATATTCACCAAACATCCCAAAGTAAATGCATCACTGGGGTATCCAAAGAGGAACTGGAGAAAGGGAAAATTCTTAAGAGATATTTTGGTGGTAAATCAGTAGGAGTAAGTCATGAAAATTGGAAAATGGTTAAACTTAGAAAATGCAAGCATTAAACACTGGATTTTATTGTGAACGTGATGCATTGTGAGTTTCTGTAGTATATCCAGATGGTGATGAGAGTAGTCAGAAGTGTATACCGGAAAAGTGTGAAGAGACTATGGCTGGGAAACATGTAGCATTTAGAGAGTTGTGCATAATCTGTAGAAGACAGTTTCCTTAGACCACTAGCTCTGTCCTTTAGCCCACACATACCCCTTTGTATTAATTACCCTGATAATTCTTGAAGTATACACGGCTGTCAATTTTGTATTTTTATTTATGTGGTATTTGTCTACTGACTATCTTCCCAAAGAGAGGACAAGATCTGCAGGGGAAGATGCCGTGTCTAGTTTGTTTGCTCTTTCATGTCCAGAACCTAGACACTGCTTAATGCATATTGTTTTTGGATGAATAAATTAATGGTTAGGTTGAATAACTTTTATTTTTTTAAGAATTTTATTTTTAACTAATCTCTACACCCAACATGGTGCTCAAACCCACAACGCAAAGATCAAGAGTCTTTTGCTCCACTGACTAGGTTAGCCAGGCACCATTTGAATAACTTTTAAACAAACCACAAAGCTTAACGAAATGTCCTTTTTTGCAAACATAATGTTAAGAAAAAAAGATACCTCAGCAGATTCTTTCACTGCCAAAAACCCAATAGTATTAGAAATGATAATACTTTTGGGGCACGTGGGTGGCACAGTCAGTTGAGTGTCTGATTTCAGCCTAGGTCATGGTCTTGGGTCCATGAGTTCAAGCCCCGTGACAGGCTCTGTGCTGACAGCTCAGAGCCTGGAGCCTGCTTTGGATTCTGTGTCTCCTTGTCTGTCTGCCTCTAGCCCACTCTCACACACACACACACTCTCTCTCAAAAGTATTTTTAGTGTTCAGTTGTGAAACCCAAATATCTAGAGTTATAGTTCCAACATGATTTTGTCTTTTCCTATAGTAAAATGTAATATATAAATCACCAGAGTGCTATTTATATAACAAATAGATTAGGAATATGGCTTATCTCATTGCTATTACATACTACAAAGTTACTTATGGAGCTACTACTCTTTTCAAAATACAAAGACAAACCTGGGAACAATTCAAGGGATAAACTTTAAAAGTTACATATTAAATGAGACAAATAGAATGTTAAATGTAATTTTCATAGCCTTAATTATACAAGTTATAGAAGCAAAAGTAAAATTTGTATTGAGTAACATATGTTAGTAAATTTATATTCAGCTCTCTCAAATCAAATGATACAGCACACTTTTATAGCTCTACAAGTACTTTATTCTATGGAACACTGAACTAATGACCAGATATAAAGAATTTTCTGCTAGCTTTAACTTAGCTCTGAAAAGTCATAGCAAATGCAATAAAATTATATTGCATCTTGTATTATTGATATTTGTGTTACTTTCTCTCTTTGAATAGTCTCTTTTTTTTATATTCTCACTAAGATGGGATATGAAAAAATAATATCAGGCAACCCTCACTGGCAAATATATCTAATGACAATAAGTGAATGGATGAATGAGAAAGGAAACACTGTCTTAAATTCTTTTGACAAAGTTTCCAAGAGTGACAGGTACTTAGGTTAGTCCAACTACATCATTTCACATGAATGCAAACTTAAACCCAAGGAGTTGGAGTGTCTTTTCCAAAATCATGTGTTTATTTAATGAAAATACTAAGATTATAATTCAAGTCATCCAATGAACTTCTTTACTAAACTGTGACAGTGTGTCCCAGTGCCTGGAAAATGGTCAATCTATGAGAGATTGTTTTAATACTTTTCCTGTGTTTAATGGGCATCTCTTACTTTTTTTTTTTAAGATTATTTATTTAAGTAATCTCTACACCCAATGTGGGGCTTGAACTCGTGCCCTCAAGGTCAAGAGTCGTGTGCTTTTCTGACTGAGCCATAAAGGCACTCCTTACTGGGCATTTATTTAAGGAAAGGAAAAAACTAAGCAGAATTCTCACTTGTTCACAATTCAGCATTCACCTCTAACCCAAGAGACTAGTAAATTCCAGATTTCAGGGGAATTTTAAAAAATCTCTCCATCAGGAGAGTGTTTTGATGCTTTCATTATTGCAAACAATATATACAAATGATTGTTCCATCCTCTGTGGAAGATGGTATAATCAATCATTCATCATTTAGTTGTCATTCACTCAATATTTATTGAGAATATACTGCCAGGCATTTTGTTAAGTCATTCACACATGAAAATTTAAAAAAGGACAAATAGTTTTTGGCAAAGCAGAGTGCAAATTGAACTCAAAGAAATTAAGTAAATGGTAATATTGTTTAATTTTTACTTATCAATATGTAATTTTCAACTATGATTTTTTTTTTACTAATGTAGATTTAGATGGGAAGACACATCTACTAACATCCAAGAAAATTTTGATTTAGGTTTGCCTTCTTGCTATGAGCAACTAGATAACTCAACAAAATATATTGAATGCAAATAGTTGGACACTAAACAAAGGTCATAAAAATACTGCAAGGCTAAACAAAGAATACAATTTAGGTAAGCCTATGTTTGCCTCAGTTTATGGCCTGGAAGTAATTTTCAGACCACAGAGAAAGGGAGGGTGCAAACAGAGTCTGATGTGTTTACTGACTGGAGGATGCAGAGACTAGACTCTAGGGAAACTGAAGTAACTAGAATGTTCCAGTGGCCCTGACAAAAATGAAATGCATAGGTAGAGCACTCTTAAAATCTGAAACTCTGGCTTGATACTGGTCTCTACAGTTACATAAAAAGAAATTACCCAAGGCCAGAGAAAAAACCAATTGGAGGCAATAGACCATGCTTCATCCAAACTCACATGAGTTTGGCAATGTTTGTGATCCGAGAAGCCAAAGTAAAAAGGCCTCTTAGAAAATGAGGCATCTGTTAGATTGTACAGAATGGTACTACCTTAGTAGAGGGGCTAAAGAAATCCCAAAATGAAGACTCTCTGGAACACTCATAAAAGAGCCTAAAGCAAAACATTAAATCCACAAATTGGTATAAAGTTGATTTTATCCAAGAAATAAAAGCCAATAATCATTAAAAGAATGTAAAAAAAATTCTATAACCAGTAACATAAAATTTTAAACTTCAGGTATCTAAAAAAATTACCAGGCATAGAAGTTAGGAGGAAAATATGGCTATACTAGGTGTATTGATCAATAAAAACAACCATTCATAATTAAACATCTCCACAAAATGGAAACTACAATACTACTTCTTCATCCTACTAAAATACATCAATGGGAAATCAACATCATTGGTTAATATTGAATGAAATTCCAGTCAAAATCCCACCTATTTATTTTATGGATATTGACAGAATAATTCTAAAGCTTATATGTAGAGACACAAGATCCATAAGAGTCAACACAATATTGAAGGAGAATAAACTTGGAGGTCTGATGTTATCTGACTTCAAAATTCACTATAAAGTTACAGTAACCAAGGCAGTGTGGTATTGACCCAAGCCTAGACAGACAGATCAACAGAATGTAACACAGAGCAGAGAAAATGACCCTCATAAATACAGTCAATTGATCTTTGATAAAGGAGCAAAGGCAGTACAATGGAACAAAGGTCATCTCTTCGACAGATGGTGCTGGAACAAATGATATCCAGAGGCCAAATAAATATATAAATAAACAATGATTTGAGACAAAGACCTTACTCCCTTAACAAACTATAGTTCAAAATGGATAAGAGACTTAACAAAATGCAAAGCTATAAAACTCCTAGAAGATAGAAGGGGAAAACCTAGATGACCCTGCATATGGTACTTACATTTTAAATAAGACATGAAAGACATGATATATAAAATAATGGATAAAGTTGCCTTCATTAAAAGTAAAAACATGTTCTGCCAAAAACAATGTTAAGAGAATTAGAAGACATGCTATCAACTGGGAGAAAATATCTGCAAACACACAGGTCATAAAGAACTGTTATGTAAAATATTCATATAACTCTGAACACTCAACAATGAGAAAACAAAAACCCAATTAATAAATGGTACAAAGACTTTAACAGACACCTCACCAAAGAAGATACACAGATGACAAATAAACTTATGAGAAGAACTTCACATCATATGGCAGTAGGGAAATACATACAAGTCAAAAACAAGGAGATACCACTACATATTTATTAAATGGCCTAAATACAGAACTGACAATGCTAAGTGCTAGACAAAATATGGAACAAGAGGCATTCTCATACATTACTGGTGGGAATATAAAATGGCACAGCCACTTTGAAAGACAGTTTGGTGGTCTCTTACAAAAGAAAATATATTCATAACCATATTATCCAGCAATCATGTCCCTTAGTATTTATCCAAAGGTGTTAATAAACAGTCTCTTCCCCAATCCCCTCCACCCCAAAACCAAAACCCTGGTAATTGATGTTTATAGTAGCTTTATTCATAACTGCAAAACCTTGGAGGCAATCAAGTTGTCCTTCAGTAGGTGAATGAATAAATAAAAGGTGGTACATCCAGACAATGAAGTATCATTCAGTGCTAAAAAGAAATGAGCAAGAGAGTAATTATTGGGGCCTGCCAGCAAGTCTGATGAGGAAAAGAGAGTGAAAGAGAGGTCTGCTGAAACCACTGTCATCCCAAAGTGATCGTGCGCATGCCCAAAGAAGTACCTTCTGCGCAGCAACATCAGAAGTTTCTCACTATAAGGGAGATATAAAATTGTCCAGCTATGAAACTAAAAGAAAAAGCAACAACATGTTTTAGAGGATGAGGGATTCATATCATATCCAGATTTGCTAGATAAATTATCTAAAATGTCTAGTTTTCAATACTAAGTTTTAAGACACATAGGACAACAGGAAAATGTGACTTATACATAGGAAAAATAAAGCTGTAGGAGAAACCAGTTGTTGGATTTAACAAAAACATCTAAGCAGTCCTTATAAGCAACTTCAAATTACTAAAGGAAACCATTACTTAAGAGAGACTAACAAACAAGTTTTTTTCATAAGCTAAATGTAAATTATGGAGTTGAAAAGTAGAATAACTAAAATGAAAAATCCACTAGAGAGGCTCAAGAATAGATTTCAACTGGCATAAAAAAGGAAAACTTAAAGGAAGATTGATTTACTTCATGGAATCTGAAAAATAGAGGGAAATGAATGAAAAGAAAATAAAGAGCTTAAGAGAAATGTGAGATCCAATTAGGAATGCCAGCATACACATAATGGGAGTACATGAAAAAGAGAAAAGAAGCAGGGGAATATTTGAAGCAATAGCTAAAAGTTGTTAAATTAATCTACACACCTTGGAAGTCAAAACCTTCAAGGCAGGTAAATGCAAAGAGATTCACACACATAAGATAAAAGTAAGAAGGTTGAAAGAGAAAACTTTGAAAGGAGAAAGAGAAAAGTGATCCACCAATAAAAATGCACCCCAATAAAATTAACAGCGGACATCTCAATAAAAACAAAAGAGACAAGAACACAGTGAGTTGATATATTCAAAATGTTGAAAGATTAAAAATTGTCAAGCAAGAATCTTATATCCAGCAAAACTATTTTTCAAAGCTGAAGGCAAAACAAAAATTTCCCAAATAAACATGAACAAAGATTTTTTTGCTAATAAATATGCCTTAAAAAATTATTTCTCAAGTTGGAAAGCAAGTATTCCCAAACTATAATGCAAATACACACATACACACACACACATACACACAGACATGCATGTGCACACACACACACACACACACACACACACACAAAATGATGATCACCATTAAAGGTAATTCTGTTACTACCAAACAATATAAAAGTGTATGTCACCTTTTGTTCTTCACTGCTTAGGAAGCAATTACAAATTAATATGCATATAATTATATTAAACTACACCATTAAGAAATGTAATATGTTTGAAAATAACACCATCAAAGTAGTAGAAAAGGCAAACGTGTATGAGAGTAAGAAAAAATACATCAGATGTAAATCAATAGCACAAGAATAAAGGAAGAGAATGCTAAATGGTAAACAACAAAGTTAATATTAAAAAACACTGTAAATATGTATTTTCTCTACTTCTTTTACCTTCTTTTAAAGCCATAAGATTATAGGAGTTAATAATTATAACAGCTTATTATTTTGTTGGGACATACATAGGTGTACTTTGCATAAAAATAATAGAAACAAAAGGAGAAATAAGGGATAGAGTTCTAGAGGAATAATGTTTCATAGCTCACTGGGGGTCAGGATGTAGGTTCTCATACATCAGCATGTATATGATCAAGATTAAACCCTAAAGCAGCTATAAAAAATAAGATAGTGAAAATATCACTGAAGAATTAATACCAAAAATGCAGTAAAAGAAAAAAGGTTGATTAACGAATGTATGAAATATGTAGAAAATTAAAGTAAAAGGGCAGGCATAAACTAACTATATCAATATTAGCGTTAAATGAAACAGATAAAGCAATCCAAAGCCAAGATTGTCAGTCTGGATAAAAAACATAATCCAACTGTATGATGCTACAGAAGATCAACTTCTGTAGATTCAAAGATATAAATACTGAAATAAAAGAATGAGAAAAGATACATCATGCCAGTAACAGCCACAAGAAAGCTGGCATGGTTGAACTAATTTTTCTACAGTGGGGATTTGAAAGAGGACTTCACTCATCTCCATTTTGACTTCCAACTTTCTAACTGATTAAGTTCTTCTTTCCAGCTAATTGCTTAAATCAAGCAGAAGAGTTAAGTAGCCCCTAGTATCAACTGAAACTACCCTCTCAAGCAATAAGGACTGTCCAGAACCAGCAAGACCACACAAGACTGACCCCAAGACAATACTCAAACTGACCTTCACTGGCTACCTGCACATACCCATTGATCTTTGTCCTACATATTCCTTAAATGAGCATGGAAGTATTTTCAGCACTTTGGAGATGGTCTTTGAGATGTTAGTCACTGTCTTCCCCATGCTGGCCTTACTGAAATAAATCTCTTTCTGGTTTCAACACCAAAACAACAATAACAACAACAACAGCGAACAAAACAGACATTAACTTTTTTTTTTACAGTTAATAAAGGACTCATTTTTAAAGGACACATTTTATAATGATGAGAGAATCAATCCAGTAACAATATTAAGAATTATAAATAAATATGCATCTAACAAAAGTGCACCACAATTCGGGACACAAAACTGACAGAAATAAAAGATTAAATAGACAATTCATCAAAATAGTTGAACACTCAAGACCACACTTTGAATAATGGATATAACAACTAGACACAAGATCAACAAGTTATCAAAAGACTTGAATATGATATAAACCTATATATAAGTTTGAGTATAATAGACTTAACATCTGTGCAATATTCCACACAACAATAAATTATACCTTTTCTCAAGGATAGACCACATGCAAAGCCATAAAAACAACCTCAATACATTTAAAGATTACAAAGTATGTTCTTGGGCCATAATGGCATGAAATTAGAAGTATCACAAAACATTTGGAGAAACGTACAAATATGTGGTAATTAAAGAAATTCTCCAAGATGAGTGAAACAAAGAATTTAAAAATGAAATTAAAAAAAAAAAACACTTTGAAATGAGTGAAAATAAACAACATGGGATGTAACCAAAGCAGTGTTTACAGTAAACAGTGTTTACAGGCGAAGTGTCTATACTAAGAAAGAAGAAAGATCTCAAATCAATCATCTCAAGTTCCAACTTAAGGCATCAATAAAAAGTGAAAACTAAACCTAAGTGAGAAGAAAGGAATAAAGGTGAGAGAACAGAAAACTAATAAAGAAAATCAAGGAAACCAGAAGATCTATTAGGAATCATTGAATGACAAATGAGCACATGAGATGTTGAACATCACTGTCATCTGGCAAATGTACTTTGGAACCACAATGAGATGTATAAAAGGTAAAATTAAAATGGTTGTATATTTGCTCAAAAAAATCTGACAATATCAAATCTTGCCAAGGATGGAGAACGACTAAAACACTCACACTTTCCCAGTACAAAGTCAAAATAATGCAGCCACTTTGTGGGGGAATTTTTTTTGGCAGTTCCATATGACTCATCAATCCCACATCCTACATCTTTCTCCAAGAAGTGTGAATATATGTCACACAAAGAAACATGGCTTTGTGTGATGTATGTAAGTAACTACTCAAAGAAGCTTTATTCATAATAGCCTAAATCACGTAAAACTCACATGCCCATCAATTGGTGAATGCACAAAAGATTTACAGTTTATATTCATTTAGTAGAATATCACTCAGTAATGAAATAAAGAATGAACTACTAAGGCATGCAAAAACTTGAATGGATTTCAAATGTGTTATGCTAAATGAAATTAGACAGACACAAAAGACTGCATACTACATGGTTCCATTTATATGAAATTCTAGAAATGGCAGAGAGCAGTTGTGTTGGCCAAGGTCAGACTGCTGAGGTATGAGAATGGCTGCAAATTGGTTAAGAAGAATTTTGGGGGTGCTGGAAATGTTTAATATGATGACTATGACTACATGGGTTAATTTGTTAAAATTCATTCAAACCTACATACATGTTTGGTGAATTTTACTTTATGTGAATTATATCTCAATGAAGCTAATTAGAATAGACAAGGTATAACATATGTATATCTTAATGCAGCTATATAATCTGAGTCTGTTTGCTTTGCTTTATCCTTTCTTTTCTGAGCATGCAGAAGAGAAACTCTTCCTCTTTCCTAATTAATGCCTAATATCTATGGAATAGAATATTTGCTAAATTTCAGATCAAGCTTTTATATTTCATATTCTAAAACAGTCTACTGGCTGTGATATTTCCTACAACTGCTTTCTAAAACAGCTAAGCTTTATTTTTCAGAACATGTAAAGGATCACGTCATTTTAAAACATGACTATACAATGGTTTATGCACAAGTAGAAATATAACACCACGGTATACTACCATATTTTGACTGTTCAATTACCCATCATTTGGGTAAGAAAGCAGTGTGAAGAGTTTTTTCCAATATACTCCCGCCAACCAGATATTAAGCTTTTATTAAGAGCAAGTCATTAATTTATTGATATATTTATTAAAACCATACCATTTCAAATGAGTAGAACACATCCCTACTGATTTTTTTTTTCACAAGACTATAATATTGAACATCCCAAAGGAGATCATATTTGAAATGATAACCAAAAAAGAGTTGGAGTTATTATATGCACCAATTTGAGGTCACTCAAGTAAAATTTAGTAGAGTGTATTAATTATTTTTTAAAGAAAACACCAAAATCCAAATATGAATTCTAACTTATATCCTATTTTTCTGGCCAGAAATATCCATTACTGAAAAGCAAATACACTCTGTTGCTAATAAACAAATTAAAAAGATTTCTTCTTATTCTCAAATAAGAAAGTTTATAAAACATTTGACAATACTGAAGATACCCAAACAAATCTTACTACCCTTTAAAAAAATGTTTTAATGTTTAATTACTTTTGAGGGAGAGAGTGACAGAGTGTGAGTGGGGGAAGGGCAGAGAGAGAGAGGGAGACACAGAATTGGAAGCAGGCTCCAGGTTCTGAGCTGTCAGCGCAGAGCCTGATGTGGGTCTCAAACTCACATACTGTGAGATCATGAACTGAGCTGAAGTTAGACTCTTAACCAACTGAGCCAATCATGCACCACACTATTACCCTTTTATAAACACAGTATTAAAAATTGTGGTGAGAAACCTTGGATACAAGCTGCAATTGATGCCAAAATCCACTTACAGGGTCTACTTGTATTTACTGTAAGGAGCTGATAATCTGACACTGTTCATGTGTTATTTTACCTTATAACGATGGCATGTCTGAACTGGCCCTAGGATATCTCTTAACAGGATCAACTTAGCCATGAAGGAATGACACTGTGCCAAGGGCCCAAGTAACTTTTAGAGACAGATGGGTATATTTTAATTTATTTTAAAATCATTTAAAAATAATGAGTAAATCTAGATGGAATATAGTTGTCTTTATACAATACACTCATATAATTTTATCATTTGATTCCATCCCAATGGTCAACATTTGAGCAAAGTGTATGAATCAGTGAATATGAAAGCAATGATTGAGTACTGTGTGACAATACTAATCTTAAAGGAGAAGCTGAGAGGATGCCAATATCCCCATATAAAGCAGCCACTGGAAGGCAAGTAGACATAGGAGGGAAAAAGAGGCAGGAACCAGATCTGCAATACCTAAAAGGGAGCTCCAGGCTTTATATGCCAAAGGTTGACATTTTCTGCCTTTGTCCTTGAATTAGACTATTTTTTAAAAAAACATAAAGTGGACATAGCCATTATTGGACCAGTCTTCTTGGTAGTGGGGAAAAAAATTCTTACTCAGGTTGTTAATTATGGTTATTTATCCCACCATGGTTTATTTTGCTGTTCTCTCCCTCTGAGAAATGTATCATATGGTGAGTGATCTTTATGTTCAGATACTCTTACAGGGTTTCCCACTGCACAATTCTTAGCTCCTCAGTCCACATTGAAATCCAGTCTGTGTGAAGCTGAGATATTATTTCTTCTTCACTATTATGCATAATAAGAATTACAATTTGTTTGTCAATGATTAATTACCACTCTTCCCAAGAGACAAAATGCTGAGAGTTTTCATATGCTAATATATGCCAAGCTGCCAGTACTAACTCAGCTCTCTAATCCTCAAACTCACCTTAAGTGAAAGAATATCACTGTTTATTGCCAAAGTTGTCATTCGTCTGGAAATGAAATAAATATCTAAGAAGCATTTCAATGATAGACCTGCTTTTCAGCTGACAGATCACTCCTTGTTATCAAAAGGCAAATATATGTCAATGTGTGCATTGCTTAAGACTCATGAGATAATTGCTTCAATTTGCCTGACAATCTGATAATGTCATTTGCACAATTCTGAATGGTGCCAACACTGAATGAATGTTCTTGAACGATATTAAAGGTGTAAAGCAGAGTTGGGGGAAAAAAGAAGAAAAAGATACCTATTGAAGTCTCTTCTGCCAGATGAAATCCTAGATACTAACTTGCCTTTTCAAAAGTCTGTGTCCTTGACTTAAATTTGATACTGGATTTATCACCAAGTAAGACAACAGATCCAAGACACTAGGTCTAAGACAATGTACAGGATTTTAATCACTGCTTTAAATTCAAAATTATATTAATTGATATTTCCAAAAATGTCCATATAGTGAATGGGCATATACATGTAACGAGCTATATGATGGGTGGTGGGAGAAGGCTGTGTTCTAGAATCAGACTCTTCTCATATGGAAGTCCACTTCTACCACTAAGTTTCATGATGTTGACTATGTTTTGTTTTGCATTTTAAAAGTTTTCCATATTTAGTTTTCTCATTTGCTTACATGGGTATAGTTCCTATTACTATGGATTTTTATGGAGATTAAATGTGCTAATAAATAAAAAGCATTTACTATTACTGGCTCAGGTTAAACATTTAGAATATTGTAACTATTATTATTAATGGTACTACATGTATATTCAATCAAGTTATTAACTCTTCCAAGCCTCAAGTACTTCATCTATCGAAAGGCTCCAATAGTAAATTAGATGTGATTCTGATTTCCTTGAAGTGCCGTGATAGTCACATTAGAAACATATAAATATTGGGGCCCCTGGGAGGCTCACTGGGTTAAGCATCCAACTCTCGATTTCGGCTCAGGTCATGATCTCACAGTTCATGAAATTGAGCCCCACTTGGGATTTTCTCTCCCTCTCTACTGCCCCTCCACCACCTGTGTACATTCTCTCTCTCAAAGTAAATAAGTAAACTTAAAAACAAATTTCTTATCATATTGTATGGCACAAAGAAGATTGAGGGAAAATGTTTATTATCTGCAATCAATAATGAAAATACAAAAAAATATTATATATTTTATACATAGAAGGTACTGGCAGGCTTCAAAATTAACTGCAATATATTTTATTTTATTATTCACCTGAGCTAGAGCTAGCAACAGATTCTGCCTGGAGTAATTGTTCAGATCAGTGGTCTATGGCCAAGGACAGAAGAAATGAGACTTTTAATTAATACAGAGTGGAAACCAGAGAGATATAATAGTTGGGGCATCTGCTAAACTATAAATCCCTGAATAGAAATGACCCTTTATTTGACTGCAGTTCAATATTTGGAAATTACAGATGCAACATGAAGTTTATCTCAAATAAAACGTTCTTATTTAACTTAGAATGTAAGCCTCCCATGCATTAATGCATGTACAATTGAATTTTATCATCAGAGAATTAAAGAAAAATGAGGCTTAACATATTTCATTCAATTCATGCATTCATCACCCAAACATCTATTAAAATGATAGGAGATAATTCATTTTTTTTCTTTTTAATTAAAACACTTGACTACTAAAAGAATGAGAAAGAAGGTATTTGTTCATGAGAATAGTCAACACATATTTGGAAGACTTTAAGCAGCTGTATCAATGTTAATTTTCTTAAGAGAAAGTAGAAAATCAGAAATAAAAAATATAGTGTTTTAAGAAAACAAAAAAATGTGGATTAGCCCAGAATTAGCCATGGAGTCTCAGGAATTAAGAGGCAGGAATATGTGATGGTTGAAGGAAAAATGAGCAACCACCTCCTGCCTGCACTCTTCTTCCCACTACTGTTCTTGACACAGAGACACTGGCAACGGAGAAAGACTGGGGGAGGCATAATCATAAACAGAAGGAGTACATAAGTACATTTCTATTATCTGAAATGTGAGATTCATTTTATCCACAATCTTCCTCTGCTACTTAGCTCCCAAGTTTCCCGTAGCCAGATTTATTGAGCCCATGTTGGAGATTTGGGGGAATTTTCCTTGTTTGTTTGCTTTTGCAAAATGGAATACTTCCAAAGAAAAAGATTTTAGTTTTCTCCCTTCATCCTCTAATGAGTTGTACCAGTTGACAAATACTAACCCACCACTGAACCACAGCAAACTAGAAAGCACTTACTGATTTTTCAATATGAAAACTAATACCAATATCAGCAGATATTTAGAGGAGGGAATCTCCTATAAAGCTACATCAGTAGCAGTTTTAAGAAATCAAAACCTGGGGCGCCTGGGTGGCGCAGTCGGTTAAGCGTCCGACTTCAGCCAGGTCACGATCTCACGGTCCGTGAGTTCGAGCCCCGCGTCAGGCTCTGGGCTGATGGCTCGGAGCCTGGAGCCTGTTTCCGATTCTGTGTCTCCCTCTCTCTCTGCCCCTCCCCCGTTCATGCTCTGTCTCTCTCTGTCCCAAAAAAATAAATAAACGTTGAAAAAAAATTAAAAAAAAAAAAAAAAGAAATCAAAACCTCACATCAGTAGCAGTACATAACGTTTTAGCAGAAGTCATAATACATATTTCAACCAACAAATATGAAGAAGATGCTATATAAATGAAATACAAAGTCAGAAAGAGTTCTGGGATATTAAAAAATAACTACTTGTGTCAAGGAAATCACTCAAAATCTGGAACGAAAATAATCAAGGGAGGACTCCAACAATTATATATGAAGAACTTCGATGCAAGGCATTTTGCAATACAAGATATTAGAAATAATCCAAATGATTAAATATAGTGTAGAATCACACACACACACGACATACACACACACACACACACACACACACACGGATAACAACAAACTTTGTATGGCATGTGACAGCTCTCATAGAGAACTGAAAAACCTATGAAAGACATGTAACTGTTAACAATAGTGTCCAAAATTTGTTTAGGTTATAAGGTAACAAATGGTTTTATTTTTTAAATTATCTTCATTTTTTAAATTGTAGATAATATATATTATGTTTATTTTGACAACCTTACATATAAAATAAAATAGTAACAGAAATTATTTTTTTCAGTTCTAGGTCCTAAATGCCCTTTACTGA
This sequence comes from Puma concolor, assembly GCF_028749965.1. Lineage (NCBI taxonomy): Eukaryota > Metazoa > Chordata > Mammalia > Carnivora > Felidae > Puma > Puma concolor. The sequence continues at coordinate 23,294,394 of NC_141681.1, read as the reverse complement.
TTCAGTTAAATTAATTTCATCTAAGAAGGCATGGTACATTTATTGAGCACTTGCTATGTGCAATATGTACTAGTCACCAAGAGTAATCGTGTTCACCAAATATGCCAGTTTTTGCTTGCATTCTAAAAAGGAAGAGAGCCAAGAAACAAAAAGCATAAACATAAATGTACATCATTGCTTATAAAAGATGCTGAGGGGCGCCTGGGTGGCGCAGTCGGTTAAGCGTCCAACTTCAGCCAGGTCACGATCTCGCGGTCCGTGAGTTCGAGTCCCGCGTCAGGCTCTGGGCTGATGGCTCAGAGCCTGGAGCCTGTTTCCGATTCTGTGCCTCCCTCTCTCTCTGCCCCTCCCCCATTCATGCTCTGTCTCTCTCTGTCCCAAAAATAAATAAACGTTGAAAAAAAAAAATTTAAAAAAAAAAAAAAAAAGATGCTGAGATGGAAAACACAGATCGATTAAATAGGGAGTATCAACTGGATGGTTAGGAGAGGCCTCTCAAGAAAAGTTGACTTTTAACCTGAAAATTAGATTACGGAGCCATATAAAAGAAGTGCTGAAAAAGGATAAGGGACTGCAGACATCAACCTCCAAAGTCAAGAAAATCTCAATATAATCCAGAAACAAAATGAAGGAAAAAAAACATAATTAGCAAGAGAAGATAGGTATGTGTTAATTTTGAAAGAAGAGGGAGAAGTTAAAATTTTAATTTTTTTTTGTTTTTAAAGTTTATTTATTTTGAGAGAGAGAAGAGAAGAGAGAAGAGACACAGTATGAGAGGGGGAGGGGGAGGAGGAGGCAGAGGGAGAAAGATTACCAAACAGGCTCCACAATGTCAACATAGAGTCTGATGCGGGGCTCGAACTGACTAACCAGGAGATCAAGGGACCTGAGCTGAAGTCAAGAGTCCAATGCTCAGCCAACTGAGCCACCCCCAGTGCCCCCAGAAAATTTTCATTGCTGGGATCCTTCCAACCTAATGCAAGATTGATGTGAGATGTTTACATATTTTGAAGATCATCCTTGTTGTCTGATGGTACAAGAATAAGAAGAGAAAGCAAAAGCAAGAAATGTTGAGAAACCATTGCATTACCCATGTAAATAGGAAGGCACACTGAACTCCAACTATGCCATCACAGGTTAATGGTTTTTATTCCTGGGAGACCTGCTTCGTCATGAAGAATCAGAACGAAATGATGCAACAGAGATCTCTTGATCCAGGTTCTATTTCAGAAGAGCAGAGAACACAGCCCACTTTGAAGGATACTGCAAGGGACAAGGCCAACTACCTGAAAACACGTGGTTTCTTGTTCACTAACTATGCACTGATTTGGCAATGATGTTAAGTAGCACAGCTACAGGGGCTGAGAGAAAACACTGTGAACACAGAGGACCTGGTTTTCCCCTCCTAATCTATCTTTTAATAGCATTATTGTTATTATTATCATTATTATTAAATTTTAGAAAAGCAACGTTACTTATGCAACAGAGTAATTAAGATGCTGTGTTATAATAGAGGTTTGAAGGACCCATGCTCAGACCTACTGAATCTGATTTGCTGGGGCTAAGGCCTTGGTTGCTGGATTCAAACACACTCACCACACATACTTCCCAGGTGGTTTACTAAACTGGCCAATATGGGAACTGTCCTTCCAGGCCACATGGCAGCACGCTTCCCTGACACAAATCATTCGTGCACCTTCAACTTTTTTTTTCTTTTTTTAAAGTTTCAACAGAGTTAGTGCCAACCAATGCCACATTAAAGAGTAAAATAGAATTTTAGGGCCCTGAAAGTACTGTTCTATCCTTATGCTTTTGAATTCCATTTTATTCAGAAATAATTTACATAATAATCTACAATATAAAATAGGTTTGAGTTTCCTCACCCAAATGGTAATTCAAACTCTTAAGAAAAAATGCAGTTTCTTCTGAAATTTGCCTATCTGATCCTGAAGAAAATTCAGTAACTCACTTCAAGTAAATGTTTTATTAAAAGGGACACTGTAAAGAGGAACAAATGCAGCACTCTTGAAGTCAACATAATCTAGGTCATGACACCCTAGAAACCAAATTATTTATTTTGTGTTTGATACACTGTACCTTTTTTCTTTTACTCTAAGTAGTAAGGATTTGAATAGATATTCAGCTGTTCAAGTAGATAAACCATTACTTTAATGCAGGCATTACAGACTACAAAGAGATGGGTAATTCCTGGTCCCAGCCATCAAGGGAAGACAGTATAGCATAATCAAAAGACCGTTCCTACCTTAATGTTCTCTGATTCTCAAATTCTAATACTGTTGCATGTCCTGAGAAAATCATAGGCTTGCTTTCATTCATTTCAACATATAAAATGAAAGTGGAGAGAACAAATGTCCATTTAGTGCATTCTATACACAAACACTGTGCTTGGAGCTTTATATGTGCTGTATCATTTAACCTCTGCAAAAATGCAATAGGATAGTATTATTCTAACAATCTTTCATATGAGGAAATTGAGTCTTAGTGTGGTTAAATTATTTGGCCAAGGTCATGCAGAACGTATAAAAAAATCCACTTTGGTCTAATTGCATGGCTTATGCTGTTCTCTGCTATGTCAAATTATCTTCCAGAATGAGTTCTTTTTAATTTTCTTTTTGTAGAATTAACTAAAGGCTTTCATATTAAATTCTAATGCTCCCTAGGGGCACAGAAAGGACAAAGTCTCATGTGTTGTTTATGATTTCTGCTTTAGTACAGACCCACAATAGAGCTACACACCAGCCAGAGGAAAGGGAGACGACTTTGGTAAGGGAAATCTTAATTCACTTTACATAATGAAGAATCATGGAGTGCTGAATATTAGGGTTAATCTATTCATGGGATAATAAAAAAGTTTTATCCCTGTGGCAACTCTAATCCATAAATAGAGATTTCCAGAAATGATGTGTTCAGAAAGCATCTAAAAGTGTTGATGACATTTAGCAGAAAAGGGTACCAGGATCAATTTGCAAATTCTAACATGGATGCGGTAGGTGGGAGGGGTGATATTTACTCTGGCAATTTCCTGCTCTTTACTCTCCTGGTGTTTAAAACAAGACAACATGTCCAAAATGGAGCTGTTTATACTAAGCCCCAGATTGCCAAACCAAGATTTAATTATAGTTTCAGCTCTCCCAGAAATGGAATCTTAAAATAGTCAATCAAGAATCAACTGATCATCACTAGTTAAGTGAGCTGCCGGACAGACCCCTGCCATCCCTGAAGGAAATTAACCTTGCAATAAATAACAGACTTTTTTTTTTTAAGCAGTGTGACTTCCTTGTTCCCATTCCCTTCTGCCTATAAAAGTCTTTCATTTTGTACAGCTCCTTGGAGCTCCTTTCTGTCTCCTAGATTAGATGCTGCTTAATTCATGAATCATTGCATAAAGCTAATGAGATCTTTACAACTTGTCAACAGAACTTTTCTCTTTCCCCTTTTTTTTTTCTTTTTTACACCATCAATATAAGTTTATCCAAGTAAATTTCTCCTTTCATTCTTCAATTTAGCATCCTTGAAATGGTAGTGAGATCTACTGCTCAGGGTTTTGAGAGGCATTACATTAGTTGCATAGCTAAGATAACTTGCCTACCCCAGGGCCCAGTTCCTTTGCTGCCATAATGTCCTGGTGCAGGGTTCAGCACAGCTTGGATGCACTACAGATACTTCACCAGTCACCTGCTCTTCCATCTGCTTTCACTAATGCAGGTACTGTGTTTTGGACTGCCGTCTCGCCATCTCTTCTGGAAAGCATTGGTTGTAAACATGCCTCGGAATCCAGTGGTATTGGGCTGAATTCTGTCTGTGCCGTGAACTTTGTGTTTGGGCAATTTATTTCATCTCTGTGAGCCTTGGTTTCCTCATCTACCAAATGTGGTTTCTACTAAAACAGCACACACTTTTCAGGGTAGTTCTGAAGATCCAATGAGTTGAGAGATTTTCTATCTAGAATGTGCCAAGTGTCTAATAACAAAGTTGTTATCTAATAATTTCCTTGTAATTATAGATTATAATACTGTGTGTGTTTGTAATGATCTCCAAGCACTAATCTTCAAAGCACAGCCTATACCATTTCTCTTCCAGCCCACACACTTTTTTTTCCTCCCAAATAAAGGAAAGCCAGTTTTAGATTACAGAAAGGTGCATCACAGTAATTCTTACCTCACTCATTATGTCCTAAATGTCAGTTTATTCTTTTTTAGTTCCCAGATCTGGTTGACAGAAATATTTAATGATTTTCATATAAAAAACTAACTGGAGACCTCTTTTTCCTTCCACAAATGCAAATATTTTAAGTCTCACATGTTCCTGCTGCAGAGCTGCCTGCCCTAAGCCATTCATTAAACCCTATCTCATCACATAGTTTTTGTTTCACAGAATCGACCATTGTTCAACATCATGTTGCATATTTTTTTTGTTATTCATTGTTCAACTGTGCCAGAATGAAACCTCCTTAAGAACAGGGAATCATTCTAATTTTATTCTACTGCTTAAACCTTTAGCATTTATGATAGTACCTAACCGATATGTTTGTTTTTAAATATTTATTTTGAAATAATTATAGACTCATAAGAAGTTGAGAAGTGTGCTACAAAGCCATTCTGTGCACCTACAACTCGCCTTGCTCTAACACTGGTAACTTACATAACCAGAGTACATTACTGAAACAGAAAATTGACAGTGTAGACACTAAACAAGTCATGAGACTACAGACCTTACTGAGGTTTCATCAGTTAATGAAGGAGCTACTTTTTGCATGCCTTTCTATATCTCTCTAGATTTAATCACATTTACAGATTTTTATAACCACCACCATGATCAAGATGCAGAATTATTCCTTCACCTTGAAGTAACCTCCAGCTACTTTATAATCATTCTCTCCCCTTGCCTTATCCCTAACAACCTATGACCTGTTGTCATTTGTATTAGGGTTCTCCACAGAAACAGAACTAATACACATATGTATATATTATTTAATCATAATTAATAATACATTATACAATTATAATATATATTATACAATTATATATAATAAAATAGTATAATAAAATAGTATAAATTATAGGATATATATATATATATATATATATATATATATATATATATATATATATATAAAACCAATAGGATACACACACACACACACGCACACACAGGTATGGAGTTCTATATATGGGGTGTGTGTGTGTGTGTGTGTGTGTACAGAATTGGCTCACTTGATCATAAAAACTAAGTCCTGTGACATGCCATTTGCATGCCAGAGACCCAGAAAAGCTGGTGATGTAATTTCAGGCTGACAAAAACCTGAGAACAAAGAGTAGCTGATGGTGTAAATCCAATTTCAGTCTAAGACCAGAAGATCAATGCCCCAGCTCTAACATATAGGAAGGAAGCAAAGGAGGCAAATGTCTCCTTCCTTCACCTTTTTGTTCAACAGATTGGATGATACCCACCCATACCAGGGCGAGCAATTAACTTTACGGCATCCACTGATTCAAATGCCAATTTCATCCGGAAACACAGTCACAGACACACCCATAAATAATGTTTAATCTGGGGACCCCTTGTCCTTGTCAAGTTGACACACACAATTAATCATCACACCATTTCTATAATGTTTTCATTTGGAGAATGTTATCTAAGTTTAATCATGTTAATTGATTTTGAGGCTGGCTATTTTCACTTAGTAGAATATCCTTGAAATCCATCCAAGTTACATGTACCAATAGTCTATTCCTATTAAATGCTAAATATTTTCCATATTTGCATGAATCATGTCATTAAATAAATCCCACTTTCTATAATCTATATCTTCTAAAAACATGTTAAAATATTTGTAATGCAATCACTTGATATTAACATATTAACCTGCGACTACTTTTATTTTTAAAGTTTATTATTTATTTATTTATTTATTTATTTTTTTAATTTTTTTTTTTTTCAACGTTTACTTATTTTTGGGACAGAGAGAGACAGAGCATGAACGGGGGAGGGGCAGAGAGAGGGAGACACAGAATCGGAAACAGGCTCCAGGCTCTGAGCCATCAGCCCAGAGCCTGACGCGGGGCTCGAACTCACGGACCGCGAGATCGTGACCTGGCTGAAGTCGGACGCCTAACCGACTGCGCCACCCAGGCACCCCAAGTTTATTCATTTTTTGAGAGAGAGAGCTCCACACTGAGAGCAGAGATCCCAATGTGGAGTTCAAACTCACCAACCCCAAGATCATGACATGAGGCAAAATCAGACACTTAACCAACTGAGCTACCACTACTCTTGACAAGAACACTGTATATCCTTTAGCAAGTGGTGGAAATTCCTAAAAGGAAAGTTTGATTAACTTATCAGCTGCCAAACAAAGGAGGATCTCCATCTTTCTGCCTCTCATGCTTCAGTGTATATAGTTTTTCAGTGTTTCCCAGAGTTGACATATTAGTGTCAAACACACTAGAACACATTTTCTATTTATATCCTCCAGCTTTCTTTCCCTTTCCTGTTCCCAGAATAGACTACTTTTTAAGTGGATTCAAAAGGTAACAAAATCCTCAATCAACTGGTAATTCACTTTTGTTTTCTCTCTTCAAAACACTTCTCAAAATATTTTCTTGTTAAAAAAAGAATAAAAAGAACAATCTCTAGAAGTTCAGATTCAGCAGATATAAAGAGAGACTCTGGGATATGAATTTTAATGTACCTTTCTAAATCCATACTCAGTGAAATACTGGAATTATTCAAGGAAAGCAAGCAAAAACAAAAACAAAAAATAATAACACGACAAAAAAACATCCAGGACTGGATGATATAGACAAAACTATGCAGGTTTAATACTTTTTAAATACTTTTTTAAGTTTATTTCATTTATTTTGAGAGAGAGAGATAGAGAGAGAGAGAGAGAGAGAGTGAGTATGGGAGGGGCAGTGTGAGTATGGGGGGCAGAGAGAGGGGAGCAGAGAGAGAACCCCAAGCAGGCCCCGTGTTGTCAGTGCAGAGCCCAATGCAGGTCTTGATCCCACAAACCATGAGATCATGACCTGAGCCAAAAATCAAGAGCCACCTGTTTAACCAACTGAACCTCTCAGGGCACACTGCAGGCTGAATACTTTCAAGCTAATGATTTTCAAAATCCAGTTAGTGAGTTATTTGGGGGATTTAACGTAATTTTCCAAGTTTCCTATTCCCCCTCCCTTCCTTCCCCTCTAGCACTATGAACATCACTCATGACATATAAGCCTGCTGGTATGTAACTAGGAGGAAAAATTTAAACTATTTACCAAAAAATATATAAAATAAAAATAGAAGGCATGAAGCCATCCTAAAAAAATGAAGAAAGACATGTGAATTGATAAGTAACTAGTGCCTCCTGTCTTACCATACACCTGCCACCTTATATACCGCTCACAAGAGCTCTTTGAGATTGGAATTATTTTCCCTAAAGTAACTAGTAAAATGAGATTTAGAGATATTATGTAAATTGCCTAATTGCCCCAAGCGAGGTGGAGGCAAAACTGAGATTGCAACAGGAACTACATGGTCACAAGCTTTGTTTCCTTCTTTACCAACTATCACTTATACATTGGCCTGCTCTCTAGAAAAGACTTAGGTTTTTCTTGGTCAAATTATGTAAAATTTCTGTATAAAATTCCAAAATTTAAAAAAAGGAGAAAGAGAAAATGACATCTGATCATAAAATATAGCCAATAAAATAACATAAAATTATTGTCAAAAGGTAGCAAGAATTTTTGTCAAAAGATAGAATTTTCTAAAAGGCTTAAATGGGACCCAAGAGATTTGATTTCTGCCTTACATTTAAAAGTTATTTATGACATTTGTTAAATACAATAAGGGAGGCTTTTAATGAAGGGGGGTCAGTACAATGGGGTTAGTAGTAGAGAAGAGAAATGAGTTCAATTCTGGACTCTATAAGGAAAAATGGGAATTTATAGCCAAGTCAGGGGAGGGGGAATAGAATATGGACAATTATTAAGAGGTAGGGTAATTCTTGGTGAAACTACTCAACAGAGTTTTTGCGGGGAGGTCAGGGTGACAGGTAGTCAGAGGAAGGGTGGGTATTTATGCAGAACTGGAATAACGGGGCCAAGGACAGGATCCAAGGTTGGGGTCTAGTAACAAAAAGGACTCTGTTTCATCATCTGAATAATAAATCAGCTGGTCTAGCTAATTGCTAACCTCTCCTAAATGGTGCTCACTTTTTCTGGTTTTGAGAATCCACTCAATCACGATGTACTTGATATTAAATTAATCCCCTTACAGAAGCAGAATGTTAGAGAATTCAGCATGACATTTATTTTTCAGTGGGATATGTAGAGGAGTTGAGGAACCTAGCTAAGAACCAGAATTGGAAAAGGATTCAGTACTGTGGGACCAAAGGGGGAAAATATACGTATATGTGTGTGTATGTATGTATTTATGTATACATTTATATACACACACACACATATAGCCTCTTATGTCTACCATCCAAGTTCCTAGAATGCCACATGCCTTGTTTATCATTTCAGAGACCAGTGGTCAACTTTTTAATATCTGCTCCACTTACATATAGTCTGAGTAAACATCTCACAAGATGTTGAGAAGAACTGATAAAGAACTTCTCTTCATAGTTTCACTTTCCCATTTACACACTTACCTTGCTTTCCAAATATGCTTGAGAAGAAAAGGTAAAACTACTGTAAGAAAATGAAAATACACCCACAGGGCAGAAAGAATATATAGTGCATAACCACAGAAAGAGACACTGAAAATATAACGAATTGAAGCACTCTGTATCAACTATATATCGATAGTAAATGTAAAAGTAAATAAAAGAATTGAAAGCAATTGGGATTTGAAAATATATCATTATTGAGTATGAATTTTTCCTCCTCAAAAATATACATGTTATCTTTCTTACAAAAATATTTCTTACTTCCCATTAATTTCAGTACACAAACCTAATTTTTTGGCATTGTAGGTATTTATAATCAGGCCGTGTCTTTTAGGAAAAAAAGTCTCCAAATAAAATACAATGAGAAGAAAAATAGCATAATAACATAGCATAATGTGTATAATCTTGAAATAAATCAGCCAGTATCCAAAATACCCCCAAAATTGTGAGATCTTGGACACGTTATCTAACTCTCTGTATCCCATCTGCATCAATACACAGATTCTCCATCTGTAAAATGGGAGAATTCAGAGTATTTAAATTTTTTTTTTAACGTTTATTTATTTTTGAGACAGAGAGAGACAGAGCATGAATGGGGGAGGGTCAGAGAGAGAGGGAGACACAGAATCCGAAACAGGCTCCAGGCTCTGAGCTGTCAGCACAGAGCCCGACGCAGGGCTCGAACTCATGGACCGTGAGATCGTGACCTGAGCTGAAGCCGGTGCTCAACCGACTGAGCCACCCAGGCACCCCAGAGTATTTAATTGTGTAGATGGGCAGCAGAGAGTCAGACTGAATGATCTCATAGTGGGTGATATGCATCATTTTTGGGTGTGTGTGCTAATCTAAAGACTGCTGGAACACCTTTACCTTTCCTTGCTTTTCTGCAGGGCAAGACAGACCTCAGGACGCTGATTTGCTTGATAAGCAGCAAATTTCTCTTCAGTGGGCTGCCTCAAAGTATAAACTTGAGAGGGTGGTGAGCTTTATAAATAGTTAATAAAAACTTCTGTTCATTCATCAATCAACTTAAGGTTTGCTAAAGTGCTAAGTTTATAGCCATCTCCAGGTTTCCTGTGTCTTATTCCAATTCTACTTCTAAGTATACAATACAAAGAGAGGACTTTCATACAACCCATTAGAAGCACTACTATCTTCATCTGAATATCATTGTTAACATTAACTGTATGAGATTATAAAAATGCACTCAGAACAGTGCTAATTCATGCTAGGACTAGAAGGAAGGTTATGGCTTTTTAAAAATTATTTGAGATAGAGACAGACTCTTAAGCAGGCTCCACCCATGGAGGCCAACATGGGGCTTAATTCCACAACTCTGGGATCATGGCATGAGCTGACATTAAGTCTGATGTTCAACCGACTGAGCCACCCAGGTGCCCCAGTTATGGCTTAATGAACATGTAAACCATACCCAAATTATATCCATTTTTCTAAGATATCACACTCTTTATGCACCTACACATATTCATACGTATGATTTTTCTCACTATGTTAAAATTCAGTATTTAAATTCTCCTCCATCATATTATATTTTAATCAAGTCTATTTATTTGAGGAAAAAAATACATACAAGTTTGTTCAAATAGAGAATGTTTGATTTAAGGGTACCAAGTACAAAATCATATACTGTGACATCCTTCTCAACCACTCTCTCTGTTTCACACGTAAACACACACACACAGAGTTCTTTTAGTGGTTGGGTACCTGCTCAATTTCCCCCCTATAGGTGACATTTCCTGTTTATTTCAGTTTGTTTACCCCTTTTAACTTACCTCACAGGTGGATTTGGATTCCCCTGGTGTATCCAAGTCCATAATCCACCAGTTGTATCAGCCTAGCTTCTCACAGCTACCTATGACAGTGAACATGTGTGTGCCTGTTTGTATGTGTGTGTGTGTGTGTGTGTGCGCGTGCGCGTGCACGCATACAGTATGTACTTAAAGTATTCTTTGGAAAAAAATAAATTTTTCAAATAAAAATTCTCAGCAAAATAGAGGAGATTATGAGCTATAAAAATTTTTAAACATTTTTCTTTAATTATAAATTCCATTCAACAAAATCCCCCAATTTACAAGTGAAATATACAGTTGGATGGATTTCAACAAACGTAGAACATTTCCATCATTCCTGAAAGTTGCTTGCTGTCTCTTTATATTCAATCCTCACTACTCACTCCTCACTTGAGGCAACCACTGCTCTCTAAATACTAATTCCTGGCGCCCCTGGTCTTTGGCTTTCGCTATAGTAGATAGATAGAGTGGTAACTCACTATGGTTTTAACTGGCACACTCCTAACTATCACTAATTTTGACACACTTTTCCTGTTCATATTGGCTTCTGTATACATCCTTTGGCTATATATGTATTTGGGTTCTTACCCTTTATATTCACAGGTGGTCTTTAATTCTAGGGATCAAAAATTTAAATCACACCTATTTGATTATAGTTATGGAATAAAATATCTAAACAAAATCAGAAAGAGATATTGGCTATATCACTTTCCTTGACTCTCAAACACTTGGCTTCAAATATTTCATTGAACTTTCTGTTAGAGTTTAAACTTCCCATTTTGTGTTTCATTAAACATTGGGCTACATGTTCACATGTGGGCTTTGATATGGGGAGTGGAAATGTCAGGTAATACATTTCTGTTGTTTTAAGCTGGTAACATTATAGTAATCAGTTATGCATCAATAAAAAAAAAAGCAGGCAAGATAGAATTTTTACTTTTTTTTTTGGATTTTGCAGGTCATAAAGTCCTGTTACAACTACTCAACTCTGTCATCTTCATGCAAAATCAGCCATAGACAATACATAAGTGACTATTATGTTGATATTACAATAAAGTTTTATTTATTTATTTTTTTATTTTTAATTTTTTTTTTCAACGTTTATTTATTTTTGGGACAGAGAGAGACAGAGCATGAACGGGAGAGGGGCAGAGAGAGAGGGAGACACAGAATCGGAAACAGGCTCCAGGCTCTGAGCCATCAGCCCAGAGCCCGACGCGGGGCTCGAACTCACGGACCGCGAGATCGTGACCTGGCTGAAGTCGGACGCTTAACCGACTGCGCCACCCAGGCGCCCCAAAGTTTTATTTATAAATAGCATTATAAATTTATGTAGCTCATGGGCCATAGTTTTCAGACTTCTCATCTAGAAAATCTAGGCATTTATAGATATTAAGGAATTTTTACATTAACGCAGTGGGAATTGGAAACAATTGGATGATTTTAGCCATTTTACATTTTAAAGATCACTCTGCCTAAGATTTTGATAATTGATAACAGAATGGAGTAAACTAGAATGACAACAGAATACTTTGTTGGCTATTGCATTTGGTAGCTTTTGCTAGGAGAAAGATGGTTACAAGGATGACAAGGAAGGAAATAAGTCAATGTGCGTGTGTGTGTGTGTGTGTGTGTGTATGCATTTGCATGCACATACATAAACTTTCTATTAGAAGTTGTACAATTCTGACATTTTTGCTCTGTGCAAATTAACAGATTCTGATACAATTGTAATATAACCATAAAGAAAGTGCCTGAGCTTTATCTAAGAGAATGACATTGGAGTGATCAAATTATTTCTTGTACATAGTGGATTTACATGAGTTATAGGGATGATAACAGCTCTACTGATCGAGTGATTTAATGTCCTCTTCCTAACAACTTGCAAAACATTATGAGATAGTGAGAATGATATCACCAGAGGCATTTTGAAACTGTCTGAAATTGATCACTGCTAGACAATAGTTTCGTTTTTGCCTTGCCTCTTCTCAGACAGTGCTATTTGAAATACTATTTCTGAAAGCCTTTTTATTGGAATGCTTTCTTAGGGAACTGAATGGTGTCTTATGTAGCACAGCAACCAGCTCACTGACAGACACATAGTAACCATGAAGTAAAAGTCAGTGGACTCCATCAAATTTGGCTGAAATAAAGTCATTTTTATATTAAGTCTGGGTTTAAAACATTAAAGCAAAGTCCAGAATTATGGTGAAGATCATATTATTTAGACGCCAACATTACTTTTCTTAAGAAAATACAAAGGGACATGGGAAGAATAAATTGGGAGGCATTTCCCCATTATCTCTCACGTTCCTACGTATGCTTCTCAGAGCCACAACTCAATGCCTTCACCACTCATTACCCGTGCCATTTCTCAGGTTGTACTTAGAGCAAGTAACTGAGGACTAACTCTTCCCTGTAGAATGACGGTTTATGGATTTTCTGCTTGCTATAAAATGGTAGGTTTCTTAAACTTAGTGTTTCTCTTTTAGAATATAACCCTCTGTGTAGGGGACATCTGTCGAGGCTTTCCACATGGGATTTGGCAGGCAACAAAAAATGATATAAACATGATGATGATCATGTTACTTATTGTGTCATGAATGACAGAGTCCTCTGTCTCTAAAGAGTTTCAGGTCTTCTGCCATGAAGACATGTATGAAAAAGTATCAAGCTTAATTTATTAGATTTTAAGCATGGAATAATCAAATCCTATTTTAATAAATATTCCAGATTGACTACTAATTATATACATTTGTGCATGTGCATACACACACAAATACATATGTCACCTTTATTATTCATTTCTTAATAAATTTCATCATGGTGAAATTTTAAAATTTTATGCTAATGACATTTTCCCACATACTTATGAAATAACATTAATGTTAATCATGTAAATGATAATAGCTTTGTCATTTACAAAGTACTTTTTAAAAGTATGCATTTGATCAAACTTTAAGTCACATATAGAGTATATTATTAATAAAAAATATAAACGAAAGGCTAATGTTCAGAAGTTGTCTATAATTTTTCAATTCAGTGTACTATTTGAAACCTGGGTCCACTACTTATGATTTGAAATTGTCCATTCTAATGAACAAAATATCATTAAAAATACAGTACTTTAAAATAAATTATTTCAGGATGACTTATGTATTCAGTCATTCATCTCCAACACTTCTTCAAATTTGCTGTATTACAGTAGCATATAACTTTACACAGTGCATGTTCTGTGTGTGTATATACGCACACAAGTGTGCTAGAGAGAGACAGAGAATAAGCAGATGTAAACAGCACATAGTACTTATTAGGTATGATGAGGATCATCGGTTAGAATACTTGGTTTCCTTTTATAGCGTTGCTAAGTTATCTTTTGATCACGAGGGCCAAACATGTTTATTGAAATAATTTTGGAAATTTTAATTGCATCATCAGTGTTTGAGTTGAGGTTAGAAAGGAGAATAGACTAGGGTCAGGAATGAAGTTGGCTGAGAATCATGAGCTCATATAGATATCTAGATATTAGAATTTCAGACTGAACCAAACCTCAAATCTTCTGTTTCCCTGGGAGGAAAAAAAATCATAAAACTTAAAGTGCCTATGCATAGGTTCACATATAAACTGTAAAGCCCTGAATACCTTATTTCAAGTTTATTACTAAACTCTGTATGGTCTTTATTGTGAAGGCCTTGCCTTCCTTCCTGCTACATGGATTGGAATTCTCAGTTTTCAAGGTGAAGTGAGGACTGAAGAATTAAGTTGGTGAACTACTTTAGGTCATGAGGTTAGAGATTCGTATATGCTCACCCTTCAGTTCTTGGAGCCTAGATTGCACAGTGCCTTGACAAGGACAAGACACACACACACACACACACACACACACACACGACATAAAAACAGAGAGAAGTAAGAGTGAATGAAGAGGTCAAGAAGACTCTTCACGATGATTGATGAGGCAAGCATGAACCTTAAGCAATCTCTGGAGAGATTCCTCAGACAACGAAAACACATCATAGTCAGAAAATAATAACCACAGAAAAGTTACAAAACTTCATAATTACAAAGAGGAAGGGAAGAGTAGGAAGCAGGTAAGTAGGCTAAGGTAGGGAGGGCAAGTTACATAAAAAACAAAAAGAGGGACTAAGAAAGAATAAATGGAAGATAGTAAACAAGAATAAGGGTGGATGAGGTGAAGAAGAAAGGTAGAGAGAGAAGCTGGGGAGAAGGGAAGGAAGGAGGGAGGGAAGAACAAAGAGAGGGAGGAACAAACTTATTTATGCTAGCCAAACTTTCTTTCTATATGATTAGTAAATGAACTAGAGATTCTGTTTGAACCTTGCAGCAGCAGAGGAGAGGAGAAAATGGCCGTTTTTTATACACTTGACTTAAACATGCCTGCCCTTCTAACTGGCAGCCACTGCTTATTCCCCTGACAGTACCTGGAGAGGGTGCCTGTAGAACACCAAAACGGTGGTGGGAAAATATGACATGTGACACCAGGGCAAGATCTGATCCTCAACAAATGAAATCTGTCAGCCATCTCCTCAAAGGCTGCCACCTTTCATATCCCTGCTTGGCTGAGCTAGCTTTATACAGAGACTTATTGTATTATTCAGCTGGTTTGATTTTCCTTTTTATGACAACCCTCCCCTGGAGACCATCCATCTCTTTACAATCTTGGAGAATGACTCTAACTGAATGATATTTCAATGTAATTTATAACTCCCTACTGTAAACACAAATAGGGGTTGTTTCTTAGCACTGGAATGAATGCTAATGGCTGGTCTTGGGCCACTGTCACTTTGTATGAAGTTAGTATCAGAACAATTAATGAATCTAGACAGGAAAATTGAATGGGAATGAAAGATAAAAGAAAAACAAAAACAAAGCAAAATAAAAAACAAAAAAAGCAAACAAACATAAACGTCCAGAATGAATAAATGGAAAGACTAAATTTCAGTTTCCTGTGATCATTAGTTAATCTTGTATCCACAAACTTCACAGGCAGCTGAGAGGAATAATCTATGATTCAGAGTTATCAACAAAGTTATAATAACATCCCGGACTGAATCATTTTAAAAATACAAGAAACCTTAAAATGTACCTATTCCACTGGGAGACCCAAAATGCTAAGATTTCAATTCTCCCCAAATTTATCTGTAGATTCACAACAGTTCCATTTAAAAGAATAGCAGGCTTTTGTTGGTTGGTTTGTAGAAGCTAAAAAGGTTGTTCTCAACTTTATATGGAAACACAAACACTAGGAGAAGAGCTAAGACAATCTTGAAGAGGAACAAAGGCAAGGGTTTATAATACCTGATTTTAAGATCTTTTTTGAGGTACAGTAATAAAGAAGGTCTAGGTGGTGGTGACGGCACCAGTGCTACACACAGCCAGCTTTTCCCTCCGTGGTTTCTCTTCGCTCCCGGAAGTATGTTAGCTCAGCGGGCCCCTTCCGGAAAAGGCCTCTGCTACCCGCCTCAGAACCCATCCCTTCCCAAGGTCCACCTGCACTGGCCGCCACGACCTCTCCCACTCCACACCTGCAACATAAGCATCGCACTAGCTGAGGAACACGAATAGGGTCCACTTGATTTACAACAAAATCATCAAAGTAATACAACGTGCATAAGAAAGCATTTTAAAAAAATAATACTGTAATACCACTGAGGATACAACTAAGTGTGGGATTTCTAGGTCATCCAATATAATTAACTTTATAAGCAACTGCCAACAAGTTGTACAAAGTTATTGTATCATATTTATTAATGCCCCTCATTATCACCAACATTTAGTACCGCCTGCCTAGTTTACTACAGCCTTTCTGGAAGGTGGGAGCTGCTATCACATTGTGGTTTTGACATGCATTTCCCTGATGATTGATGAGGTTGATAACCTTTCCTAGGCTCCTTAGCCCTTTGAGTCTCCATGTGTGTGAAATGCCTAACCAGTGTTATGCTTACTTTACTACTGGGTCATTCTTATTTTCCTTATTGATTGGTAAGTATTCTTTTGTATATCCTGAACATAAGAAAAAAAAATATGTGATTATCTTCCCTCTCTCTATTGAGTTGTTTGGCCGCTCTCTTAATGGATCCTTTGGATAATTGAAGTTCTCAATTTTAATATAATATGTAAACATTTATAAAAAATATATTAAAAAGTATATACATAATATATAAAATATATAGAAATATATCCATTTTTACTTCTTAAATGTTGAGCACTTTTATGGCCCTATTTTAAAAAAAAACTTTGCCTTCCTCAAAGAAATAATGATGTTCCCTTATGTTTTCTCTAAAAGATTCATTACTCTCCCTTTCATATTTAGTTATACAACATATATGGAATTAATATTTGTTTATCATGTCTGGCTGTTAGCTCACAATCTGCATCCCTGCACCCCCACATGAAGGGCAAGGGGAGACCGAAAAAAGAGGCAGACCCCTCCAAATTGGTAGGTGGAGGGTTTCATAAACAAAGGGACTTACACAGGAGATTTATTTTGGGTGGCTACAAGTCAAGTCAATTTCCACACCTGCCTGCTGGCATTTTAAGAGTTTGTACAGAAGCCCTATCAAGGTTTGGGTCACATATTCAATCCAGATGATCTCAAGACTATATCCTTGAACCAGCTCCTGCTATGGCAATGGTTGATAGAATATATATTCCAAGGAGAGGGGAGAGGATAAGGAACCTCCTATTGCCGGAGTCCTGCTCTAAGGTCAATGGCTATGTCCTCTCTATGACGTGCTCCACGAGTATCAAGAAAGATTTTTCTTTCTCATATAATTTTCCATTGACTCAGCACCATTTATTCAAAGGGTTTTCATTGCTGAACTTCAGTGTTATTTTAAAAGAATGTGTAAGAGGTCAGAAGTGAAGGGTACTGACTTTAGATAGTGAAAAACATGACTGTATCTAGTAATTTAAAACTTAATTCAGCCATGAACTAAATGTTAGTGCACTTTAATGCATGTAAGTTATACTTTAGTACAAAAGCGATTGCATGTGTATTGATATTCACGTAATATTGGCAAAGATGCTGTAAGTTAAAGGTATTAAATGTCTTTAAATTTTCTCAGGTTATATAATGGTAAACAAGGTACTTCTAAGTTGATGAAAAACAGTTAATAACAACATGATGAGGCATAGTAAAACTTTTTTGATGCAGACATTAAGAAAGCAACGACTCCAAAGACCAAGAAAAAATTTGCTTGCAAGTCAGATGATTTTCAATACTTTTCTTCAGCAAAATTATAGGTGACATAATGGAGGCATCTACTGAGGGAATCACTGAAAAATTCTGATGATAGAGAATGATGAACTTCTGAATTGCAGCTTGGAAGGGGTTTACAGCACTGAGTGACTTTATATGGCAAAACTCTTTTTATTCCCTTCTACTTAACCTGTGTACATGGAGTACTTAGTCAGCAGCTATCTCTGGTTTTAAAACAAGATATAACTGCTGTTGTCTCTTTCTTATTCTAGCAATAGAAATATTATCCTGTGAGTAAATGACCCAATTGGTAACAAATTCCTTTCACATTAAGCATCCAATTCAGAAAAAAAAGTTACGGTTAATAAAATGAAAATTATACAAATATTAATTACAATATCATACTAATCCATTTATTTGTAAATTCTTACAGACTTTTCGCTATGGGATGCTATAATATAATATGTATTTCATATGCATAATTTATGAATATTTTAAAATTCATTTTATTCTAAAGTTGTGTGATGTGGTAAAAATAGTATTTTCAGGGATAACCAATTACATTAGGATAAACTTCCTGAAGATAGTGAAATAAGAGTATGAGTAGAAAAAAAGGGATATAAAATTCGTTTAGAAAAACTGTCTTGCAAACTTATAAAATGATAATGGTATGATAGTGGGATTTTTTAAATTTATTTCTTTATTTTGAGAGACTGTGTTCATGCATGTGTGGGCACAACTAGGGGAGGGACAAAGGGAGAGGGAGAGAGAGAATCCTAAGCAGACTCCATGCTGTCAGTGCAGAGCCCATGCAGGGCTTGATCTCGCAAACCACATGCAAGATCATGACCTGAGCTAAGATCAAGAGTCTCATGCTTTACTGACTAAGCCATCCATGTGCCCAATATTGTGGCTTATAATAATAAATACAGCACCCCCCATGTATGTTCTAAGAGCCCCAGGGAAACCAGGGATAGTACTGGATATACATATCCTATATAGAATATGTTTTTTCCTATACATCCATACCCATGATAGAGTTTAATAAATTAGGGATTGTAAAAATTTAACAACAGTAATAATATAAAACAATTAAAACAATATATCATATTAAAAGTTATGTGTATGGGGTGTCACTCTGTATCTAAAAATATGTTACTGCACTGTACTCACCCTTCCTCTCCTCCCAGAGTCAAGAGATATTAAACTGCCTGCCTGATGAAATTAAGTCAGGTGAATGAAGAAGGCTCTGTGAGGTAGGGTTTGTGATGTACGTTTAGATCGCTATTGACCTTCGAATGGTTTCTCAGAAGGAGTAGCATGAGCCTCCTGATAGTGGCTGACTGCAGGGAATTAAAGTGTAGAAAGCAAAGCCATGCACAAGAGGAGACTACTGTATATATTTGGTCTTCCTCCCCATTTCTGGAATAGAGTTCCTTTTTTTTTTCTAATTTTTAACATTTTTAAATTTTTTTTATTTTTTAAAATTTACATCCAAATTACTTAGCATATAGTGCAACAATGATTTCAGGAGTAGATTCCTTAGTGCCCCTTACCCATTTAGACCATACCCCCTCCCACAACCCCGCCAGCAACCTTCAGTTTGTTCTCCATATTTATGAGTCTCTTCTGTTTTGTCCCCCTCCCTGTTTTTATATTATTTTTGTTTCCCTTCCCTTATGTTCATCTGTTTTGTCTCTTAAAGTCCTCATATGAGTGAAGTCGTATGATTTTTGTCTTTCTCTAATTTCACTTAGCATAATACCCTCCAGTTCCATCCACTTAGTTGCAAATGGCAAGATTTCATTCTTTTTGATTGCCAAGTAATACTCCATTGTATATATATACCACATCTTCTTTATCCATTCATCCACTGATGGACATTTGGGCTCTTCCATACTTTGGCTATTGTTGATAGTGCTGCTATAAACATGGGGGTGTATGTGTCCCTTTAAAACAGCACAATTGTATCCCTTGGATAGATGCCTAGTAGTGCAATTGCTGGGTGGTAGGGTAGTTCTATTTTTAGTTTTTTGAGGAACCTCCATACTGTTTTCCAGAGTGGCTGCACCAGCTAGCATTCCCATAGAGTTTCTAATTACTTGTAATGTCCTAAGTGTTGGGAGTAAATCTCTTGTTATGTTAATGAGGTGACTTTTAGATCTCCCCTAAGGATGAGTGCTAGTGAGGGGCGGGGGGGGGGGGGGTGGAGGGGGGACACCCAATTAGAGAGTCAATGATTTAATTGATCATGCCTATGTAGCAAAGCCTTCATAAAACTCCAAAAGGGCAGATTGGAAAGTTCTGGGTAGGTGAACACTTGGATGTGGGTAGACAGGTGTCCCAGGAATGACATGGAAGCTTCACAACCTTTCCCCTTATTGTGCATCTCTTCCATCTGGCTTTCCTGAGTTATATCCTTTTACAAGAAAAAAATGTTTCTCTGAGTTCCATGAGCCCCTCTAGCAAACTAAAGGAACCTGAGGAGAGGGGTCTTGGGAACTTCTGCTCTATATAGCCAGTACGTCAGGAGCACAGGTGACAACTGGGGATTAGTACGTCAGGAGCACAGGTGACAACTGGGGATTATGACTGGCATCTAAAGTGGGATGGGAGGTGCACAGGTTGGAGAGTGGACAGTCATGTGGGACTGAGCCATTTACCTGTGGGATCTGATGTGTAAGAACTGAGTTGAATTTTAGGACACACAACTTAAGTCCGAGAACTGCTTGCTGGGGGTGTGGGAAACCACCCTCCATGCACTGGAATTGGTTCCATGCACTCCAAAGGCTGATTATCAGCTTGCTTTAAGACTTCCATTTCTAGTGAATATATTTATAAGAATGACCTACTGGTCTTAAATTTTCAGTATTTAAAATGTGCCAGAAATTAAAACAGTTATAACTATACGCACTTAAAGTTAAATGTCATATGCTTATTTCAATATTTTAGAGAGGTTGAGGTTTTCATAATCCTTTTGGAAATTCATGAACCAAAAAGTTGGAAGAGCCCTAAGAATGTAGAAGTAGTCATGTATAAACTGTCAGTACATGACGGGCACAGAATCCCTGCTTTCAGCCACAGTCCTTCCAGGGCTCCTCTGCAACCTTCAGGATGAAGTTCATCCAAGAACAAGACATGTGTGATATGACTTGCTTCTGCAGTCCTTCTTTCCTCAGTGGTATTTTCTATACTCATGTACATTGATCCATGAAAACAGAATGTTTGGCACTTTTCTGAAAGGATCTGCACATTTCCCAGAGGGCTTATTATTTCTGCCTCCACTCCAAATGGACAGGCAGAAACTCTTTCTCCTCAAAACTCATCTCAGCATCATCCCATTCTCAGAAAACACCCCTGGGTGATCATATAAAAGTCTGTACTCTGTTAGGATTAGAACCTTTACTAAGTGTTTATTTTTACCAATGTCAAAGTCCATGAATTCCTTCAAAGCAGTGGTTGTTGGTTTGTTTTTTGTCTTTAAAATTTGAACTTTTAAACACTGTCTGTTATATAGCACACAAATGAATTTGTGGAATGAGTAAATTTAAGAATAAACATTGAATCTACTTTTCTTTTTCAATGCGGCAAACTGATTCATTTGAAATAATTGAGAAAGATATATCTGGGTTACCTGAAATCCTTAAGTTTATAATACCCTAAAGGTAAATCTTTATTTTTAAAATATTGAAGTTACTTACAAAATACTACATAAATGGAACACTGATTAATTACATAATTAAAAACATGACAATTCTAGAACTATTACTCCCTTATTTTGTCAGTAAATATATCTTCCTAAAGTGTGAATACTCTTCTAAATATGTTGACATGGCTTTTGCCAACCTGCTGACTCTATTAACATTTTGTAGTACAGTGTCTCTTCTGATTATCAGAAACTGCAACGATGTGCCATCTTAAATATCCTCTCTAGTTGGAAAATCTATAATGGAATAATTTAGTTTGCTCATGATGATTATAACTACTGAGAGAATAAGCAGTAAACCAGAGAATTCCTAAAAGCCAAACAAAACTAGAAAACCCGATTTCTGCTTAGGTCATGATTCCAGGGTCATGCATTCAAGCCCTGAATCAGGCTCCATGCTGAGTGTGGAACCAGTTTAAGATTTTCTCTCTCTCTCCCTCTGCCCCTCTCCCCTGTTCACATGCTCTCTCTCAAATACAATTTAAAAATTGAGAAGAGCTGAGAGACAAAGAGAGGAAAGAGGAAAGAACTAGAAAAGATAGGAAAGAAGAAAAAATGTATTCCCAACGATTCAACTCTACATCTTCTAGCCAGACATATTCAAATCTGTCATTAGATTTCCCAATAATGTGATTCAATGTGTGATACAGATCTTCTTACCCTGAGCTAGTTTTTGAGTTCTGTCACTTGTAATCAAAAGGGTTCTGACATAGAAATCCAGTTACATGAAATTAATTTTGATGTTTTAATAAATATTAAGCACCCACAGGGTACAGATAATACAGCGGTAATACATTGTTTTAATGAAAGGCCATATAAAGAAAAGATAAATATTACTATCATGAACTAAAATATATAAGTTCACAACAATTTATGAAGAAACATATCACCAGCACAAAAATAAGTGTCATTTAATAGACCCTATCAAAAATGGAAGTGATACACTCAAGGGCCTTGACACGTTTGCATAAGTAATAAATGAAAAAGTTTGGGATGACAGTATTTTCAATAACACTACTTCTCTTTATTTTTTGACTATACCAATGAAGCCATTGTCTTTATTTCTTTGAATACATTAAAATATCTAAAGATTAATCAACATAACAAAAATCACTAATTTTGCAGTGATATTTCTATTCTCTGCTATATTATCACAGAATATCTTCAATCTCAGATTACTGTGTGCTCCTTTATCAGTGTTTCTGAATCACTTAGTAATCTCTTTCAGAATTTATCATAATTCACCATAATAATCATTGTGTGTATGTTTTTGTGTGTGTCTCACTAACTATGAGTTCCTCTTGGATGAAAGGGATTTTACATCTTGTATTTCTCACATATTTGTCCAATATTCAATACATACCTCATGGTCTATAAATGCTAATTATATCTTAAATAAATATGTTAGTTCAAATTCCAGATATGAGCCCCACTCTTTCAATAAACTCTTTCATGATTATGGACAAAAACAAATTTAGCTAATAATAAATATCTATGTATTTCATAATGGACACAATCTTTTTGCTTTTCTTAATCTCTTATCTTCCTTGAGATTGTTAGTAATTTAAAAACTCTCCATGAATTAACTTTAAAAGCTTTTATCTTCCTATGTGTGGACAACTAATATTCCACAAATATTTAATTAAGTATCAAATGATCTCCTACATTCCTTAAATTACTCAAACTCATGGAAGATGTATAAAATCATGTAGACTCATATTTGGGGATGAATCCAAAAGAAATCATCAGCGTTGATTGTAACAAATATATGTCATCATTTTATAATATGAAGACTGAACTGGCCAAATCTTTCTCTCTCAATATTTCAGTTTTCCAGCATCTTAAGTACAGGTGGACTAAATTCAATTTTAGGTCATGTCTATGACCCTAATGATGCCTAAAACTACCACGACACAGTGTTCTGCCTGCCACGTGAAGACGTATCTTTCATGTTAAATATTTGTTTGCAAATCATTTCTAGAATCTAATACACCACAAATTTCTACACTGCCCATCCACCCAAAGTAGCAGTAAACCTGGTTCTTCCTTTTGGTTTCTTTTGTTTTCTCTCTCTTGACATTCCTTAATATAGCTGAATAGTTCTCCTACCTGAAGTCTGCATGAGGTAAAATTTGAGAGCATGCATTCTGGCCTTGATGCCTAGATTTGAATCCTGGACCTATTAGTTGTGAGATACATGGACTCAAACATATTGTATAGCTTCCCTGAGACTCAGTTTTCTAATTTGAAAGATCAGCAGAATAATAGAATCTCATATGTCTAATATGGAGGAGATAAAACAGGTAAGTGTGTAGATATGGAGAAAGCACTTAAAACAATTAAAACAATTCCTAGTACCTGGTAACTATCGTATCAATGTCTGTTATACACTCGCAGTTGTAATTACTGCTATGCTAGCTTTAGTGACTGGACACTAGAGCTGTAGCTAAGGTACTACAATTCAGAGAGGGACAAATAAAGGAAAATAACTGTTTTAGAACAGTTGCTCCAAGTTAAGAACAGAGAAAATATTTGAGCTGGCTTCATCTCTCATTTGTCAAAAGTTAAATCCACATGGCACTAACTCCCGTGTGCTTTGAGTTGTGTTTCTTTGGACACTGAAGGAGTCCCATACTCAGCATCAGAAATGCAGTCCTGAGACCAGAAGAAAGTGGTATGTTACCCATACAAAAAAGTAAAAGATTATGTTGCTTGTACAAAAAAAAAAAAAAAAAAAAAGTAACAAATAATCAGAATATCCGAAGAGGAAGAGAGGAAAGACCAAATAAATATATGACATAATAATGACTTAGAACTTTCCCCAAACTAACCAGTCACCAAACTACAGCTCCAGGAAGCCCAGAGATTAGAATTCAGTATAAATACCAAAAAAATGAGCCAAACCTATAATAAGGCATATCATATTCAAAATATAGAAAAACAAAGACAATTAGAAAATCTCAAATGAAGCTAGAACGGGAGTGGGAAAACTCCCGACCTATAAAGAAGGTTAAGAATGATGGTAGACTTCTCATTAAAAACCATGTAAGCAAGAAGATTGAGTGAAATATTAGAAGTATTGATGGGGAAAAAAAACAACAACCTGAATTTTATATCCTATGAAATTGTCCTTTAAAAGTTACAGATAAATAAATACTATCTCAGATCAAGCAGGC
Source organism: Puma concolor (assembly GCF_028749965.1). NCBI lineage: Eukaryota > Metazoa > Chordata > Mammalia > Carnivora > Felidae > Puma > Puma concolor. The sequence continues at coordinate 23,269,796 of NC_141681.1, read as the reverse complement.
AGAAAATCAACAAGGATAGGTTTGACCTGAACAGTACTAGCAATTAACTTTATCTGTTTGACATTTGTATAAGAATTCATCACATAACAGCAGAACAAAGTTTTTTTCTCAAGTTTACATGAAACACTCAACCAAGACAGAACATATTCTGAGCCACCAAATGTTATTTATCAAATTCAAAAGATAATATAAGTCATACAAAGTATCTTCTCAGACTGCAAGTGAATTAAGCCACAAATTAGTAACAGAAAACTAAGTGGAACCCCCCCCCAACATCTGTAGGTTAACACACCTGTAACAATACATAAGGCATAATAATATTTATAAATAATATATGGGTCAAATAAGGAGTCTCATGAGAAATATAAAACTATTTTGAGTTAGATGATAATAACAAGTCACTAAAATTTGTGGAATAGAGAGAAAGCAATGCTAGGGGCAAAGATTTATATATCAGAAAAATATATATGCTCTGATACATAAAACTGATAAAGGAAAACATATATGGCAAATTTTAAAAATATAAAAACCAATAATCTATGTGTCCACCATATGAAACTAGAGAAAAAGAAATATTCCCCTGAAACAAAAAATAAAATGAATTTGAATGAATATCATTTAATTTTTAAAAAGCAAACTATAGACAAAATCAACAAAACTCTAGGTTAATTATTTGAAAATACTGTTGAAATTCCTAAACTTCTAAACCAGCTAAGTAAGAAGAGAGGAACACAAATGATCAATATCAGAATTTAAAGAGGTATGATTACCAATCTTATGGAAATTAAAAAGTTAATAAAGGAATACAATGACCTCCTTTTCTAGAAATTTGGCAATTAAAAGGAAATAGACCAAATTCTTGAGAGGTGCAAACTATCAAAACCCACATCAACAGAAATAATTTTTAAACCTCTATATCTATTAAGGAAAATGATTTAATAACTAATAACCTTCTAAAAGGGAAATCATTACACCCAGATGGTTTCATAGTGAATTCTACCCATACATTCAAATAAGATGATACCAATTCTTTATACTGTCTTCCAGAAACAGAAGCAAAAGCAAACTTCCCAACTTATTCACTGTTTTGGTTAATATAAGTACTCTGTCCATGAAACATAGGATTTACAATGAATATATTTAATCCATGTTGTATTTTATAACTATTGCAAGATAAGGTTTATATATGTGGCAGTAGGTGATAGGGAGCAAGAGGTTATGTTTATTTCCAAATACTCAGAATATGCCCTCTTTCTGTTCCATAATATCAGGGAAATTTGAGGGCTATCTGACTCATACACAAACATTTTCCACATGAAACTCAACCGTCATTTATGGAATATGTTCTAAGTGCCAGGAAAGACCTTTTAAAACATGCTCTCAATTTATATTCCCAGTAAGCTCATGATGAATACGTTATATAACAGACATAATATATAAATTCCCTTTTTTAAATAAAGAAAACAAGGATAAATTTGTAAAACAAGTGTATTCATTGTGATAGAGTTTTACTTAAGATTAGTTTTGCCTAACTCTGAATCTTCTTCTTTTACAAAATATCACATTGCCTCCTAATAATAAAAGCATTTACTGTTATTTTAAGAACAATAAATTCAAGGGAAAAGAGTTGACCCATAAAAAAAAAACTATGAAAGTTTCAATTATGTATATTTATGAGGAGGCTTGAATAAGAATTAGTGAATAAAGTCTTTTTTTCCTTGTCTTAAATGATAGTTTCCCAAGACTTGTTCCTTAAAATGGCTTGAGTCATTTCTATCTGAGTGCTTCTTGGCGGAAGGAATGAAAGAGCTTCATGATGACACAGTTCAAGAGTTACTGCATAAATCAGGCAGCATGAATGATCCCATTATCTGGTCATGGATCCCTGGCTGCAAGGAGCTTTTGCTAAAGGTAAATCCACAAATGCATCAACATAGGGAGGACCTTCTAAAAGTCAAGGCTTGATGCTAATATAAGATGATGGGATGTGTGCGGTGACACAGGACAGACTGGAGTCCTCTGTGGTAGGAATTTATCACTTCAGATATGGCTTCTCTTTGCTTTTATATAAAGGTGACAAAAGAATGCCATAAAGCAGATAGGAATAAGAAGTCCAAGTGACACTAGGAAGAATATGCAGATATAAGGGGCAAGAAATACCTCAGGTCAAGTCTCTGGGCCACTGAAGTAAAGCAGAACACCACATGGTTAATTTAAGCACTGGGATTCATGGTCCATTCTCCAAAATTTCTTGTGCCGGGCATAGATCATAGATTTAATAATTTTTGTAACATAAATTTATGTGTATTTCAGATTATTTATTTTCATCACTAAAATGTGGGTTATAAAACTTGACATATCTTATATTTTTTTGGATGAATTTAGTCAGATGTGGGATAAGAAATAATGACTCCAAGATAAAAATATTAGCTAAACTTTGATCAGGACACATGATGATCCAGACATCATGCTAAACGTTTTATGTGAGCTACCCTAATCAAAAATTGTAAGTCTCGAAAGCGGGCATATTTGCCATTCCCCCTACCCAGATGAATATGAATGCCTGATGTATATACCCTGAAAATCCAAATCACAGCTCAATCAGTCTCATTCTAGAGTAGTTAAAGCAACAACAAAAAAAGTAACTAACATCTATTGATGGGCTTCTGTATGCCAAGGGGTGTTGTGTCCTCTGAGGTCCTCTATAATACTCCACCAGTTCTTGTACATTTGGATCAAAGTCCTCTGTTTACACACTAACGGGGTTATGCTCTTGAGGAACGATTAAAAATTTTCCTATCACATCGGCCGTAGGTGGAAATAAAACTTTCTACAAAATTATTTCAAAATCTATAGTCTTTTCACTATGTCACAATAAATAGTAAAGTGATTGGTACCCACTGGATACTTGGTAAAACATGTTAATGTATTTTTTTCTGTCTCATTTGTATTTCCAAATGGAAAAGAAATTAGTTTTTCTTTAATCTGCAATTTGTATTTATGTGAATATACACCATGTCTTACATACTGTAGGCACTCAACATTAATTGAGTGAATAAGCATGTAACAGAGAGAGGGATGTAAGTCAATGATTCAGAATGTTTAATGTACTATGGAGATTCATGATAAGTGAGTAGTGAGGGTCAGATTAATTTCTTCCCCTCTTGCTGCTTCTGTATTAAATTTCAGAAAGTTCAACTCCTAGAATCTGTGGCAAACATCTGTGAGAGCTCACATAGTTGTTCAAGTGAAAACTATTTTATTTATGCCATTTGTTGTTCTTTATTACATGCATTTCTTTGTGATGATAAAAACTACTTCTGAAGTTTTATGAAATGTTCTAGGAGTTTTAAGGACATGAAGATACACCCTGAGTTCAATTTGTGATTTAGTTTTCTGGTTAGTTTGTGATTTTCCTGAGAACTGGCTGTTGAAAATGTTTGCTTGTTTGTTATTAGAATATTTTTAATTTGAATTTGTTATTTTCCAAAGTACTTAAATCAGTATTTTAGTATAAACCTGGATATCTAAGGTTTTTTAAAATAAAACTTAGTATCTGGGTGCACAGTTTGACTTTCTTTCTTAAGAAATATTATTAGAGCTCCTAGGGGCTCAGACAGCATAAGCAGAGCTTGGTGTCTAAGAGGATGTGCCTTGAGATTGCTTTGCCTAGGTTCATATTTGTCATTGTCTATTGTAACCTTGGGCAAGTTATTTATACCCAGTGTATCTCAGCTTCCTTCTCTGTAAAATGGATTCGATTGTAGCATGTAACCCAAAGATTAAATTTGCTGCTACACATAAAGTAAGTGCTGATGCTAGAAATAGCCAACATTCAAGTTTGTTTTGTTTTGTTTTTTGGTATTTGTTTGTTTGCCACAACAATTCACTATATGTGTAATCCATACTTGTTTAGCTCTAACAGGCATTTAAGTATTTAAGCAGTATATTAGCTTGGTTATTTTATTTTATTTACATTGGATTTGAGCTGCACAAGGCTAAATTAATCACATTCTCAGTTTACAGTACAATATTATGTTCACGCCATTATTAAGGCACATCTTATTTATCTTGCCCTTTCAAATCCAATCACCCTTTCCTTATGTACCTCTAATAGAAAACTACTCTCTGTAAATGTAAAATGCCTTATTTTGGAATATCTTAAATCTTACAGAAACATTACACAATACTACAGAGAGTTCCTATGTACCTTTCACCCAGTTTCTCCTATTGTGAAAAATGTTAAGTAACCATATGGCAACTGTTAAAACTAAATAACTAATACTGGGACAATATTATTAAGTAACTATAGAGTTTGTTCAGATTTTACCAATTTTTCCATTAGTAACTTTTTTTTTTTCTGTTCTGGAATCCAATCCAGGAGTCTTAATTCCTCTTATTAGAAAATGGCATTTAGAAACCAATATCTAAGCACTTTGTGTGCTATTACTACTGGGATATCATTGATTCTATACCTTCTCAGCCAACTGAGATGGGTTATATATGCATGTGTAATAATATGCATTTACATTCTCTGTAATCTGTTTAGATGGGTGTGAAACTTGCAAAATAGTGTTTCTTTTTATATACATATACACACTCATTTTTCCTATAAACATATTTCTCATGGTTATTTTTTTCACTTAAAACTGGATCGTTAATCAATATGTGTGGCTGTATGCAAGTAAAATGTATAAATGTTGTATTCAAATCCAATATATGTAAATATAACATAAAGCCTCCAAATAGTACTGCTTAGTATTTCATGAAATGCACATGCTACAATTTATGAATTCCACTGACAGAACTCTTGTTTGCTTCCAACTCCTATCAAAAACATGCCTAAGAATGTGGTTTATAAAAGAAAAGTCTTCACAAATACATGAGTTGTTTTTAATATAGTAGAGACAACTAGCTCATTTTAAAGACAAATACCTAAGTTGAAACCCTACCTCATACCATTTGTAGAAACAACTCCCTTGGAATATCCTCATTCATGAATCCTTATGATCATTCATACTAATGTCTTGTAGGAATGATACATCCAAGGGTGTGATTTGTTAGTCTAGGGAATATACAAACTAATGGCCATTGCTCTTTGAAATGGCCACACTGGTTTACAACCCAAAAAGCATCCAGAGGCTTTTTATTCCCTCACTTTCTCAAGCATTATCCAGCTATCTGCTCTACCAAAATGATAATGCAAAGTGGGCTCTGGTTGTTCTGTAAATTTTATTTTGCAGATTGTACTTTTTGTCATGTATCTGTCATGCATTTCTATTACCTATGCAACTTTGCTATTTGTATAATTAACTATTTCTCTTGATTCTCCATCGCTTTCTTGTTTTGCAGCAAAACATCATAAAATTCAAGTTATTATTTCCTTTCAGTTTTAAATTTTGCAAGTAACTTGTCCCAACGTGACATATGTCTGTTATATTTGCCTATGCTTTCATGTTTTGAAAAGACATTTTTAAATCTGATGCAGTTTAACCTGGCAAATTCTCCTTATATATAGTTTGTATTTTCTAGGGGCTAATATAGTAAATCCTCTTTATCCCAATGAACAGTGGTATTCTCTTATTATCTTTATAATTATAAATTTTATATTCAAATATGTAAGTACTTTAAGGTTCATTTCTGCATTTTGTATTTACATTACTATTTTCCATATAATAATAGCTCTCTCAATATATCCATAAACTAATCAGTTCTTTCCTAGGCGACTTTGCTGTCCTGTGTGTATTATAAACTAAGTTTTCAGACATAAGAGGTTCTAGGTTCTGGGTTCCATATCATTTTTTGCCTATTTCAGCAAAAGTAACTATTTCTTTAACTTTTTAAAATTTGGGGCGCCTGGGTGGCGCAGTCGGTTAAGCGTCCGACTTCAGCCAGGTCACGATCTCGCGGTCCGTGAGTTCGAGCCCCGCATCAGGCTCTGGGCTGATGGCTCAGAGACTGGAGCCTGTTTCCGATTCTGTGTCTCCCTCTCTCTCTGCCCCTCCCCCGTTCATGCTCTGTCTCTCTCTGTCCCAAAAATAAATAAACGTTGAAAAAAAAATTTAAAAAATAAAATAAAAAAAAAACTTTTTAAAATTTAATTTTGGTAGACAGCACAAACAGGGGCGGGGCAGAGAGAGAGGGAGAGAGAGAATCCCAAGTAGTCTCTACATTGTCAATGTAGATGCTCAACACAGTGAGCCCCCCAGGTACCCCTAATACTTCCTTTAGATAGTATTTTAAATCAGAGCAAACCTCTATGCTCATTCAATATATTCATAATTGTCTTTAACTTTCATGAATGTTTTTCCCTCCATAAATTTTCTACAAATTACAACTGAACTTTTGTTAGACTTCACCATATTTATAACTGTGTTTGAGAGAGAAATGGTAACCTTAAAATATATTCAGATATCCTGTTTATCAACAGATTTTTTTATTAAGACACTTCCAGTTACCTCAATCTCGTAAGCTTCTCAACAACACTGACCTCTGCTAACTGTATCCCCTATGTTGTACATATCATACTCCTAAATTCATGAATAATATAATCATAACCAGTTCAAAGAATAGTATGTTCATTCAGAGGACTGGAGTTCAGGTTATAATTTTTCATCAACTGTGACTTCAAAAAAGGCATTGTACCTATCTAACCTCAATTTGCATTATAGAGTAAATTAACAAGACATTTGATAATTTACTGTAAGATTCTGATGAAAATATCTACATATCTAGCATAGAGTCTCACCAATGCTTAATAATAATCACAATAATACATATTATTAATGTTCTTAGCATCCCACCATTTGTCACCAGACTAAATTCTACATGAACACTGACATGGATAATATCATACATATCAAATCATTTTACGTTCATTGTGGTATCAGTGTTATTTCTGATTGATTTAAATGGGCATCCACTAGTTCTAGAAGATGATATATTTATAATCGTGTTTTTAGTGAGTTTTTACAAGCCAGATCTGCGGTAAGTGCATCACATGAAAATAGCAATCAAAATGAACAACACCCGATATACTAAGTGAAAATATTACTACTATGTTATAGATGATTAAATTTTGCAACAGCAATTTTCATTTAAGTGCCCAACTTCACATAGCTTGATCTGAGATTTAAACTCAGGTCTGCTTAAATTCACAGCTTCTGTGCTTTGAAATACTAGGCAGAATTATTAACCAAGAGCGTTTTCCTTCTGCTGTAATTATTGCAGAATGAAAGGACATTTGCACAAAGTTTTTAACAATTAGAGGAAAAGAAGGGACATTTGTAGTTTAATCTCAGGCAGCAGAACATTATAAAGAACAATTTCCTACTGTCTGAGTCTCCCATTTAACTGAAGATTTCTCTTTTTGTTCTCTTTAAAACTCTTAGTTTGTCATTACAATTCTCTTCAGCAACTAAGGGAAAAACAGGGTATAGAGTGGAATTTGTTTATGGAAAAGCGTTCTACAGTGCTGTCAGCTCAGCCACATGAGTTGAAAAACTTACTGTGTGAGAGGGAATTTAATGCTAACACCTTGGGACCCATTGCCCAACCATGGGTTTTGTCAGGCAAACATATGCAGCCGCTGGGAAAATGCATATACTTTAGCAAGAACTTTTTAGAGTCATAGTTTGAAACTTTCACGGGTCTAAAAGTGTCTTATTGCCTTCTCCTATATTACATGGACAGCAGTCATAATTCATTCATACTTGCTGCAGAACTCTTTCATGATTTGTGTTATGTTTGGTCATAAACTTTCTGACATACTTTTTATTAGATCTAATATAAATTACTCACTGAAGATTACACTCGGGTTGCAAAATGGTAAGCATATTTTGGTCAAGATGCCAATTCATTTAATCATTTGCCTTCAGTTCCAGTATTTAGTAAATAATTTTCTCCTTCCTGCTCGGAATAATTTGCCAATGAATTTTACACCATGTCACATGACTATACATACCTTGAAGACAGAGACCAGGTCAAATCATGTGTGCAGAATGACCAGGGAAAGTTCAATAAAAGCTGAATGGAGAAATGGAAAGCAAATGAATGCAGGTGACCCAAGTTGTAGTTTTGGTCCAGCATTATTCTATGTGCTATGACATGGAAGTCACTTCTTCTCTCTGTACCTTAGTCATTACCCAGAGGAGTAGGTGGGTAGAGACAAAAACTTAGGCCATACTTCCCTAAAAAAAAAAAATATCAATAGATAATGATTCCAGATCTTAACCTGGTACCTCTTGTATCTCCCCAAGATGTGTGTTCTCAACAGTGCTGTTTTCTCCTGGTTAGGAACATCTATTTCCTAACTTGATTAATTTTTTGGCTTTGTGTCTTAAGGCTATCCTTTATCTCCATCGTAGCATTGACATAAATGTAGAGCTCATACTCTTTCCATGATTTCCACAATAAAACAACAAGAAAAACACTAACAACAAAGAAAACCTCAACAAGAATAAAAGACATAACTTTTGCACCACTAGATTATTTTTATTATAAAGTTTTAGAGAATACATCAAAATCACATCCTCAAAACCCGATAACACCCAATTAAAATTAGAATAAAATATTTCCTACTATTTTAGTATTAGCGTGCTAAATTGTGTTTCTGTTTTTAGAAATCTGTAGGAAACATGGCACCAATTATCAGATAATTTGTCTACTTAATTTCTATTCCTCTTATCTCTCTACCAACCTCAATCATTTCCCTGTGTTTCCTTGTCCATCCCTCACCTGCACCTCTCTCCTACGTTGGTCTGTTTCTCTCCCCCATTATTCCCTAATATGAATCACATATAAGCAAGCACACACTTTATTCACTTATTATCTGTATTGTTTTTCTGTCTTTACCCACATTCCTAGTAGACTGTAAGCCAAAAGAGGAATTTGATTTCTGTCTTAATTTTTTACTGATGGATCCAAGAACTTACAACAGTTCCCCATTCACAATAATCACTTGGTAAACGTTGGTCCAGTGAATGAAGAAACAGCTCACTGCTGGGAAATTCCACATTCTTTTATGGCCAACAACTCAGGACACATCACCACCACACACTCCATTAAAATGAAAAAAGAAAAAAAGACCTTCTTTCCCTCTTTTGTCTCTTTTATTCTGTCACTGCCACTGCTGATGTTGCCTTCTTTTTCCTTTTTCCTCCTCCTCCACCTTCACCTTATTATTATGATTATGATTATTTTGACTTTCCTTTTCCTTAAACAAAAGTCACCATTCTTGAAATGTACTTTGGTCTTAGCTATTTTTATTTATCTGATTTTTTAAAAAAATATTTGGTTATTACACGCATCGTGTCTACCCTGGCCTTTGATTTTCTTTTTATGAGGCAGATGCTAATCTTATGCATGAATGTTTTTTATTTACACATGAGCACAGTTTCTGCCAAAGTACTTTCCTTAGATGAAGGGCCAACTCCTAACCAACACAGCAGTTAAGAGTTGGTTTTGCAAGTCTTGCCTTAAATATAATTGGCTTCTAGTTGTTTCAGCTGCATCTTCTAAGACTATCATGCCTACCATCGATATTTTTCCTCTTCTTCTATCTTTGTTGTTCACATTTTATTTCTTTTCTCATAGTAATTTGCAGTGTTAGAATACTATAAGTGAAAGCACACGTTTGCCATTTTGTTTTGATTCTAACATGATTATCCTAAATTTCCCCTCTTCTATTGGGTGAATACAGAATTTAATCCCCCACTGGAGCTTAGAAGTAATATATGCCTAGTTCTTATTTTATAAAAGAGGAAATAAAAGGTCACAAGATGCACAAACAGTCCAAAGCTAGATGACAAGGTAGACATATGTTTACTTATAACCCATTTTTCTTAGTTGAGGCAGTCCTCTTTTCAGTATCGTATTCTGAAGCAACCCAATGAATAAAGTTATTTGCACCTTCTCCATTCTGCTTAAGCGAGTCTTTCAGTAAACCACTGCTAGTTGTTTTCTCTTGCAGAAACAATAGTAGGAGACTTTGCTCCCCTTTGTGATCTGCAAGGAGAAATCTTTGGACTTTCCCAATTTGTAAAAAACATGAGTTTTACACATTTTTGTCACAAAATACCTAGTATGTAGTGAAATTTTAAAAAATTCTGAGTCTCAGTTGCCAAATTACCAGAATTCAAAATCTAAGCATCTCAAATTCCCTTTCTCCCTGACAAATGCAACAAGTTAACATGTGATGTGGATGCAACTTGAAAAGGTTTCATTCCAAGGATATTTTTGTTCAAGAAATCAAAGTGTGGACTTAAGAGCCAGTAAATTGGATCAGAGATGTGTAGAACAAATTGGGCCCACTCAGTGCAATGTGTCTCTAGGGTGAAGAGAGTCATTTGAGGGTTTTTCAGGAAATAATATATAAAGCAAAAGAGTTAAAAGTTATATATTTTCCCCACTCAAATTCAAATTATTGAGTTGGCATGGGAATCAAATTTTTCACACACACAAAATTGAAAGCCTCCTGTGACATAAGCTTTTTTTTTCCTTACTCAGTAAATTGACTTCTTTTTATGAACAGTTACATGAGTTTTAACATATATATAAGTTCATGTGACCTTCCCAACAATCAAGATACAGAACAGGTTCATTGTCCTCCCAAATTCATGCCCCTATCCATATCACCTGGGAATTACTAACCTGTTTTCTGTCCTATTTGCAGCAAAGTTTTCTGGAATATCTAGGTGCTGTATTAAACATTAGGATTACAGAGAGTATAAAAACCACTGGATTAGAGACAATGATCTTCAAAATATGATCCCAGGACCATCAGTAACAGGGTTAAGTAACAAGTTCCAGCATCACCTGGAAACTTGTTAGAAATGCAAATTTTGGGGGTGCCTGGGTGGCTCAGTTGATTAAGTGTCTTGATTTTGCTTCAGGTCATGATCTCATGGTTTGGTTCGTGAGTTCAGCTTCACATTGGGCTATGTGCTAATAACAGCTCAGAGACTGGAGCCTGCTTCAGATTCTGTGTGTGTCTCTCTCTCCTTCTCTGTCTCTCCCCTGCTCATGCTCTGTATCTCTCTCTCTCTCTTTCAACAATGAAAAAAAAAAAAAGAAAAGAAAAGAAATGCAACTTCTTGGGTCTCACTCCAGACCTACTCCATTAGAAACTTTGAAGTTGGAGACAAGCAATCTCTGTTTCAATAATTTTTCCAAGTAATTATGATGTATCCTCAAATTTGAGAATGAGTGGGCCCAAAGTTTACCAGCCTACCCTGCTTCCTGTAAGAAAATTTGTGATGTCAATGGCTCTAACCCTGTTGTCATCTAAGAATTAGTTGATATTAAAAAATACCAATGTCTTATTAAATTGGATGTCATTGAAGAGAGGACTAGTATTCTGAGATGTATATTCTTAGAGATTATTTCATTACAACACCAGGGTTGATAAACATTGTGATATGTTACAGAACCGTGCATCACTGATCCCCTTTGATACCTCAAAGCAGTAAAATAGGGCTCAGTTTGGGAACAATTCAGGTTATTTATTCTTTTTTCTTTCCTTTCTTCATTCAGTAGTCCTTTAGTAGATGCTATGTGCCTCGCACACTAGTTAAAATATTAGCAATGTAGTTGAGCACCTGGGTGGTTCAGTCAGTTAAGCATTTGACTTTGGCTCAGGTCATCATCTCATGGTTCTTGACTTCAAGCCACACTTCCGGCTCTGAGCTAACAGTTCAGATCCTGGAGCCTGCTTTGGATTCTGTGTGTCCCTCTCTCTCTGCCCCTCTCATGCTCTCTCTCTCTTTCTCTCAAAAATAAATAAACATAAAAAAAAAACCCATTAGCAATGTAGTGGAATGCATGACAGAAACATACTCTTTTAATAAGGAATGCATATCATAAACATGGGCCTTGTCTCTTCAGCCTAGCCCCACGATTTTCTCTGTCATGATCCTAGTTGGATGGTTTGTGTATAATTCTGCATTCAGAATCTGGAGGATCCATGCTGAGATCTCACTCCTAGGTGCCTGGTACTGCTAACTCTTCCTAAAGGCCCTGGGAATATGCCAACCTTCAATTCAAGAATGAACAGAGGGGTGCCTGGGTGGCGCAGTCGGTTAAGCGTCCGACTTCAGCCAGGTCACGATCTCGCGGTCCGTGAGTTCGAGCCCCGCGTCGGGCTCTGGGCTGATGGCTCAGAGCCTGGAGCCTGTTTCCGATTCTGTGTCTCCCTCTCTCTCTGCCCCTCCCCCGTTCATGCTCTGTCTCTCTCTGTCCCAAAAATAAATAAACGTTGAAAAAAAAAAAAAAAAAGAATGAACAGAAATAGGAAGGCAGTTACTACCAGTATGAGAATGGGTAGTGCTAATGGCAAAAAATTTAATGCTATATAGAATTATGATTATAGATATATCTACATGGTTAATAGTTTTTCTTTTTTTAAAGTTTATTTTACTTATTTTGAGACAGAGTACATGAGCAGGGGAGCAGCAGAGAGAGAGGTGGGGGGAGAGAGAGAGAATCCTAAGTAGGCGCTGCACTGTCAGTGCATAGCTGCAGTAGTGCTCCAACTCACGAACTCCAAGATCATGACCTGAGCCAAAGAAGAGTTGGACGCTTAACCAACTGAGCCACCCAGGTGCCCCAATGGCTTTTCTGAGTGAAGAGTGGAGTTACTACCTATTCTCTGTGAACCAGAAATTCAGTGAACTGATGAAGGGCAAAGAGCTAATACTTCCACCATCTCTTAATTGAAGGCAGATCCAGGAACAAAGGTAGGGGCCTGAAATGTCTATTTTCTATTAGAAAAGGAAAAATCCCGAGTTTGTAGATCACCTATCCCCAGAGGTTAGTGGGGGTTACTTTGGTAATTCTCAGGTCTTTTCTCCAGCGGAAAAACTGTGATGATTGCAGGCTCCACTTAGAAGGTTTAGATGGACAGACAGTATGACCATTTTTTTGTGTACGTTTAGTTTTTTTTTTATATATGAAATTTATTGTCAAATTGGCTTCCATACAACACCCAGTGCTCATCTCAACAGGTCCCTTCCTCAATGCCTATCACCCACTTTCCCCTCCCTCCTACCCCCATCAACCCTCAGTTTATTCTCAGTTTTTAAGAGTCTCTTATGGTTTGTCTCCTTCCCTCTCTTTTTTTTCCCCCTTCCCCTCCCACATGGTCTTCTGCTAAGTTTCTCAGGATCCACTTAAGAGTGAAAACATATGGTATCTGTCTTTCTCTGTATGACTTATTTCACTTAGCATAACACTCTCCAGTTCCATCCACGTTGCTACAAAAGGCCCCATTTCATTCTTTCTCATTGACAAGTAGTATTCCATTGTATAGATAAACCACAACTTCTTTATCCATTAATCAACTGGTGACCATTCTTGAGATAGGATGGTATGTGAGAGATGCCTCTTGCAAAGGGTTCCTCATCAAACCAAGTGACTTGTGGGCAAGCAAGTGTGACATACTTCAGTAGTTGATATAACTTCTGCTGCAATAATTTACTTTTTTAAACTCAAGGTATTCATCTTTTGAAAATAAAATTAGGAAATTCAGATAGTGTTAATATACATATTCTACAAATGAGTGCTTTTATAATAAGGCCCTCGTGTTCAGACTAAATAATGTATTGGAAGAAGCCAGAATTTTAGATGAGATATCAGGAGGTAAGGTAGCAGTTGACATGTCATCTATCAGACCTGTGGGGCTAGAGAGATTCAGGAATACACAAGTCTTTTGTAAATGTGGATATCTCAGGCATGAAGCACTGTATCTCATTAAATCTATCCAACTATCCTCTCTGAAACTAATAATTATAATTACTCTCAAACTTAATCCTCAGAGAAGGGGATAAAACAGAGTTAATCGTTGGGGGAAATCTCTCTTTTTCTCTCTTTAAGAACATCTCTGGCTAAATAAAAACATTCTATCCTTCCACTTATTACTTTTCCCATGACTTTCATACACACACACATTCCTGAACTCTGATAAAGATGCTCTGTAAGGTTTATAAACTCACTTCAGCAACGGACTTCAAAGTATTCCAAGTGTCTGGTAAGACAGAAGGATTCCAGACAAATGATGTTCAAGTCTTTTGGTGCATGTGCTTTATGTCTTTATCTAGTTAAAAATGCTTGCACTTAACAGTCATTTGCATATTGTATAGACACTTCCCCTGATATTTTTAATCTTTGACACCTTGTATCATTATTAAACCAATCACTGTAACACCTACTTCAAAAAATGATACATTATATCCCTTGAGTTTATCAATCATAGAACAATCTCAGTCCATCATCATATGAATTATTACAACACTGTCTGATATGTGTACCAAAAAGGGAAAAGTAGTCTCTTGTCTTTGAACTTTTTAAGACAATCGCGTTAGGGCTGAACTGTACAGCACTCTCATGTCAATTATAAAGACATTATTCAATGGCTCTACTCAATCGATTTGACTTACAGTTCACCCCACAACTTCACTATTAACTTTACTTTCTACTTCTTTTAATATTTGACACTTACATCCTAAAAGATGGGTAGGATCTTTGAAATAAAATTAGAAATCAACTAGCACAAGGTTTGCCAGAGTGGGGGAGGTGAAACCGGGGTGTAACTCCAAATGATTTTCAGCGGAACACAAGATGGTTTCAGATAACACGCTGGCAAGGCAATAATTAACCTTGAATCTTGTAGTGAGAAAGTTATTCTCATATTCTTTCTTTCATTCCCTCTGGATACATCAAGAAGAATGAATCAGTGGCCTGCTAATGTGTCTTACACTTACTTTCCTTCAACACTTGCCATTATAACCCAGATAGAGTAGACCTCAGGCTCAGTGCCTTATGCTGGAGCAAGATGAAGGTATATATTTGTCATTTTTAAAGTGTTAGTCTTCTTCTTTTAAAAGTAAATATGATTGTTTTCCATTATTGTAATGATAAAAAAATCCCTTTTAAATATATTTATAATTTAAACATTGATTTAATTTTAAAATATCAACAAATAATAATATAGACAGTATGCAGAAATAGCCAAGATCATGACAGTAATTACTATTTGGAAAAAAATGACCTAGTATGACACACTCATTTTACACTTGGAAGACTGAATTCTTGAATAAACAAAGTTGTTAGGGACAGTGTCCTGTTCAAATTCATATGTTGAAGCTCTGACCACAAATTCCTAAAAATATGTCTCTATTTGTAGACAGGATCTTTAAAGAGATAATTAAGGTTAAATGGGGTGGTATGGGTGGGTCCTAATCCAATCTGACTGGAGTTCTTTCAAGAAGAGGAAATTTGTACACATGGGAGAGATACCAGGGATATGAGCACACCGAGGAAAGGCCACATGAGGACAAACCCAGAAGGCAGCCTTCTATAAGCCAAGCAGAGAGACTTTAGGAGAAACCGAATCTTCCAACACCTTGATCATGGATTTTCAGCATCTGTAACTGTGATAAAATAAGTATCTGTTGTTTAAGCCACCTAGTTCATGATATTTTGTTATAGCAGCCTGAGCTGACTAATGCAGTGGTCAAAAATTTTGTCAGAAGAGGCAAGTCACAATTTAACAATAGGTTTCCTGACTCTTTTTTAGCCACTCATTGAGAATTATTTGTGTTCTTCATTTATAGAAGCTAGACTGTCTTGAGAACTCTACAAGCAAATGAAAATAAGATAGTCCCTGGGCTTGATCATATTTGAAATACATTAGTAATAATAGTTAATAATTATGTACAGTCCTAATAAGCAGATCTAATGGGAATACAATTGCTTTAATCAAAATTCTCTTGATTATGGATGGGAACTATAGTGTCTCAGTAATACACACCATGGTTCTCAACTGAAAGTGATTGTGTCTCTAGGGAACAGTTGGTAACATCTGGACACATTTTTGGTTGTCATGAATTGGGGTGGATGGTGTTGCTAATGGCATCTTTGGGTTGAGGCCACGGAGGCTGCTAAACATCCTACAATGTATAAAGTCATCCTCTGCAACAAAGAATTCTATGGCCCAGAATTTCAATAGTGCTGTGGCTGAGAAATTTTTTTAGAGAGAACAGAATGGTAGAAAATAACTAGACCTAAGTTGGTATGAATTTAAGATCCATACTCTTGCCATGAAATCCAAAGTGAGGGCAGAATTGAAATCATTAAAAACATGGCCATTTGATTACAATGTGCTCTATTTTTTTCTTTTGTAAAATAATTATAAAACATTTCTTTGTATATGAGAGGGAATCAGAATGAGAGGATACATGTGTGGGACATATATAAACTGCTGTAAATTATCTACTATTTAAAAAATTTTTTTCTTTAACACTTATTTATTATTGAGAGACAGAGAGACACAGAGCATGAGCAGGGGAGGGATAGAGAGAGGGGAGACACAGAATCTGAAGCAGGTTCCAGGCTCTGAGCTGTCAGCATAGAGCCTGATGCGGGGCTCGAATTCACAAACTGTGAGATCATGACCTGAGCCGAAGTTGGTTGCTTAACTAACTGAGCCACCCAGGTGCCCCAATTATCTATTATTTCAATTACGTTAGACAGCATAGACTGCCAGTTTTTAAAGAACTAGGATTTACCTGTTTGTCCCAAGTGTTCGGTATGACTTCGGGAAAATATATGCATATGCATACATACATACACACACACACATATGTATAGAAGTGTGTGTATGTATATATATAATATATATATGTATATATAATATATATGTATATATATTATATGTATATATAATATATATGTATATATATTATATGTATATATAATATATATGTATATATATTATATGTATATATAATATATATGTATATATAATATATATTATATATGTAATATATATGTATATATATAATATATATGTATATATATACATACATATACACAAATATTTTATATACACACACATACATATATATATGTGTGTGTGTGTACATATATATATATATATGTATATATATATATATTTGGGTAATTTTTTCCTATATATATTTGGGTAATTTACTCATACACACACACACACACACACACACACATATATTGGGAATAAGATACCCAGTTAGTGAGTGGATACATGAAATAGTCCCTAGGTTAAGTAGCCTAACTTATTTATTTATAATATCAAAATTTAACATCTATCTGATGGAGGTGTTCAAAGAGTAGCCTAGGATCTGACATAGGGGGAGAAAAATCTGATATAAAACATGTATTTTTGATTCATTTTAGTAATGTTTCCTTACAATGAAGGGGTGCTGTGGAACACTTGTTTTTGTCAGTAAAGATACATATAAATTTGGGGTGTGTTATGTATGCTTAATTCATCAATTAACTCAAGTAGTTACAGAAAATATTGTTGAACTTGTAGGCAGCTTCTTTTTTCTTCTATTACTCTTTCTCTCTTGAACAGATGGTTTGTCATCCCATTGGATGCCCCAGTGCTGGTCATTAAAATTCTCTTGCTTTATAGGCTGTGTGCCTTCAGGCCTCACATATGTATACTGAGTAAAGAGAAGATGTCTAATACTTAGTTACACTCCTTAGAACCTAACATCCAATAACACCCCGGAATGATTTTCACATATTGGTAATATTAACACAAACAAGGAGTAAATGTACCTAAAACTATTTTCAAGTCTGTAGTATAAACTCATCCTGGAAGCCAATAGACATTTTTTTTTTCTGAATTCTGAAAGCATAATTTAAATTTAAATGTACTCAGTAGCAATATGGAGTTATTTCTCTACATATACCTGTGTATCATTATGAATCTATGTACATATGTATATATTGCTTTGAAAAATTCTAGCTAAGTCTTATTGAACATGTATTATATGCCTGATGCTTCTGAGTGTTACATTTTCCTTCATTTCCACAGCTATGTATGAAATTGAATGAATGGTACTCCCATTTAAAACTTTTTAATGTTCATTTATTTTTGAGAGAGAGAGACAGAGTGTGAGTGGGAGAGGAGCAGAGAGAGAGAGAGAGAGAGAGAGAGAGAGAGAGAGAGAGAGAGAGAATCTGAAACAGGCTCCAGGGTCTGAGCTGTCAGCACAGAGCCTGACACGGAACTCAAACTTGGGACTGAGGAGATCATGACGCAGGCTGAAGTCGAGCACTTAACCAATTGAGCCACCCAGGTGCCCCAGTACTAACCCATTTTAAAAATGAGAAAACTAAGATCAAAATTAAATATGGTGCACATAGTTATATAGTAATATGAAGTAATAAAACTTAAATTCAAGTTCAGGAAAAAAAAAAAAAGACTTTCCTGAAACACAGGGAAAAGACAACCCAAGATATATTAATACTCCTTTAGTATATTTATACAGTAAAAAGATAACAAAAGGAAATTCTAAGGTATATAGGCACTAATGTTAAATCATTTTGTCAGAATTCTAAAAGGGTTCCATATCCTGATATATCACACCTGTATTTTTAGAGATAATTGGTTTCCTCAACCTGTATGTTGTTCTTATGCTCTTTTCCACTTCATGACAATCCTTAAAAATTAAGCAGATAAATGTACAGTCTTAAGTTAAAAGTTCAGTAAAGAATAAACAATTAACAGATAACTGAGTGAGTCATATGCAATCACTGAAAACCTGAGTTCAAATCCTGAAAACATCATTTATTATCTTTTTGTCTTTCGAGAGTAACCTTCAGTTTTCTCACATTGATAGCTAACAATAATTGCTAATGAAATATTTGTGTGAGGTATTAACTGCTTAAATAAAAAACAAAACAAAACATAGTGTCTGACATATGCATATATAGCAAGTGCTGTCTGAAAATGGTTGGCCTTTCATGTCCCATACATCTAACTCAGGTACTTCCCAATCACCTCATTTAAATCCTGCATATATTCTTGCCAAGACTAACTGTCTCTTAATGCAGAAACACTGTCAACATTGAGGTGACAAATCTGAAGACACAATGAACCTTAAACTAAAAACCACCTCTTCTCCAACAGGAGTTAATCAGCTGCGACTTTTGTGTGGATTTTGGACAGATTTCAACTGTCCTGAGAGAGACATACAACTAAATACTTAAAAACTTCACCAGCATCATTTGCTGGCTGTATACCATATATATATATAGTATACGTTTTATATGTAAATACATATATACACACACATATATATACAAACCCATACCCATACATAGGTTAATGGTTTTTGAATCTACCATAACAGTCAAATAGCAGGTATCTTGGGATATCAATGAATTAAGAGATGGATTTAAATATATTGGCTAATGGTTGGTGCCAGAGGTGTTAGTATTTTTTTACTTGAAGAAGTGAGAAATTCAGGGGCATAAAACATGACAATAACGTTGATGGTGTTGCACCTGAGGAAACGTAATAGACTGAAAGAAAATAGTCCTGGGTTCCTACCCTCATGTAACTCACAGAGTGATGAGGGCAAAAGAAAAAGAGAATTGTGCTTATTGGTTAAGAGCATACGCTCTGAAATCAGCCTGCTTGGGTAAAATGCTGTTTCACTCTTATTATTTCTGTAACCTTGAGCAAATTCCTTAATATGTCTGAGTTCACTCTCCCCATCTACACAATGAGGAGTGATGATATCCTCCTTACTGTTTGGTTTTTATTTGTTTGTTTTTGTAAGGGTAG
The DNA here is from genome assembly GCF_028749965.1 of Puma concolor. Taxonomy (NCBI): domain Eukaryota; kingdom Metazoa; phylum Chordata; class Mammalia; order Carnivora; family Felidae; genus Puma; species Puma concolor. The sequence goes on along the minus strand of NC_141681.1, from coordinate 23,250,181 downwards.
AAGGGCCATAATAGATATAAACGCTTAGGACAGTACATGGAACATTAGATCTTTCCATTAATACTAGTGTTATTGGTGTGTCATTATTATGATTATGTTCCAATTCTATTTTATTTGAAATATGAGAGAACTGAGTTGACAAACTCTGAAAGAATTTTCCATTGTCACTTCCTTTCACTTTAGTTTTCTTAAAAATCCGCTTTTAGGTACCAGAAGCGCTGAGGATGGATAAGGATTTGTCCTGTTTACTGCTGATTTTTAGCACTGAAAAGAACATCTGGTGATATGCTCAATAAATATTAATATTCTGAATGAGTACAAATTCATGGGCACCGAGTAGACTTAATCAAACCAACATCTCTGAGAATGATACTCAGGAATTTGTTTTTTCAAACAATCTCAGGTTATGTTATGTTTAATCTGGGGTCTATACTCTGAAAAAAATACTTTTAGTGGATCTGGTATGTGGAGTTGATTAGAGTGACCATTCAATGTATTGTCAAAATGGTGACAATTTGAGGCGTAAACTGGAATTTTGATGAGAATTAGGACAGTAAAAAAAGGCATAAATCTGGACTTTATGGATCATGGGGAAATATAGACAGTTTAAAAGTAATAATGTTGCAGGGCATCAAGAGGATTAATGGTACAGAATTGTTGCTTAATCCTGAGGAAACCCTTGTACGTGCAAGATCTTTGTAAGTTTACTCTCCTAGGCTGAGATGTTTGGAAGCCACTGGAGCTTGGTTAAAGTTGTAAGACCCTAATTTGACCCAGAGGTGGAAATTCATGTAATTATTACATTTTTATTATTATACTACTTATATACATTTTATTTAGTTTATTTTAACTATAAGCAACAAGTGAAGCAGGGGAATTCAATCAATGTTGCAAATGTAACACAGAGGAGGAGGTGTTTTTCTTTTATTTCAAAGTACGTGTAAAGATACAAGGTTTACAAAAGCTACGTATTATCCATATAGATCAGTACTTCTAATATCTGGCCTAGACATGTCTGTAAACCCAGTCTCCTCACTGGCACTTGGAATGAGAAAGTAAGTGCCCTCCCCCCATCAGAGCCCATGTTGCCCCTGGCAGCTATTTTCCTCTTGCTGTGCACTCCTTCCAACTGAAGTATCAACAGTCTAGCTCCTTTCTTTCATCATTCATGATCTAGGCTCACCAAAAAGGGGACTATCTAGATATGAACATCAGGTCTAATATTGTATTAGTTATCTATACTGATGAGAAGATGTAGTTGAGGCTAACACAAAACTTTTTTTTTTTTTTTTTTTTATGAAAAACACCAGGAATGAAGTCAATACTGTTATTAGGTTCTAAGCCATATATTCTTTAATATTCTTTATTTGGAATGCTCCAACCTCCCCACCCCAAAAAAAGCAATGAAACAGGCAAATGCAAGCCTAACAGTGCAAAATCAAGTCGGCATTCAAGAGACACTTCAGAATGTTTAGGATGTACCTGATGCACTGGCCAGATTGTCATCCTATTGGATATAGTTTATGTCACATGTACACAGATGTGTGTGTGTGTGTGTGTGTGTGTGTGTGTGTGTGTGTGTGTGTGTGTGTGTGTGTGTGTTTGTAATTACTTTGGTTTCCTACAATCATTTTAGTATGCAGAATGGGTTCCTCTTTTTCTGCTCTCAAGACTCTATTTCACAATGAGCCAAAAGAGCTGCAGAGAATGCTTTTTCATAGTCATGAATCTGAAAAGGAAAAAAAAAGTGAAAAGGAAAGTGAAACCCACTGCAAAAGGCAAGGCACTGGATGATACCCAGACAAGACAGGGGTGATTATTGGCCACTTCATGCATCTGGATGCTTGGTGCTTTCAAATAGAATCATCATTCCTGTGCTGAGTGCGTCTCTGTGTCTAGCAGCTACAAACAGATCCAAGAGTTGCCAGAGTTTCTGTCTTCTGATCTCATTATACAAACCACTAAAATGAGCAAAGGAATAACTCCCAAAAGCTTTCATGTAGTTAATGGCAGCAGGGGGAATTCTTCCTTTGATATTCACCTGTTCAGCATACCTAACTCACTTTATGCCTTTATTTCAAAAGCAATTTAGAGGGGGAAGGAGGTGTGTTTCTTTCAAAGGCACTATCACAGGGGTGTTATTGGCCAGTTTCTCCGTGCGTGTGTGTGTGTGTGTGTGTGTGTGTGTGTGTAAGAGAAAAAAGAGAAAAAGAGACAGGGACCATTCTTGGGGGGATAAATGCTGTTGTGTTTGCAAAATCAAGCTTGTAATTCAACCATAATAATATTGTCCAAGTACATAAAAATGCATCAGTACATTTTCTGGGTATGAGTCCACCAACTCCACCTGGAGTCCACCATCAAGCATCACTTTCATTTGACACCCATACATTTACTTGACAGATATTTCTTGCACATTTAAATCTTATAATGCCTTCCTGAAGAGTGGGGTGACAGTGAGTGAGGAAGTACACAGAAGTGTGAAACAAGAGGTAGTGTCTGCTTCTGAAGAATTTATGACTGAATCAGGAAAAGCAACTTGCATGCAGCTGTGATAAAAATTGGGATGAAAAACTGTTAAATCCAACTAGTCACCAAGGACTGTGAAATAATTCTGACTGGGAGTTAGGGGCTAGAAAGCAAAGGATGCCACAGGAAGTCTCACAGAATAAGAGCACGTATCACCGGACAAAATTAATAAAGTGAGATAAGAAAGTAAAATGGGAGAAGTGCCTTATAGGAAAAGAGAGAGAGGCATTTGCAGAGGATTGAAATATGGAGTTGAAAATACAACATAAAGGGAGAAATAATAACCAAATTGGTGTGTCCAAAGCCTACTTTGTGAAGGAATTCACTAGACAAGATGATACTAAAATTATTTAAAACTAAGATTGGAGAGGTCTGCATTAGAAAATACTGATAAATTTCATTATTTTTTTCTGTATTCAAAATGATACAATTAAACTGTATTTAAAAGAGGAAAGTTGTATTCGTTTTTATCTATTCTGTTTCAGGTACAGAACAGCGTGTCTTTGGAATCATATTTGTGTTAATATTATTGTGTTTCCTTTCTTGGGTTACTTGGTTCAACTTTCATGGAGGTATAATGTTTGTCCCGTGATATTATGAGGTGGAGTACTTGAATCAATATGTGGGTCTTTGATTAATGAATTGAAAACCGAGAGAGTAACAAACAAAAAACAAAAAACAAAAACAAAAAAACAGCTTCTGCTTCTCTCAGTACTTTGGAGCATTTGCTAGAAGTCAAATACCATTAACAAGTCAAGGGGGTGATCTTGGTACTTTACTATTCAACAGTCATCTTAATTGTTCATAATTCCTAAGAGCACTGGAGTGAAATATGAAAGGGTGGATATTTTTTTAAAAATCAAGTTTTCACAAGGAATCCAAGTCCTAGAAATATTTAGCAAAGGTCCAGTGTAATGAAAGGCAAAATTATAATTTAGAAGTGAGATAAAATCGTTGGGTATCCATACCAAGTACAAAACTTGGCAAAAAAAAAAAAAAAATCATTATTATTGTCCAGTACAAATATGTATGCTCTTTAGGGCCAGAGGCCTTTGTAATGTAATGGCCTCAAGGATTAGCACACAATAGGCCTATAAAGATGCTGATGGTGGTGATGGTGGTGGTGGTGATGGTGATGATGGTGATAGCAGTTCTAGTATGAGGGGAACTGTTCCACATGGTCTTCCTATAACGTTCAATACTATCCCTAACCCTATGGGGTAGATCCTATTGTTAATACCTCTGACTTTTGAGGAAACGGAGACACAAAGAGTTCCAGTAATTTGCCCAAGGTTTCACAGCTTTTAAATGAAGCCCTAGCAGAATTAGATTTCAAGTTTACACGATATGGGTCCAGAGCATCTCTTTAAATCCTGTCCTGTTGCTCTCAGTGAATCTAATTATAGAACAAAAAGCTAATGATAGATAATAGTAAGTAACATATATATAGTTGGTGCAAATGCCAGGCACTGTACTAGAGATTTCACAAACACTAATATAATCAATCCTTGGGACACCTGGGTGACTCAATTAAGTGTCCTACTCTTAATTTCAGCTCAAGTCATGATCTCACGGTTTGTGGGATTGAGCCCTGCATGGGGCTCGGTGGTGACTGCATGGAACCTGCTTGGGATTCTCTCTCTCTGCCCCTCCCCTGCTTGCACTGCGTTTCTCACTCTCAAAAATAAACATTTAAAAAGAAAATCATCAAAACACAACCAGGAGGTAATTATCAACCCACATTCCCCCAACCCATTACACATATAGATGATACTCAGGGGTTTGGTAATTTGACCACAACCAGTAAATATGAAAGACAGTTTTTAATCCCACAACTACTGCCCTCAGAGCCAACATTTGTAATTCTATACTTCCATAAATGAATCCTGGCCATGTGTCTCAAAGACCACACATTACATCATACAATAAGATACCAAGCTATATCTCTTATTCTCTGAGCTGGTCCCCTTTTGCGAGTGAAAGGAGAGGGTTGTCACAATTATTTCAGGATAATACCAATAAACAGCATCTTTCGTACATAAAGCTTCTAGAATGTATAGACTTTCTTCATATAAACTAGTGACAGAGCACTGGAGATCAAGATCTGTGTTAATACATTACAGGTAAAATATACAAGAGGTTGCGGCTCCTGGCTGGCTCAGTTGGTAGAGCATGCGATTCTGGATCTCAGGGTTGTAAGTTCAAGTCCCACATTGGGTGAAGAGATTACTTACAACAGAAAAAAATCTACAAGTGGTCATTCAACCGGGGATGAATTAATTCTCCTGTTTGGACCTTCATATCCTCACCTAACAAAGGGAAAAGGGGTGTCTTAGATTTGGGCTGCTATAAGAAATAAAATAGACTAAGTCACTTAAAAATAACAGAAAAGTATTCCTCACATATCTGGAGGCTGGAAGTCCAAGATCAGCCAGCAAGGGCCGGCACAATTTGGTTTGGGTGAAACCCTTTTTTGACTTACAGACTGTTGACTTCTCATTCTATCCTCATGTGGCAGAAAAAGGGCATGAGAGCTAAAACTTCTTTTATAAGGACACTAATCCCATCCGTGAGGACTCCACACTCATAACCTAATTATCTCCCCAAAGCCCTACCTCCTCATCCCATCACACTGGGAAATAGCATTTCAATAGTTGAATTTTATCAGGACACATTCAGTCCCTTGCAGTTGGCATGATTACTTCTATGTATTTTCTCAGATCCACAAATTCTTCTCTAGGAAGCTCTCCCCTCTCTCCTTCTAGTCTAATGCATCCTTTGCCTTCCTCTTCTAGCTCCAATCAGACAGTACTCTTGTTATGTGGGTACTTGTTTGTCTTCTGTGTTAGACCATAAGGTTTGGGAGGACATGAAATTGTCTATCTTAGGATTTCATCTGCCTTAGTACAATGTATGGCACACAGTAGGAACCCCATCCATTTGTGAAGGGAGGAGTAAGGTTTGTTGGTGACCTAAGTATTTTCATATATTAGCCAAATCTTTCTTCAGCACTACATCAAAATTTGGGGTCAGCTTTGGCAAGGAGAGATTTTTTGATTAAGGGGTGAAATAACCACACATTAATTTATTCATATGTGCATTCACTCAGTCTTTCATAGCAACTGCTCGCAGTCTTTCAGGCAGTAAATGATAGAAATGGTGACTGAACCCCCATTTGACTGAAACCGTAGTCCAATTTCACAATGTTATAGTGAATCCATCCTAAACTATCTCTGACTGGGAAATCGTTTCCAGTCTCTTGAGTTAAAACGTAATGATCTGATTGTCTTAGCCACCAAAATGTCATTAAGGGGGTGGGGGGGCTCCAGAGTTTTGAGATCAGGTGCTATCTTGGAGTTAAGTCTTCAGACTCCCTAGGTACCTGTTTCAAACAGTCAACATTCATTTGGCTGTGTAAGTTCTGGTCTGTTTAACAATTAGTGACATTATGTTTCCCCATAACCTGTATTAGACCCCATTCAAGCATTTAATCAACGTGTCCTTAAAGACAAGCTCCAGACTGTATATTGTCCCACTGCTGCTTGGGGGATAGGGACGGCACACAAGTACTGAGTGCACTCCTACTATTCAGTATTCTGTAGTCTTATTAATAAATAACTTCACCTCTTTTTTGTGGGGTGGTATTAATAAAAAAGAAACCATTTGTATCTGGTTAAAGTCTCTTAAAAAGCTGTCTTTCCTCAGGGTTGTGGATCCCATGCGACTATAAAGTAGTAATTTCACTTGCATTATTCACAAATACTAAGTAACATTTAAGCAAATTAGGCTATTACCTCAACTTCCAAATTAGAGACCAACATTCTTTTCAAGTCAATAGAAAGTTCTATTTGTTTGAGTTAATATGGTTAACTCAATACATATTATTAATTATGTCTTTGGGTTGTGTTTAGTAGCTGACTCGAATAATCCCGACATTCGTGTTTTACGCCTAATGTCCACTGCAGAGCCAATCAGTCTGGGCGTTCAGATTAATTTTCTATCCTGTTCTTTTTGTCTGTGTATTTTTATTTATTTATTTTTTTAAGGTGCATTCTTCTAGAGAGCTCTCCGGTCCCCTCCCACGAAATCCACTATATGCTTAAAAATTCTAGCAAATTAAATTTGTGCTAGCAAGTAAAACAAATAAATGACTTAAAAACATCACCATCAAGTATGATAATAGCCAAGTGTTATACTTTTAATAAATGATTAGGAATGGTTGTAATGCAAAGATTTATTTCACAGAACAAAAGCACTTAAGCAGGAGTTTATATTGCTGCTATGCTTCAGTGATGATAACATTGGGACTTCAACCTGCATAGCTACAATGATTAATTAACGGCCTTGTTCAGGATGAGTGAGCACCATTATTGTTCTTAAATAGGAAAAGGCAGATAACCATTACTGATTATTCCTCAATTCCCAGTCTTACTTGTTAAAGACTAAAGAATGCTAAAGTAGGTTGAGCAATTTCAAAGCTGCTATGAGAAGCAGAAAATAATAGAATTTCTATTGTGTATATAGGTGAAAGTTGCATTAGTTAGAAGATTCAAGTTAGCAGATTTATCCCAAAAAAGTCTGAAAACAAAATCTGTTCATGTGAATAAGATTTTAACAACTTTAAGATGTCATTTGGATCTCCCATATACCGTCAAGCCATATTTCTTTGTGTGGTGCAACTACCTCTCATCAAAATAATAAGAAAAAAAGTAACTTAATGATTAAAAAACATAAACTTGGAAAATCAAATGAAAGCAGCTTCTATAAGTGTGTACTTTGTTTACTTATTATGTTCATTTTATTTTGTTGTTTTCTGGGGAATAAATGAATAGTGTCAGGTCTTTTGTTCTTTCTCTTTAAAGATCTTATCACTGCATTTATATTTCTAACGCAAATTTATTTGGTCAAGTTCCACAAAGTTTAGAGACAGTTTCTTTCTCCGTCTTGGAAATGCTTCGACCAACTCTTCTTTGGAAAGTCTACTAATTTGAAGAGGGAGAAGTAAACATTTTTTTTTAATTTTTTTTTAACGTTTATTTATTTTTGAGACAGAGAGAGACAGAGCATGAACTGGGGAGGGTCAGAGAGAGGGAGACACAGAATCTGAAACAGGCTCCAGGCTCTGAGCTGTCAGCACAGAGCCTGACGCAGGGCTCGAACTCACAGACTGCAAGATCATGACCTGAGTCGAAGTCGGCCGATTAACCGACTGAGCCACCCAGGCGCCCCAGAAGTAAACATTTTTGAGAATGTTTCTGAAGGAATACCCTCTGGGATTCTGTGGTTGGCAAGGACATGCCAGTTATTCCAATTCAATGCTGTTGATGGTTCCTGGAACACCTCTGAGCTGAGATATCCTGACTCCAGAACAATATAGGAATGTGCCTTATGCTTTGTCTATCAGACAAGATGAAGAGTGTTACACTATCCATAACTATTAGAATTCCAACAAGAGGGCTGGTTTGGTAGTAGCCACAATAATCACGGTAAAGATTCCAACGAACAGAGTTTGGTTGCTTTTACTTAAGTAGTTTTTTTTTTTTTTCCAGTAAAGTATTCAATTATGCTTTTGCTATTTTAGAAGAGTAGATTCACATTTTTCCCCCTGGTTCACAAAACTTATCAAACTATTTTGCAGAGGAGAGAATGGACCCTGGGAGGAATGAATTCTCTCATGTTGCACATCCATTAATGAAAAGACAAAAAACAGACTTAAGTCACTTTCTTAAAAGTCTAAGATTAAGAATGTGCTCTTCTTCTATAACATATAATATGGCAAGAGAGGAAAGTTTTTTTTATTATTATTTGTTCAAAAGTCATACCCTACCTAGTTTTAAAACATATCAGACCATTTACAACTATGAATGTGGGTTACAAAAGGAGCAAAGACTTCAAACTATTTAAGTAAAGCAACTTTTAGAGAAACAGTTAATTCGAGTACATTCATACAATGGCATTTTACTCAAGCATTTTAAGTGAAGAGACAGATGTGCACAGGATAAAACTTTTTATGCCAGGGTGAACGCAGGTCTCAAAGATGTATTAACTAAGAAAAGCAAATCACTTGACGAGATTGAGTGTATGAACTTGTCTATGTATTATATCGTGTGTGTGGTGTGTGTATGCTATTATTTCTATGTATATTCATGAATAGAAATATTTTATATTTGACACTATAGTTACCTAGAGCATGGTCAGTCCAATAGGTCAGGGCTACAGCATCCAAAAGATTAAGGGTGATTAGTGAAAATTTAGTTCACATTCTGTATTATTTATTTTTTAATGTGTGTTTATTTTGAAAGGGAGAGGGCGAGAGACAGTGTGCATATGTATCCATGATTTGCTGAGGGGCAGAGAGAGAGAGAGAGAGAGAGAGAGAGAGACAGAGAGAGAGAGAGAGACAGAGAGAGAGAGAGAGAGACAGAGAGAGAGAGTGGGAGGGAGGGAGGGAGGGAGGGGGAGACAGAGAATCCCAAGTAGGCTGTGCGAATTCAGCACAGAGCCCAACACAGGCTTCCAACTCATGGACCATGAGATCACGAACTGAGCCAAAATCAAGTCAGGTGCTTAATTCATGAAGCCACCCAGCTGACCCCATATTCTATACTATTTTAATCTTTAAAAACAGATACTTGCTCTTTTCTTGAAATTATAGACAAAAACCAGTAGCCATCTCTATTAGAAACATTTCTCATACAGAACACATTAATATACAAGGTTACTTATTCATAAAAATCCAGGCAATTCTCCCCTTCCATGACCCCTCCTTGCACTCCTAGATTCCCCTGATTAAACACTTCATTTTTAGTGCATTTTTTCAGATATTCAAAGTTAAGACTTTTTCTCAACCCAGAACCCTACAACTGGAGTATTCTGGCCAGAACAGGGCACTAGCTCTAGAAACTTTTGAGAATTTGACCTTTTTCTGCCTGCTCTGACTCCTAGACAACATTTTTCTAATGACATCGTAGGTATGACCAATGATTCCCAAATCTGGCTGTACTTGAGAATCATCTGTATTGGCTTTTGGGAGTCATTGATAGCTTTGGAAAGTACTTTACTAGCTCCATTCCCTGGCTGAAAGGAAATTCTGAACTGAAGTGTTTGTTTGCTTTTTGTTTTTTTTCACATCTTAAAAATCAGTGTCTTTTAGTTATCTGAGGGACTTCAGATTACTCCTTCAATCACTTAATTTGACAAATATTGAAACTGAGGTTCAGATCAGTTAAGTGAATTTTCCAAGGTCACAGAGCAAGTTATTGGAAATCATTGTTACATATATCAGGACATTTTCCTGCCTTGTTAGCTATAATCTAATGAGTAAAATTTAATCTTCCTGTGATCCTTAGGGCTTCTGTCAAGTGTGCAACTATTAGGAGTACCAGTGACCAGCATATAGGAAAGGGAGCTAAAAGATGGGTTAATGTTTGGAATTTTTTCCCTCTGTCTTTTTAGGATTTAAGAGGATTAATTATTTCCCCACATCCACTATTCTTGCCATTTTATCTTTTTCTCCTCAACATAAATTTTAAAAAGTTTTTTTTTTGTTTTTTTTGGGTTATTTTTTACTAGGGAAAGTTCACAATGGGCCATGTTATGGGAACCTGAAATTCTGCTTTTAATTTAACTTTGGGAATCTGAAATTCTGCTTTTAATTCCACTTCATAGAATTTATAGTCATCATTTGTAACAACTTATAAGAATCTGTTCAGTCCCTTTAGCCCTTTCTCCTTCAAATACCCTCTTATAATCTTTTTCCAAATAATTAGTTTTTTTCTTCCATGACTACACCTACCTCAGGCAACAGTTGTGTTCAAGTTTCTCAAAAAAAGAAAAAGAAAAAAATAAAAAAAAAGTTCAATGGACCTGAAATCTAACTCTTTACCTCTAACTTGGGTGGGGTCTCTGATAGTCGGACAACACTTGTGACATTGAAGAATGAGTATGTGTAGGAAGCCATGTATGCATCTTACTCTCTAATGTAATTTTTCTCAAAAATGCAGAAGAAGGAAGAGCTAAGCATATATACGTAAAATATTTCTCAGGGGCATCTGGGTGGCCCAGCCAGTTAAATGTCCCACGCTTGATTTCAGCTCAGGTCATGATCTCATTCATTATCATGGGATTGAACCCCGCATTGGACTCCACTGTGGGTGGGGAGTCTGCTTAAGATTCTCTCTCTTCCTGCCCCTCCCACTGCACACACACACACACACACTGTCAAGAAAAATTTTTTTGATCAAATTGTTTTCAAAATAAGTTGGCATTTTCAGTTACATGCAGTAACATCTAGCTGTTTTTCACATATTTATCTTTGCATATACCTGTTGCTAATTGCAGAATAGTCCAAGTTTTAAAAAAGAGAAAATTAATTTTAACTTTAAGAAAGAGGATTAAAAAATGAATGTTACAAAATAGCCTTATGAAAGATGTTTTCTGTGACAGAACTTTTAAATTATTTGTAAAAAAATAAAAATAACTATCTTTTCCATCACTGAGTACGAAAAAAAAAAAAAAGGATAGGTTTGTTCACAGATGCCTGAGATCTCATCTGCTAAATATCAGAGAGGTTCGCCAGATGTTGGGCTGATAGGCTCATACCAACTCAAATAAGTAGGCATTACTAACCTATACCCATCAATTTAAGTTTTGCTCTCTCAGATTCCCACTTCTTTTTAGGCCTTAATTAATCCCCACCTCCCTAATCCTTCAGGGTTAAATGAATGCTATAATTGTTGTAATTATTATGTATGAGCACCTGCTTGGTGAAGGGGCCTGCGTTCTGCATTACGGGAAACAAAAGGGGCCTACAAAAAGTTACCACCCTTAAGAGCATGTGAAAATTATTTGGGTCAAACTCGGAATGGAGATGAAGACACCACATTTCTTCCTCTCTAAGACTTTGCAACTTCTAATTCGTTGTCCTCTTTGCCTGCCAAGAGGAGGCGCTTCTGTAAGGCAGGGCTTTACAATTCTAACTCTGAAAGCTAACCCCTAGGCATACAATAGTACTTAACAGCATTTGCACCATCTAAATTTTTGCCTGTTGGCAATTCACCTGCTTGAATATTTTAGTGGTGACAAACTTGATGTATTAATATCCACACTTTCTACTTAGCCCTTTCTGTCAGTTCAGAGTCTTTGAATCAAATATTATAATGTTCACATAAAGGACAGTTTAGAGTAGATTAGATCCTTAAACACTTTCATGAAAACAGTTATATTTCATCTGCCTTTTAGAATTGGACATACATGAAGCTTGGTACAATTATCAGTGTAAGAAGTCACTTTATAAAAAATCACAACAGTAAGTAGCCAGGAGATACTCCACAGAAGACTGATTTCCCAGGAGTCAAGACTAGAAAAATCCACCTGCAAGTAATGGCCTTGGTCTATTTTTCTTTTACATCATCCATTTATAAATCACAGCATTCTAATCAGTGGAGAACAATGAGCAATTGTGCCCAATGTAGAGCAGCGAGGGGATGAGCAGGTTTGTGAATGAATCATCAGTGATGTTACTGAAACCCACAGGGCATGACACAGATGGAGTGGCTGGAGCTCAAGGACTGATTGCAGTGGTGCTCTGTGGTCTGAGAATTCTACCGCTGTGCTGTTTCTTGACCAGCTGGATGCTTTCTCATGCAAAGGCACTTTAAGTGTTAACTCCTACATAAATGCACTAGGAAGTTTATTCTTTTAATCCAGAGAATGGAAAGAAGAGGGAGAGAAACCAGGTAACTCATATACAAAGTAAGAATTTGAATCAAAACTTTTGATTTGATGGTCTTTGGAGTTAAGAACCCTGGGAACAGTATTTCTCAGGAAAGGTACAGAGAGAGTACAGGAAAGGTACAGAGACTGAGACAATGATAAGTCCTCCCAAGATCTACCATGAATGAGTCCTCCTCTGAACCTACTCTTTCACCTGCCTTGACTGGTGTATGCTCAGTCTTCTCCAAAAGCTTCCAGTCTTAGTTTCTTGCTGAACTTTAGAATCTTTCTAGATTCAGGAAATCAAACTTTATGCTTCCCCCAAACTCAAGACCCTTCTTTGTTTTTATTTCACATTGACTTTGCCTTTTTCTTTTCTGTGAAAGTATTCATGTATATTGAAGCCTCACAAGCAATACTCTTTAAGCCCCAGTGACAACAATAGTGTATTCTCTACTGTAGATGCTCACTATGTATTTACTGAATGGATGAATGAAAGCAAATTTACTATGTGAAACATTCAACAGTTACCTGCTGAGCACTCCCCTGTTGCAGGTGCAGTTTTAAGTGCCACAGACACTGGAGGGGTTGAAAAACTTCAAGTCTCTTCGCAGAGACATGAACCTGGCTTCCATATGCCAAAAGGGGGAACCCACGTTGCTTCTATATATAATCCTTAGGTGGATCACATCTTTTCACATTTTAATTTCCACCTTCCTTTCTGACACAGTGCTAAAAGTACATGGCTTATGAATATAGAAACACAGAAAGATCTAAAATACAGTGATCTGTTACCTGTCTACTGGCACCTACAGATTGAGGCAACTCTGCCTCTCAAAGGTGAAGTAAGTTTTCCAAAATTTTACAACTACTTTTCAGTGTTCGTTGTAGAATCTTCAATCTTTTACATGTGGGTCCGGATATGCTGCCTTATTTTTTTTTTTTTTTCTCGAAGCTGAGTTCTCATTTCTAATTGTATAGATTTGTATCAGCAGCTATCATCTCCAGATTTTCTTTAGTCACCAAAATTACTGAAGCTGAGTGTGTGGTCAGCCTAGCGGTGCCAAAAAGCTCAGGGGTCCTCTGGGCTCTGGGGGGGGGGGTCCTTTCCATCCTTCAAGCTAAAGTTTTGCCTGCCCTCTGATTCAGAGACACATCTCAAGTCCTGTTTGTGAAACTGAAACATAAAATTAATTACAGATTGGTACAGGTAGAGTTGTCTTCCTCTTTGGTTCTAATTAAAGGCAGTTAGAAAGACTATCTAATGTGGAAGCTGAAGCATGAGCTTTGAAACCCCTTCTGCAATTGGTTGTGTGAACTTGAGTAAGCCTATTTTTATCTCTGAGTCTGGAAGTTGAGATGCTTAAAATGGGAAGTAGCTGTTACATGGTGGTGGTCACTGTGATACTTGTGTTAGAATCAAATGAGATACTTATCACATGGGAATACCAAATGCATGTGCACAATTATTGTTTTCCTATTTTTAAAATCTAAATACATGGAAACATCTACCTCTAGTGCTTCTAGTAACTCCCTACCAATTCTTGGGAAACAAAAATGATCTATATTAGGTCTGCCCATTTCATTAAACTGAGTGTGAGCCTTGCCTTTGCCCCGCAACAAGACAGCATTGATTACTCCTATTCTATTACATGTTCCCCCACTGGACCTGGTAACACCTTTCTTTCATGTCACATGTTGCACATAGCAATATAGTAGACTCCATTACTGCCCGTACCAATACCTCCTATGGTCATTCTCTTTTGCCACAATGATAGCTTCTGGAAGGAGTCATTCTATTTATCTGTTTAGCCAGTTTATTTAGCATAGTTTTTTTTTTTTTTTTTTTTTTTTTTTTAATCAGAGTAACTGCCAAATAAATCCTTTTTTGATCAATGAATGAATTGCTACTGTTTCCTGAGACATGCATTAACAGTTTGGGACTCTGGCTCGGAATTTTAGAGATAGCCCATGACCAGCAGGGTGTATAAACATTTAACCTAAAGTTGGTCTGAGTTCCAATTTTCGTTCTGTTACTTATTTCATGGAAATATGAGAAGGACACATAGCTTGTAGATGTCCTAAGTAACTACCACAAAATAAAAGAACAGATCAGAGTTAGTTAATGGTTTCAAGTATATGTGGAACCTTATCCATCTTTATTTCTGGGATGGGGAAGGATTCTGGTCCCAGATTTAGCTAATTAGGGAAAAGTGCCATGAAAAAATATGGGTGTCTATCTTCAGAACAAGAGGGCAGAAAAGCCATGCAGATCCTACATATTTTTCAACCCTGAGTGTTTCTATTTCACTAATGCAATATTTCAAGTGTTAAGCTGTTTCTTTAAAAAAAAAATTACAATTGGACTGTGAGAGATCATGTACCTTGGACGAGATTACTTATGGAGTATGTAAACATGGAGTTCCATATGTATGGAGTTCAACATGGCTTGCTGCCAGGTAGAAATCTTTTATTTATTTTTCTACCATGGATTGTTACCTTTACTCTTCCATTCTTTGTACCACAAATAAGAAGAGCATAAACAAATTCTATTGAGTATGTTAAAATAGATTCTTTAGGGGCGCCTGGGTGGCGCAGTCGGTTAAGTGTCCGACTTCAGCCAGGTCACGATCTCGCGGTCCGTGAGTTCGAGCCCCGCGTCGGGCTCTGGGCTGATGGCTCGGAGCCTGGAGCCTGTTTCCGATTCTGTGTCTCCCTCTCTCTCTGCCCCTCCCCCGTTCATGCTCTGTCTCTCTCTGTCCCAAAAATAAATAAACGTTGAAAAATAAAATAAAATAAAATAAAATAAAATAAAATAAAATAAAATAAAATAAAATAAAATAGATTCTTTAATTTAAAAAATGATAATGAGGGGAGAGTAGAAAGAAAAGGTGATTAGAATTGGCCAAGTGGAAGTATTTTAAAATAAAGCGTCCTGCAAATTGGCAAAAGGCAGAGACACAGATGAAGGCAGAGATGGTTCTTCAGAGGTCTGCACTCCTCACTTGCCTTACATTTGGATTTTGAACTGCTTGAGTTATGAGCCAGCAGCACCATCTAGAGGCACAGAAGAATCCTGTACATGAAAGAAGCTGAATGGAGCCCATCTATTTAATGTGAGCAATGGCAAAACCATTGCTTCATTTTCCAATATATATAGAGAGCCCCTTACAGAAGGCCTGTAAAGGAATTGCTTCCCATTTCCATCAAAAGATGACTGCGGAGTTCATTACTGGGAACATTCAAGGCTTGACTTCAGAAGCGAAAACTTACCTCCAGAACTTCCCTACTGAGAGGGAAGTCTCTGACTCTCACATTAGCTAATTCATTCCATACATTTTACTGGATACCCCCCATGACTCAGGCTTTGTGCTAGGCACTAGGAGACACAGACAAGAATATATTCCTGACTGTCCCCTCTACCCCCTAGCCTGCATATCTATACCTAACCACGAGGATAAATCTTCTTCTGTCTTATCCTTTTAAACAGTTTCTGGGAAGTGAGAGCAGAAATATTTGAAAGCAATCATTATATTTCAAGAGTACTTGCTCTGTGTAAAACCTTCAGAATGTTTTATGTCAAGTCATAGATTCAAATAAATTTAGAGTGACAGGGGATCCTACAGTCCTAAGGTAGTCATTATCAAACTTTGGTGTCTATGAAAATTACCAGGTAGACTTCTTACTATAATACAGAATCTTAAGCTCCAAGCCCCAAACATTCTAATAATATAAACAAGTGGTGTGGCCCAGGATGATGCATTGTATTTAAAATATGTTTATCTGGTTTTCATGATCCAAGTGAGAAATGAACCGGGCTTTCAGAGTACAATTTAATTTTCACTCACAGGGAAGGTAATGCCACCACCATGAACCAGAGCGATCTTTTTCTATATTTTCTTCTTTCTTTAACTGCCTTTATTTATTATTCATACTAGACAATATCTAAGGACCATATCGACACTATAGCCCAGTAGTGCCAAAGGTTTTCTGTAATAATTCCTTCTCTTTGCAGCATAGCTCCATTTTTCCCACCTGGGTTATGGCTACGTACTTACAATAATTCTAAGAATCATTCTATTAAGGGGTACCTGGGTAGCTCAATCGGTTAAGTATCCAACTTTGGCTCAGGTCATGATCTTAGGGTTTGTGAGTTCAAGCTCCTCATCAGGCTCTATGCTGACAGCTCACAGTCTGTAGCCTGCTTCAGAGTCTGTGCCTCCTTCTCTCTCTGCCCCTCCCCTGCTAACACTCTGTCTCTCATTCTCTTTCAAAAATAAGTAAAACATTAAAAATAGAGAGAATCATCCTTTTAAATTATAGACCCTCAAGTTTACTGGTATTCATATTTTTATCTAGGTTTTATTTGTAAAAAAAAAAAAAAAACATACTGTATAAGAATATTTGCATAGTGAGCCCCTTGTTGGATTAAATTGGGAACCCGTTTTATTAGCAAACTCCTAACTGTGAGGCTGCGTGGGTGCAGGGGAGCTGAAAATTAGAAATTTGAGTGGATTTCAATACCTAATTCCACACCAAACATAGGCAAATTAGAGCTGAAAAAAAGCCTTCTAAGTTGGAGACAATTTAGCTTTCACTCTTTCTCATTTCAGCAGCCCCTGTTTTGAAAGATGTCCAACTGTAAATCCGTGGGATTTAAAGAACTGAGCTTTTCAAAAGAAACTCTTGTAAGAAATCTGTGATAATAACTATCTTTCATGTATCTCCTCTTCTCTGTTCCTCCTTGCATTGTCATGGAAAAGGTCCCCATTATATCTCAGTGGAACAATAAACTAGCCTAGTAACGATGACATTCTCAGTCCTACAAATCCCACATTTAACTGCCATCTCTCCATCAGGGCGATCTTTCCACACTGTCAATATGATTGGGTCACTTGTGTGAAATCTTTCAGTGGTGCTGCACTGACTTAAGCAACAGACTCCAAAATGGTATCATCCATTTGTGATTTGGCCTCATGCCTAATTCATGGATCTCACCTCCAATTCAAATGTTAAGCATGCTAAAGTCCCCAATTCTAACAACTCCTTGACACTTCCATCATTTTGCATGGCACATTATATCCTACTGAATTGTGCTTTGTGATCATCACCAGGATAATTCAGCTCAGCCATTACCTGTCCTATGGAACAGTCTTCTCAAGTCTTTATGTTGTGTTAGAGGCCCTCCTCTTTAGTTTTCAGAAACCTATACACTCTACAACATAGCGGCAAAGCATAGAAGAAAAAATGAGATGTGGGGCTTAATCTTTCAATTCTTAAAAACCACAGGATTTAGGATTCTTACCTTCAACTACCATCAGACTTCATCAAATTTCATTCACTGAGTTTATTAAAGTCAGAGAATACAATTAACCTTATATTCCCTAATTTTAATCTTAGTAAATACTTATTGAATGCATTCATAAATGCTCCTATTTAACTCTTTTACACAGACACTGATAACCCTGAAACAATTGAGATGATTTTCTATAGAATCAAACTTACTAATAAAATAATTTGATCTGTGACTACAGATCAAATAGGCATAGTTATTCTTTAAAAATTGAGTTTTAGTGGGGCGCCTGGGTGGCGCAGTCGGTTGGGCGCCCGACTTCAGCCAGGTCACGATCTCGCAGTTCATGAGTTTGAGCCCCGCGTCGGGCTCTGGGCTGATGGCTCAGAGCCTGGAGTCTGTTTCCGATTCTGTGTCTCCCTCTCTCTCTGCCCCTCCCCCGTTCATGCTCTGTCTCTCTCTGTCCCAAAAATAAATAAACGTTGAAAAAAAGTTTAAAAAGAAATTGAGTTTTAGAGATACAATGTTAAAGAAGAAAACAATACAACTCAGGGGAATATTGAAATCACAATGGATGGAAAATACTTTAGCTAACAAATTTTATAAAAATACTATAGATTTAGTAATGTTTTGTTTAATTACTTTTTATTTTGAAAATTAAAATTAAATTCATCTAATTTTTATTTTTATTGACATAGTTTGGACTACAAAATATAACTTTCTGATTGTATACAGATTCACTTGTTAGAATGTTGGATTGCCCGGGGTTGCCCAAACCAGCCAGCATATTGTTGTTTTTGTTGTCATTTCAGAACATGCTGTGAGACACAGCCAGCATTTCATCAGGTAAAACAGTCCTGTTTCAAATCCACCTTAGTAAAACACACAGCCTGCCTTTGTACTGAAGGACAAAAAACTCTGTCTCCCCAAATCAATACAAACACATGATGCAAAACTTGGTCTAAGTATCAGCAGTCTGATGGACTTAAAGAGAAAGCAATGCTGATAATCCCTTCACACACATTCTTAACTGAAATAGGACTTCAGTGGGACAACATGGTATATTTTATGTTCTTTAGATTCTGGTTGGCTGTCAATTTGAAACTTACACTAATTGACGTTTTCTGATCTTTCTCCTCCCTTCCCTTACCTCAGCCCTAAATGCACTGCCAAATTTCTTGGTCTTTATCCTCTTTTCCTAGCCTTTCCCAGGCTACCCCTCGTTTGGAAGTGCCCTTTCTCTCTGAGCTTCCTAACCAATGACCGTTGTATTTATAAAAAAAATTGGCAATACATATTAAGACATTATATATGTTCATATGTATCTCCACATATTCTTTCTATTTTAACAATATGGATACAGAAAAATCTATGAGTAACAGAGATGTTCAGGGTACCTTAAGCTATAACACAGGTTAATTTATAAAAAGACAATCTCTTTGGCAAATAATACTGGCAGAATTGGACAGCAACATGCACAAGAATGAAACTAGACCACTTTCTTACACCGTACACAAAAATGAACTCAAAATGGATCAAAGACATAAATGTGATACAGGAAACCACCAAAACCCTAGAGGAGGAAGCAGGCAATTTCTTACTCAACAACTCTCCAAAGGCAAGGGAATTAAAAGCAAAAATGAACTATTGGAACCTTATCAAGATAAAAAGCTTCTGCACTGCAAAGGAAATAATCAACAAAACTAAAAGACAACCGATGGAATGGGAAAAGATATTTGCAAATGAAATACTGGATAAAGAGCTAGTATCCAAAATCTATAAAGAAATCACTAAAATCAACACCTAAAAAACAAATAATCCAGTGAAGAAATGGGAGGACATGAGTAGACACTTTTCCAAAGAAGACGTCCAGATGGCCAGCCCATACATGAAAAGATGCTCAACATCACTCATTATTAAGGAAATACAAATCAAAACGACCCTTAGATATCACCTCACACTAGTCAGAGTGGCTAAAATTAACAACTCAGGAAACTACAGATGCTGGTGATGATGTGGGGAAAAGGGAACCTTCTTGCACTGTTGGTGGGAATGCAAACTGGTGCAGCCAGTCTGGAAAACAGTGTGGAGCTTCCTCAAAAAATTAAAAATAGAACTACCCTACAACCCAGCAATAGCACTAAAGGAATTTACCCAAAGGATACAGGAGTGCTGATGCATAGAGGCAAATGTACCCCAATGTTTATAGCAACACATTTAATAATCACCAAATTATGCAAAGAGCCTAAATGTCCGTCAACTGATGCATGGATAAAGATGTGGTTTATATATAGAATGGAATACTATTTGGCAATGAGAAAGAATGAAATCTGGCCATTTACATCAATATGGATGGAACTGGAAGGTATTATGCTGATTAAAGTAAGTCAGAGAAAGACAGGTATCATATGTTTTCACTCATATGTGGATCCTGAGAAACTTAACAGAAGACCATGGGGGAAGGGGAGGGGGAAAAAAAGTTACAGAGGAGGATGGAGGAAAACTGTGAGAAATCATTAAATACAGAGAACATACTGAGTGTTGATGGGGGGGTGAGGGAAAGGGGAAAATGCGTGATGGGCACTGAGGAGGGCACTTGCTTGGATGAGCACTGGTGTTGTATGTAAGCAATGAATCATGGAAATGTACCCCAAAAACCAAGAGCAAACTTTACATTTTGTTAGCCAATTTGACAATAAATTGTATTAAAAAATAATTAAAAAATTAAAAAAATGTTCACGGGAGCAAAAAGGAATTTTGTATACCTAATACACAGGTAATGGCAAATTATCATTCCTCAGGATAGAAAGCTATCAAGTTGTTAAAATGTTGTCTATAAAAAGTTGGGTTATAAATTCCCAACGCTAAATGGAAAAAAGCAGACAAGAGATGTGGCAGTATATTAATTTAAAAATAATACAACACAGAAATACTAAAAGATAAAAGAAAAAATAAGAATTCCTAAAAAGAAATGTTGAGAACTATCACATGGTTACCTATGGATCTTTTGACAATGAATGATTTTACCTTCCTTCTAGGATTTCCCCCAATTCTATATTGAACATTTGTTACTTTCATAATGATCGAAGGGAAACAAAGGAAATGTTATAATTAAATTAGGATACAAAGCAACAGAGTTTTTGACATTGTGTAAGTTAAGAACATTCAAATTAACATCACAATTGGATTTTGTGACCTGGCACCCATAAGGATTTTAAGACGCTATTTACATATCTGTGCAACATGTTTCTATCTATCTGCAACCACCCTCCCCATACCTTTCTTTCTGGACTCTTCATTAGCTAGTGTAACCAGTCTATTTCTTAAAACTTATTTTGTTTTGATTGGCGAACATGCTTGGTAATTGTTCCTTGAGCACACGTAGGATATTCCATATCCTAGTGGTCAGTGTCTGGACTCTGGAATCAAGCACCAGATTTAAAATTTCTTTGACATTTATTAAGGTGTCTTTACACAACTTGTTTCATCTCACTGAGCTGTAAGTTTGTCAAATAAAAATAGGGATAATGCATTACAACTCCAAGTCTTATAAAGAACACAATTTAAAAAAAAAAGCAAACACAAGTGCCTGGCATAGAGGAGATCTTGCATCAGTCACTGAAAGTTATTTCCCCTTGTTCACTGGGCCCAGTGTATATTTAGGGTCCAGTGTATATTTTCTATAAGCAGGTGGAGAACAAATGTGAAATGGGAGCAGCTCCACCAGATTCCAGATTCTGATTCTTGAGGGACTTCTCACATTAGTCTTTTTCCTTTATTTTATTGTATGCACCCAGAATCTCACAAAGAAAAGAGATGTACATGCATAAAAGCTAAAAATGGAGTGATACAGTTATAAGTACTTTGTTAGTAGCTAAAAATGGAGTGATACAGTTATAAGTACTTTGTTAGTACCTATCCAGAGAAATTGAAATAATATTCTATTAACCTTTTATTTTCATACTCATAAATATTTTAAGAAAAGCAAGGAGGTCTTAAATTCCCATCTTAACCATGGAACACTGATTCTTTTTGCCTTATTGAGGGTTCACAAGCCAGCCATCATGGTGGTCATGCTATTATTTGCAGTAGTATTAATTATAGTAGTAACAGGGATGGCAATCATAGTGATGATAAGCAGAAGTAAGTGTTTCCTATTTGTTAACCTCTGATCCAAGTGGTTAACATGTATTGACTCACTGAGTACAACTAAGTTATGTACTATTATTATTTCCAATGTGCCAACCACTCATGTACAGCTCAGAAAACCTGAATGAAGTACTCAGCGTTGCCTAGCTAGTAAGTAATGGCAACACGATTCAAGTCAGGCATTTCAATCCTAAAATTTCTGCAGTGTTACCTCTCCAGAAATGACAGTGTTAGAATTAACTTCAACCTAAGACACAACAGAATGTCACAATGAAATAAAACTGCAAGGAGAATAGCTTAATGGAGATGAATGGAGCCCGACTACCCAGGTTTGAAATCAAGGGGTTACTTACTGTGTGACCATGAACAAATGGGACTCTTTGTTGGAACTTCAGCCTCTTCATCAGTGACATGGAGATTGCAGCAGCACCTAAGGTGTAAGGATGATAGGAGGATGAGGCAATATAATCCACATTAAGAACTGAAGTATATTAACATGATCAATGTATTTCATCCAATGTTATCGTGGTAAGTTTGACAAATATAATTAACCTGAGACTAAGAGTAATGTGGTCATTGTTTTCTATTGTTTTTCATTCTTATCCAAGCATACAGACAGTATTAAGTACAAAATAAACGGGTGTTAAAATTTCTTTAATTGGAGAAGAGACTACCCTGGAAATCATAGATTTTGTTCTTATTGTCAACGAATGTTCAGTTAAGACTCTAAGGAGAGGCATGAAGAAAATCAAGTAAAGCCCTCTGGAGAGTAGAAGTCACGTAAGTCTTCACTGTATAGCAGAGAAGTCCAGTAAGTTTGGGATCCTGTGACATTCTCCTATGGCATTCCTGCCTAGCAAGTATTATACTTTAGTCTAATTGTTCATTTGTCATCTCCCTCACTAGACACTACATGTAGTTACTGGTTAGCTTCTTGCCTGGGGTTAGCAGACTCTTCCTAAGAATTTACCAAATAGGGGTACCTGGGTGGTGCCTCTCTCTCTCTCAAAATAAATAAATAAATAAATAAATAAATAAATAAATAAATAAATAAATAAATAAATAGAATTTAGCAAATAGATCAAAGAAATGCACATCAATGGATTAGTTCAATCTAGAATGAGAGGTGATACTGATGCTTCACAATGACTATATTGCATGAGGAGCTACGGAAGCACATGGAAAGGTTGCAGAGAAGAAAAAGAGGACTTGGTGGAGGATGGAAGATGCAGAGTTCTGGTACTTGCATGTCCCTGTGGCTTTAGTGTGCAGTCCCCAACAGATATGCACCCAGAGGCACAATATAGAGCTGAGGAGGACTGCACACACGAGCCAGACCAGGAAGAACCAGAGACTCTGCACTAAATGGAAGAAGATATACCTTCCCCCGGAGAAAGCTGGTTAAAAAAGCCCATTTCTGAGCCCTAGCTTCACAAAGTAATAGCCAGGGAAGTTGCCTTTTTTTTTTTTTTGTTAGCTTTACAAATTGACCAGGTTATTCTGATTCAAAGATCATGTTTGGAAGCTAACGCCTGATGAGATTTTTTTAAAACACCACTGTTAATATTAACTTGTAACACCCTTTGAATGTTTTAAAAATATGTCCCTCTCTGAACATAACCACAATTAATCCTTCTGTCAACCTAATAAAATTGGGTGTGTTTTAAAAATATTTTCTAAATGCTATACAAAAGATTCCTCTTACAATTTTCTTTCCATTTATAGAATTCCTCCAATACCGTTAAATCTTTTTCTTACTAAGTTTCCCATAAGGAAAAGCTGTACTCTTTTTTTTTTTCCCTCCCTCTCTCTCTCTCTCAGCCCTTTGACTTATCTAAGCTTTTAAGTTTCAATCGAACTGGGCTCAAATGCTATCTCTGCAAATAGCTTGACCTTGCCAATCACTCTTCCTCCTTTTGGATAACATGTGGCACCTTCTCACGCCTCCTCACAGTCTGCCTTTGACAATCTCACCAGGGGTTTACCTTGGACTTTGTTCCTCAACCCAGAAAGTTCCCCATTCTGTGCTTGTTGCATTTCCCAGGGTGAAAAGCACTCTATGCTACCTGACTATATTAAGAATGAAATGATCTCTACTTGAAGAGACACATCAATGGCATGACATTAAAATGAATACAGATGGTGGAGGTGAGGCTTCAAAGATATAGTCCAATTGGCATACCTACTTGACAATGTAGGTTACTGAATCAAAACAAGGTTAAAAACCCACGTTTCTATTCTGGGAGCTGTAACTGTTCTTTACAGGCATGTTAATGCACTCCCCTTACTTAAACTATCAGATTTTCATTTGGGGCACATATGGAGGTTTGTAAGGTTATACTTTGTTCCAAGGCAAGTTATATTTATGTAGACCTTAGAATATTGAGGAAGGTACAAAAGGAATGGAATATTTACTAACACCTACCTCTGTAAAATGTAATATTTTCACTCATTGGAATCTAAGGCCCATGAAACAGGGATGTCACCTGTTGTTTTTGTTTTTTTTTCCCCACTGTATTATCTCAACTTCCTGGATGAATGCCTCAGAGTGGCTTTGAATAAATATAAATACATATTACATAAATAAATGAAAAAAATAAATTAAAATTAGATATTTAAATTACTTATTAAAATGCTTGGTTGTAGGAGATCCTCAAATGGCAGCCATTGCTTTGACTATAAATAAAAAAAAACTTTAATAACAAAATACTATTATAATAATCACTACTAGCTGAACAACTTCTACTTACAGCTATTACTTAATTTGAAAAATAAATGAGAAGTAGTCCATAGCAGCTAAAATGTATTGTAATAATAAGGAAAAAGGACATATAGCAGCATGATCAGTTATATTAGATAAAAATTATAAAGGACAATTTATATCAAGATGAAACTACGTGGACTTTAGACTGTGAGCACTGAAATTTTTCTGTGTGTCGTACATATGGAATGGCACAGAGAGATGAGCGTATAAGAAGCTGAATGTTGCAGCAATACCAAGTACAGAGGGGTGGGGAGCCAGGGCAAAAATGAGATAGGTCAAGTAAGAAGGGAAGAGAAATGAACAAAAGGGAGAAAAAATTTTACCTTGTATTCAAATGTCTAATTTTTTGAAGTTAATAAAACAGATTATTAGTTATAGTACTTGCATCATCACTGGTAGAACATAAACAGAATAACATGCAGTCTGAAACTCAAGCTCTGTCTTACAGGTTTATGCTCAATTCTCATCACCTGTCCTAGGCAGGCATGCCTGAATGGAGGCAGCCCTAACTTGAGTGTTAAAAAATGCATCAGAGTTTCCTAAATTAGCAAAATAGCCTTTAATCTATATATGTAAGATTTACAAATCCCATCTCCAGTACACACACGAAGAAATGGCAACAGGTTCTGTCTGACATTCAGATTTATAAAGTAAACGGAGAATGTTAGCACATGAAACAATTTTGGAGGACAACAACTTTCCAAAATTCTGCTCCAGGTATGGAGCCAGTTCTACAACATCCTGAGAGGTGCAAACATGTAATGTCTCCTGCAATACCGTGAGGGCCAAAAAACTGACAATGTCACAGAGCTGCCAATTATTCCATTGACTACCTCTGCCTGTAACAATTACTTGATCAGGCCGAAACAGGCCTCCTTTAGAAATTCAGCCATTTCTATTTCTCCTCTCCTAAAAAACTCACTCTCCTTATTCTCTTTCTTGAAAGTAAAACATGCCCAGTTCTTTCCATGTTATTTAAATGACAGTGATTGCCAGAGCCTTGCCAAACATCCTTTGCCCTCCTGTATTTGTATTCCAGGTTGCCAATATGCTAGTATATAAATGAAATGTCAGCACTTGGAAAGTTCCATCCTTGTCCATCTATAATCCCTTTGGCACACCGAAATTGGGTTATTCTTCCTAAAACACAAATCTTATCATGATACCCTCCTACTAAAACTCCAAATAGCCATGTAACACATCTTAGCAAAAGGACTAATCATTCTCACCAGTCTGAAAGGACCTAGATGTTCTTGACCCACCTGTACCTTTCTCTCCAGCCCCATTTTACAGGACTGGCGCCATAATTTGGTACATTATAGTTTCACCGGCCACCTCGGTGCCTCACACATATCGAGCTCTTTTCCAGTCCAGGACCATTGCACCCACTGTTTCCAATACCTCTGTGCCTCTTTTCTATTTGCATGTTGTAAATTCCCTCTCTTCTTTTATGCCTCATGTTAACAGTTTCCCCAACACCAGTGAACAAGCTGTTGTTCTATTGTTCTACAGTGCCTCCCATCCGTTCTTAGTACTTAGTTGTGCTCAAAGTACTATTAAAAGTACTCTTATGACTTAAATAAATTTGTGTCATTCTTTTTTTAATATCCCTTTCACCTACTGGACAATTGGCTCCATAGGGTAAGAAATAAATGTACTATGTTCCCCAGAGCATCCTTGGGAAGAAACAATTCCAGAAACATAGTAGAAATTCATAAATATTACTCAATTTAACATGTCAAAGTTAGTATTGTTGTCACAAAACCTTATCCAGATCATTACATATGAGGCATAAGAACATAATGTATAAGATTTCAGGTTGGGTGTGAAATGCTATTAACCAACTAACAGCTGTAGACTTTGGGGATAAGTTACTTAAACTTTAAATTTTCAGTCTCCTCCTATGTAGAGAATGACTCACTCCTAGGCATAGTGTGGCAATTAGAAGAATTACATGTACATCTGTATGCACGGTCCATAGCACAGAATAAGATGTAGTTAGCTATGGTTATTTGCCTGGTCCAAGTCCTACATGGAATGAAAAATATTGACTGCTTGCTACATGGTTGTTGGGATGAGTGGATTCCAATCACGATGTATGGATGCCCAGAGCAAAGTCTGAACTGAAAGTCCACAATATATATATTTTACTTCCCTTTCCACCAAGAAGTGTCTCCTACACTGTGCAATAGAACTGATGAATATATTTGAGCCTCAGTTTCCTCAAATATAACAAAAATAAGTTAGGGCAGAATCTCTCAACCATCTCTTTCAGCAGTGAAATGTATGGGTCAAATATGCTTTGTAGACAAGACCTTAAAATTTGTAATATTATTTGAGGCACGTTTGGAATATCTCCTAGTCTCACTGTTGCCCTAAGGCTCTGTTTATGCAAGCAAATTGAAGAGGAGATAGGAGGTTATTATAGAGCAGAATCTGGGAAGAAGGGACTCATTTGACCTGAGCTGTCTCCATCAATACCCCTCCTGTGGTGATGGCTCAACCCCTCATTTGACAGTGTAGACAGAGCCTGAGGAAGGTTTGAGGGCAAATACAGATTGAGATAGTGAAACTTGCAAAATACATGCTCACTGCAAACTGTTTGATGATAGGGGATTGCATGCTGGCTCAGAGCATCATGTTTTGATGTAACGTAGTTTAATTCCCTTAACTCTACTTAGCTGGCAGTATCTGCCAATGGTTTTCATTACACAATCAAAATGGGAGTTTTCATGAAGAACATCCAATTTATGTGTGGAGTACATGGCAATGTGAGGCGCCTCTGAGTTCCAATTTTTCTCTATGTCGTGATGCATCAAAATGGGAAGTGATTTTATGAATTAAGAAACCATAGCTATGGAATTGAAATTTGAGGACCACCTTCAATAGAGCAGTTTTTATAATAGTTCCCAAATATATTCTAATACCGTTCCCTTTTCCCAAATACTCAAGCTGTCTTGTCCTTTTTAAAATTCTTCAGTTATGCTGTCCTCTTAACTATTTCCAAGTCTTTATACTGGCTCCTCTCTCTGCTTAGATCACTATCACCTCCATTTTTTTTTTGTTTTTGTTTTTGAAATCTGGTCAATTTATTTAACTTTCAGATTTTAATTAAATTCTAGTTCCTCAAAACGGAGTTTCTTTTTCAATTTTTTGGTGTCTGCTCCAGTTACCTCCTTCATATCCCATTTCAATTTGTAATTATTTCCCTCCAAAACACTACAATTATAATTTACAATTAGATAATCACTCATAAACATAACTTTAATTTCTCTCTGTGCCCATTAGGATAAAACACTGCAAACACAGAATTATTTCTGGTTTGTTCAGAGCCTGTTTCCAGCGAAGTATACAAAAGGCACTCAGGTACCTGTGATTCCTGAAGTCCTGGGTTCTATGGACATCCAAGTCCCCAAGTGGGTTAATCAATAAAAACATTCTTGGAAAGTATGACCTTGGAAATCACTCCTCTGAACTTACTTTGTTGTTGTTGTTTTCGTATCCGAAGACAAGGTTGAATGAAACACGTCATCATACAGAGGCTGAAGAAGTACCATTTTCTGATTTCTCACGAACTATTTTGTTCTGTAATGGATTACCTTCTTTACGGATTACCATTTATACCTCATTGATGTCTCTAATCCACTAACAATAAAGTAATCTGATCTGTTCATTTTCTTCTATATTTCAAAATGCATAAATAGTATATTAGGACAGATCCCAAATTGAAAATTCAGAAATGTGTTTCCTAAGCTTGATTCCATCTCCAAGGATAACTGATATCAGGTCAATCACCAGGCATTTTCAGGGCTTACATAAAATGTGCTCTGGTCATGTGTTAACATGATAAGTGATAACGAAGACACTGTGTTTTGTTCAAAATCCCCCAAGTTTCAAATTGTTTTTTGTAGCTAAAGCACTTGGTCAAGAAGGAACAGCAACATACGTGATGAGTTCTTGCTGACAGGGACAGGACCTTGGGAAGTGTCTGAGGTAAAGGATCTGTTGCTAGTGAGAGGTTGCTGATGGCAATGTCAAGACTCTGGGGAAGAGGACTGAGGTTGAATCCTATGGACAATGTTTGAATCTGATACATCCCAGGGCAGGTGGGAGTGGGGGTACTTTCCAATGTTAATATACTTATTCTCTTTGTGAGATTTAAATATTCGATTGGTCTGTCACTTTCATGTTTATTTAATCAGGCATACTTAGATATCTTAGAAAAGGCAGGTAAAACATACCCTAAACTAATGTGACAGCAAAGACAAATTTATGTCCCTGAATATTCAAAGCTGTTTCTGATGAGAGGCAAGTTATATGAGTAAATGTAAATTTGTTTATGTTTTAAAGATATCAAAATGGCAGTTTATGCAAATTATGTGAATGGGATTCCCAAATGTAAAGCCACGGGATTTTATGATTCTAGTTACATTTTAATCAAGAGAAGAGATCCTTCAAACAAAAACCCTTTAGTTAATTTAGATGTGACAAAAACCATAAGAATATGCCAATGTTCACTGTAAACTCCATCCTAATATTTGTATTATGGAAGAGTTTGCTGCTATAACAAATAAAGAAAAAGAGTGAGTCAGTATTGATACTTTTTTTTCACTGTTGCTTTTCCTGGAATTCAAGAAACAAAACAGGAGAAAGTGATGCCCCAGAAGGCGCCTAGAATTTCTATTCATTTATATAATTTAATAAATAAGAAAATCCTTATCTCACCTCACAGAGTTGTCTTGAAACTCTCCTGATAGAGGCAAACAAAACAAAACAAAACAAAACAAAAAAACCACAACTCAGTTGAGAGGTTTACTTATATAGAAAATACAATTTTGAAAAAGTCTCCTGCCTGTTACTACATTTCAGTGGCCAACAAGTTCAATTGGGACTTAAATCTGTCTCGGTGAGTAAATTAGAACAACAGTAAACCAATGAGAAATGAGAGAGATGGTCATTGCACATGGACCTGAGAGGTGTAAAAAAATATGATGGCAATCGTTGTGCTAATGTTTGCCAGAGGTGTCCTACAAGCCTGAGCAAAGTGAATTTCATCTCTTGAAGTCTCTTCTTTAATTGACACAAAATCCAAGTCCCTGGAATGAGACTCGGCTGCTACCTTAAGGGCTGTGGGTGCTTTATCTTAATGTTTTATTGATGGAATTCTGCCGTGCCCATCACTGGGACAGCATCAGGAGACTCATTAGCAAAACTTGCTCTCAGTTCCAAAGCTCCTTTACCGATCCTCTTTGCCGGTTTAAAAAGCAGTAAAGAGAAAGAAAATGGTTTGAGCAGTGGCTAAAGGGTTGTTTTCTGCAGGAAGTCATGAACTGCTTTTGGCATTCCTTTTTTGTAACTAGTATTTTATTTCATTTTCTACTTTTACCTGTGGTTCCCCAAGAAGGAACTCTTCTGGAAATTCAATCTCTCTGCTTTGCAAGACTTTTTTC
This sequence comes from Puma concolor, assembly GCF_028749965.1. Lineage (NCBI taxonomy): Eukaryota > Metazoa > Chordata > Mammalia > Carnivora > Felidae > Puma > Puma concolor. The sequence goes on along the minus strand of NC_141681.1, from coordinate 23,220,282 downwards.
CTCTTAAGTTGTGGCCAATGTACACTGACTCAAATACACCAAAGACATAAATTTCTGAATAATCTACTTTGTCATGAAGATATTCAAGGCAGTATTCAAATAAGTAAAAATTAGCATTTTGCTAATATCATATATGTTCAGTGTGCTTGTGTCCCTAATTTTCATCGGCAATATTCACCACATAAACAGATAATTTTTGAAAAGGATAATTCATTGTTTCAGTTTTCTTTGATCACTACTTTTATAAGATTCTTCTTATAAGGTCTCAAATTGGAAAATAAAAATCCTTTCATCAAGTAATTTCCAGAATTTTACTTCCGAAAATGTCATAACACTGTACATAAATACAAAGCTATTTTTATGAAGCTATTTTTAAAACATCCACAATATGCAAAAGATACTGAGAACCATACAATTATACTTATTTGTGGATTAAAGCTCAACAACTGCTTACCAACTTATCTCTATGCAGGCTAAGTGAGCTTCACGGAGTGGTAGTTTCTCAAAAATATATGAACTGAGGTATATTCATTATTATTCAGTATTCAGGCATTTAATAGCAAAAGGAGGTAGAAAACATAAATGGATAATTTATTCAAAGTTTGTAAGGCCTGTTGGACCACTCTGTATTTACGTCTAGTGAGTATGGTTGTGTTCCCCAGCTTTAGTCTCTTTGTCACTGGACGTGAATATACATTGCACATATTCACTATATGGCTGTATTCTGTTTATATATCATAAAATACAGTGATTAAGGATAATAATTCTTACCATTCTGCTTCCTGCTACTCAAAACTGGTGAACCTTTGGACAATGTAATTACTCTGTTTTTCATTACATTGGTCCGTATCAATAAGATGGAAATTATAGCATTGTCTATTTTATAGGGTAATAGCTGATAGAAAAATCATAGTTTTAGCTCTGTGATTGACATATAGTAAGAATTAATTATTGGTGACGATTATTATTAAAGTAGATACTACTTAGTAGCATTGCTTATGCATCCTCTCTAAAGACCCTGACTATGTTTATTCTTTATTTTATGAGCCATCAAAACTGCTCAGATTTTTCTGGTCTTTATGTATCTGTTTATACCTGGAATATATTATTTCAATTATGTTATATAACTCAAATGTTTACTAAGCTCTATTTATTTATGGATCCTAATTTTAGGTATAACAACTTTGATAGTTTGCCCTAGGAATGCAGGATTAATAACACCTCCAGATGCTCATGGTGGGTGAGAATTCAGATAAAGTATCTAACTTCCAGATCAAAAAATTGTTTAAGATACAAAAGATCTTTTACAGCATTCTCTATTCAATTAGGCCATGTTTTTGTTTTTCTTTTGTATCTTCAAAGCAGCATGATTTTAAAAATATATGACCAAAATACATGGAAACAAATGAAAATGAAAACACATTGCTCCAAAATTTTAGGGAAGCAGTAAAAGCTGTTCTAAGAGGAAATTTCATAGAAATACAGACCTACCTCAAGAAACAAGAAAAATCTCAAATGAACAACCTAACCTTACACCTAAAAAAGCTAGAAAGACAAGGAAAAAGCCTAAAGCCAGTAGATGGAAGGAAATAATAAAGACTAGAGGACAGATAAGTGAAATAAAGACTAAAAAATCAGGGGCACTTGGGTGACTCAGTCAGTTGAGCATCCAAATTTGGCTCAGGTCATGATCTTGCGGTTTGTGAGTTCAAGCCCTACATTGGGCTCTATGTTGACAGCTCAGAGCCTGGAGCTTGCTTCAGATTCTGTGTTCCTCTCTATGCCCTTCCCTTATCATGCGCTCTCTCTCTCTCTCGCTTGCTCTCTCTCTCATAAATATTAAAAAAAAAATTAAGACAAAAAATGCTAAAGAACAGAACAATTAAACCAGGAGTTGGTTCTTTGAAAAGACAAACAAAACTGATACACCTTTAGGCAGAATCAACAACAAAGAAGAGAGGAGTCAAAATCTGAAATGAAGGAGGAGAAACGAGCACAGAAATGCCAAAGTTTAGAAGGGAATATTATGAAAAAATATATGCCAACCAATCAAACAACTTAAAAGAAATGGATACATTCCTAGAAACATATAATCTTCCAAAAGTGAATTAGGAATAAATAGAAAATTTGAGTACACAAATTACTAGCAATGAATTTGAATTGGTAATCAAAACACCGTCAACAAACAGAAGTCCAGGACTGGATGACTCTGTGGGAGAATTCTACCAAGCACTTAGAAAAGATTTAATACTTATGCTTTTCTAATTATTCCAAAAATTAGAAAAAAGAAGGAAAAGTTCCAAATTCATTCTATGAGACTAGCATTACCCTAATAACAAAACCAGATAAACATACTATAAAAGAGAGACTACCAACTGATGCTGCAAGACCAGTAAAGTTTTCGTCACCCTCATTGGGAGTGGTGGTGTTATTTTGGAGGAGATATATATAGGGATAGGGATAGGGATAGGGATAGGGATAGGGATAGGGATAGGGATAGGGATAGGGATAGGGATAGGGATAGGGATAGGGATAGGGATAGGGATAGGGATAGGGATAGGGATAGGGATAGAAATATAAATATATCTCCATCCCCCAATGCTCAGTGAAAAATGGGGAGATGCCAGTCAGTGGGTACAAACTTCCAGTTATAAGGTAAGTAAGTTCTGGGGATCTAATATACAGAATGATGATTAAGTTAATAAAATTTTATTATATACTTCAAAGTTTCAAGAAGTATAGACCTGAAACGTTTTCACCACTAAAATAAAATGGTTATTAGGAGACATGACAGAGGTGTTAGCTAATGCTATGGTGGTAATCACATTGCCATATAGAATCATAGCAAATTAACACAATTTATACCCTACACTTATACAATATTATATGCCAATTATATATCACTAATCTGGATAAAAATGAATTAGTAACGTTACTCTCAGTAATTTTCAAGTGGCAAACTGATCCAATGAAATGCATGAATCACGGAATATTGCATTTTAGAGTTCACAAAAATGGGAACATCAACTCTAGGTCACCATGATTTCTGCCTCATAATTTACACGTGTCACCAAATATATTCTCCAACTGCCAAACCCTACAAATATTTATCATCCCCAAGTCAGACTTGATAATATTCTCACAGAAGTTAGTTATTTGCGCATAACCTGTAATTGGTAGAGTTACACTTTATGCCCAAGTATTCCGATTTTAAAGAAACACTTTGAAAATTTGCTTTCACTACACTCTTATAAGTGAATGAGTGAATATAAACAAGCAATATGAAAACTTCCAATACTGCATCAGGTATGAAGGAAAAGACAAACTAAGAACCACCTAAGTCCTGTTTTTTCTCTCAGGTAAAATATTTCTAACACTGATATGCAAGATAATCTATGGTTCAGGAATTCATCCTAGAAAAAATAATCCTGTTTGATGTACTTTCTCTTGACCTTTCTACCCAGAGATAACTCTCAATAAGGAAAAAAAAGGGGGGGTGGGGTGGGAGGGGAGCTAGCAGCCCAAGCAACTCTATTAAGTAAGGCAAATATTCCCCATTCTGAGATCTTTGGGGAAAAAACTCAACTCATATTGTATTACAGTATTAACAATGACATACATACAATGAAATTAACATTTCACGGAACTTAGAAAACAGGGTTGAAAAGAAGCATATTAGCCAAGATTTTCATCCCCCCCATTTAATAAGAGTATATCAGAACTGATTATAATTCTATATATGTTAAATATTCATTGTTTTGTATGTGATTCAAGCACCCTCACTTAATAATTATGAGGTATTAATGAATTTCAAAGATAAACAGTATCTCTTGTCATTATGAGATATTTCTAGGCACCTGGAGTTGTTGCATCCAGGCTATTTTGCTCTCATAAGCCTATGATCCAATGTATAATGTGTGGTAAGCTGATTTGAGATAGGCTATTTCTGTCAGGAGATATATTATAGACAGAATAATGGTCCCCCAAGGATGGCCACAGCCTAATCCTCAGGATATCAATATGTTTTATTTGCCTTATATGGCAAAAGATAACTTTGCAGATGAGTTTGGGGTTACAGATCTTGAGATGGAGAACTTTATCCTAACCATAGGAGTTCTTAAAACTGAAAAAAATGATGTGAGAAGACAGATATGAGAAAAACTAAACTCACTGCTGGCGGCTTTGGAGATGGAGGAAAGGGGTCATCAGCCAAGTAAAGTGATCACAGCCCATCTTTCATAAGCAAGAATGCAGGGATCTGGTTCCTACAACTCTAAGGAGTTGAATTATGCTAATAACTCAATGATCAGGAAAGAGATTCTCCCACTAGAGCCTCCATAATAGACCATAGCTTGCTAATGCCTTAATTTTAGCTTGGTGACATTTGTACCAGACTCCAGATTTACAAAACTATATGTAACACATTAAATCTGTGTTGTTTTAAGCCAGTCCATTTGGGGTAATTTCTTACTCAGCAACCGAAAACTAGTACAGTATATATTTGTCTTTTGCAGAGTGGACCTTACACAGTGTTTTCTGAATATCCTATGATAAAGAATTTTAATAAAGCTCTACAGTAACTATAGTAATAAAGTTCTGTAATCATGAAATGTCCATATATATATGAATTAGTCTAACTTATACAGTTGAAGTGCAGTGTTAAGGATTGGGTTAGGGTTTTCTTGCTTTTATTTTTTAACATTTATTTTTGAGACAGTGAGAGACAGAGCATGAATGGGGGAGCATCACAGAGAGAGGGGGACACAGAATCCGAAACAGGCTCCATGCTCAGAGCTGTCAGCACAGAGCCCGATGCGGGGCTTGAACTCACAGACTGTGAGATGATGACCTGAGAAGAAGTCGCATGCCCAACCGACTGAGCCACCCAGGTGCCTGTTTGTTCTTTCTTTCTTTCTTTCTTTCTTTCTTTCTTTCTTTCTTTCTTTCTTTCTTTCTGTGTTCTATGCAACTGATGGATCAACTATTAAAATAATACTTTTAAACAAACAAGATTTCAAGAAAAGCTAATAATATTGAAATAAAATTATCAATGTTTTAATCATGGCGGAAATAGAAGTACTTCCTCATGAACACACAGAATACCATCTCTTAACTACTGTCATTTTCAAGTAGCATGTTATAATTTTTCAAGATATATGAAATGCTGTAAAAATATTTGTGCTAGCCACAAATGAATTCACAGAGCTCCCTGAATTCTATAAACCCCTCAATAAAAATTCCTTCTCTAGGTCAATGGACTGACTATAGGTCAACCAGGAAAAAGTGGCTTGTTGGAAATGAGTCAAAAATGTGTATGTTTTAAAGATCATGAGCACTTTATCTCTGAGTAACATGAACCGGACACATTCCTATGAGCAGTTCAAGTATCCATTTTTCTCAAGTCTGTAAGAAAAGTAGATTTTTCTGTCATAATGATAGGCTAAACAAAATGAAACCTTTTTGCTTACCTTTTATGCTTGCTACATTGAATTTTACAAATTTTAAATATCTCATTTTCTTTCAATGTCTTCTATTAATCACATAGAAAAGTACTGTTAATCAATAACAACAAAATAGATGCTGTGTACTGTGACACAGATATAATTGCACTCAAGATGCTCACAAATTAAAGGGAAATTAAGCACATAAAGAAGTAATTAATAGAGTCAATAAATCTTTTATATATATGTATATATATGTATATATATATATACACACATATATACATATATGTACTTGTGTGTATATATATATATATATATATATATATATATATATACACCCACACACACACACACACACACACACACTCAATTTGGTGCATGAGGGAGTCAGGGATGGGGCTGGATGGGTGGAAGAAGCCAGAAATAATCATGGGTATTTGGGTGAGTTTAAGAATTTGTTCAGAGAAGATATGATGGGATGGCAGAGCTGGTTTCTGAAGCCTCAATGGCTTTCAGATCAAGGTTTTTCAACTTCACACTATTCTTTTTAAATTTTTTTTAACATTTATTCATTTTGAGAGACAGAGAGACAGAGTATGAGCAGGGAGGGTCAGATAGAGAGGGAGACCAAGAATCCGAAGCAGGCTCCAGGCTCCGAGCTGTCAGCGCAGAGCCTGACACGGGGCTCAAACCCACCAACTGTGAGATCATGACCTAAGCTGAATTCAGACCGACTGAGCCACCCAGGTGCCCCAACTTCACACTACTGATGTGTCAGTCTGAGTAAGCCTCTGCCATGGGGGGCTGTTCTGAGCTTTATAGAGTAACGTTTAGTAGTATCCTTGACCTATATCTAGCAAATGCCAGTAGTGCCCGCAAGCCATGACAGACACAATGCCTGCAAATGTTTCCAAATGGGCTTGGGGAGCACTATCACCCTCTGATTGAAAACCAATGCCTGAAACTGCTATTCAAGGTACAGTACAGATATCAAAAGCATTAGCATCACCTGGAAGCTGGTTACAAATACATAGCCTCAGGCCCCACTTCAGAATTACTGAATCTAAACCTGCATTTTAACAAGACTCCTTTCTGATCAGAATGCACATTGGTTCTAAGAAGCATCCCTTTGGGTAGCTGAGGCATCCTGCAAATAGGAATAATATGCACATTGTCATGAAGGCATGGCAGAGAGGACAAGTCAACAGAAAATATAACAATAGGAGACAAGACTGGAAAGTCAAGCAGGGTCAGAAGCCAACTCACCTCAACACATTCATAAAATCATCACCTCTAGGGAAAGACCATCAGTGAATAGTTTTAATCAGAGAAATAATCTAATCATATTTGCCTCAAAAAAAAGTTTGTGTAGCTCTGTTGTCCTTTTAATTGAATGATTAGAATAAGAATTTGTGAATTTCTTTCCTATCACACTTCAAATTAGTAATTATTAGTTCTCTGGTTAATCTGAAAACCTGACCTCTCCCTCAAATCAGAGAGGGACAATAATGTACCAGCAACTGTCAGGGAAAAATGCAGAGGAGCATTTAATATTTCTGTAAAAGGGAAGTCATGTATAATGGATGGAAAGACATCAGGTTAAGATTAAATCTTTATATCATATTTAGATGGGTTTCCTACTGTTCTAGAAATTAATTTGAGTTAATCATGATCTTTCCATCCTTTGTCATCCTTTTTTCCACAATGGAATTAATCCATACCATAGCAGCCTTACAAACTGGGAGGCCTGATTTTCGAGTTTGGCCTGGGGATATAAAGTCAAAAGCTGGCAGAAGACAGATGCTTTGCAGAAGTGACAAATTTAGTTTCCTGGAGAAAGTTGCTGACTGCAATGTTCCAATTGGAGCAGCTTATCTGCCCTTCCAGATGTTGAAATAATGACAGATGCTTAGAGAACGCCTGACAAGAGGAAGAAAAGAACCTGCTGAAGAGTCCAACCTGTTTGTAGGCAAGAAAATAAAAGTAACACTTATTCAGATCTGTACTCTGATGAGGTGTGGATGCACATCTTTATAGCCAAAACATGATAGCTTACATGCTATCATGCAGGCAAACCCACATAGGAAATTAGGAGTTTGTGCTCTTGGAGATACAGACAGCAAAGAACTAGAATTTTTTTATTCACAGGAGTAATAAATCATTGTATCACTTGACCTCTGAGTACCTGTGTTCAATGACAAGACACCAGTTTATAGTGACTGGATGCAAACAACTTTATTTTCTACAGTTTGGCAAATGGGGTTTCTCCATGTTTGCAAATTTTCTGGTCTTTATTGACAATGTGTTTTAAAATCATTAATACTAGTTATCAAATGAGATGTATAACAATACTTAGTAAATAAGTACAAAAGCAAATCTGTTTAGCAAGTTGAAATTTCATCCAGTTGCACAGAAACTGGCCACATACTGATCTTGACCAAGAATGAACAGGTGATGGATTAAGAGTAAATTAAAAGACGAATGATTCTTATTTCTTTGACTTATTTAAAATGCATGCAATTACACGTGATTGAAATGTCAATTGTAACTTTTGACGTGTGCATATATATAAAAAAATTGCGATGCTTTACGTACATGCACCCTTTTCTGTATATCTTTGTCCTGATTTTCTTTAAAAGGGGTCATCAACGTCCTATGAGAAACTTGTTCTTACTAGAGGATAACTACTCAGTTGTGAAATATGATTAGCAAGATGAGATGTTTTTTCCAAACATGTCACCATTCCTAAGAGATTTCCTTGCATCTTACCTGGACTGCTGAAAGAACATTTTTACAGTCTCCTCTGCAGTAACTTTCCATTCATGGCTGAAAAGCACTTGTTATTCTGAAGTTCTGGAAAGAGTTGAAATGTTACTCCCGCCTGTGCACTCAGAGCCACCCTCTTCAAGTCAATCACTATACAACTGTATCTGAAAGTTGTAGCTAGATGAATGGACATACCAAACAGGGCACATGGGGAATTCAAAAACAGTGAATCATTATGGAGAGGTAAGGGCTTAGGCTTCACAACCAGACTTGGGTTCAAACCAAAAATTGCATAGCTTCCTAATGGTATTTTGAAAGGGGACACTTCTCATCTTGCTGTAAGCATATTTAAGCGAGCTACAGAGAAGAGAGCAAGTTCATATTACATAGGTTTAAACACATCATTGGTTTGAATGATTAACATCAACAAGTTAGAATCCCAGAACTTTAATGTGGATGTAGCAAGAGCTCTTTGGCCACAGATAATTTTCTTCAATTCCTCAATTTTGCATTTAGGAAAAATAGAATCATTTGAAACTTCTGGAGGTTCACAGGAAGTAAGTCATGTAGATAAAAAAATATCAGAATTTTAAATTTCCTGTTGAGAACACCAGAGAATATGCTTAAGCATTCTCCTTGGGGCCCACTATCTACATCACTGTTGAGGAAATAAGATATGGGTTATACCAACTGATGTAATTAAAAATTACTGTCCCTTTAGGAATATTTCTATTGCAGGATCTGTATTCCAAAATAACTTGGTCATTTAATCCCATTTCAACCTGTGCTGCATTTAACATGCTTGTTTTAGTATAGTTGGATATTCCTTGGCCAAAATTAAGGGTTTTTCTTTTTTACTTTTTATAGTAGAAAGTACCTAACAGAGGTATCTGGGTGGCTCAGTTGGTTAAGCATCTGACTCTTGCTTTTGGCTCAGGTCATGATCTCACAGTTCCTGAGATGAAGCCCCACCCCGACAGTGTGGAGGTTGTTTGGGATTCTCTCCCTATTTGTTCCTTCCCTCTGTTCATGTGTACTCTTCCTCAAAGTAAACCTTTTTGAATAGTATGTAACATAAAGTTTACTATCTGAGCCATGTTTAAGTGTACAATATTGTTAACTATACCACAACGCTGTGCAATAGATTTCCTAGAAATTTCTCATCTTGAGAAACTGAAACATTGACAATTCATTTTTTCCTTTCCCAGCCCATTGAAACCACCATTCTACTTTGTTTCAAAGAATCTGGCTATTTTAGATAGCTTATGTAAGTAGAATTGTGTAATAATTATTTTTTTATGGCTGTCTTATTTAACAAATTAACTTTAAAGTTTTTCGATGTTGTAGCATAGGTTAAGATCTTCTTCCTTTTTAAGGATGAGTAATTCCACTATATGGATATACCCCATTTTATTTATCTGTTCATCTGTGATGGGCATTTATGTTGCTTCTACCTTTTGGCTATTATGAATAATGTCAGTGATAATGGGTGTACATAGATCCCTTTGATATCCTGATTTCAATTCTTTTGGAAATACAGCCAGAAGTGGGATTGCTGGATTTTAAGGTAATTTTATGAATTCTTTTTTGAAGAAGCCCATACAGTTTTTCATAAAGCTGCACCGTTTTATATTCCACATTTTTCCACATCCTTGACCTTTTTCTTTTTAATATGGCTGTCCTAGTGGATGTGAGGCGGTATCTCATTTTAGTTTTGGTATGTATTTCCTTGATGATGAGGGATGGAGAGTATCTTTTCATATGCTTACTCACCATTTGGATATCTTTTTTGGAGAAATATCCATTAAAGTTCTTAGCCCATTTTTTAATCATGTTATTTTTGTTGTTGGTATGTTCTGGATAATTAATGCTTTATCAGATATATGGCTTGCAAATATTTTCTCCCATTCATAGGTTGCCTTAGATGCCTAGCATGATCAGGACTTTGGACACCATAAAAACAGATATACAAGTACTACTCCCACTCTGCTGCGTCAGCTCTTCTTCCCAATGTTTCCTCATCTGTGTTGAATACTGGATGAATTTAACTTTTTCATAAAGTTAAACTTTATAGAAAGGCATCTGATGATGTTAATGAAAATATGTAACAACTAGATTTAGGAAATAGTAGAACACTACCCATATTTATTTGCAACATTTAGGAGCACCCTAGGGTGTAATTTGGGGTTTTTAAGGTTCACACTGCATTGTAAGATCAGATACCCTACTTATACACAACACCATCTGATATGAAAGTGTGGTATTTGGAAAATTATAGTTTACAGAAATACAAGGTTCAATAAAAATATGTAGAATAGAAAATAAAATATAAAGATCTGAAGTCATTAACAGCTATAATGATACATAATTACTGTGTCAACTATTACGCATGCTTGCCTTGCAATAAATTGTTTTATGTGTACCATAATACAATTGACAGTATTCTCATTTTGTAAATGAGAGCTCAAATGCTAATGGATCATGTCCATGGTTATAAATATGGTAGGAACAAGTATGCATATTTGAACCCATGAAGTTTGAAAGATTCTGTGTGCTTTATTATCCCACAATCTGAATTCCTCCTTTGTTTATATGCTTTAATGGGCTGAATATGGTTTTTTTTTTTACAAGATCAACATATAAGTATATAAAGATTTTTGATTGTCAAAAAACTGGTATTAAAAGTATTTAATTACCATGTCCATGGAAATAGATGATTTATGCCGATTTTGCAAATATTTAGTATCTAGGATCAGATAATGCCTTTTGACTGGAAAATGTTTTATTTTCATTAGAACCCTACTTTGGGATAATTTGTCTCTTCTCATGGGGTAAATGGCCAGATTCACCAAATTGTGTTTCATGACACCTAATTAAAATCAGGTAAGAGTGCATGCATGCATCACCAAGTTATTTTTAGTAAAATCAAAATTAAATGGGACTAATTAGAGAGAATGATAGGCTTAGTTAGATTCCTTGAAGATTGCAAAAATACTATGGTTAACTTTTTTGGAGATCCAAGGAAACAAAATGCAGAGTTCACCTCTAGTCGCTCAAGTGTTCCAAATGTAGTAGTCAACAAAATATAGTTCTTTACCTATCTGTTACTCACTCTATGGGGCCTCACAAGAGGTCCATTAGATTTTTTTTGTTTACAAAGCACAGAATTTGGAAGCATTTATGTTTGTAGCCAAAGTTCTGTGTGTCAGTTATGGTCCTCATTCTTGGAAAGCTCCCTGACTTCAAATCTTAAAGCCTAGTTGGGGAAAAAAGGTAAGTAAATATATCAATAATTCTCAAATAAGTCACAAGAAATGTTCATACTTACTGAAAGAAACTGATGGTGCGAAATGTGGATATACATTAATGAAAATTTATCCTAAAAGCCTGAGAGACAGGAAGATCAAGATTGTTTTTTGATTTAGCTAAGTGACAATGGCCCTGAATTTCTGTGGGAAATCCCCCACACAAATCACCCACATTTTGCTTGTTGATCTCTCTCTCCTGGTGAACAGAACCAGCCAGGATGAGGTCAGGACACTTATTATCCAGTGTCAGAGTGCGATTTCATATCTAGAAAGGACAAATTCAAGTACCACAGACATGCTGTAGGAATGTGACATAGTTATGTTGCCTTACTTGAGCTCACTTTCTTCATCTTCAGAGGGTTGGTGCAATTAATTATTATTTAAAAGTCCAAGTGGAAGCAAAGAATAAAATGGAATCTCAGAGTTACTGTTTCAAGTATCAGGAGAGACACACAGAAGACAGCATGTTGTATGATTTACCTTATCTGAAATGCCTCAAATAGCGAAATCTATAAAGACACAAAGTGGAGTAGCAGTTACTTAGGTTGAGACTGGAGACAAAAACTTATAAATATGAGAAGAGTCTAGGCTGATATCAAGGTTATAAACTCAGTTATGGTCATGATTGCACAACTCCTTAAAATTCACCAAAATTATTGAATTAGACAATTAGTATGGATGTCTTTTATGATATATAAATTAAAACTCAAAAAAGTTACTACCAAAAAAATAAAGAAGTTGACCAAATTGGGTAAATACTCAAAAGCCCTTCCCAGATTTCAAAATCATCTGATTCTGTGATCCCAAGTATAGTTTTCTTAATTTTTTTCTATTTAATATTTTCTATTTCAATTTTTTTATTAAATAGGGATATCATTTTTGTAATGCTCTGACTCCCACAAAGATGTTCCTATCACTGCTCTAAATCATGTGCCAACTCTTTGCATAGCACTTTTTATTTATACAGTTCTGAAAATGCTCACTGTGGTCCTTTCCCTAGGTGCCCTGTGGTTTACTCTGGCCTAATAAACTTCCTCAAAATCAAAGAAGTAGAGTTACAAACATTGACCCCACTCAGTCTTTCCCGATCTTCTAAGTTGATTAAATCTTAACATTTGGGCAGATTCACCCTTTCTGCAATGACCTGTGGTCATCTACATCTTTTAAGAAAGCTGGTAATTGAAGGTAATAATTTAGGACTTCTGAAGGAGAGGAGTTTTAGTCTCTTTCACAGTAATCACCTTCCTCTAGGTGACAGTGAGCACCTTGAATCATCCCTGTCCTCAGCACACATTGTTTTACCTGTTAAATATCTCATGCATCCTCACCATGTTCTCTGAGTATTTTATAATACAACCTTCCTGTTCATGCACCTGTATTTACCCACCCAAATGCTTCTTTTATTTAATGCTTCTTAAAATTCCATGGATCCATCATTAGTGATAAGATAGAAAACCAAATATAAACCTGGCAGATAAGATATGGTCTCAAAGTCTTGTCTTCCTGTTTCCTTCCTCACATCTTCTTTCTCTACAGAATCTAAGTTCCATGGAGGGAGGGATGGGGTAGGATATTGCTCAGTAGATAGATACTGGCAAGTTAGAAAGTCAACAGTTTACATGACTACACAGAGAGTGTATGCCACAGTACTAACTCCCGAAAAATGAGGCTGAATGAAGCAGGTCTAGCCCTTGTCATCACACAGTCTAGTAAGGGAGGCAACTAGTCTACAATTATGCAGGTGAAGGTCACCAATGAGAATGAACAAAAAAGGTATCCACTCTCCAGTTACATTTACATCAGCTATCCTCATCTCTACTGCATGTGAGGATTTGAGCCAAGTTACAATCACAGGGAATGCATCCAGGCACTGCCATTCTTTTTCAACTTCCAGGTGATTCCAACCTCCAGCTAGTTTTGAGATCTCTTCTATAAACTAAGGATAATCCAGTCTGTACAAGGGCACAGATATGGCTGCTGTCCTGCAAGCTCTGGTAACCTCTTACCTACTGGCTTTCTCTACCCATAAGGGATTCTGACCTTTTGCACACAAACTTCATACCTCTTACCAATCTTTTGCATAGCCCTCAGTATAAAGTTTTCCTAAGTGTGAACATTCCATGTGGCAAATAACGCTATCTACCTAGTCTTTCAAGGTAGAAAGAAGTATCTCAGACTTTTCCTAGTTTGCAATGAATTACTCCACAACTCTGTCAACCACAATGACTATGCATTGAACCTTGAACAAAGTGAGAGTTAGGGGTAACGACCTCCCTCCATATCACGTTCAAAATCCTCATGTAACTTCAACTCCCCCCAACCTACTCCTAGCCTACAGTTGACCAGAAGTCGCCAGGTGTTAAAAATAGTGCAGGCAGGCTTGTGTTTGCTAGCAGTTTCTCACCTTCAAATGTTGGCCCTAAGCCCTCTGACCCCCTTGAACATTCTCCACACCCCTATCCTAATTCCTCTGCCTGTCCTAATTCAACCCATTCATTTGTATTTCCAGCGTTTGTCACCCCCCCCTTCTATGTGCTGGACATTGGTGGGATACAGTAGTATACTGAATCTTAAAAAAAAAAAAAAAAAATCTGTATTGAAGTAGACCCACGTAGTTCAAATCTTTGTCAATCTGCTGACTGTATTGTTAACCTAAATATTCTACTTCTCCCCTCTCCCACTTATTGTATTTCGTGCTCACAGAGCAAAGTTATCACACAGGTTATTCTCTGATTTATAAAACTAATGAGTAAAAACAAAACAAAACAAAAACAAAAAAACAGCAGAACTTCCTTCAAAATTGCCTATTGTAAAATTTGAGGTTCCTTCAGGCCAGAAACAATTTCTTGCTTAATTTGACTCTAGCACCTTCTGTATATTGTCCTCTCTCCACCCATTTCTGTGTTGCTCAGCTCACCCCACAGGTCACTTGTCTTTTTTAATATTTTTATTTTTATTTATTTTTATATTAAATATTATTGTCAAATTGGTTTCCATACCAGTTTGACACCCATTGCTCATCCCAACAGGTACCCTCCTCAATGTCATTTGTCTCTATCTTATCTGATTTTAGGACCACCCATGATCTGTATATGCCATGGTTAACTCCAGTGCCATTCTCCCCGACATCCCTCAAACTCGCTGCCACCTATACCTATTCAGGAGCAGGCCTGTTTTCCCTCAAAATCAAATCAAATGCAAATTCCTTTGTGAACACTTATCCATACTCTGCTTCTCAGATTTGAAGCATTCTGTTGGTTTCAGCAGAAGAGGAGTTGGTTTATGTGATCAAAAATAAAGTTTTCAGGGGCACCTGGGGGGCTCACTGGGTTGAGCATCCGACTTCAGCAAAGGTCATGATGTCACGGTTCCTGAGTACAAGCCTCATGTCAGGCTCTGTGCTGACAGCTCAGAGCCTGGAGCCTGCTTCATTTTCTGTGTCTCTCTCTGTCTCTGCCCCTCTCTCACTTGCACTATGTCTCTCAAAAATGAATAAACGTTGAAAAAAAATTTTTAACTTGAAATTTGCATTAAGCAATGGATTTCACTGAGAGCTTACCATTGTACCCACTCCTCCAAAACCACCAGCAGTCTGTTTCATTCACTGATTACTTACAAGTGAATGTTAGGGGAATACAGAGAAGAGTGAATTTTTATCGACAAAAATTCCAGAAATCACATTGGAACTGGGATGTCACAACTCATCAGTCTAAGTCCATCTACGTATTTTTAAGCATTCTAAGTATAGTTTACAAATAGTTTACTACACCTAGTATACAGGAAATTTTTTTAAATGAGTATGCAGTGTGATTTGTGCAAAGACAGCTCAGAAGTGTGCGTCTTGCCGTGGAACTGTTCTCATGAAGTATTATTGCTCCTCAAACATCTACACCATTCTGTCCTTTTAACATACTTCTCTTCAACACTTTTTCAGTCATTGTGACTGGAGAATATATACTATGTAATTGCTATAGACAATTTAATACTGTAGCTAGAAAGGCAACTTTTTGGCACCTGATTTATAACTTAAGGAACCACTAAAACTTTTAACTACCAGGAAGCCCACACATTATGAGCAACAGTAACTAAATTATTTTGAGGATACGCAGTAAAACACTGTATCTTCACATAATAAAGCAGGTTATTAGATTTCCTAAAATAAGTATTCCCAAAAGAATGGCCATATATTGCTAACTTCATGAGTCACCCTGAAGACCCACTTCTATTTAGAGAGTGAATCTCTAGGATTAGAAGATTTGCATTTAAATGGTCCGTTTCCCCCTTGCAGCTACAGGTTTCTGGGTAGGATAATACTACCCTTTCTTTGTGCAGCATAGAAAGGGTCCTAATAAATCCCACTATTGGGATGATCCAGGAGCTTATGAAAGGATTTTAAGCTATTTTAACAGACCCATTTGAAGAAGGTTTTCCTCCGTCTCCTTTTGGGAGTTTTAAAATATACTTAGGATAATTAGCTATTTCCCTGCAGGCCATCTTTATGAATTTCAGAAACATGCCATCTATTTTTTCTTAGTAAATTAAAGAAAAACAGGTATTTGAAAACTAAACACAATTTCAATAGCAAAATCGGCAATAGTTTATCACTTATAAAAGTATCTTCTTGATACTACGTGCCTCTTTGTCCAGAGTCTGAGAAATTAAACAAAAGAAGAGCTAAAGGAAATAGAATCCAGAATCATGGTATTGAAGATTCCCATTTACAACCTTAAAACTAGCCACTGGGACTGAAAATTGTCTCAGATTATGTGGTATAACATCCTAATTTTATAAATTTCTTGTCCAATTTGCAAAAAGGGAGAATCATGACTAGAATAATTCAAAGGATGTGGCAAAGTGTGTGGCATACTGTAGGTATTTTATCTTTATCAAATGCTTTCAAGGCCCTTCTGAGACTTAGTCCAATGTGCTATTCATTTCAACAAAAGGCACATGTAATGAAATGTCTGTGTGATGTGGACGAGAGGGAGGAGAAAAACCTTTGTTCACATATCCCATCTCGATGCTTTATGTGTGTGCCTGTGCGATGTATAAAACACTCACAGAGACACAAAAGTAAGCCTGAGCAAATGGAATTAACATTATGTTGTCTTCAGACATTCTACCTAAGAACATTCTAACTCAGATGATACTAAGCACAACTTAGAAACCTTTCACATTTTTTTCCCTAAGAAACCCTTGTACAGACATAAGAATATTAAGTGCAAGGGGAGGTATATCCTATCACACAGTAAGCATTCTTCATAGTTTCTTCCTCAAAAGAATAACCCAAGGAAACAGTGTAATATGGTTACATAAGTAGACAAAACCTTGAAAAAGAATAGAGTCCTTAAGAATCCAAAACTACATATAAAATCAGCTATGAGTTTAGTATTTCCAATTACTGATGCAAAGTTAGCTTTTTAAAATAGATGGTGTTGGAAAAACTAGATGGCCATTAGCCATGTGATTATATTTGATCCATTTGTCATACCACACACAACCATCAATTCCAGATAAATCGGGGGGGGGGGGGAGGAGTAAGAAGTTAAGTACTAGAAAAATTATGATTCTTAATTAACCTGGGAAAAAAAAGTATGATTAGGGCAAAGATAACCCTAATGTATAAAGAACATTCAAATACTAAGAAAACAGTAGCTCAAAATCATACAGCAAAATGCTCAAGTGACAAATATTAAAATGGCCATTAAATATTTTAACAGTTAAGACTTCATATTTAAGAGAATGCAAATAAAAACAACATTCATATATTCTATCTCACCCATCAGATTGACCAAACTCCAAAAACTGGATTATTCACTATCTGGCCTAGGCCATAAAAAAGCCTGCACTGTCTTGCAATGTGGTTTACATGCAAAAATGTAGTAACAACTTACAGACACATTTTGCCAACATGTAGCAAAACTATGTGTGCATTTACCCTTTGATCAAGTCAACTAACTTCTAGAAATTTATCCTGATGATGGAACCCCAGGAACAACAACAACAACAAAAAAAATACAAAGCTATTCCCTTGCATACAAACTTATTACACAAAGTTACTCCCTTGTGTTATATGAAAATTACATTACATCAAAATGCAACACTTTGGAAATGGCCTAAATGCCCAAACATCAGAGATTTTGTAGAATAAACTATTTTGCACATACACCAAGAGTATAATATCGCTTTGAAAATAAGTAGGTCTAGGAATATGAAGAGAGTTCCCAACTATGTCATTAAATTAAGGAAGTAAACTGCACACATCTATGTTGCATGATGCCTGTTGTTCATGAAAGAATGGAGGAAAAATGAGCTGAAGAGTGTTGTACATCTAGAAACTCTTTCACGTATTCAACACACAATTTAGTTGGAAGTTGGGCTCTTGAGGAAGGAAATACACACAAACATATGTAATCATGATTTTGTGAGTAATCACGATTTTGTGTGTGTTTGCATGTGTTTATATCATGCATGTGTGTGTCCATGTATTTATTTGCTCCAGCTCCAGTTCCTTATTGAAACAATCTAGAAGCAACATTAATTCTAGTAGTAATAAAACATACATTCGTGTATTACAGCTCTATAATATGTATCTGGCATACATCTTGGCTTCAGAATATTGCTCACTCCCAAAAGGAATCTATTCTGGAGAAATCACAGCCAAATCTGGACAATTTCATGATCTCAACAGACAAAGAGAGTGATGGATCCTAGCACTTTACTTAAAATGATAATGTGTGATTTCACTTTGACACTAAATTGATAGAAGAAAAATAAATTAATATGTACATGGAAAAAAAAAAAAAAAGAAGCAGGGGAGGAGGAGAGACAACATCCTTATAGTGCCAGGTCTCTTAAAGATGAATTGATTGGTGGGGTCGGAACATCACTAGTTTGCAATTCTCAGTTAAATTGTTCCATGGGGACGCCTGGGTGACTCAGTCGGTTAAGCATCTGACCCTTGATTTCGACTCAGGTCATGATCTTACGGTTGGTGGGTTCGATCCCCACGTCGGGGTCTGTGCTGATGGCTCACAGCCTGGAGCCTGCTTCGGATTCTTTTTCTCCCTCTTTCTCTGCCCCTCCCCCACTCAAGATCTCTTTCTGTCTCAAAAATAAATACACATAAAAAAAATTTTCTTAAATAAATAAATTGTTCCTGGCAAGTGCCATGGGGAGTGAGGGTTGATAGCAGTACTGCATCATCTCAAAAAGTCTCCCTACAAACTACTTATTGTGTGGAAGGGGGAAATACAGTAGTGTGAAGAAACTGGGAAATACCCGGATAATAAGATAATAATCAACGTTACACAAAGGGATGGTCAGATACCATGTACCTCCTGGTGTATGTGAAACATTAAAAATGTTTCTGTTCCATCTGTGCCATAATCTAGCCATGGATATACAACGTGTCTCTAATTCTGAGAAGCACTAAACAACTCCAAAATAAGCAACAAGCTGTAACAAGTCTGTGTTTTTCAAAACGTCTATGCCATGAAAGATTATAGACTGCTGAGAGTCAATTACAAAGTAAATAAAATACCAACACATCAAACAACTGTATGCAAAGCATAGCCCTCAATTAGATCTTGTATTGAGGAGGAAAATCCTATATCAAAATACTGGAACCATGATTATCTAACAAGTAGAACATGTAAGAATTATCATACCAAGATTGAGAATCAAGTATTAAGTCTTGTACATCATCTGGACCTAATGAAATATGTGTAGTTGACCTAATCGGCAATACTCACAGTTTGTACACAAAATGAGAACGTGACTCCTGTTATTTAAATGCTTGCTGAGAACTATGCTAGACATTTTACCCCTATTACTGCAGATAATCTTTATGACTGAGTTAACAAAGACCAGGTATTAAGGAGAAATTGATGCCCAGAAAAAAAAAAAAAAATGATGCTACTTTTCTAAATAGCCAAGATCCTCGGAAAAAAACAAGTTGCTTTAGCTATTTAAAACAATTTTTTGGTTTCTACATTTAAACTGATGACTCGTTTTCTGCTAATAGTAAAATCTTAGAACCCAGTGTTTTCAAGTGGTATAAATCTCTTTTAGTAAATAGGTCAACAGTTTTGTATTTGGCTCACTTGCAACTATCTTTGTTATGTTTTTAATTTTTGCTGAAATGTGTGTTACTATACTGAGAAAAGAAGAAATTGTTTCATGTTAATGCCTACTTATACATCAGAAATTCTCCTGGACTCTTAATGAAAAACATGAATAAGAAAACAAAGACATGCACCACTGTTGTAGAATGAAGGTTCTTTTTATAAGATAAAATTCTTAGTTTATAGTTGTAAAATGGAAAATCTATGCAACCCATATTTTAAATATGCATCACCTATAAACATTTATTTCAATGGAAAAATCAGTCTTAGACCATTTAGAAAATTGAAAACCTAGGTTTAATTCCCAACAGAATATCTGATTTTAAAAATAAAGTAATTCCAATTGATATGATTTTTTTTTTTTTTTTTTTTTTAGGTTAGGAACTCACTTCCTTTGACTTTGCTGTCAACCTCTAGGTGAAATGTTTCAAAAGTTTGCATAGTGATTTTTCCCATTAAAATGCAAATCAGTTTCCTTGGTGACAAATATTAAATTAAAACCCTAATATAAAGTGGAGACATGCCTTAATGGCTGCAATTTAAATCCAATCCTATGTTAAGATCGGAGTTATGGAGTTCTATCAAAAGTAAAGTTTGCAGAAGTGGTTTCTCCTACTATTTCATGCCTGATAACGTGATGTTACCTGTTCAAAGAAGTATTTCTAACAAGCAAGAGATTTTAATTGTTTACACTAACAGATTGTTAGCAAATAAACAGATTTGAAGTAACTGCTTGTTTTTATTTTGAAATTTGTCACTGAAATCTCCTATTTCTAGGATTAAAAGAAACCCAACATCTTGAAGAAAAATGGGATTAATAGTTATTTGACTATGGTATCATGGCCCTAAAGGATTTTGACATGTTTCATCCTCTTCTTCAGAAGCTCAATAAATGCAATATGGTGTTCTGGACTGGATCCTGCAATGGAAAATGACACTAGTGGAAAACCGGTGAAACGAGAAATTAAGTCTAGAAGTTAATGATCATATATCAATGTTGTATTAGCCAGAACTCTGGTGATCAAACGTCTACAGGCTCAGCTCAGTGTAGCAGGAAAAACAGCCATTATGAGTTTCTATCAGATCAGATCTGGTATGGTAGAAACTTCAGTCTCCCCAGCAGCCTCTTTCTTCCTGTCTCTCCTCTGCATACAAGTATGGGTTTCTAATTTTCACACCCTAAAACAAAATTCTATGTATTTCACTAAGATTATCATTGTCAGCCTCACATCAATACTTACCTACTTAGCCTTCCAAGGCACGAAAAACATCTCTCTCCTCCAGTATCTATGTATGAAATGTGCTCAAGTACCAAAATCTATTTTGATTGTTTACGCATTCTTGAAGTGATTACAAAAACTGTTCATTTCGGCCAAACTCCAGTGATCAAACCAGGATCAAGTTTACTATAGGAAACTAAATTTCCTTGTTTTGGAAAAACTACATCAACCAAGTCACTGATACTTATGAACTCAAGAAGAAAAGGCTTTCTTTGCTCCATGATCCCACACCATCCTATATATTCAAATTATTTTAAGTCATTACACCTCTATGTTCCTCATAAGATCACTAGTGACTTGAGTTTCAAAATATTGCCTGTTCATCTATCTCCGTGTTTATGTGATATTAGTAAATAGAACATTTCACCGAGACACAAGAGAAAATTAATCACAATACAAAAAGGAAATTTGTATGTAATATATTAATGCTCATTTTTTCAGCACTTAAGGAAAATTAGTATTTAATGTAGGTATTAGATTTTAGTCCATGTCTTTAGCCCATAACTTATTTACTTGAGGTATTACTGATATGCAACGTTAGTTTCAGGTGTATAACATAATGATCCGACATTTGCATTTATCGCAAAATGATCACCACAATAAGTCATTAATATCCACCACCACACAGTTACACCTTTTTTTTTTTTTTTTTTTTTTTTTTGGTCATGAGAGCTTTTGAGATCTCGGTCTTAGCAATTTGCAAATATACAACACAGTATTAAGTATTGTTATCATGCTATACATCACACCCATGGCTTAGTTATTAGAAAGACAGACATTTTTAAATTAGCCCCTAGATACCAGTTTTTCCTTCTTTTCAAAAACGATTTCACAAACACCAAAACAAATATAAGACTAAACCAATTGAGAGGCGCCTGGGTAGCTCAGTCAGTTAAGCTTCTGAATCTTGATTTTGGCACAAGTCACGCCCTCATGGTTCATGAATTCCAGGACAGAGCCTGCTTGGGATATTCTTTCTTTCACTGCCCCTCCCTGGCTCACCCAAGTGTGGGCACGCACTTACTCTCCCTCAAAAATAAATAAATAACATTAAAAATATAAGACTAAAGCAATTCAGTTCTTTGGTAGTTTCTTAAGGGTAATACCAGAAAGAAACTATTTATCCTTTTCTGTCTCCTTTAAATACACAGGTTAGAAGGCCAAGGAGGCTCAGTAAAGTATCCTCCAGACTGAGAAGTCACTTTGACACTGAGAAATGATACAAACCACTTCACACCATTTATACAGGGTTTTACTCAGGATAACTTACCTACCAGGAATTCAGGCAGTCTGATGAGACAGGCAGCCCGCAGTTATTCTCTGCCCCCATTTTCTGACAAAACCAGAGCTTAAGTCCCCAGCTTTTACAGAATAAGAAGCATGGCGAGGAGGTCACGGGGTGGTTATAAAGTGGCACCATCTGTGAGCCACAGGATCTCTACTAGTTATTTAAAGTGGGGCCATATGTGTGCTGACCATCTCTACTGGTTAGCTAAATGGGCCCCTCTCTGCACCAGCCTTTTCACTAATTAGCTAAAGTGGGAACTTCTGTGTACCAATCAGCTCTACTAGGTACCTAAAGTGGAAACTTCTGTGCACCACTTTAGGGAAGATCAAAACAAGCCTTCCCACATTCCAGTCAGAGCACAATTAACCTCCACGGGACCTGAAATATATAGCGCTGAGGGAGGTCATTGCACAGGCATGAACAAGATGGAGAGCTAAAGACGGAGTCAGTGTTGTTAGCACTCCTGCAACACACATACATAAAAACACAAACACACAGAGTCTTTGTCTCTCACACAAATGTTTTTCTTGGGACTGATCTGGTCCCAGGACAGCCATTGATTGATGGATTGACTCGACTATTTAAATAAAGGCCAGCTGGGTCTGTACTCCAGTCCTATCTATTATGTTGTTTGGTTTTGTTTTTAGAGAGTAACTATCCTTTATCTTTGTTACCATTTCCTCCTCCTAACCATTAATTTTCTCCATGGTTCCCTTTTCAGAGCACATCAAGGCTCTGCCCTATGGTTCTTTCTTCTTAACACAGATTTCTTTAAGTTGGGCTTGACAAAAAAAAAAAAAAAATACTAGGGGAAGACTGTGTAACTTCTTGTTACAACAATCAGTGTGTTGAAAATCAGCTATGGTTGTATTTGTCACAAACAGGTTCGATGACTTCATTGTAGAGGTATTTGTGAAGGTCTAATCTCTGACTCCATCTCCTAAGAGAAATGATCAGGCAATATCTTGTGTGTTAGACACAGTGTTTTTTGGCCATGTGGCTCTACCATCATGTATTTGCTTCAGTGGGCCATGCTTTGTAATATAAGTAAGGCAGTGATTGATAGCTTGGGCATATAGGTTGATAGCCCATGGGATGACCTGTATACAAAATCTGCCTAATTGGAAAACTTTACATGAATCATGATAAACTTAACAAAAAATATTTTTCCCTGAGCAATTCTGTAGGTTGGACTCACAGAAAAGAAGGAAAATAGAGCAAGAGAAAAGGAGACCAAAAGTACAGAGAAATATATAAATATAAACTGGATGTAATTATCAACTGATTCACAAAAACAGTAATAATAAAAGGTACAATTCATTGAATGCAAATGATATTATATTCAATAAACTTATGATTTTGATTATAACATCTCATTCAAAACTCAGGTTAACCCTATAGAATTATTACGGTCACCATTATATAGTTGAGGAAACTGAGGATCAGAAACATTAAGTAACTTACTTCATTTTATAGATCTAGACAGTTGTAGAAGCTGGATTCAAATCTGTAGAAGCTGGATACGAATCCATATCTTAATGTTGCTGCTGTAGGATCAATATGCATTTGCCCTTCAGGTCTGGAAAGTCTATGGGGTTCTTGGAATAGTAGTACCAAGATTAAAGTCTTAGGTGTCCAGGAATCTACTCTGCTTTCTTCCCCCATTTTCTTTTTTTTTTTATGACTTAGGCTATTGTATGTAACAAAATGCCATAACCTGGGTGGCTTAAACAACAAAAATTTATTTCTCTCAGTTTGGAAGCCTAGAAGACTGAGATCAGGGTGCCAGTTCCTGGACCTCTTCCTGGTTTACAGACAGTTGTCTTTTCACTGGGTCCTCTCATGGCAGAGAGACAGCTCTAGTCTCTTCCTCTGGTAAATACAATAACCCCATCATAGGAGCCATGGATCCAAATACCATCACGTGGAGCGTTAGGATTTCAACATATGAATTTCAGGGGAACATGAACATTCAGTCCATAATACCTTACTTCCACAATAGCCTGACAACCAGGTTGATCATATCTGAGAAAAATCTGTGTTTGAAAGAGCCCAACATAGTGTTAATTTCAATAACATCACTTTTCTTGTAAATTCAGGTTGTCATTTTTGTCAGTGAAATTCTGCAAGGTAGAGATGGGAAGTGTAGGTCGTTATTTTGTTACATTTTGTTTTAAATTCAGGCTTTCTCCCCCCTCTTAGGCAGTTGTGCTATAAACACATTTTATCCTCCAGCCAGTTAGGCCCTGCAAATGGCTGCCTCTGCCTGGAGGACAAAATGAGTGAATGAAAGTAACAATAGCAGGTATGATAATAATTATGACATATGTATGTATTTAGAGGTGCTATTTCATGCTTAGGACATTTACTATACACCAGTGTGCTAATCATGGAATAAATTAATCTATTTTGTCTTAATATCACCATATCCAGAATCCAAAAACAAAACAAGACTCATAGTTAGGAAAAACAAAATAACAGGAGAGAGGAATGACGTTACAGAGCATATACCCATTAATGAGGATGGCCGGTGGGATTTACCTGATGGCTAAAAAGAATGTGCATCAGTTTATTGCATGTTATCTACAAAAAAAATCCATTTCTACCAATTTGAATAACCAAAAGAGGTGAACTTTAAACACCATGTTAATGACTTTGGTGATAGAGTCCACAACAGATCAGCATGCAAAATTCTGAGAATCCAATTGATGCCTGTAATGAGAACTTTTATTGTCATTTGAGTGATCAAAATGTTTCATTTAAACACTTGTGAAAGCTGAAATGTGAAGAGCAAAATATTACTAGTTGTTAGCAGTAATGACTTTTAAATCAGGATCATTAACCAAACTGATTTCTGAAAGAATTGGGGATAAATGCAGTTTCAATCGCACATGTTTGGAATGAAGCGAAAAAAAAAAGACAGAGAGAGAGATATTGACTGACGATTGAAGAATTCAGGCTCAAAAATATTGACTTCAAACTTTTAAGTAGATGCACCATTGACTGGGATCCAGATACTCAGCGCACTCTTCCTCCTGGAGAAGTTGAACTCAACTGAGCTCATATTGAATTCACAAGAGCTTCAAGGGAGTTCAGATTAGCACAACAGGGGGCAAAGCAAGATCAGATTGTGGCCTTTTAATGCTCTCTGTGTTCAGTTCCTCAGAAGTCAGTGGGAAAGCTCAGTGTGAAAAAGCTCAATAGGAGTAATGAATAAGCAGAGTGCATCTGTATCTTTTTTTCTTTTCCCCCTGTGTGGCAGACTGAACTCCCATGTAATGAAGAAGGTAATTTATCATTTGGAGCTCATTATTAGAAAGCATTGTGTAAGCAGATTATTAACAATTTAAAGTGTATAGCTTCTCAGCTCAAAAAAGTGCCCATTTTATCACCTTGTCTAGAAATAGGTAAACCGGGGTATAAAACTACATTCCTCTTTTTCTAGTTTTGAAGCATATGCAACTTACCAGCTCTGACCTCAGTACTCACGTCATCAAATACTTTTGAGAATCAATGTGTTAGCATACTTAGAGGCCCTATCTTTGTTACCAGTGTAAAAATAAAGCTCAGCAAATGCTCTATTCTTTCCTTTTGGATTTAGGTGAACATCTCTAATACGGCAAAACTGAATGTAATGATTTCTTTAAAATCAGAAGGATAAAGTAACTTGAAATGCCATCCATTGGACTGTTTTTCTGATGTGTGAATTTTAAGACAAATAGCCATAATGTGACTGTGTTGTAAAGATTTTCAAAAAACTAAAATGGGGCTGCCTTAGAATGCAGTCAGTTTGATGTCACTGAAATTTGTCAATGAGTCCATGAGACAGTGGATGTTTTAGGAAAGATTCCAAAGACTAAAAAAAGATTGCATTTGGGAGTCTTTTCTCAAAGAGATGTTTGGGAAACATTCAAACTCCTTTTCTGGCCTTGATATTTTGAGAACCTGTAATCTAAAGACTGTCAGTTAAGTCCCATGAAAAAAAATTTGGTCCTTTTGGTTGGTTGAGGGGGCGATGATGCTATCTTAGTGTTGGTCATCTAGAAAGCAAGGCTAGAGAAAATGTAAGTGTCAACACTGGTTTGTAAGGTTAAAAACCGGGACAATAGTGGTGATGAGAAAGGAAATTTAAAGAAACATATGAAGCTTTATAATGTCATGTTTCATATTCTGGCCACTTTCTCACAGACAGATTCTAGGAGACACAGCTGTTCCCTTAGTGGGTGTGTTCATGTGCCTTGACCAAGTTGGGAAGAGCTACAAGAAAAAGTGTCCCTCAAAGGGGTCCATGAAAGAGAGAAAGGAAATGGAATTTACTTGCATGGCCCCATTGTATTCACCACTTGCCATTGGCCAAGGTGGATCCAACAGAGAATGCACGCTACTGTATGATGAATTGTTTCAGGGGCCCTTTGGTGGCCATCATGAAGACCTGTGGATTTATATTTAAGTCTAAAAGTGACAAAGGCAATTCTGCATGGACAGAACTTGGCACATGAGGCCCAGAGTTTAGCACTTATCTATCTCAGGAAACTCAGAAAAAGGCTCATTCACAGGTTGACGCACTTTCTTCAGTTTCAGTACCCTTGTCTTAGAAACCTTTGCATGCTGTCTTTACGCAAAAAAAGAAATATCTAATAATTCATATCATTGCATAGTTAGAACCAAACAGCATAATAAGTATTCTTAAGAACTTTTTAAAAGTGTTTTTTTTAATGTTTTAATTCATTTTTGAGACAGAGACAGAGAGAGCATGAGCAGGGGAGGGGCACAGAGAGAGGGAGACACAGAATCCAAAGCAGGCTCCAGGCTCTAAGCTGTCAGCCAGACGTGGGGCTTGAACTCACAGACTGTGAGATCATGACCTGAGCTGAAGTCGGACGCTTAACCGACTGAGACACCCAGGTGCCCCAAGTATTCTTAAGAACTTAATGGCCATTTTTTTAAATGCATATAAATTGGAAGAAAGTAATTATAATCTAACCCTTGACAAACCACAATTTATTATTAATAGGATGTGTGCTGCACAATTTTGCAATCCTTGTTATTAAACTGTATACCACCATTCTTATTACCTATTCCATGTTGACTTTGGTGGTACTGTTTGCAAAGATACGATGCCATCAAAGGTATATATCCTGTGACCTCTCCTCCACTGGGAAATGTTCCCACCCATTCCTCCAGGACCTATTTTCCTAGCACTCCCCTTAGGGGCTTCCCTAATCCTTCAGGGCAGTACAAATTAAAATAAAAAAAAAAAAAGAATATAAAATAATCTAAATTTTAAATTGTGAGCTACCCCAGATTTACAGTTTAGAGGATATCTAACAAATGCTAAGCACTGCTTAAAAGTGTAAAATGTGGGGCGCCTGGGTGGCGCAGTCGGTTAAGCGTCCGACTTCAGCCAGGTCACGATCTCGTGGTCCGTGAGTTCGAGCCCCGCGTCGGGCTCTGGGCTGATGGCTCAGAGCCTGCAGCCTGTTTCCAATTCTGTGTCTCCCTCTCTCTCTGCCCCTCCCCCGTTCATGCTCTGTCTCTCTCTGTCCCAAAAATAAATAAACGTTGAAAAAAAAAAAGTGTAAAATGTTTTGCAGAACCTCTGTGCAGCTCTGTAGTGTTCCAGGGTACCTTGGCACATGGTTTGGCAACCCTGGGGGCCAGCAAAGGCAAAGAACAAAAGTAGCATGCTATGAATTCAGGGATTGGATGATGAAATGTGAGGCAATTCAAAAAACCTATGTCTGATCAGAATCATGTCTATGTTTTATGATCAAAACCCTCAGAATCAAGTAAACAAATAGCCAACTATAAAGCGTTGTAGAATATAGGCTCCTTCATAGCTCTGGATTCTGACTCTTTGAATAATATCTTGTTTAACTATAGAAAAATGTTTCAAAGCCTGAGTTTGCTCATGTATAAAATAAGATTAGTAGGAGACTCTCCTTCATGAATTTTCCGGGAGTATTAAATGAGCTATTTCTTTAAAGTACTTTGCACAGGACATGTCTCATATTAATTGCCCAGTGACTACTGCATCATTGCTGTTGCTGCTGCTGGTATCCGAAGGATCCAAGAAGCCCATCTCCCTTCCAGCCACTAATATCACCACTTGTTAGACTCTCTCCCTTGAATTTGTGATACCCTCACCTTCACTCTGTTCCTGAGAACAAACACAGAATTATTCCAGATAAGAGGACAAGAAAAAATTCTAGGGGATTTAGAGAGGCTGACCATCACATCTGGAGCAACTTGGCCACAGTGTTGTTGACAACCATTTAGGGATGCTTGGAAACCAATGCTGTTTCAATTATGGTTTGTCAGTTACTCAGAGCAGACAAGGTACAACCCCAAACACACATGGTCCAGTTAACCTCAAAATGCACTTGAAAGCTACAAATAATTCAGCTTCTTCATGATACTTGTCTGTTAGGTTTGTCCCAACTGTTTACCTCATTACTCATACATGTGTTTCACCAACTCGTTGTGTTCTTGATCCCATGTGTTATATTATCACTCGCCTTTGGAGTTTTGTATGTTCTTCATTCTCTTCGTGCATAGGTGTCTTATGTTAGTGTTAGACCTCAGATTACAGATTAGGGCACAATTTTCTTATCTAGTACCT
Organism: Puma concolor; assembly: GCF_028749965.1. Classification (NCBI taxonomy): domain Eukaryota; kingdom Metazoa; phylum Chordata; class Mammalia; order Carnivora; family Felidae; genus Puma; species Puma concolor. The sequence continues at coordinate 23,191,448 of NC_141681.1, read as the reverse complement.
CAATCATAGGTCACCCCTAGTCCCAATCATGACTGTTTATTTGAAGGATATGCCAACATGCCGTGATATCATTAAATGTACAGTGATGGGCCAACGGTGATGGATACTCATATAATCTCATCTGGAAGCAACCATGAGTCAACGGTCCAAAGCTTAATTCACTCAACAAACCCTGCCAAGTGCACCCAGGTATGCCTAGTAAAGGGAAAAGGGAATGGATATTAATCAATTGAAATAAACCCCTTGCACATATTAATTGAAATATGTGGCACTCAGAATATGTTATGTGGAGAAGATACTTTAAAGTCACCAAGAGGTCAATAATTGTCTCATCTCACTCTTCTAAAATAGAGAATGTAGACCTTAAAAAATGATTGGTCTATGTATGTGTGCACACAAGAGAGAAGTAGAGAAAGAAAGAGACAGGGTTAGAAGTGAGGGAGAAACAATCACACATACACGTACATACACGCACACCACACACACAGAAAAGCTAAGAATATCTTTCTTTCTTAGCTCACTGAAAATGTTTACAACTGACTCTTCATAGCAATTCAGAAAGGATCTAACACAAAACCAGAAGCAACCACGTAGAAATTGCTGCTAACGTACTTGATAATACAGATATAGATTTACTTTTCTGGAAATATTAAAATCTCATTCTTCCTTTATTCATGGATTCAAATAAAAATTTCCTGATCCTCTTTTGCCATGAAATTTTACTTCCTCTGGTCCTAATCTGTCCCCAGTGGTCTTATCCCAAAGAGGTCCATCCACAAAAGCCAAATGGATTGTAAGCAGTTTTGCCATATTTATGCACTTGCTTTATTTCTCTAATATATTACCCATTCCATTCTACTTGAATTATGGTGGCTTATATATTTGTCTTTCCCACTAGACTTGTAAGTCTCTTTTGACCAGAAGTCATTAATTTGTCTCCTTCTTGATTTAAGGAGATTATAACCTCAAAAAATAGTATTACATTTGTTTGATGTGTAACAGTTTACAAAGTGCTTACATGTACATTAAGTGGTTGACATTCTCCATTTGATATTACAGTCAATGGAATATGTGCCATTAGTTCCATTTTATTGATGACATAGCTATGGCTTATGCAAAGCTTTCATAAATATAATGGAAGGGCATGGCTCCTACTCGTTTCCAGGACCAAGTTCAGTGCACATTTTATTATACCCTGTTTATCTCAACATGCATTGTTCCATCACCATCACCATCACCATAATATATGTCCGTAAATATATTTCACTGCATTGCTAGAAATTTAAAAGAATCCGTAATTTTCTGAGAAAAAAAGTTAATTCAAAAAAAATTTTAATGTGACACTTTGGAAGGAGAGACGATGGCTTCAGACATGAATCCCCAATAATGACAAAGAAGATACTGGTAGAGTGTGAAACTGCCCTAGGATTTGTAGTGCTCGCTTTTCCTGGGCCTAATTATACATGAAATATGCAAATCACAACTTTCTGAATGTACACAGATTCCACAAACAAACACAAGTGCATTTTCAAGAGCGACTTTAATTTTCCTTCTTTTCATCCTAATTGACAACATTCAGAGAAGGAGCACAGTTTGAGCAGTAAAAAAGTCAGGAAAATTAAATACAGAAACAGTCTGAACTGTATAATATGTCTCCTCTTTCATTAAAAGAATGAAATATTGTCAGTGCCCTTTATAGTTTTAATTAAGTATGTCAGTACAATACTTAATTGAGAGAAATATGCAAATGTTGTTGCTTTATAAGGCCAAAGCTAAATAAACACAGCACTCTGCAAGCACCCATCTCATTACATGTCTATGCACAAGTCTTGTGCAGATTAAGTTATTAAGTTATTATAGGTCACCAATAAGTCAATAAGGTGGTTCTTTTTACTTAAAAAGTGATTCCCGACATTTTCATGCTTAGAGATCTGAATGAGGAATACTAGCTATTCTGCAATTTTTTTTTCAGTATTATCATGCAATTCTCTTCTTGGAGCGAATTAATATGATTCCTGTGGCCAGCATATTCTGACTTTGTGATCTGGCTTCTATGGAAGGTAACTATGAGGAACAGATCAGGCTGCTTTACGATCTCTCCCTTAGCACCAGTCCAAATATGACTGATTTCAGCTTTCAAAAGTGAATGCATCATGTCTTTCTAGACACTAAGAACAAGAAGACACATGAGATACTGAAAGACTGAGGTCAGGAAGAAACATGTTAAACTACTTCTAAGGATTACTGTGTCTAAACCATCACAGTAGGATGCATATTGCAAACTCCAGTGTCTGTCTTCTACTGGTCCCTCTCAAACTCCCTGTAGTTCACTCAGGCCGTGATACTAACTCTTCCTGAATATTTGTATTTCTCTGACTTTCCTCTGTGTGTGCGCAGTAGTCTTGAATTGAGAAATGTTCTGTCCTTTCTTTGCCTCTTGACATTTTACTCATCTTTTCCATATAGTTTGTTTGTTGTTAAAGTTTATTTATTTATTAAAATTTTTAAAAAAATGTTTATTTTTAAGGGAGGGAGGGAGAGAGAGAGAGAGAGAGAGAGAGAGATAGCGAGAGAGATAGCACAAGCAGGGGAGGGGCACAAAGAGAGAGAGAGGGAGAGAGGGAGAGAGGGAGACACAGAATCCGAAGCAGGCTCCAGTCTCTGAGCTGTCAGCACAAAGCGTGATGCGGGGTTCCAACTCACAAACCATGAGATCATGACCTGAGCTGAAATCCAGAGTCAGACATTTAACTTACTGAGTCACCCAGATGCCCCTCCCTCTAGTTTAAATGCTTTGACTTTTACAGTCTTCTCCATTTCCCTCAGAGATAATTTGTGCCTCCTTCTTTATGACTTCTTTAGCCATTCACTTACTGGTGATATAACAATTATTATAATACCTAGCCATTAATTTGCTTTGTAGTGCTATCCTCAACCCCTCCACATCCACTGCAAAACTGATTTCTTTCCCACTCTGAACCTATTGCTATTCATCTTTTTATGGTCTAATCCCCTAGTCCCATGGAAATTTAATAGGCATTTAATAAATGTTGGCAATTTAAAGTTCTTTTGTGTGACACATTTATTGCTAAGTGTCTAAGACATGATATCAACAAAGATTATAATAGCTATTGTTTTGGGGAAATATTCAAATATTCATTGGGCAATATATTCAACAGAATTAAAGTGATTTTCTATGCATGTAAAAGGCCAACGAAATATGTTTTGACCTTGAATTTTTAAAATCATGCATGACAATTTAAAACATTCCCAACCATTCTTTCCATGCTCACCCAACCTTTCCTCATCATAGAAGAACATACTGAAATGAATGCTATGTCCTGTGTGAATCTGACAAGGGTTTTCTATTTACAACCTCACATAAAGATAAACTCCTCTGTTAGTACTTAATTTAAGTCATAATTTTTAAATTATTTCTGCTTTTCCTACTTTTATATAACAGGAATACCTATTCTATTATTTTCAGGCTGATATAGAAATCCTGATTTCTGGAATGGAACCAATTTTCTGAACCCAGAAGGAGCTCCCTCATCTATGTGCCTTGGTATTTGCATTCTCTCAGCCTCATTTGCTTCTCTCCTACTTCCTCACCTGTGTATCTCCATCTTGTCTATGAAGGCATGATAACTACCACTCTTACCACCCTTCTTGGGCTGCCCCAAATATTTTAATAAATGGCTCTAATCTATACCCCAATAACATATCCTCCTCTCCTTGTTTTCATGCATTTACTAATCTTTCCATCCAAGGAACATTTACTGAGAACTGCCTTTATGAGTGGAACTAAGGGTAAAATGATGGGCTATGGCACTCATCATATCTTTCCTGCTGGAGTTGAATCTCCTTTAGGAATTCCTCTCACATAAGACATTTCAGTCAGCATTCATTGTGTTTGTCTCCCCTGTTAGGCCCTGAAATCTACTCTGGAACAGAGGTTTCATCTTTTCTTGAATCCTGAGCACCTAGGGCTTGGCAAAGGGGGCACTCAGTAAATCTTTGACTGAATGGGTACCTAGAGAACTTTGTATTTGTTTAATCTCATTTTCAGTCCATTGATCAGTAAGTATTTAGTAAATGTCTCAATTCTCAGAAGTCCAGATACAGTTAGATATACATTTCAAATCTTTCTGCAATGTAGTGTTCTGCTTAAAACCAGAGCTTACTAAATGTTCTTTATTTAGTTGAAGGCCACTACAAATTTGTCTGCATGCTGCAATACATATGAATGTGACAACAGGTGAGGCTGTTATGTGTCACTGTTTTGAGTTCTGGGTATCTGCCAATATTTAATCACAACTCAGCCCTGATGATGATTCAGCTCCAGGAAGGTAAGGCCTTCTGTTCAATGTCAGGACATGGACATTAAGATGAACAGTATAGATCAGTGAACACGTATGCAAATGCAGCTCCCCTTACCTTGGTTCATGTTAATACATAGTTTCTCTCTAGCTCCAACAACTGATAGTAAGATCAAGAGCCATTCAATCAATATTTGGGACGTACTGAAGATGCCTCCCAATAAGTCCTTAATGGGTAAAGTTGACACTACGCCTGTTTTGGCAGTGAGGGGGATGTCCATTCTAATGGTTAATGAGAAGTCAGCAAGCAAGGGCTTACACTCCTGCTGGCACTTACAGTGAAAGCCTTCTGTAGGTAAAGCAGTTGTTGTGATTCACTAGTGCAGTTACCTGACACCAGAGAGAAGAGGCAATACAGAGAGAAATACAGGACATCCAAAAAGCAATTCTTACTGAACTGAAAACACAAAAGTTGATGCAATTATGAGTACATGTATTTTAATTTACCAACTAATTCAGGAATTATAATCATCTCTTGCTTACCATCTATACTCTATCTTCTTTTCAGAAAAGTACCTTAGAATAATTTATATTTAATATCATGATTAACAGAAAGATTTTGCAGCTCCTAGTTGCCTAAGAGTAATTAATATTGCATGGCCTAAAATAGGTAAAGGATGCATTGGCCACCATTTCATCCATGAAGAAATCTAACCTTAAACAGTCTCCATAGACACATGACTGTGGCAGACAAGGTGATTTGGCAGACCTAACTCCCATTCCCTAATCCTAGTATTCCTTGCCATTTCCAGTTGAAAACCCAGAAAAGCTTAATATACAGGGCCCCACCTCCCTGCAGCCATGGAGTGCGGATATATTTCTCTAGGATTACAATTAACAGTGTGAATTATGAAAGCAAGCTTTTGAGTTTAAGTCCAATGTCCCCCACTCACCAGCTGTACAACTTTGGGCAAGGAATGACCTCGGGTTTTTTTGCTGTTGAGTGGAAGGCCAGAGTTTCTACCACACATGATTACATCAGGATAGATGTTTACATGAATTATTATATAAAGCATGCTTAGAATAGTGCCTAGCAATATTAAATGCTGTGTGTGTGTAAGCTATCATGATTACTTTCATTGTTGTTGTTAATCTTGGCAAAGGAGGTAGATGGCAAAGGAAAGATGCTGTGACATTAAGAAAGCTTTTACTTTCCTAATAAAATCAAAAGTTGTAGCTGGCATTGCACTGCCTCACGTGAATCGAATGCCAGAAGTGAATCTGGAAATTATATCTGCAGATGGAATAGATGAGATGGACATTAAAAAAATGTAAGCCTTTGGGAAAAGTTACAGAGTTTTGGAAAGAAGCCAAATTTGAACCCAAACCAACAACCACCTCCCTTCCACTAGATGTTTAAACCACTGTAATTAGGTTTTACATTAGCTGAAATCTAAAGCATTCTTCGCTGGTATACTAGTAGAATTGTTCTGACAGCTAAGTCCTATTACCTCCAGTATTATGTAAAATGTTCTCTGCTTATCAAAGTGATCAAAGAGAGGGACCAAATTTTATGAAGTGTTTCAAACATAGCCTCTGGAAAACTTAGATCTTTCTGGGTCAAAAGATTCTGTCCTGTAGTTAACATTATGTATTACTGCACATTTTGCTTATGACATTATGTTAATCGTCGAGATGTAGCATGATGAGAGAGCAACTTTCTTTCTAAACCACTGAAGACCTTGGCAGCATTAGAGACAGACTTTCTTCATGTGGACTATTTTATGTTAGCTACAACATTTTAATTTTGCTGTGGATATCTTTACGCTTGGTCCTCGTGGTATCCAGCCTTCAAGATGGTCCCACTCATGTCTGCCTCCCAGAGTTCACACCTCTGCATAGTTTCCTCCCACACGGTACCAGACCTGGACTGTGTGACCAATAGCTTGTGTATATCATGTGTGAGATCAGATTGTATATGATTGCCATTCCTGTCTTGGACTCTCTCTGGTCCACCAGCTCTCTTAAATCCCTCACTCTGGGCAAAGCAAGTTGCCATGTCATGAGGACACATAGGCTTTCTAGGAAGAGGCCCACATGGCAAGGAACAGAGATCTGTGGCCAAAAGCCAGTGAGGAACTTAGACTTGACAGTGTGACATGAAGGAGCTTAGTGGTTAATTCTTCAGCCTCAGTTAAGCCCTGAGATGACGGCCTTCAAGCCAACAGCTTAACTACAACCTCCTGAGAGACTCTAGACCCAAACCACTCAGCTAAACCACTCCTACATCCTGACCCTCATAAACCCCCCATGTGACATAATAAATGATGGTTGTTTTAAGCTACCTCTTAGGGTTTTGTTTTGCTTTTAGTTTGTTTGTTTTAGCAATAAATGGCTAGTGTTTGCTAGAAAAAAATTTCAAGGTATTAGTCTTAAATATGTCACAAGAATTGTTCAAGGTCTGTAATATGCCAGGTGTGTTCTGTGAAATCTAAGCAAAAATTTGCTCTGAAAAAGAGGTATGGATGTGTGTATAAATACACACATACATCCACATAAGTGTGTGTATTCATAAATAGGCATGTATACGCATAATGGTAGGCCAGGGCACTTAAGTGACAAATATACTTCAACATATTATATGAGAGAAGAGAGGCCATGTAACTGGAAACAGATAGATGGCATCACTCAGTGAGGCTCCAACTACCTCTTAACAAAGAGATGTTAAGAATTTTTCTTTTTCTAGCTTTAATTCCAGAAGGGACCAATAAACTGTACATCATAGAGAAGTTAGAAAAGAAAATAACACGACAAATATAAAACACCTAGCACATAAGTTGGTGCATTTTCAGCACCCTATAAATGTGTGTCATATTCTTTAAAATAAAAACAAAACCCAACAAATTTGAATTACAATTTAATAAGTAAAAAAAAAAAAACTACTCTGTTCATATTTTAAAATTATGCATGTCATTGTTTAACCTTTGAAAGAAGTATTTATTCTATTAAAAAGATACTTTAACAATCATATAATATATATACGATATAGCCGTATGATAAAGGCAATTTACTTTCATTCATATATATTGAATGTTAGGGACTTACTCAAGTATAACATAGTTGTAGTTTAATCTAACAGTGATGAATTACTGGAGTGAATTCATGCAAACAGGGAAATTGAAATTAAATTCATCACACCAAGGAAAACACTTCCTACCCATGTAAATTAGCAGCTTTTCCACTAAAATCAATTTGTTTTGGTAAATTATGCAAAAATCCTCAAAGGGCTTAGGTAAGTAATTTATTATACTCTTGGCTGTTTCATAATGTTAGGAAATAAAATGTATTCACACAATATTAGATGGCATAAGCTGAGAGCTTTAGTGACAATTTTTGTTTATTACAATTAATCTAACTTGACTGCACTGTCAGAACACCCACATTAAATGGGACATAGAATTTTTGTGCTGGTGCATTAAAAAAAATACTCTTTCTTTTTAGAGTACTGATTATTTCCTGAAACATTTCATGGCAAAGGTCAGCAACTTCAATGAAAAATGCCTTGAATTCTATAGATTCAGTAGTTCTGAGAGAGAAAACCACCTTCCTAATCCGGCACAGGAATATAGTTTTGTACAATTCTGTTGTGGAATTTTAGGTGTAACTTAAAGAGAATGTGGTTGTTTAGCAAACCATTTTATGTTGGAGTATCACCAAATGTAATGTGCACCTGTAATCACACGGAATATCCAAGAGATCTCTTTTAGCAGACAGGTAGATATATTTGTTATCTTTCATAATCTTTCACAGCATATCCAATTGTTTAGGTTATCTGAATCATTCTAATTCACGTGTTTGCTACCTTCTATCCTACTCTATGAGATCAATATTAGAAACATAATTCTTATTTTTAAAGTTTATTTATTTATTTTGAGAGAGACACAGAGAGTGTGAGTGGGAGAGGGGCAGAGACAGAGGGAGAGAGGGAGAATCCTAAGAAGGCTCTGCGTTTAGCACAGTAATTGCACAGAGCCCAATGCAGGGCTAGAACCATGAGATCATGACCTGAGCCTAAATCAAGAGTCAGGTACTTAACTGACAGAAGCACCCAGGCGCCCCTGGAAACATAATTTCTTACCCAAACTACTGAAATAGCCGTCTATTTGGTCTCGTTATCTCTCATCTTATACCCCAAATCCCTTTCCCCCAGGGTATGCTAAGGGAAATAAGTCAAAGAAAGGCAAATACTACATGATTTAACTTGTATATGGAATCTAAAAAACAAAAGAAATAGACAAAACAGAAACAGGCTCATATAAAAATGGAGAGCAAACTGGTAGTTGCCAGAAGGGAGGTGGATGGGAGGATAGGCAAAGTGGGTGAAGGGTACTAAGAGATACCAATTTCTAGTTATGAAATTGATAAATTATGAGGATGAAAAGTACAGTATAGGGAATATAGTCAATAATATTGTAATAATTTTGTGTGGTGACAGACAGCAACTATGTTTATCCTGATGAACATTTCATAATGTATGTAATAGTCAAATTACTATGTTGTACACCTCGAAGTAATATAACACTGTATGACATTATACTTCAACTATTTTTTTTAAATGAGAAGACAATTAAAAATAATGGCATGAAGTGGTATTGCACTCCATTGCATGAGGTGATTTAGTGGTTTATTCTGACCACAGTATGAAGACTCACCTTGTAGAATATCCCATAAAACCTATTATTTGGTTACAGTAAGATACACGCCATGTCTGAATCCCTCCTCTAGACTCCTGTCTCATCAAATTCCTTGACTATTATAAAATTTATCATTATTATTTTTTCAAAATGCATCAGTAGTACAACCCCACACATTAAAATATGCTTCTCTGTTTACATGGTGTGTCTCATTTCTAGATCAATAAAATTTAGAAAATTGTGCCCTTTTTGTCTTAATATTGTTATTGCACCTAAAATTATAATAATTTGTTTGTTTTTTCTTTTCTCTCCCCCTAGTATACAACTTCCATGAAGCCTAGCATCATATACATTTAGTTCACCAGTAATTCTCTGTGTGTGTTTACATGTGTATGCACACATGTACATTTCAAATAGTATAAACTCTTTTTATACTAGCTGGTTATTTCTTCAGATGGGCTTCTAATGTGCTATGGTTTTCTTCCACAAACCTCAGAACCTCTACAAATCTTGTGGAAACTTTTGATTATTTTCTGTCTTGCTCACATAATTTAAGAACTGAAAATCTACAGTATTAGTTTATTTATCTCTCAGAGACATAATACGTCATATAATCATGGATCTATAAAAAGAATGTGAAGAGCATCTTGAAAGTTACTGCTGGAACCATGTTAGCTTATATAAGGATTGGAATTATTTGACCCATGTTGTCTTGTGGGTTTTTTTTTTTTTATAATAAATGAGGTGTAATCTATTTCTGTGTACATATGAGAAAAGGGGGTTTAACAACAAAAGGCTACTTTGAATGACCTAGTGGATTCAAATTATCTTGGCATCCATTTTCCATATGATCCTTATACAGTTAGAGGGATTGAGTTACGCCAAGAGTTCCTTATCTCTACCATACTCAACATCAGGGATATGAGCTTACGTTAAAAGTACAAAGCATGCCTCCAAATCAGCAGATCTGTGTTCTTCAAAGTGCTGGAGGAAACCACAATCTACGTGTGAATTTGACTTTATTCCATATATATGCTATTTTAAAAGTGAAGGAAATTTTCACAAGTAAAACTGAATCATGCTACAATAAGGGGTTGTTTTATTTCAAGAAATGGGTTTGGCACATTGTCATGTAGAACAAATATTTGTTTTTTGATAATTGGAGTAATTGAAACATATATCAATATTGTTTTTATATACTATATGATATGACATGTAACATACATAGTATTATATATATATATATATATACATATATATATATATGCCATTCTTATTATATATAAGTAAGTTGTATAGTTAACAACACTGAAATGTTGATATGACAATGCTTCACATCCAAGGAATTTGGATTCAAAGTCAAGCACACAAGGAGTTTATTGTTGATTTTTGTGGGGGGGGGGTTGTTGTTATTATTCATTTGTTTGTAGGGGTTTACAGATTGAATTTACTAGCTAGTTAATAATTTTTTTTTGCCATGTAATTTTTTACTATGGTTATTTTACGAAAAGGTTAGGATCTAAACATTCGTTCTTTCAGAATCAGTATGTCAGACATGTTAAACTTAATAACTTACATCTTCAGCAAAGGAATGTATTTCCAAAAAATTTTTGAAATTGAATATTCCATATAAAATTGCATTTTAAACATTTAAAGAAACATTAGTTTCAATTTTGAAATGATATCATTTTCAAGTTTTGCACTTTATAAAGTTTATTGAGAATAAGTAATGTGTCTAAAGTGTGTATGAAAAAATAAAAGCCCTGATATTATCCAAAAGACTATGATATTAAGAGTTAAGTAGTTGTTCTATTTAAGTGGAATGGGAAGTTTTCTAAGATACAAACCTATGGTTTTATTCCACACTTCTGGCTTTCTCAGCTTCTCTCATTAATCTTTCAGTAAATGATGCTAATATAGGAGTTGCAGGGTGCATCAGAGTCTGCTTATTCTCTGTTTGTGGTCCCCAGTGTGTGTGAGGTTGTAGCAATTAAGGCGGTGTGTATGCTGTTTTGAGGCACCACAAAGATAGATTAATTAGGTTGCAAATGGTCCCAATGACATTGCCAACAGAGCCTTTGATGGGCTTGGTCCAAGGTGATTGAGTCTGAGGATACTGATGGATAGCCTATCTCAAAAGAAGGGAATTGGCTATGGGAAGTAAATGGGAAGCATCTGGCACCTGTTACAATGAACAAGCCATGGCCACCATTGCCAGAGCCTAAAAATGAACACATTCTTTGAAAACACTATTTCACAAAACTAATATAAGATGAATGGGATAATATTAGTCTTAAAGAACTTGAATTTATAATTACAATCTTTACAAAGAAAACTCCAATCCCAGATTAGATTTATAGGCTATCTTTGTCAAATATTTATGGAACCATTAGTACTAATATTAGCCAAGCATTTCCCTAATGTAGAGAAAGAGGGTAGGGGTGCTTGGGTGGCTCAGTCAGTTAAGCCTTGGACTTCAGCTCAGGTCATGTGAGTTCAAGCCCGGCATCAGGCTCTGTGCTGACAGCTCAGAACCTGGAGTCTGTTTCAGATTCTGTGTCTCCCTGTCTCTCTACCCCTCCACTACTCACGCTCTCTGTCTCTTTCTGAAAACAAATAATAAAAAAATAATAAAAATTTAGAGAAAGAGGGTAAAATCTATTACCCATATTTTAATAAGTCACTGCTGAATTTTATCAAATAGTTAAGGGAGAAAAAGAATGAAGGGCTTCCCAGTAAACAGGTGTAGAAAAAGCAATTTGAAAAAATTCAACAATCATGGCAAAACTTTCAGTACTTGGAATAGAAGGGAATGGACTAGGGGCCCCTGGGGGGGCTCAGGTACTTAACCGTATCTGACTATTGATTTTGGCTCAAGTCATGGTCTCACCGTTTGTGAGTTCAAGCCCCACATCAGCGTCTGCACTGACAGCTCAGAGCCTGCTTGGGATTTTCTCTTTCCCTCTCTCTTTGCCCCTTCCCCCTCCCCTATTCCTTCCCACTCCCTCTCAAAATAAATAAATAAAGTTAAAAAAAAGAGGGGAATGGATTAGAATAGAAATAAACTTCATTTAAATGTAAAGGGAAACTATGAGTGTAACCAACATCATAGTTAATAGTGCCTTTGATGACTTTTCTACTACTAGCGGGAGAAAGTGCCATCCCATAGGGCAATCAATAGCCACATATTGCTATTGAGTGTTTAAACTGTGGCCAACTCAAACCAAAATGTGCTATTAATGTAAAATATAGAGTGGATCTCAGTAACTTAGTTTGAAAAAAGAATCGAAAATATTTCATTAATGACTTTATTTAATGTAGAAAAATCATATTTCGATATACTTTATTGATCAAATTCACTGTTAAATTTTATCTTTTTTTACTTGTTTAGTGTGGCTACTATAAAAATTAAAATTAACATATATGATCCACATTATTATCTCCCATATTTCTATTGGGCTTTGCTGTTCTAAAGTTGTTCTTGTCCGTCTAATTTGATGCAGCTCTGAAATGAGATGTGAACCAAAGGGCTTCTCAACATTGCAACTTTAACATGTAATCTCGTGTGATTTCCCCTTTTTTCTTATATTGTAACTGGCTCAGTTTGGAACCTCCGTTTACAATCAGTTACAAAAGCCTATGGACCACCCTTTAACTAAAGTGTAAAATTTTCTTTAAAATTATTTTAAGGCTAAAACTTTCTCGCTAGCACTACCTTTTATGTAATAACCTCTAGCATTCTGTGGCCTCACAGAGGGGTTCTCTTTCTCCTCAAACTTCTTTTCTACCTGCCTGCTTTTATTCCAACTCTTTCGTTTATCTGAAATACCTCTTCCTTTTTTATTTATTTATTTTTGGTACTACATCAAATACCAGCTTGACCCATCTATGAGAACTGAGCACTCACACTTCTGATCCTACCTGTCCTATCTCCAGCTTTGAGCCTGTCTTTCTAAAACAGGGTTCGTTTTCTCTTTATTTCAATATTGCAGTGGGGTGTCCTGTCTCTGATCCCCTGCTAATGAAGTCTGTGATAACTAGGACCATGAGACTTCCCGCTTGCCTCATCCTTAGCACCTAATCTGGTTTGCACATGGTTAGCCGTTCAGGGCTTGTTTGCAAAATTCATATTCATTTTTGTGTGCATGTGTACGTATTTATTAATTTATAAGAGCAATTTGTGGAGATGTGATGTATTCTTGGGTTTATTTAGAATGCCTCTTTGGAGCTGGAGTTGCCTCATTAGCAATTCACCAGGGTACTAATTGCATGTGACACCATAGATGTATTGTGTCCTATTTTCTAAATCCCTGGACGGAAATAGAGACAAGGGTTGCATCTAAAACAAACACAGCATATATAGACATTTCCTTCCTGTGTCTGGGCGGGTGGAGAATTTTCTTACCTCAAAAAGTATTTTTTCCATTTCCTTTGAGAATCCACCAGACGCGATCTGTTTCCTTAGTAGTTTAAAACTTGTAGTCTTAATCTGACTTAAGTAGTGTCACTTTAAGCTAGTTTTAGTGACTTCTACTTAAGCTAGTTTTAGTGACTTCTACTTAAGCTAGTTTTAGTGACTTCTACTTTAATGTTATTAGTTAAGCACACCATTTGCAGAACAAATTTTGATAAAAATAAATTAATTAATTAAAGTCGCACATCTGAACAGAGAGATGGAATCACAAGACAAAAGTAGCTGCTTTCCAACTTTGCCTGCTATCCTCTCTCTGGTTCTTAATTACCCAGCACCTGCAAATACCCCATCCTTTATGACTCCCTCCAGCCACAGCCCCTTTCTCAAATGTCTTCCCACAATACACTTTTATTTAATGTAAGTAGTTATTTTCTGCCAGGGCAAAATACACTCATGTGGTGTTTCACAAAGACTGAAAACACAATAAAAATAAAGTACAGAATCACTTGGGCAAACTATACTCCCATCTCAACCATCCCCATGTCAACTTAACTGTCAAACAACTTAAATACCAATTTAAGAGTTAACCACTCCAGTCTCTTCACATCAGAAATGATGTAACTCTCCTAGAAAATAGTGGTTTTGCAATGTTAACCCTTACTTAGCCAGAGTGCTAATTAGAAACACGTTATCTGGACACCCATCCCAGTGTTTTTTTCTACCACACTAGGCCATGGAAGTTTCTTCTTTTTCACATTGTGAGCAAAGTCCTTCAATCATTTCATATGCTAGCTCTTCTCTTTCCTACTCCATCTCTGACTCTTTAATCCCCTCTGCTCCCTGCAATCACAGCTCAAAACTAGTCTTGCACTATAAGTGACGAGTATCAGCGGAACAGTCTCTTCAGTGACACATTTATCTCTTACCCAAGATAAATTAACATGAGCCTAAATGAAAGGTAGCTGATGATCTTTCAGAGGAAAAGAGGAAAGAGATTAAAATGCTCTTTGATTAGACAAAGCTCTCTAACCAATTTATTTTTTCATGGACATAATCAAATATATTTGAAGGAGAAAAACACTGTGTTAAACAGTTAGAGTAATTAAAAGGTTTCTATAGCCCTTGGTATGCTAATGCAAATTGTGGAAGGATCTTTGACTATAAAAACTTTTTTTTTCCATCTTTTCCATCTTTGACTATAAAGACTTTATGCACACATGAGTGCAAGCATGCAACACACACATGCAACGAATTTAGAAATGACTGATGGCTACTGCCAGTGCTCCACAGGACACAGTTTGGTGCATGCTAAGTCAGAGGAAAGAAAGAGGGAGAAAGTCCATTTTCAGCTCATAAGAGAGCTATTTTTTCATGAGAGATGAAAAATATTCCAAGAATATATCATCAAAGATTAAGTGTTCTAAAAAGAACTATGGGCATTTATGGATCTTCAAGAATTTGATGTGTTTCTACACTGAAGGTGAGAGAAACGATGGGAGCTAAAAGGCAAGGAGAGGTTGGAAAGATAAAGGGAGATTACGGGATATGTTAGGAAAATAGCCAGAAGTTTAGTTCTCAAAAGGAGTTCCCATTTATGGATGGCTCAGGTCTCCTCTTCCCCAAGGCATATGGCAGAACCTAGTGGCATTTTTGGTTGTCATGCTGGAGATAAGGATGGCCATGTTTTTGGCTTCCAGTGGGAAAAGCACTGGGAAGCTGCCACACATCCTATAGTACACAGAACTGCTGCTATTACTTGCCATCACCACAAAAACTTACCTCACCCAGAATGTCACCAATGCCACCATTAAGACATCTTGTTCTAGAGCACAATGTGTTTGGTGTGTATGCTAGCCTCACGAGTACAGGTAAGGTTATATGAAATGTTTATTTATTTATTTTTAAATGTTTATTCATTTATTTTGAAAGAGAGAGAGTGTGTGTGGGGGGGGGAGGGACAGAGACAGAAGGAGAGAGAGAATCTCAAGCAAGCTCCATGCTCAGTGTGGATCCCAAAACGGGGTTTCCATCCCACAACCATGAGATCATGACCTGAGCTGAAGTCAAGAGTCCGATGCTCAACAGATTGAACCACCCAGGCGCCCCAAGGTTACATGAAATACTTAGAATTCCAAAATAAAACATGTCTTTCAGTTGGCAAAGGGAACCAGGAAATTTTTCCTGTAGGCAAGATATTGATAGTTAAGTCTACCTAAGTTACACATGGGTTGAAACAGGGGTAGAAGGAAAAGAGAAAATAACATAGTGGGGATACTGTTAAGGTGAGAGATGGTGAGGCAGTTGTAAGTATGAAAAATAACAGTTCATCAACAATCATATTATCCTTATCAAACCGTAAGCAATATTTGGGTATATAGCTTCCCAGAATTGTAAAAATAACATATGATAATATGTCACTTCATAGTATCATATTATAGTGTTTATGATGAATTTAATATGCAAGGAATTTGCTACTTGTACTTATTTCTAAATATACAACAAATACTTGTATAGTTAACTAAAAATTAATATATATGTAAGAGCTTATATATATGAGGATATATATATATACACACATATATATACATATATATGTATACTCATGCACATATATGTACACTCAAGATACTCACTCTACAAGAATATTATATGCTTAAGCAGTTGATTTCACTCAGTAGATCAGCATAAGAGGTTCCCATAGTTCAGAAGGGGCCTTCATAAATCTTTTTGACTGTCAATTGGCTTGCAGTTTCTCCACTCTTGGGAGTATAACTAACTGTGTCCTTGATTTGGCCAGAAAAAGAACTGCATGATAGCATCCTGCCCACAAGATGGCAGTGGCCAGACAGTGTTTTGATGATAGAGGTTCTTGGGCTTAGGTTTAAAAAAAAAAACAAAACTTGTTTGGTAATTCAATTTGTGTCTGTCTATCAGAAGAGGATAAGGGGATTTCAGAGGCAGACAGCAAGGGGAAAGAGCATTAGTGGAACAATTTCTTTATAAGAAACTAAAACAGAGCTGTTTCTCTGCATGCCACAAACCTGCCCCTCTTTTTCTCAAAGTGAAAATATTTTCACAGAATTGCCACAGTACATTTAATCGCTGTATGTCCCTTAGCAAAGCCTTGTCCTTACAGGGCAATCCCCATTGCTCTCTATTCTCATGTGTAACTATTTGAAAGTGGTATTTTTATTTTGTGTTTTGTTTTCTACTTTGCTGGAAAGAATGTTCCAATTTTTTTTTTTTTAATTACATACACTGTATGCATTGCTTTGCTCCAAACCTATCAATAATTGTATTCTCTATGATAGCAAGTCAGTGGTGATGACTATTTGATTTGGCCAACATGTGGATAAGTGTTGACATCAAAATTCTCTTCTTTTATTTGAACCATATGACATATCACATCTTCAGTAATTTTCATGCCTTTGCCTGTGTGTTGGCCATCCATACTACCATCCTCATTTAGCCTGAAAGGAATCCAAAACTGCTTCCTGTCCTTATTCTCCTCAAATGTGTTAACAGATTGTTTTGCTATTAGCTAAAGTTATCAAAATAGCTGTTAAACATGAGTAGCACGTGATAAAATATAAAATGTTTTTATAGAATAGAAAAATACATGAAAAGAGAAGACAATCATTCTGGTAGAGTGGTCACCATAAATAAAGGAACAAATCAATGTTAAAAAATTCAGAACTATTTAAAGTTCATAACGGATATAAATAAAACTCTATGTGGGCATTACTGAATGTCTGCAAGCGTGGAATTTTATATAGAAACTCTATTGCCTTCCCAAAACCTTTCTCAGGACAAATTACTTTGTGGGAAATAAAGTATTATTTTGTTTGCTCTTGTGTTTTATAAAGACATTTTGGATTTCCTGTTTTGAGTTAGGGTGTTTTTATTCCATTAGTAAGCCTTTTCTTTCTTCTTTCTTTCTTTCTTTCTTTCTTTCTTTCTTTCTTTTCTTTCTTTCTTTCTTTCTTTCTTTCTTTCCTTTATTCCTTCCTCTCTTTCTCTTTCTCTTTCTCTTTCTCTTTCTCTTTCTCTTTCTCTGTCTGCCCCCTGCCTTCTCTATGTATGTATTTAAACAAGATAGGACAGTGGAGCAGCTCAAGCCTCTGGGACAGCATGAACAAAGTCTTTAAAACTGTGTGTAGCTTTGCTTTGTTTTCCCACAAAATGAAATAATAGTAAGTGTTTGGAGCTACGAAGGAAGAAAGAATATAAATTGAGATTGGAGGAACAGAATAAAAAGATCATTAGCTTTTGAAAATAACAGAGGACATTGTTGTATCTTAATATATAATATATATATTATACACATTGTATATATGTATATTACATAAAGTCTGGAGCCCTTTCTTGGGAATCTAGAAGAAGACTAAAGTATAGCTTCATACATTGTCCTCAAGTACCAACATGGAATAGCTAAGCAAATAAATAAATATGTACATACATACATACATCTTTAATAAATAATAATAGAGACACACTAATTTCAAAGCACAGTGGTATAAAACCTGTTGTTATGCATTTAAGTGCATACCAAAATGCAGGTAAGTTCAAGAATCTCTGCTCCAAACGAGAGGCCAGTACCTTGCTAAATGTGAGATTACCCCTTCCTCAAAATGAGCTCAGGTTGTATGTGCCTCAGAGGAATGTTTATTTGAGTAAGCTTAATAATTAGAGAAACTGGCAAGCATACAGTTCAATGTGGTGGGAAGTTTGAAAGAAAACAGATATGAGGTGACACATCTACCACTGTAAGTGGGATCAGGCCCCCACTGCCCTTGTCCACCTTGCTCCCTGAATTCTGAGACAACGTCAGTCCTGTACATCCAGCCAAAGCCTGCAAACTATCTGAGCACTGTCCACAGGGCAGACTGGCTTCCAGGGAAGTAAGGGGAGCAGAGGGCTGAGGGGAGGATTTAGGGAGTCTGATGTTTTCTTGGAGAGTAGTTGGGGGAGAGTGGAGACTTTCAGGGGGAAGATGTACATATATCTTCTGGAGATTAACAAGAAATATTTCAATAATTTATTTGTGTATGAGGGAGATAGCCTTGGAGTCTGGACAACTAGAAAAAACAAAAAACAGAGAAGAGAAAGGGGACAGAGAGGGGGGAAAGACAAAACCGGCACAAAGAAAAGTAAAGAGAACCCACGGATAGTTAGAAATGGTCAATGTTGTAAACTGATTGGCTGTAGCCACGAGCAGGGAAGTCTGGCCATGTGCCTTGAAAAGGCTGGCTAGCGCTCTCCAAGTGGATAAATTTCATTATTTATGCATTCTCCAAAAAGCTTCGAGAGCATAACTGTGGTATGTATTTATGTAATACATGCCTCCCAGTGGCTGACACTGCCTTCCCTTAATACCTTCATGTTATTTAAGCCACCATGTTCTTTCAAGATTTGGTGACCAATTTACTAGAGTCCCTGTTCTCATAAGGACATCTGCGATGGACACTCCTTCTCATGGGGACCTATTTCATTAAATGTCTTCAGCTGAGCCTGCAGAAAATAACCAACCTAACTAGAAATGTGACTTTTCACTTCCTGTGTTTGAATATTCCCTGGTCTTTTTCAAACTCAACTGTAAAGCAATTTTCATATACCCAAATATACCCACCTAGTGGGCTACTTGTGGGAACTCTGAAAGCATAAGGAAATCAGTGGAGTAGACATTCCATACCTCATTTCGTTACAGGTTTCTCAAGATAGAGGCATCCACTTACCCAGGGAATCAAATATAAAGTAGAAGTCACCAACCTTAGTGTAGTGTGGTTCATAGCCCAACTGAGAGCAACAGAAAAGACCAAGGCACAAGTTGAGGCCCTGGTGTGCCAGCAGATACAAGAAATAAAGACCAAATCCCATGCTTTTTCCTATATGTTAAATCACATATTCTCAAAGTATGGAACATTTACCATTGGCATTAAATAAGATGATTTTACGTTGTAAGAGGCCAGGGATTTTTTTTTTTTTTTTAAATGTGCCCTTTATACCTCTCTGAGTCCATCCACTTACATCAGAAAGGAGGTCTTGGTATCACATGACAGTCTTAAACATTTCCCTGATATATGCTATCTGTTAAGTTTGGTAAAGAAATAACAAGCTTTAGACTCAAAATCTCAGACAAGCAATGGTATCTACCCAAAATTAGATAACCAAATAATATTATCTTGGTTACATCATGTTATTTCATTTTTGAATAGGGGCTCAATGTTTATCATTTGTCATAGCAGCATAATTTTTTTTTTTAAATTGACTCAAGTTAAATACCAGTCAATGTGAGTGAAATATTAAATAATTAACAGTACAGAGCACATGAATCTGGGAAGGTTTCTGAACAACTGAATATTGATTGTAATGCTGGGTCAGTGCAGCTGTTCTCTATCCTGACTTTGTACTAGAATCCCAAAGGGAACTTAAAATATACTGTTGTTAGGATACCATCCCAGGTCATTTAAATTAGAATCTCCAGGAAGTGGAGCCTGGCCATTGATTTTTCTTTTTAAAGCCCTTCAAGTTTGTTTTGTTGTTGTTGTTTGTTTGTTTTGTTTGTTTGTTTGTTTTTAATGTGCAGTTTAAGAAGCACTGGGTTGAAGATGCTAATTCTAAGGAATCAGGAGTATACACTCCCCACCCTAGCACAGACACACAGAGAGCCATAAACAAAGAGATGCCATGGAATAGTCACATAAATGCTTTCACTTAAATAAAAAGCTTTCTTTTTAAAGGAATAACAAAATGTAATTTGAAATAAACTATTCTCCCTCACACTGCAGTTTCAAATGCCTGGGCTTCTGAACACATTCTACTGGGACCAAACTAAATTCAGCCATTAGCTCAATTCGTCACCTTGGGCAAGCCACTTGATTTCTCTGTGCACCAATTTCCATTTTTATAAAATAAAGAGAAAAATGGTGTTTGACATGGATGATCCCTAAAGACGCTTCCAGCTTCAAATCTTTATGGTTCTTTACTTTAAATGGAAATGACCAGACAATTAGTGTTCCCTCCTTGGTTCTGCATTAACGATGTTAATTAAAGATAGAATCATAGATGTGGTGTATGAGGTTTTACATTTCTATGTAGATAGATTTTGAAAACTAATTTTTTTCTTTCCCTGAGCTGACAGTTCAGCCAGCAAGCAACCTTTTAAAAGCCTTACTCAGAGCAAGGAAACCAGCTTGAGTATGCACACAGAAGACATGTTTGACCTAGTAATGAGGATTGTGTAAAATCACATTGATTTTCTTTTTTGACCTCCCTTTCCATTTAACCATTTGTCAATACTGGTGAAAGAAAGCTGTAGCATGTAATTTTTCAGCAACTGGAGAAAAGACAACTTTTCTAGGAGAAGGAAGTTGGAATACAATTTTGACATGAGCTCAGAGCTATAAGTAGAGTGACTGTTTCTGAGTTTTATGCTGAATATAAGTATGTGGTCTCAGATAAGTGTTCTGCATTCAGGTCTTCTTGAATGTTTCACTGGAGCTACTATCCTTCTGTCTCTAGGACCTGCCTAAACTCCCTTCTCTTTTTCCCTCTTACCTAACTTCCAAATGTTTTTTCCAGACAGTTTAGGGTTTATGTTTGCTGTAACAGTTCCAAAAAATCTTCATCTTTGACAGGATTAAGGACCCTATCATCATTGTATAGCAACACATACCTAACAATACCCTAGCACCTATATCACTGTCTCATGATTATTGGGTTTATTTTCCTCACTCGTGAGACTGTAAGGTCTTCAAGATCATGGGCATGTTGTTATTCACTTTCTGTCTTCAGGCACTGACACATAGTAGAGGTTTGGGAAACGGTAAAAAACACTTAGTGCTTACAACCTATCCCTTACAGATGAAAATATCCTCAAACATCCTGAGCTCAAAAAATATTTTATTTATAAAGTTGAAAGAATATGCTTACACGATAATCACCTTATGATTTCTTTTCAAGTCCATACTCGGTTCCTGAAGGTGAGATTGAGATTTGCTTTCCCTAAGCCCAGAATGGGAAACAATGGCCAAAAGCTGGCATATTATGGACCAACACAGATCAATTGGTTGTGCCTAGTTAGAGTATTGAATTGAAGGGGATTTTGAAAGTATATTAATGCTTACTTGAGTTTCTTGATCATTAGCAATATTCACCAGGGCACTGTTAAGAAGATAGCCAATAAACAGGCTTTACATTTGTAAGAATTGACTGAATTAATGAAAAATAAACAAGATTTAGATAGCTGAGATGTATGAATAGTAGCTTGGGCAAACATGTCAGAAGTAGACCAGCTACATATAACTTACCACTTGGGCCAACTATGATTTATGTACAGCAATGTTCTGCTATTTGAACCAATTTTTCCAAAATCTATTTTACCATTATATTATGTGATGTGATGTGATGTGATGTGATGTGATGTGATGTGATGTGTGTGTTCCAGTTGAGGGTTAGAAGACAAGGCAAAGTATGACCTAGACAGATGACATGCTTGCAGTATGGCATGACCTCTTAGAAAGCTAATACAAAATTTTGATATAAACACAAATGTCAGCTACAGCCTCCTTTTTTACTTATGGGTCAGTAAACTCCATATAAAGATTCTCAGTGATATGGTAATTATATCTTTGCCTATCTGTCTCTTCTTTGGAGTAGGAGCTGTTCAAGAGCAGAAACCATAGACCAATTCATCTTTGTCTCTTTATTATACATACAGACTATATAATACATATGTGTTTGTGAGTATGTATGTGTGTGTTAAATTAGGCATGTACATTATGATTTCCTGAATCCATGAAAGTGAATATGGAATATTATTTAAATCCCTATAACATAAGAAAGTCTCTCTGTTACATATTTACTCTTAGTTGGAACTCAAGTGATGAATGTATTTCAGAGTTTTGCAGATGATCTTTTCAATTTGAACTGAACCTATTCTAATCCTCCATAATTTTTCTCAGTTGTGATATTGACCTACTTTAGGCTAAAACAGTGTGCAGGGCAGAAAAGCCTGATTTGGCTGCATTTAGGAATGGAAAATGAAGGAAGTACAGAATGCATTGCAAACTCTGTTTTTCAAAAATATATATCAATAAAGAGTAGATATAAAAGAAATATTATACTCCCCCAGCACATGCAAGCATATATTACATACAGATGATAGATCAATAAATGGATTTTTTTTTTTAAACAGGAAGACTCTCCTCCTCCCCTGCCTCCCTATAGAAAGTATCTCCAACCTCACCTTGGTAGATACATAATGGAAAGATTCACTAATTCTAAGTATATAGCTCAAATGGTGCTTGGAGACTGACTGGATATACCCATGTGCCTAGCACCCACCAAGAAAGAGAACATTATAAATAATCCTTTCTGTTTATTAAACTTCAGCATTACCACTATTCTCAGTTCTAACACTATACAATTTATTTATGTATTTCATATAGTAGAATTATATAGTATTGCTCATTTGCACCCAAGGTCTTTTATTTAGAATTATATTTGTAAAATTTATCCATTTTGTTGCATGAGTATAATGGATACAGTGATACCACCCTCATCTAGAAAACCCCCTAAGAGCAAAAAACTTATTACTCCAACTTCTGGGAATGATGCCAGCAGACAGCCTTCAGCCATCAGCTCCCTTTTATAATTGATTTAACTGAAGAAAGGAATCTCACCTAAGGACTTGGCAACTCTCCAAGGTGGCCAATATCCAATGACTGATCCTTGTAGGGGTACATAAGGTTAGCACTCTAGACCTAATTTCAGAGATCTCTGATGGACCATTCTTTCTTTAAAACTCTTTGCAGTGTTGGTCAAAGAATTTGTTGAGACTGGCTCAAAGCTTGAGTTCCCTTCTCTCCAACTGTGCTTTTTCCTTTTCCTTTCCTCCAGGGCTAATACAAGCAGAACCTTTAGTACCAATCTATAAATATGGAATTGTCTTTTGTTCATCCTCATTGCTCTAGAGTATCCACTGTGTGCCTAAAATATGATTTATGTGTTTATTCTACTGTTGATAGGTATATGAGTAAGTTTCCAATTTGATAACTATAAATAGTGCTACTGTGAACATTCTGTTATATATGTTTAGGTAAACATATTCATGATAATTTTAGAAATGGCATTGCTGGGCTTTTGAATCTGTATATTTCCAGTTATTTAATAGCTCTATATTAAATACTAGTATTACACTTTTAAATGATAGACTTCTCTCCACCCAAAAGAATAAGGAAGACAACTTTTAAAGTGGATATGAGTTGTATCAGGTTGAAAAATTTGTATCTCTCTCTCTCTCTCTCTCTCTCTCTCTATATATATATATATACATATATATATGCACTTACTATATAATATATATAATACGTATATAATTTATATACTTTTATACACCTATTATATATTTATATTTTATATATATGCTTTTTTTTTAGAAAAAAGGAAAGGCTTTCTTAATATACTTGACAGAATATATATCCAGAGTGCAGGATGGGAAAGAAGGAATGTCTTTTAATTTGGAGATAAAAATGAATACCAGTTAGGGGAGAATGGGGTTAAAAAGACACATGTAGATGTGTAGAGCTAAATTTTAGAGTATATCCAAAAATTGGATCTATCTCTTGAAACCTATGAGGAAAAGGACCTGAAAGAAGGAAAATATAAAGGATGTTGAGTACCTAGGAACTTCTCTGACTTCAGGATATCTTAAGCCATGGTGACATACATGACACTTGACAAAGTGTTAGGAGGAGCATCTTTGCATTATACATAATTCATAATGAGCATCTTGAAGCAGGAGAGTGGTGAAGATATATCCCTGTTATACACTCCATGAAAGGAGCACAGCATATTTACTAGTGTCATTAAACAAACAAACAAAAGGAAATGAAAAAAACCAAATCCTGCAAAAAATTCTGCAGGGTCATGTCCTACATTATGTTGCTAATTTATAAAAATATATTTCTAGATTTGAAATATCAATTTTGTATCGTAAGTTAAATTGTGTTATGCTTTTGTTTCACTATAGGTGTCCTTCAGAATAGAAAAATAAAAAGTAACATCGTTCCTATCATTAAAATACCAGGTGCAGTTTTCTAAGAATTACTTAAGATTAGTCTATACAATTACTTTTCTAAATGTCATGTGATTTTCCTCATATGTGGAATTTAAGAAACAAAACAGATGAACATATGGAAAGGGAAGAAAAAAATAAGATAAAAACAGAGAGAGAAGCAATGCATAAGAGACTCTTGAATACAGAGACAAACTGAGGAGGGTTACTAGAGGGGAGCTGGGTGAGGGGATGGGCTAAAGGAGTGATGGACATTAATGAGGGCACTTGTGATGAGCACTGGGTGTTATATGTAAGTGATGAACCCCTAGATTCTACTCCTGAAACCGTTATTATACTACATATTAACTAGATGGATTTAAATAAAATTGTAAAAAATAAATAAATAAAATTTTAAAAAGATTCTATGTAGATTAACTTGCTCCACCAAAGATATGACTTGTACCTGCTATAGGGAGTTTAAGTTACTTCATAGTAACTTAATTGTCAGAGTCCACTTGGTTTACATTCTTCTGTAATTAAATCTGTGCTCTCCTAGAGATCCTTGTTTGTTTGATTTTAATGCTTAAAAAAAAAGAGAACAGACATCTTATCCTTTTAAAATAAGAATGGAGCCCTAAAGGAAAAATAATAATTAAAAAAACACTGGCAATTCTGTTATTTCAAAAAAAATGTTGTTATGTATTTTTTTAAATTTTTTAATGTTTATTTATTTTTGAGAGAGAGAGAGAGGGAGATAGAGCATGAGTGGGGAGGGGTAGAGAGAGAGGGAGACAAAGAATCTGAAGCAGGTTCCAGTCTCAGAGCTGTCAGCACAGAACTGATATGGGGCTCAAAGCCAGAAACCGTGAGATCATGACCTGAGCCAAAGTTGGACACTTAACCAACGGAGCCACTCAGACACCTCAAATGTTGCATATATTTTTAAGGTAAAAGAGTTCTAGTTTCTTTCTACTTTGATTTTCCATCATAAATGTTAGAAGAATCAACCAGGACCCATAAGTGTCATCTAGACAGCCAGTATATGGAGGATTTCGAAGGCACACTAGAAAACAGAAGAGATTCCCCTTATCTATCCCTTAAAAAGAACCTCTGGATTTATTTTAATGATGGAAAACAATATATTGTTAAGTATTCACCCTCTTCTGTCTGCCCTTATAGAGTATGACTCTTTTGAATACAGTCTATGCTAGATAACATTTGAGTATTTATGAAGATATATTTTTAGATATCTCAATAGAGTATAAATTCCTAATTCCATCAGGGGTGAATGGTGCTCTCCAAAAGGTATTATGTTGACATCTTAACCCCCAGTAACTCATATTGTGACCTTAACACAGACAGAGTCTTTATAGAGGTAATTAAGTTGAAATGAGACTATTAGGATGAGCCCTAATCTAATATGACTGGCTTCCTTATAAAATGGGGTAATTTGGAGATAGACGTAGATACAAGGAGAATGTCATATGACCACAAAGACAAGCCAAAGAGAAGTCTTGGAACAGAAACCATCTTCACAGCCCACCAAAGGAATCAACCCTACCAACACTTTGATTTCAAACTTCCATCTTCAAACTGTGAGACACTAGATTTCTGTTGTACCCGATGTGTGGTACTTTGTCATGGTAGCTCTGGTGAACTAATACACTATCTTATTCAAAAATTTTGCCCCTCAGTCACAGATAGTAATAGACAGTTTCTATTTGTTTATTAAATGAATACGTGAATATAAATAACACACGAGTGAATGGGCTAATTTTTAAAAACATGTATCATAAGGTTGATACATACGGAGAATTAGAAAGCTTGAAATGTTGGAAAGAATTTCTAAGAAAACATTAACGTTTGGTGTTTTACTGAAATGAATGTATTTTATAAAAGAGGAGGGGAGATAATATTTGTTGACTTTACAATACATTCTGTGTAACATTCTCAGCTCTATAGATATATTTTTCAATTAATTTTAATGTCAACCACTCAAAGAAGGTATTATTCCCCTTTTACAGAACATATACTAAAATGTAGAGGTAATTTAAAATGTCACCAAGATCAAGTAAATTAAAGAGTCTGCACTGAAAGACTAAAACAAAATAAATCAGAAGTCTGGTCTAGCCCCAAATCTTTTTTTTTTTTTCTATCTTTCCAACTTTCTTGGAGTATAGGAGAACATATTTAATCATAAAGATGATTAAAATATAATTGGAGTTTTAAAATGACAACAGAAAATGGGTAGTTCGCTTTCTCTCTTTTTTTTAATGTTTATTTATTATTGAGAGACAGAGAGACACAGAACGTGAGCAGGGGAGGGGTAGAGAGAGGGGGAGACACAGAATCTGAAGCAGGTGCTAGGCTCTGAGCTGTCAGCACACAGCCCGATGCGGGGCTCCAACTCACCAACCGTGAGATCATGACGTGAGCCGAAGTTGGTCGCTTAACCAACTGAGCCACCCAGGTGCCCCTGGACAGTTTGCTTTCAACATTTAAAATGTAAATAAAGGGAGAAATAAAACAGATGTTGATGATGAACATGCCATATTCTGTTGACCACTTTTGGCCATTTTGTTAAGAAGAATCAGTGCTAGCTGTTTTTGAAAGTTCAACAGAACACAAAAATGTCATTCTCATTTCTTCATGATGGCTATAATAATCTCTTCAACTTTAAAAAATATTTTCAAGTAAAAGCTTACAGTTGAAGCAAAAGAGTATCGTGCTTGGTTTTAGAGGACCAGGTTTCATTTTCTGGTTCTAACATTTAACACCATTATGATTCTGATAATTTGCTTGACTGTTTCCTCATTTAATAAAATGTAAATGGAAGAGTCTTACTTGCCTAAAAATATCTATTGACTCTATTTGAAAACATTGGAAAATATAATTGACTTTAAAACACGTTGTGTAAAGGAGGAATTAAGCTTTTTGGAAACAGTGGATACCAAGACATTCCAGTTGCATAACATGTAATGGAAACATTGTTCGCTCCCCAGTTTGCTAAAATTCCCTTGAAAAGTTTTGGCTACTGGATCAGGAAAATAGATAAGAGATAGGTACATTTTGGGGAACTTGAAAAACTGATTTAGATCTTGGATATAATGTGGGTAGGGTGAAGCTCCCAGATATTGAGGCAAATTGGAAAGAAAAGAATGTTCCAATGGCAATACTATCCATTCTTAAAAACACTGTAGGCAAAGGCATCCTTCCATCTAGGAGGGAAAGGCTTTGGGGATCATAAATTCTCTTGCATTAGGGGAAATATATGAAACAATGATGTTGTATAAATAAACTCATTTTTATTGCAATAAGCTAATCTGATAATACCAAAAAGTGAAACACTCTAATGAACTGAGTTCTGAATCTTTTTAATCTTTTAATATGTTGGAAGAACCACAATCCAAAGGATTAAAAATGGACACGATATTCCACTTAAATGAGGTTACAGAGATACCTCAAAACAATCACATAAAACACTGTGCCAATTATCTTCTGTCACATTCAGAAAAAAAAAAGGTGAATATTAATTTGCCCTTTTTTGCTCCAATCCCATTTAAGTTACTTAGCAATTTAGAAATACCAGGAAGAAAATGAACCATTATTGGCTTTTGTGGTCTTATTTTCTGTGCAGTATTCCCAATAAAAAGTCTAGCTCTGAGTATCCAATCATTGCATTTATTTGTCCTTTGTGTGCTTGTTTCTTTCCAGACTACTTATTTTGCCTAAGCACTACCTTATTTTGTGATTTACAGATAAGCATACATTTAATGATTTGAAAATAAAAGGATAGAGTGTTCACTGGGTGAAAAAACACATCAGAGAAGACATTTTGATGGTAACAAATAAATGAGTCTGCACAGACCAAGGGAGTGAGGTATGTGTGACCCTTTTCTGAATTGCTTGATAAAGTTAGTAGAGTGAAAATTTGGGGCTTTGTTTTGTTTGTTTGCTTTAAAATTCTATTTCATAGGGGAACACTTTTGCACTATATGTAGGAATGCAAACTGGTGCAGCCACTCTGAAGAACTATATGGAGGTCCCTCAAAAGATCGAAAATAGAGCTACCGTACCAGCAATTGCACTACTAGGTAGTTATCCAAAGGATACAAAACGCTGACTCAGGGGCGCCTGGGTGGCGCAGTCGGTTAAGCGTCCGACTTCAGCCAGGTCACGATCTCGCGGTCCGGGAGTTCGAGCCCCACGTCGGGCTCTGGGCTGATGGCTCAGAGCCTGGAGCCTGTTTCCGATTCTGTGTCTCCCTCTCTCTCTGCCCCTCCCCCATTCATGCTCTGTCTCTCTCTGTCCCAAAAATAAATAAACATTGAAAAAAAAAATTTAAAACAAAAACAAAAAAAAAAAAACAAAAAAAAAAAACGCTGACTCATTTGCACCCCAATATTTGTAGCAGCACTATTAAAAACATCCAAATATGGAAAGCCCAAGTGTCCATTGACTGATGAATGGATGAAGAAGATGTGGAATATATATACAATGGAATACTACTTGGCGATCAAAAACAATGACATCTTGCCATTTGCAACAACGTGGATGGAACCAGAATGTATTATGCTAGGTGAAATAAGTCAATCAGAGAAAGACAAATATATGATTTCACTCTTACGTGGAATTTAAGAAGCACAACAGATGAACATAAGGAAAGGGAATCAAAAATAAGACAAAAACAGAGAAGGAGGCAAACTGTAAGAGACTCTTATATACAGACACCAAACTGAGGGTTGCTGGAGGGGAGCTGGGTGGAGGGATGGCTAAATGGGTGATGGGCATTAAGGAAGACACTTGTTGGGATGAGCACTGGGTGTTATATGTAAGTGATGAATCACTAAATTCTACTCCTGAAACCATATTACACTATATGTTAACTAACTTGTGTTTAAAAATATAAAAACAGATAAAAAGAAATAAGATGTATGGAAAAACCACACAAAAACAAAATGGCAAAAAACACATAAAATTCTATTTCATTATTATTTTATTATCAGTTTGGTGGCAGTGGTGGCAGTGGTAGTGATATTGATGCTTTTTTGAGCTCTTATAAAAGGTGTCAGAGAGAACATCCCTACTAACTATATCATTTGGCATTTGAGGAACCTGCAGCCCAGGAAGGAAAGACTATAAACAATCCTCTTAGGTAAAAACAAGGCTATGTAGAATTCTGTGCTCTTCCCCAACAGCAGAGAAAACATTTTGGTCCACCACAATTGCCACTGGTGATTGATCGGTAGTGGCTGAATGGCACGCTATTCCAGAGAAGATTCTGTTATTATCTGGGCAAAGCTGGGAGATGCCATGACATATTAGCAATGTTTCCCATTTGTGTAGGAGAGGAGTAAGAGACATATGTACTATATTTTCATTCCAAATGCTACGAGTTTGCATCTCTTTCTAGGGGAAAATACATTTACCCAAAGATTTTTAGCTGTTTGGCTAAATTATCTTCAACTAAGTTGTACATCTTTTTTTCTGATGTGTACAGGCTGATAAAGCATTGGTTAAATCAGCTCATTATATTAATTTAAAATAAAATTTATAGAATTTTGCTCTAAGCTAAAACTCAATATTAAGGGTTATTTGCTATTTGCTGTCTAGATTACAAATGCAGTAAAATTAAAAATTTCCAAACTTTGAGAGTTTGGATTTTAGCTATTTCAACTTATAATGAAATATTATATCTCTCATGGCTACCCCATCACTTCTAATGGCTATTCCATTCAGAAGGGTTAAGGCAGGGACATTTTTGTCTATAACAGACATAGTAAAGAAATATCAAAATTCTGCTGGGGAGCTAGACTCAGTATCTCTGACGTCCCTTTCAATTATAAGTGAGTTAAGTTCTGTGAGTTAAGCATATCTATCTGGGTGAAGACACATTATTTGCATGCTACTGGATTCTTAGGCAATGATTTCTCTCTAGATAAGTCATCTTCACATGCTAAGGATTTATAAAATTTAATACTTTACATTTCGTGTAATTCCATATATGTTGTAGGTGTCCCCTATCAAAACAACTGATCCAATCCTTCTTTAAATAACTAATTCCTAAGTGCCTATTATAGTAATAGGTGCCCAATGGAATGCAATGATAAAGAAAAGCAGATACTATCTTTGCTTTCACGGAGCTCACAGTCTATAGATTTAGAAAGGCATTCACGGACAAAAAGAATAGATATACATATAATGAATGCTGTTGGCACCCCACTTAGATCATCTTTACCAGCTGGTAATCATTCCTCCTCCCTCTTTACGCTTTGATTGTTTGTTGACAGTTACATAGAGGTGCCCTCTCACAGCATCGCTAGTGGCCATACTCGAGCCAATTAGCTCAGGATTCTAGTATAATACTTCTCTGGCATACCTTGGTTAACAACTAAGGCTGATTGAAGTGGTGTTACAAAAAGGCTGCCTCTTGCGATAAGGTAGAATTAACTCTGTGGTAGAATTTGTACGCCAGACCTTCAGAAGACATTTATATTTGTCTATAGCTGGCTCTATATTTTGTTATTTCTTTTCCTTCATTCTCCTTTTACATCCTAACCTCCTCACTCTTATTGTATCCTAGATATGTACTTGAGCAAAACAACATACCTGCCTCAGACTTTCCTTCTAGGGAATGGCACCTATGATAATATCTAATTGAAATTTTGATAATTCATGAAGTATATGTAGGCATTCCTTTCAGAATATATCAGAGGTGGAGTCTGACCTGTAAAGTGCCAAGGAAGGCTCTCTTTAGGAATTGAAAATGTATCTGAGGGGTGCTGGGGTGGCTCAGTCAGTTAAATATCTGACACTTGATTTTGGCTCAGGGCATGATCTCATCGTGTGTGATATCAAACTTTGCATCTCGCTCTGTGTTGACATCACAGAGCCTGCTTGGGATTCTCTTTCTTCCTCTCTCTCTGTGCCTCCCCCGTGCTTGCGCTCTCTCTCAAAATAAATAAAAAAGAAAATGTATCTGAAATGTAAAGGATGCTTAGGAACTATTCAGATAATGGGATGGGAAGTTTCCCAGACAGAAATGCCTGCCATTCAATGGAGGGGGAAAAGCATTCTGGAACATCTGGGGAAGAGACAGAGGGCTGGTGAGGTGGAATCACAGGGGATGATAAAATGTGTGGTGAAAGGCAAGAGAAGATGGTAGAGCATATAAGGGCTGGACTCTTCAGGCCATAGTAAAGAGTCTGAATTTTAATTTAAGTGTAATGAGAAGGCATTGAGATTTTAAAGCAGGATAACAGAGTCAGATGGAGTTAAAAGTACATTTAACAGCCTTAGCAACATTTTTCTAGATATGCTTCCTCAACACCAAAAAAAAAAAAAAAGAGGATTAAATTAAATTCAAAGTAAAAAAATAAAATTAAATGAAAATCAAATTGTTTTTAAAAAGAGCAGAGGACCTGAATTGATATTTTTCCAAAGAAGACATACAGATGGCCAATAGACACATGGGAAGATGCTCAACATCACTCATCATCAGGGAAATACAAATCAAAACCACCATGAGATATCATGTCAGAAAGGTTTTGTACTTGTCAGAATAGTTAGAATAAAAAGGATAAGAAATAACAAGTGCCGATGAGGATGTGGAGAAAAGGGAACCACCATGCACTGTTGGAGAGAATATAAATTAGTGCAGCCACTATGGAAAACAGTATGGAGATTCCTTAAAAAATTAAAAATAGAATTATCATGTGATCTTATATTCGATTACTGGGAATTTGCCCAAAGAAAATGCAAACACTAATTTGAAAATGTATCTGCACCTCTATGTTTACTGCAGCATTATTTACAATAGCCAAGATATGGAAGCAACTCAAGTGACTATCAATAGGAATGGATAAAGAAGATGTAAGATAGATAGATGGATAGATAGATAGATAGATAGATAGATAGATAGATAGATAGATAAACAGACAGATAGACAGATAGGTCACACACACACACACACACACATAATGTAATATTGCCAGCTATAAAAAAAAATTAGATCTTGCCATTTGTGACAACATGGGAGGATCTAGAGGGTATTATGCTAAGTGAAATAAGTCAGATAAAGACAAATATCATATGATTTTATTTATGTGTAAAATATAAAAAGAAAACAACAACAACAACAATACAACCACCCAAGCAAACAAAAATGAACAAGCAAACAAAAATGAACAAACAAAGCAGAAACAGACCCATAGATAAAGAGAACAAACTGGTAGGTGCCAGAGGAGAGAGTAATGGGGAGACGGGCAAAAGGACTGAAGGGGAGTATGAGGAACAGGCTTCTAGTTATGGAATGAGTAAGTCACGAGAATGAAAGGTATAGCATAAGGAATATAGTGAATAATATGGTAATTGCACTCATTGTTTGGTAATGGACGGTAACCATGCTTATGGTAAACATGGCATTAACATATACTCTTGTTGATTCACTATGTTGTGAACCTGAAACTATAACACTGTGTGTCAATTATACTTCATTTTTGTTAAGTACATTTATCAAGGAAGGCTGAAATATACAAAACTTATATATCCCTCCCTGGTTACTCTTTGATTTACCTTAGTCCATTTTCCCATCAGATATTCAACAGACCTAACATTCAATCTAGTACAACCATATGTTCTTTAGGCCTGCTTATTCATAGGAGTGATATTTCTTTCTATGCTTATTCTATTCTACCTTTCTCCCAGCAAACTCACACATATTGCCTAATAACTCCCTTCTATATTTATTCTCCAGAATAGACATTAAACATTCTTCAAAAAACTTGTTTTGGAATATTCTTGTTTCCAAGAAGTGTATAACAATTCAAAGAAATGAAACTTGCTCATGGATTCTTGAGCAAATGACTGGAGAAAAACAATGTGAAGATAAAAGTTTCATTAAGATATAGGTCATTTCACTATGACACAAATGGAATCTGGAAATTATCATAGGTTATCTTAGTCATTATTAGATAAATTGATGACTAATGCAGGGGACACTGTCATATTTTTTCATTATTTTCTTATTAACTGCACATCTGTAAATGAAGATCTATAAAAAGGAAAAGTCAGGAAGTCAATCACTGAGTGATATTTAAAATGACTAATGCTGTAGTGGAAGTAATTTTCTAGTGTTGAATAGAAGCTCAAAGCATGCTCATGGTTTAAAGAAAGTTTTATAATGTAGATGCATTCATAGTTAAATAGCACACCAGACTAGCTTGGGATGATGTGTACCCCAAGAGAAGATCCAAAATGACCTACAGACTTGTCCGTTGGCCAAAGAGTTATACAATAAATCATAACATTGATTATTTATCTAGCTTTTATTAAGGCCTACTCTAGGGATAAGTTTTTTTGTTTGTTTTGTTTTTTGTTTTTTGTTTTTTGTTTTTTTGCTAGATCCTGGGGTTGCAAATATGAGTTACTTGCTCCAGTAACTCACAGCCTAATAATAATATGTCTGCACAAAATCTGCTGAATATATTAGAGGACGTTCGTTGTTAAAAGGGAGATGCTCTTACTTCTAAGATATAATGAATTTAAAGCTTTGTTGTTGTTAAAATACTTAGGTACCAGATCATACTTGGAAAATGCCACCCTCTTTTACATCCAGAATTATTACCATGGATATAATATCACCTTACTGACATTATAGTACAGAAACTATGGTTCACAGAGATTTAAAAAAAATAAACAAAAACTTAGATATATTCCACTCCCACTCCCCATAGGGAGGTGGCATATAATTATTGTTAAATTATTCTTATCAACAGTAACCATCATAATTATATGCCATAAATATATATAACAAAATCTCTATCTATCTATCTTAGATAGATCTATTATCTGCATTACTCTAGCTAAATATATCTATTCATAGATCCAATCATTCATATGCCATTGTGTGTATGATACAAACACCCAAGGATATTTGTATCTTTTTCACCTAATGAACATCATGGAAATCTGTCCGTGCAATTAAGAAAATACTTCGTAATTATCATATTAAATTAACTGTGTTATCTACTGATAACCATAATTATTTATTTTACCACTTTCCTGAAACTGAAATGTTTGTTATTATTTTTAATGGAAATAATGCACCAAAATATACTTTTATATACTTAAAAGATTTCTATATTAAAAATCGTTATTGAGACAAAATGTAGGGCTGCTTTAAGATACTTGTTATCTTGCCAACTGACTTTTTAAAGAAGTAGCACTAATAAGTATTCCCACCAGTACTCATCAGTTAACGTGAATGGCCATACTCAAACATTCATTATGAATGGGCATTCATACTATCTTGAAAGAATTGAATAGATAAAATATGGTATTTCATTTTTTATTATATAATGTGTTTTTAAAAGTTGTTTCAACCCCTTATCTCAACAAGTAACCATATTTTAGCTCTCAGGCATTTATCCTTCTAATAATTTTCATTATAATCATACATGGTTTTATTTTGCATTGCTGGTATTGGAATGAGTAAACAAATGGATCTATATTTAGATACACAGCAGCACGCAACCTTTTAAATTTCTTCATTTGCAAATAAGATCTACATGTCTATCAAGGTTTCAAAAAACCTAAACAAGTCTTTAGATGTTCTTCAGTTGAGGGATGGTGTGTATGTCCCATGTCTTTGAATCTGGGTGAACCGATCACTGCCTCAGCCCATAAATACATCTAGATGAATTCCAAACCTGGCTCATAAAAAGTCATACAGGTTTTACTTTGTTTACTGTAACACTTGCTCCTGGAGATTTAACAAGCTGACAAGTAGGAAGTCCAACCACTCTGACACCACCATGCCAGAAATAACATACAGATGAGTACCACCTGAGTCCATCCTTCAGCCATCACACCTCAGGCACCAGATACATGAGTGAAGATGCTGCTAGGGAGGAGATGGACCCACAGTTCCTGTTGTTCTAGCACCCTCAGTGTTGCGTCACTCCCTCACGTGAGGCCACTTTGAAGCAGAGAAAAGTTAACCTCTCTGCATCCTTGCCTAATTTCTGACTCATAGGATCGGTGAAGATAACCAAAAGTTTGTTGGAGTCATTTGTTTGTGGAACAAGTTCCTGCTTCCATTTTTGTACTGGGACTTTTAAACAATTGCCAATTCAATGTCATTCTTGTAAGAACTATTCCCATTAATATGCATAATTAACAAATCTTTGACAAAACCCCTTAAATATAAAACCTGCACCAGAGTTCCTCTAATGATATTTAAAAAAAAAAAGATTCTAGAACATTCCATTGCCAGAAGAGACAGATGTAAGGAGGCAGTATCTATGTACTGATCCATTAGCAAATATGTCCTAATAAGTATTGTGCAATCTAATTAGATGCCTTTCCATTTGTAATCCTCTTCTCTTCCTCAGGGAGGAGTTAATAGGGACTTAATATTTGAAGAGAATCTAGTCACAAAAGACAAAAATGAAAAACCAACAACAATGCAAAATATACACAGGGGAACTGACAAGGGAGTTCTGCCAACTACTTAGAAAATAATGAATTTAGGATTGAGTTCCTGGAACCACCATGCACTCCCATAAATTCAGAATGTTTAAAGAATGGGACTGCAGAGAACGATCATTAATC
This sequence comes from Puma concolor, assembly GCF_028749965.1. NCBI lineage: Eukaryota > Metazoa > Chordata > Mammalia > Carnivora > Felidae > Puma > Puma concolor. The sequence continues at coordinate 23,155,349 of NC_141681.1, read as the reverse complement.
AAATGACAAAATTGAAGGAGAATAACTTTAAATTTCACTCTAATTCCATATATTCATGAATTCAGTTTTGTGTCCTGGAGTTCACAGGGCGAGCCATATTTAAGACATCCGTTCCCACAAGTATGTGAAGTGCCATTTTCATATAGAAATGGAAACAGAGGGGCCTGGGTGACTCAGTCGTTCTGGATCTTGGCTCACATCGTGATATCACAGTTCGTGGGATCTCTCCCTCTCTCTCTGCACCTCCCCCACTCATGTTCTCTCTCTCTCTCTCTCTCTCTCTCAAAATAAATAAACATACTTTAAAAAAAGAAATAGAAACACAGGTGATAATATTTTATAAAGAGATCTTCCAGTTTGGTTCCCTCAGCACTGAGACATGGTAGAGACATTTTGAGCATTAGTTCTATTTCTTATTTTTCTTTGATGTGTGTCATTCTCTGCGTTCACACTGTAAGAAGCCAGAGTGACAGTGATATATCTCATCCTCGGAGGTAATTGCATATCTCTTCTCAGCCAATCTAATATGAGACTTCTGAATCATTTTTTCCCAGTGGTCTATTATAATGATATCAGTAACTGTCGATAATCCATTAGCATATGAGCAGTTGAGTTAAGGCAATAATTACCTATCATTCTCACCCTAACATTGTACGGGGCTAGTGTCTTTATCTGGTGACACTTCCATCTGGAAAAGGTAGAGAGAAAATAAACTGGAATCAGATAATAAACTGAAATCCATTTCTTATTATTTGTGATGCAGCTACATCAAAGAGATTGAATGTGGGGCACCTGGGTGGCTCGGTCGGTTAAGCGACCAACTTTGGCTCAGGTTATGATCTCTTGGATGGTGGGTTTGAGCCCCATGTCGGGGTTCTGTGCTGATAGCTCAGAGCCTGGAGCCTGCTTCAGATTCTGTGTCTCCTTCTTTCTCTGCCCCTCCCCTGCTCGTGCTCATCTGTCTCTCTCAAAAATAAACATTAAAAAGAGAGAGAGACAGAGACAGAGACAGAGACAGAGGGATTTAATGTGAATGGTAAACATTTTAAATTTAAAATGTACTTTGGGGGTGCCTGGGTGGTTCAGTCAGTTAAGCATTTGACTTTGGCTCAGGTCATGATCTTACTGTTTGTGAGTTTAAACCCCACATAAGACTCTCTACTGGCAGCACAGAGCCTGCTTTGTATTCTCTGTCCTCCCCCCCCTCCCCCGCCCCGCTCCTCCCGCTCTCTGCTCCCTTCCCTGCTTGTGCTATCTCTTTCAAAAGTAAATGAACATTTTTAAAAATTTAAATAAATAAATACAATTTACTTTGTTTTTCAAAAGAATGAGTTTGGTTTAAAAAGTATTAGAGGTTGAGTTTACAACACAGGTAAGTGGCAGACCTCTGCTGAATCTGAACCTCTGACTTCCCACATGGGTCATATGATAAAGTAAACTGTTAGCTGAAGCAAAGATAAAGCTCACAGCATGAAGTCTAAATAAATAATTCACATATGTAATATGTATTCCAGCAATTGCACTGTTTTATTATCAAATTTTAATCTTGAATTAACAATAAAGTCTGAGTGACATATTTGGGAGAAATTAAATGCAACTAATAGAGGTGGGGCAGATTTAAAGTCCCACCACCCACAAGTCTCAGAAAAGTCATTTAATCCTTTTGAAGGGACTCTTTCATATAATAAGAAAACTGATATTATCAACTTCACAGTTACAAATGTCAAATACAAACAGTTGTGAAACTTCTCCCACATAGTCTACAATAAAACTATCAAGTGTGGAAACCACAGTAAAACAGAGGGGATCAGCATTTTATCCTCTACTCTGAGAAATGTTTGAAAATGAATAGAGTGAGAGGTGTTGTCTATTAGCAACAGGACAGTTTTCCCAGGTAGAACTGCATGCAGAAGTTTTGCATTTTTCCATCTAAATTCAAGAGAATATATTAATCCAGTATCTGCATTACTACAGAAGGGATATGGGAAATTGCATCAGAATAAGATGACTTCAGATAATATTAAGTTTGCAAAATTATACATTTACAAGATACACTTTCAGTTTTAAAAAAAACTGAAGTGAAAGATGAACCTAGGTCCCTTTTATGGGCTAGGGACATTTTTATAAGTGGTATCTTCTGGATAGTTGTGGACAACTGGGGAATTGAGCCACTTGGTGAGTTTGCCTGAAAGGAAGAAGACCTCCCTGGGTTAAAGGTTCATGGCAGGGAACAGAAATAGGAAATAGGAAAGAACAGAAGCTTTGGAATCATTCATATCTGGGCATAGATTCTAGTGGTGTGATTTAATACATGTGTGAAATGGGACAACTTACGGATCATTCTGAACCTGTTTCTTAATAAATTGAGTGTCTAATTTTCATTAGACACAACAGTTCCCATGGATCACTACCCTCTCTGTCCTAACAGTTATTGAAAGGTTCACCCAACAGAAACTCACATTTTAAGGAAACTTATACTTCAGTATAAGTATAAAATTCTGATACTTAAGAAATATAAATTCTCTTTACTGTTCATTACATAGGCAATGGTTTACTTTTTATTTATGTTTTTAGTATGTTAAAAAAAGTACTATTAATTTATGAATACAGTTTGGGAAAAATCCAAAGAACATAGGGGAAAAAAAAAGAATAGAAGAGAAATTCTTACTGTCACCTGAGCAAACATTAAAAAGTTCCATGGAGTCTTTCACTGAGCCTGGTTGGCTCAGTTAGTTAAATGTCCAACTTCAGCTCAGGTCATGATCTCAGAGCTCGTGGGTTCGAGCCCCATGTCAGGTTCTGTGCTGACAGCTGAGAGCCTGGAGCCTGCTTCGGATGCTGTGTCTCCCTCTCTCTCTGCCCCTCCCCCACTCACGCTGTCTGTCTCTCTCTCTCTCAAAAATAAATAAACATACAGAAAAATTCTAAAAAAAAGTTTCATGGAAATATTTTCTAGGAGAAAAAGTGAATCATATTCCAGTGTGTACACATATATTTTTATTTATCAAAAATATTATATAATGTACACTGTTCTACACCTTGTTGTTTGACATAAAATGCTTAGAAAACTTGCTGTTTGATTAAAATACTTAGAAAAATAACTTTCTTCATCATGACCAAGCATATATATGTGTGTGTGTGTGTGTGTGTGTGTGTGTGTGTGTGTGTGTGTATGCATATATATATACATTCATCTTTATTTTTTTTACATTTTTAATTTTTTTAATGTTTATTGTTGAGAGAGAGAGAGAGACACAGAGCGCTAGTGGGGGAGGGGCAGAGAGAGAGAGGGAGACACAGAATCTATAGCAGGCTCCAGGCTCTGAGCTGTCAGCACAGAGCCGGACACAGGGCTGGAACTCAGTACAGCGAGATCATGACCTTGGCTGAAGTTGGACACTTAACCAACTGATCCACCCAGGTACCTCTCTTTACCTGTCTTTATTAAAAGGACTTCTGTATAAGGGAATGCTGTGAGATGAAAACAAACAAACAAACAAACAAAAACAATGATCTTAATTCAAACCACATCTCAGACACTTGCTTTTCACATGCACTAAAAAGACATCTTACCTCCCGAATCTCAGTTTTCGCACATAAATTTAAAAAGTAGGGAACAAAACCTACTTGCTTTTCTTTTCAAAACAGGCTACAGAGTTGGGGAACATATTTGCCAATCACATATGCAAAGGACTAATATCTAAAAAATATAAGACTTGAACAGTATATTAATGTGTAAGAATGAACAGTCAATAAGTAGTCCAATGAGAAAATGGGCAAAATATATAAAAATACATTTCGCTGAAGAGCATATGTATATTGTAAATAATCAAAGGAAAATATACTGAGCACCATCATCCTTTAGGGAAATTCAGCTCAAAACCACATTGAGAATGGCTTAAAAAATTGACAACCCAAAACGCTGGTGAAGGTGCAGAGAAGGTAGATGACTCACGTGTTCCTGGTGGAATGTAAAACAGAATCCCAATCTGGTAAGTATTTGTAAGTTTCTTTTGAAAAGCAGGTATGCAACTACCATATGACCCAAGTTGCACTAATGGGCATTTATCCCAGAGAAAAGAAAACTGTGGTCACACAAAAGCCAATGTATGAATGTTTATAGCAGCTTTATTCATAATAGCCCCAAATTGGAAACAATTTTATGTCTTCCAATTGTTAATGATTAAATAAACTCTGGCTCATCCATACTATAGACCACTAGTCAGCAAAAAGGAATGTACTCTTAATACACACAGAAGTCTGGATGATCTCACAGAATTATCCTGAGTGACAAAAAACAATATCAGATTTTATCTACTCTATGATTCCATTTATATGGAATTTTTTAAAAGGCAAAATTATGGAAATAAAGAGCAACGGTTGTTGGAGTTTAATGGAGAGGTGTAGGTGGGCGGAAAGTGGGGGTGGTAGGAAAAGGACAACATGAAGAACCCTTGAGTGATAAATCATTCTGCATCTTGACTCTATCAGTGTCAATATGCTGGTGATGATGCTGTGCTCTACTTCCGCAGTATGTCACCATTGAGCAAAACCAGGTAAAGGCCATTTGGGATCTTGCGTATTATATTTTGCAACTGCGGGTGATAAAATTATCTGAAAATAAAAAGTTCAATAAAGATTGCTATTCGGGGTGCCTGAGTGACTCAGTTGGTTAAGCGTCCGACTTTGGCTCTGGTCATGATCTCACGGCTAGTGAGTTCGAACCTTGCATCACGCTCTGTGCTGACAGATGAGAGCCTGGAGCCTGCTTCGCATTCTGTGCCTCCCTCTCTCTCTGTCCCTCTCCCGGTCACACTCTGTCTCTCCCTCTCCCTCTCAAAAACAAATAAACATTAAAAAATAAAAATAAACTCTTTAACAAACAAACAAAAAATCTATCCTGTCTTTTTCTCTTCTGACCTCCATAGGGTGATGAGAAATCTGTAGTATTCAAATGATTGTTCTCTTACATATAATGTGTTGGTTTTCTCTCGATGATTTCAAGATTTTTTCTCCTTCTCTTTGGTTTTCATCAATTTTGTCATGGTGCATCTAAGCATGGTTTGCTTTGACTTTGTCACCTTCATGCCAGTTACTCTTGCAGTCACCATCCCCACTATGCCTACACACACACACACACCACATATAGCACACAACCTCCCTGCTTTTGTGTTTTCCTCAGAATCCTTAGGTATTCTATTTTATTTTAAAATTCTTATTTATTTATTTAGAGAGAAAGAGAGAGCTGGGGGAGGAGCAGAGAGAGAGAGAGGAGACTGAGAATCCCAAGTAGTCTCCATGCTGCTAGCACAGGGCCCAACTCAGGGCTCCATCTCACAAACCGTGACAACATGACAAGAACCAAAATCAAGTGTCATAGGCTTAATCGACTGAGCCACCCACGTGCCCCTGATATGTATATTTTGTCTAGTGTTTGTGGTAGCATCAGAACTGTTTTAATGATGAATTGCATATAAATTCTGAACTATAAATTCTGAAGTTTGTCATTTTAATATTTTTATACCTCTAGTCTTGTCACTAGAATATTCTAATTAATCAATATAAGTTATAACTCCATATAATATAAAATTAATATGTATAATTTATGTTATGTCTTATGCTAATATATAAATACATTTATATAAAGCTATATATATATATGGCTGTGAAGCTACGTATAAACTATCTAACTAATCCATCACTCCTCTTCCTGAACCTATAATGTACAAATAAGAGCCTGTCACAAGAATATGGGGAACCGAATTGAATTAGAAACTCATAGTAATCCTTTTTAGTCAATTATGATGCAGTGATAGAAAGGTATTTCAGACTCATTTGTCCTGGGAGATCTTATTTTATTAGACTCTACTTTTTGAGACCCTCTCGAAACTAAAGATTCTAATAATCCTTCACCAGCCTTTATTAGAATTACAGAGGAGAACTCTATTTGTTGCGTTTGTCTCAGGCGTAGGAGTTTCACGGATTTTTTTTAAATTCCCTTGCTGGAAATAAGGAGCATTATCAGATGGTGTTCAGGTAATGCCAAGCACCCAGAGAACAGTAACATTATGGCCCCACTCAGGGCCTTGAAAGCCCTGCTTTCTATCATTTGTGGCCTCATATTCCCTAGACGCTTTCTGCAGTCTGCTCAGCACAGCGAGCATATCCATGTGGCCTGCTTTCCTCGCACAGGGTGCAGAGGCTGATTTTGCTTATCAGAGAGGAGGAGAACAGATCACAGACAGCCAACTCTCTGCTCAAAGCATAAATGAATCCCCCTAATTGACTGATCAAAATCTGCTATGGCTTCATGTTTTTTTACAGCCTGAAGTGCAGACTTGTTAACATGTCATGGTAGCCCATTCACGTCCTCACCCGTCCTCACGTCTGAATTCCCCAATGTTTTTCAGTAACTCTCTATATCTTGCATCATTTCCTATAGGGCCCCAGTCACGCCATGCTCTTCCTTGCCTCTGTGCCTTTACAGCAGGTTATTCTTTATACTATGAACTTGCTTTACCATTTTCACCATTTCTTTTTTTTTTTTTTAATTTTTTTTTCAACGTTTATTTATTTTTGGGACAGAGAGAGACAGAGCATGAACGGGGGAGGGGCAGAGAGAGAGGGAGACACAGAATCGGAAACAGGCTCCAGGCTCTGAGCCATCAGCCCAGAGCCTGACGCGGGGCTCGAACTCACGGACCGCGAGATCGTGACCTGGCTGAAGTCGGACGCTTAACCGACTGCGCCACCCAGGCGCCCCCATTTTCACCATTTCTAAATGATGCTTCTGTATGATCTCTCTGATAATTAATATCACCCATCAGTGCAAACTATATGGCCCTAAGATATTGCTAATATTATTGCATTCCTGTTTACTTTGATAGTTAAATCCAACGCAACTTTTCTGTGCAGCTAACACAACCAAGCACTATAATGATTTCTGTAAATATAGTCCCTTCATTTATTTATTCCACAAATATGCACTGAGTGCCTACTATGTGCCAACAAATTTCTAAATTCTGAGGATTTGGTAAAGAAAACAAAGACTTTATCATCACAATGTAAATCTTCTCACAAAGAAATTAATAGCATATAAGCAAGTATAAAATATAATACTAGAAAGTAATACATGCAATGGAGAAATAAAAGTCTAAGTAGGGAGATACTTTTATCTCCTTCATAAAATCTCACAATTTGATGGGGGAAATAGATTTATAAAAATTAAACTGAAAGAAATATAGTAAGCATCATTGAAAAGAAACTATGGGATGATATATAAAAACAGTTTATAGAACATAGACTAGTTATTAGATGACAGGGTGATGGGTAAGATCCCTGAAGAAGTTGACTAGAGACAAGAGAGGATGGCACTCCAGGCTAGAGGATGACCATTAAAAAAGGGCATAGCTCGGGCACCTGGCTGGTCCTCTCTCTCTCTCCCCCTCAAAGTTAACAACAACAACAACAACAAAGGTCATAGCATGTGCACAGCAAAGGAAACAATTGACAAAACAAAAAGACAGCCTACCGAATGGGAGAAGGTATTTGTAAAGGATATATCCGATAATGAATTAATATTAAAACTAAAGAGCTTACAGGGGTTCCAGGGTGGCTCAGTGGGTTAAGCATTTGACTCCTGATTTCAGCTTAGGTCATGATCTCATGGTTTGTGAGTTCGAGCCCCACATTGGGCTCACGCTGACAGTGCAAAGCCTGCTTGGGATTCTCTCTCTCCCTCTTTCTCTCTCTGTCTTCTCCCCACTCATGCTTTCTAACTCTCGCAATAAATAAACAAACTTTTTTTTAAAAAAGAACTTCTACAACTCAACACCAAAAAACCAAATAATGCAATTAAAAATGGGCACAGAACATGAACAGACATTTCTCCAAAGAAGACATTCAAATGGCCAACAAACACATGAAAAAATGCTCCATGTCACTCATCATCAGGGAAATGCAAATCAAAACCACAATGAGCTATCACCTTATACCGGTCAGAATGAGTAAAACAAAAAATAAGAACAAGCGTTGGTGAGGATGTGGAGGAAAAGGTAGCCTCCTGCATTACTGGTGGGAATGCAAACTGGTGCAGCCACTGTGGAAGGCAGTATGAAGGTTTCTCAAAAATTAAAAATAGAGTTATCATATAATCCAGTAACTCCGCTATTGGTTATTTATCCAAAGAATATGAAAACATAAATTCAAAACGATACATGCACTCTTATGTTTATTGCAGAATTATTTACAGTAAAAAAAACATGAAAGCAACCCAAGTGTCCATTGGTGGACAAATAGATATAGAAGATATATGTATATATATATAGTAATATTACTTAGCCATAAAAAAGAATGAAATCTTGCTCTTTGTGACACATGAATGGATCTAGCGAGTATAATGCTAAGTGAAATAAGTCAGTCAGAGAAAGGCAAATACTAAATGATTTTGCTCATATGTGGAATTTAAGAAAGAAAACAAAATAAAAAAGAGACAAACCAAAAAACGGACTCTTAATTATAGCACATTGGTGGTTCCCAGAGGGGAGGTAGATGGGATAATGGGTGAAACAGATGTACGGGATTAAGAGTACACTGACTGTGATGCGCACTGAGTAATGTACAGAATTGTTAAATCACTTTATTCTAGCCTGAAACTAATATAACACCGTACGCTACTTTTACTGGAATTTAAAAAAAATAGGCAAACAAAAGGGGGAAGAAGGTATAGCACTGTCTCCTAGTATAGAATGCAGGACTCTATGCACAACTGTATTAAGAGAACATCATTCATGAGACAAATAAAGCACCTTTGCAAATGTACAATGTGAATATTTTGTGGCACGGTATGGCTTAATTTTCATCATAGTTTTTGTAACCAGCCCTAAAATGAACATCTCAGTTTCTTGTATTTGAAAAATTGCTGCTTTTTTTTTCTCTATATAAAGCCTCACTTCAAACTGAAGGATATTGATCCTATTTCATTTTTACATGCCACAATCTCGCTCAGGAACTTCACTTGGGATTTTCTAGGGCCGTAAGAATTTAACTGAATGTCCATTGCTCTTTGAATGTGCACTACTTACTAAATTTATCTAGATAAGTGGTACATCTCCATCCTTACGTCTTTGAAGCTGGATTGCATATCGTTGTCACTTAGAATGCGTAAAATGCACAGTGTTTATTTTTCACTCCAACCTTACGTATCATTATTCAAATTTAACTACTGAGTGGTTAAACAGGCTTAGAAAAAGGCTTAGAAAAAAGAATCACCGACATGATTATAAGAATAATAGTTTCTGTTTATTGAATAGTGTGCATTACCCACTCTTATGTACTTTATAAATACTATCTCATTAAATGCTTACCACAATCATATTAGCCAAATATTATTATACCTATTTTTTTTTTAATTTTTTTTTTCAACGTTTATTTATTTTTGGGACAGAGAGAGACAGAGCATGAACGGGGGAGGGGCAGAGAGAGAGGGAGACACAGAATCGGAAACAGGCTCCAGGCTCTGAGCCATCAGCCCAGAGCCTGACGCGGGGCTCGAACTCACGGACCGCGAGATCGTGACCTGGCTGAAGTCGGACGCTTAACCGACTGCGCCACCCAGGCGCCCCTATTATACCTATTTTATAGATAAGGATACTGAACATGTAACTTGTCCAGGAGACATAGAGCTAGCAAACAGTGATGTGCAGAGTCAAACCTAAGGCTATAATGGTTCCAAGGGCCTTTCCTCTTTCAGTACAACATGGCACCTTCCTGATGCTGGGGAGAAGAAAAAGATAAGGAACAGGATTGCATCTGTCTTCATACTGTTGCCAGTTTCTGCATCCTTAATAAATAATAACATTAAATCTTCAAAGTCATCAGTAGAATGTGTGGAGAGCTAACTGGCCCACACTGTCATGACCCAATCTCACAGATTTACCATTTTCTTGTAATCTTGTTCTGAGTTTTACTATCATGACCTATTGTCTAGGAAACTGACATTCTCTCTCTCTCTCTCTTTCTCTCAGTTTTTTCTTACTTCTAGCTCTAAATCTTTTGATTCAGAGAGCATACATCTGAGAGATTAAACAATAAAATCAAAATGAATTTGAGGATAGAGGATAACAAAAGACCAATAATGACATAGAGAGCTTTATTCAACTTGTATGCTACCCATGGACAACTTTTAGCCTAGTTTCCATCTGTCCTCCACATGATATATAATTACTTTACCTGCGAAAAAGACTAAGGGGTTCTCTCTTAGATGAAGTCCAGGAAAAAAAAAAGGGAGGGTGAATAATATATTTATCTACAACCACAACCAAAAATATAGCCAGTGGAGTAGCTTGTATTCAGTATAATTTTAACCAAACATGATTTTATCCTTCTATAATTTTCTTTTTTTTTCCCCTCAATCCATTTTGTTATATTCATCTATATCTTTTTTTTAATAGGAAATCTATTATCAAATTGGTTTCCATACAACATCCAGTGCTCATCTCACCAGGTGCCCTCCTCAATGCCCATCACCCACTTTCCCCTCCTCCCCATCCCCCATCAACCCTCAGTTTATTCTCAGTATTTAAGAGTCTCTTATGGTTTGCCTCCTTCCCTCACTGTAACTTTTTTTTTTCTCCCTTCTCCTCCCCCCTGGTCTTCTGTTGAGTTTCTCTGGATCCACGTAAGAGTGAAAACATATGGTATCTGTCTTTCTCTGCCTGACTTATTTCACTTAGCATAACACTCTCCAGTTCCATCCACGTTACTATAAAAGGCCATATTTCATTCTTTCTCATTACCAAGTAGTATTCCATTGTATATATAAACCACATCTTCTTTATCCATTTGTCAGCTGATGGACATTTAGGCTCTTTCCATCATTTGGCAATTGGTGAAAGGGCTGCTATAAACATTGGGGTCCAAGTGCCCCTATGCATCAGCACTCCCATATCCCTTGGGTAAATTCTTAGCAGGGCTATTGCTGGGTCATAGGGTAGATCTATTTTTAATTTTTTGAGGAAGCTCCACACTGTTTTCCAGAGCGGCTACACCGGTTTGCATTCCCACCAACAGTACAAGACGGTTCCCCTTTCTCCACATCCTCGCCAGCATCTATAGTCTTCTGATTTGTTCATTTTAGCCACTCTGATCGGGGTGAGGTGGTATCTCAGTGTGGTTTTGATTTGTACTTCCCTGATGAGGAGTAACGTTGAGCATCTTTTCATGTTGACCATCTGGATGTCTTCTTCAGAAAAATGTCCATTCATGTCTTCTTCACATTTATTCACTGGATTATTTGTTTTTTGGGTGTGGAGTCTTGTGAGTTCTTTATAGATTTTGGATACTAGCCCTTTATCTGATATGTCATTTGCAAATATCTTTTCCCGTTCCATTGGATGCCTTTTAGTTGTGTTGATTGTTTCCTTTGTAGTGCAGAAGTTTTTTATTTTGATGAGGTCCCAGTAGTTCATTTTTGGTTTTAATTCCCTTGCCTTTGGAGGTGTGTCAAGTAAGAAATTGCTGTGGCTGAGGTCAGAGAGGATTTTTCCTGCTTTATCCTCTACGGTTTTGATCGTTTCCTGTCTCACATTCAGGTCCTTCATTCATTTTGAGTTTATTTTTGTGAATGGTGTAAGAAAGTGGTCTAGTTTCATTCTTCTGCATGTTGCTGTCCAGTTCTGCCAGCACCATTTGTTAAAGAGACTTCCCTTTTTCCATTGGATATTCTTTCCTGCTTTTTCAAAGATTAGCTGGCCAAACATTCATCTATATCTTATCAGATTTAAATTCAATAAATGTTAATCTACCATTTATCTTGTATCCTTTATTCTATACTTTGTAAGAAAACTATCCTAGATTATAAGATAACTGCAATATTCATTAAAGCAACCAGTATTTTTTAAGTCTTCTTAAGAGTGTATAATAAATACTTGAATAAAGGAAATGATGAATGGATAAATAAAGGCAAGAATGCATTGATAACAGCTTGGCAGTCTGGAGTGGGGAGGAAGCCATTGCTGCTGAACTGAAACTCATTCCTGACACGTATGCATGCCATCCAACCACCTGGGTCACTGTTCTGTGCCAGGAGCCAGCCACAGGTGGTGCAGGCTTTCCGTGTAATCTTTCTAAATGCTTTCTCATCTGCCATCGCCTGAGCTTACTCCTGGTGTGAGCGGCCTCACCCTCTGACCATGATGATTTGCTTCCAGACATGCTGTTTTCCTACTTGTCAAGGAGACCAACATTAGTACACTTGCATAAAATGAATAATCAGCACTTTGAGGAGCCATTTTTTGCTCCTAAAATGAGTTTATTACGGGTTTATTTTTCATTGCCTATCAAACAGATGTTGCCTGCTCTCAGAGGAATTTTCAGCGCTTCCCAGTCACTCTTGCTGGGTGGATTGCCAGATGTTGAGGCACTCTGCAGAGCTGCTCATGAATGCCGGGGAGGTGAGTGGATCTGCCTCAGCAACAAGAAAGGAAATCAAAGAGTTGCTGAGCATGGTGGGACAGGGGGTGGCTCTTGCTTCAAAATGGAAAAATGCAAACAAGTATAGAACAGATGCAGACAAGTTCCAACTGCTGTGGAAGCAGCTTGGTGCAGTAGAAAGAGCATCAGATTTGGAAACAGACCGACCTGGGTTGAAATCCCAAATGTGCCACTTCCAGTCTCTGTGAGTTGAACTCTGTTACTTCTTTATAGATTTTTAACACCCAAATCATGGACTAAGAATGTATGGGCTAAGTATCTGCCTGGTATATATAATAGATGTTCAATTAAATATTAGTTGATCCAGTATTTTCTTATCCAATGTTAATCTGAATGATTAGACCAAGCCATTTTTAATCACCAGTAAAATATATCCCAGACATATCTACTCTCTCTCTATTCATCTATCTACCTATCTCTTTTCTATCAATCTATCCATCCATCCATCTACAAAATTACCTTACTATTTTTAATGGCTACATTTTACAGATCATCAAAATGAATACTAATGAAAGAACATATAAATTACTTCAGTTTTTAATTTGTGTCAACATTGTCACCGTAAACATTTACACACACACACACACACACACACACACACACACACATCTCAGTGCACTGGTCTGATAATTATTTTATTTTATTTTTTTTTTATTTTTTTTTATTTTTTTTATTTATATATGAAATTTATTGTCAAATTGGTTTCCATACAACACCCAGTGCTCATCCCAAAAGGTGCCCTCCTCAGTACCCGTCACCCACCCTCTCCTCCCTCCCACCCCCCATCAACCCTTAGTTTGTTCTCAGTTCTCAACAGTCTCTTATGCTTTGGCTCTCTCCCACTCTAACCTCTTTTTTTTTTTTTTTTTTGTTCCCCTCCCCCATGGGTTTCTCTTAAGTTTCTCAGGATCCACATAAGAGTGAAACCATATGGTATCTGTCTTTCTCTGTATGGCTTATTTCACTTAGCATCACACTCTCCAGTTCCATCCACGTTGCTACAAAAGGCCATATTTCATTTTTTCTCATTGCCACGTAGTACTCCATTGTGTATATAAACCACAATTTCTTTATCCATTCATCAGTTGATGGACATTTAGGCTCTTTCCATAATTTGGCTATTGTTGAGAGTGCTGCTATGAACATTGGGGTACAAGTGCCCCTATGCATCAGTACTCCTGTGTCCCTTGGATAAATTCCTAGCAGTGCTATTGCTGGGTCATAGGGTAGGTCTATTTTTAATTTTCTGAGGAACCTCCACACTGCTTTCCAGAGCGGCTGCACCAATTTGCATTCCCACCAACAGTGCAAGAGGGTTCCCGTTTCTCCACATCCTCTCCAGCATCTATAGTCTCCTGATTTGTTCATTTTGGCCACTCTGACTGGCGTGAGGTGATATCTGAGTGTGGTTTTGATTTGTATTTCCCTGATAAGGAGCGACGCTGAACATCTTTTCATGTGCCTGTTGGCCATCCGGATGTCTTCTTTAGAGAAGTGTCTATTCATGTTTTCTGCCCATTTCTTCACTGGGTTATTTGCTTTTCAGGTGTGGAGTTTGGTGAGCTCTTTATAGATTTTGGATACTAGCCCTTTGTCCGATATGTCATTTGCAAATATCTTTTCCCATTCCGTTGGTTGCCTTTTAGTTTTGTTGGTTGTTTCCTTTGCTGTGCAGAAGCTTTTGATCTTCATAAGGTCCCAGGAATTCACTTTTGCTTTTAATTCCCTTGCCTTTGGGGATGTGTCGAGTAAGAGATTGCTACGGCTGAGGTCAGAGAGGTCTTTTCCTGCTTTCTCCTCTAAGGTTTTGATGGTTTCCTGTCTCACATTCAGGTCCTTTATCCATTTTGAGTTTATTTTTGTGAATGGTGTGAGAAAGTGGTCTAGTTTCAACCTTCTGCATGTTGCTGTCCAGTTCTCCCAGCACCATTTGTTAAAGAGACTGTCTTTTTTCCATTGGATGTTCTTTCCTGCTTTGTCAAAGATGAGTTGGCCATACGTTTGTGGGTCTAGTTCTGGGGTTCCTATTCTATTCCATTGGTCTATGTGTCTGTTTTTGTGCCAATACCATGCTGTCTTGATGATGACAGCTTTGTAGTAGAAGCTAAAGTCTGGGATTGTGATGCCTCCTGCTTTGGTCTTCTTCTTCAAAATTACTTTAGCTATTCGGGGACTTTTGTGGTTCCATATGAATTTTAGGATTGCTTGTTCTAGTTTCGAGAAGAATGCTGGTGCAATTTTGATTGGGATTGCATTGAATGTGTAGATAGCTTTGGGTAGTATTGACATTTTGATAATATTTATTCTTCCAATCCATGAGCAGGGAATGTCTTTCCATTTCTTTTTTTTTTTTTTTTTTTTTTTTTTTTTTTTTTTTTTTAAATAATAGGTTCTTTCCATTTCTTTAAATCTTCTTCAATTACCTTCATAAGCTTTCTATAGTTTTCAGCATACAGATCCTTTACATCTTTGGTTAGATTTATTCCTAGGTATTTTATGCTTCTTGGTGCAATTGTGAATGGGATCAGTTTCTTTATTTGTCTTTCTGTTGCTTCATTGTTAGTGTATAAGAATGCAACTGATTTCTGTACATTGATTTTGTATCCTGCAACTTTGCTGAATTCATGGATCAGTTCTAGCAGACTTTTGGTGGAGTCTATCGGATTTTCCATGTATAATATCATGTCATCTGCAAAGAGCGAAAGCTTGACTTCATCTTTGCCAATTTTGACGCCTTTGATTTCCTTTTGCTGTCTGATTGCTGATGCTAGAACTTCCAGCACTATGTTAAACAACAGCGGTGAGAGTGGGCATCCCTGTCGTGTTCCTGATCTCAGGGAAAAAGCTCTCAGTTTTTCCCCGTTGAGGATGATGTTAGCTGTGGGCTTTTCATAAATGGCTTTTATAATCTTTAAGTATGTTCCTTCTATCCCGACTTTCTCAAGGGTTTTTATTAAGAAAGGGTGCTGGATTTTGTCAAAGGCCTTTTCTGCATCGATTGACAGGATCATATGGTTCTTCTCTTGTTTTTTGTTAATGTGATGTATCACGTTGATTGATTTGCGAATGTTGAACCAGCCCTGCATCCCAGGAATGAATCCCACTTGATCATGGTGAATAATTCTTTTTATATGCCGTTGAATTCGATTTGCTAGTATCTTATTGAGAATTTTGGCATCCATATTCATCAGGGATATTGGCCTGTAGTTCTCTTTTTTTACTGGGTCTCTGTCTGGTTTAGGAATCAAAGTAATACTGGCTTCATAGAATGAGTCTGGAAGTTTTCCTTCCCTTTCTATTTCTTGGAATAGCTTGAGAAGGATAGGTATTATCTCTGCTTTAAACGTCTGGTAGAACTCCCCTGGGAAGCCATCTGGTCCTGGACTCTTATTTGTTGGGAGATTTTTGATAACCGATTCAATTTCTTCGCTGGTGATGGGTCTGTTCAAGCTTTCTATTTCCTCCTGATTGAGTTTTGGAAGAGTGTGGGTGTTCAGGAATTTGTCCATTTCTTCCAGGTTGTCCAATTTGTTGGCATAAAATTTTTCATAGTATTCCCTGATAATTGTTTGTATCTCTGAGGGATTGGTTGTAATCATTCCATTTTCATTCATGATTTTATCTATTTGGGTCATCTCCCTTTTCTTTTTGAGAAGCCTGGCTAGAGGTTTGTCAATTTTGTTTATTTTTTCAAAAAACCAACTCTTGGTTTCGTTGATCTGCTCTACAGTTTTTTTAGATTCTATATTGTTTATTTCTGCTCTGATCTTTATTATTTCTCTTCTTCTGCTGGGTTTAGGCTGCCTTTGCTGTTCTGCTTCTAGTTCCTTTAGGTGTGCTGTTAGATTTTGTATTGGGGATTTTTCTTGTTTCTTGAGATAGGCCTGGATTGCAATGTATTTTCCTCTCAGGACTGCCTTCGCTGCGTCCCAAAGCGTTTGGATTGTTGTATTTTCATTTTCGTTTGTTTCCATATATTTTTTAATTTCTTCTCTAATTGCCTGGTTGACCCACTCATTCGTTAGTAGGGTGTTCTTTAACCTCCATGCTTTTGGAGGTTTTCCAGACTTTTTTCTGTGGTTGATTTCAAGCTTCATAGCATTGTGGTCTGAAAGTATGCATGGTATGATTTCAATTCTTGTAAACTTATGAAGGGCTGTTTGTGACCCAGTATATGATCTATCTTGGAGAATGTTCCATGTGCACTCGAGAAGAAAGTCTATTCTGTTGCTTTGGGATGCAGAGTTCTAAATATATCTGTCAAGTCCATCTGATCCAATGTCTCATTCAGGGCCCTTGTTTCTTTATTGACCGTGTGTCTAGATGATCTATCCATTTCTGTAAGTGGGGTGTTAAAGTCCCCTGCAATTACCGCATTCTTCTCAATAAGGTTGCTTATGTTTATGAGTAATTGTTTTTTATATTTGGGCGCTCCGGTATTCGGCGCATACACATTTATAATTGTTAGCTCTTCCTGATGGATAGACCCTGTCACTATTATATAATGTCCTTCTTCATCTCTTGTTACAGCCTTTAATTGAAAGTCTAGTTTGTCTGATATAAGGATGGCTACTCCAGCTTTCTTTTGGCTTCCAGTAGCATGATAAATAGATCTCCATCCCCTCACTCTCAATCTAAAGGTGTCCTCAGGTCTAAAATGAGTCTCTTGTAGACAGCAAATAGATGGGTCTTGTTTTTTTATCCATTCTGATACCCTATGTCTTTTGGTTGGCGCATTTAATCCATTTACATTCAGTGTTATTATAGAAAGATATGGGTTTAGAGTCATTGTGATGTCTGTATGTTTTATGCTTGTAGTGATGTCTCTGGTACTTTGTCTCACAGGGTCCCCCTTAGGATCTCTTGTAGGGCTGGTTTAGTGGTGACAAATTCCTTCAGTTTTTGTTTGTTTGGGAAGACCTTTATCTCTCCTTCTATTCTAAATGACAGACTTGCTGGATAAAGGATTCTCGGCTGCATATTTTTTCTGTCTAGCACACTGAAAATCTCGTGCCAATTCTTTCTGGCCTGCCAAGTTTCAAAAGAGAGATCAGTCACGAGTCTTATAGGTCTCCCTTTATATGTGAGGGCACGTTTACCCCTTGCTGCTTTCAGAATTTTCTCTTTATCCTTGTATTTTGCCAGTTTCACTATGATATGTCGTGCAGAAGATCGATTCAAGTTACGTCTGAAGGGAGTTCTCTGTGCCTCTTGGATTTCAATGCCTTTTTCCTTCCCCAGTTCAGGGAAGTTCTCAGCTATTATTTCTTCAAGTACCCCTTCAGCACCTTTCCCTCTCTCTTCCTCCTCTGGGATACCAATTATGCGTATATTATTTCTTTTTAGTGTATCACTTAGTTCTCTAATTTTCCCCTCATACTCCTGGATTTTTTTATCTCTCTTTTTCTCAGCTTCCTCTTTTTCCATAACTTTATCTTCTAGTTCACCTATTCTCTCCTCTGCCTCTTCAATCCAAGCCGTGGTGGTTTCCATTTTGTTATGCATTTCGTTTAAAGCGTTTTTCAGCTCCTCGTGACTGTTCCTTAGTCCCTTGATCTCTGTAGCAAGAGATTCTCTGCTGTCAGCTATACTGTTTTCAAGCCCAGCGATTAATTTTATGACTATTATTCTAAATTCACTTTCTGTTATATTATTTAAATCCTTTTTGATCAGCTCATTAGCTGTTGTTATTTCCTGGAGATTCTTCTGAGGGGAATTCTTCCGCTTGGTCATTTTGGATAGTCCCTGGCGTGGTGAGGACCTGCAGGGCACTTCCCCTGTGCTGTGGTGTATAACTGGAGTTGGTGGGCGGAGCCGCAGTCAGACCTGATGTCTGCCCCCAGCCCACCGCTGGGGCCACAGTCAGACTGGTGCGTGCCTTCTCTTCCCCTCTCCTAGGGGCGGGATTCACTGTGGGGTGGGGTGGCCTGTCTGGGCTACTTGCACACTGCCAGGCTTGTGATGCTGGGGATCTGGCGTCTTAGCTGTGGCGGGTAGGCAAGGTGCACAGGGGCAGGAGGGGCAGGCTTAGCTTGCTTCTCCTTAGGTGATCCACTTCAGGAGGGGCCCTGTGGCAGCAGGAGGGAGTCAGATCCGCTGCCAGAGGTTTGGCTCCGCAGAAGCACAGAGTTGGGTGTTTGCGCGGAGCGAGCAAGTTCCCTGGCAGGAACTGGTTCTCTTTGGGATTTTGGCTGGGGGATGGGCGGGGGAGATGGCGCTGGCGAGCGCCTTTGTTCCCCACCAAACTGAGCTCTGTCGTCCGGGGGCTCAGCAGCTCTCCTTCCCTTTGTCCTCCAGCCTTCCCGCTTTCTGAGCAGAGCTGTTAACTTATGACCTCCCAGACGCTAAGTCGCGCTTGCTGTCGGAACACAGTCCGTCAGGCCCCTCCGCTTTTTGCAAGCCAGACTCGGGGGCTCTGCTTGGCCGGCGAGCCGCCCCTCCGCCCCGGCTCCCTCCCGCCAGTCCGTGGAGCGCGCACCGCCTCGCCGCCCTTCTTACCCTCTTCCGTGGGCCTCTCGTCTGTGCTTGGCTCCCGCGACTCCGTTCTGCCAATCCTCTGGTGGTTTTCTGGGTTATTTAGGCAGGTGTAGGTGGAATCTAAGTGATCAGCAGGAAGCGCGGTGAGCCCAGCGTCCTCCTACGCCGCCATCTTCCCTCTCTCCTCCTGATAATTATTTTAGAAGAAATTTCTACAACAGGGTTTGCTGAGTGCAAAGTTTACACATTTACATTTATTTCATATTACCAAATTATTTTTTTTCTAAAAGAGGTATCAGTTTGAATTCTCACCAACAATTCTGAGAACTATTTTTATACAACCTAATAAACACTGGACCTTAATGAAACTTTTTACAGTCCCTTTGCATTATTTCGTTAAGTGCAAGAGTGAATTATCTCCCATATATTCATTGGTGAGTTGTCTTCTCTCCTTTGTGAATTAATTGCTACCAGTGTTGTGAGTACAGCATATTTCTCTGCTCAGTTTGATGAGAGGTGAGATAGTTCCAAAACCAAGTTGGAGAGATGACTTTACAACTATGCCAGAGGAAGTGAGTATTCACCAAAAATCCCTATGAAACTAACATTTCTCCACTTCCCTTCCAACTGCATAGACTTAAAGAATTTCTTGTTCTGTTTTATTATTAAAAAATTACACAAACAAGGGTAGGGAAAATATGTTGGTACAATTTAAAGATTAATAAAATCAACACCCTCATATAAAACATTCAGATTAAAATGATTTTGTGGAAATAATGACAAGAAAAATTATGTAAAAATATATAATTGGGGCACTTTCCAGCTTTACTGAGGTATACCTGACAAGTGAGATTGTATGTATAGAGTATACAATGTAATGATTTGATGTTGAGTGAGAACTAAACTCATTGTATTCGGCCACTAAGGTATGCGACAGCTGGAATTAATCAACTTTATTAAAAACAGAGTCAATGTGAAGCCCTGCTGAAGTAATGACTCAATGATGTAATGAGAGATAATTTTGGCTTAACCAAAATCAGAATGATGGTGTGTATTCATATCTATATCTATATCTATATCTATATCTATATCTATATACCCACACATATATATATGATTATGTGTCACAGTATCACAGTGAACCCACATTTATACACCCTATTTATAGATATTTTCATGACATTACATAATCTTTTATATCCCATCAGATTTCCTAGTCACTAAATTATTTATAAATTTAAGAACCTTCCCTACATGCCTGCTGTAAAAGTTCAGCTATTTAAAAAATTATATATATATATATATACATATATATGTATGTGTGTATATATATATACATCTATATGTATGTGTGTGTGTGTATATATATATATATATATATATATATATATATATACTTTATAGACAAAACCAAGCAAAAACATGCAAATAAAACAGAAGGACTTTGAAACCACAAAGAACCAGCTTCAAATCCCAAAGCTGTTCTTATGACCTATGTGATCTCTGAGGAGATATTCAACTTTCTCAAGGTCCCCTATGACTTCTCTGTAAATGTAAGTGATATCACCTCTCTGCGCTGTGGAGAACAGGAATGGCTCTGGAAAATCTTTCTAAGAGTTAACTGAGGTATTGGCTGTAAAGCCTAAACACAATGTCCTGCATAATGGCTGGTGTTCAGCATGAGAAGGGCCCCTCCTTCTGCATACCTCATTTCACTATGGTGCCTGTTTTAATTCCACGTGATGTGGGCAATTGATTGTAAAAATTGTAAATTTGTAAATTGTAAAAATTGATCTTGTTAGGAATCTGTGTATCTATTAAAGATGTTTCTTTGTTCAGACTACAAATACAGAGTTGCCAAATGTGATGATGATGATGGTGATTTTTGAGGTTGCTAATGACATCTAGTCAGGAGACTTGAATTTCAGCTCCAGTTCACACTTACCAGCTGAATGACTTAATCTGTAAAGCCTGCTTAATCTGAAAAATGGGACAATAATAGTTAAAGACAAGATTGTTAGGAGCACCACATGACAGCATGTGTGGCAATGTAACTGGCACACTCAAAATGCCACTTATGCAAATGTATTTCCTTTTAGGGTCCTCTTTATCTTACTACCATTTCTATGTTAAACTTCATTGTAGAGAAACATAAAACCTTCATGTTTTTTTCCCCCATATAATTCCTCTTTGTTTTTAACTTATTTTCAACGGTGTATTTCCCCAGAATAGATCATTAGCTTTCCCTGGTTTGCAAATGTCGAACTACCCTCCAAACAGAATTAGTGTTCAATTTTAGGAATTTACTATTAACTTTGAAGGTTTTATTGTATATAATGCTCTTGTGCACACTGTTTTTGATTATAAGTACAATTCATGTTCACTGGAGAATAAAAGTGATTATGCAATATAACAGGTAAAAAATAAAGCCCATAATCTAGTCTCATCATCATGGTTTTGCTTCCAGTATTTATTTGAGATAGAAATACACACAGATGCATACACATATGTCACACTTTCTGAAATACTATTGATATTATTCTGCATTTTATACTGTGTTATTACAAACACTATAATGTGTACACATATCGTTCTCAAGTTTAGTAGCTGTGATGGGTTCCTAATGGCCTGAGTTTCCTCACTAACAGCCAGGAGCACAGTGTAAGCTATGTTCATTGGAAACTTGGAGAAATTAAGAGTGTATAGTGAGGGGGTCTGAGACTAACATATCATTTTCTCCTCCTATACCAGAAGTGTTCTGTTGGAAGTCAGCTCTTACACGATGCTTACTCCACCTAGAGACAATCTCTCTCCAACTTCTAAGTCACTGGGCCTCCTCGCAGTAGAGCCCAAGGGGGTGAGTTGACAGTCACTCTGACATCAATTCACTCTCAGATCAAAGAAAATCCGGGACGATTGGGTGGCTCAGTAGGTAAGCGACTGACCTCGGCTCAGGTCATGATCTCCCAGTCTGTGAGTTCAAGCTCCGCATTGGGCTCTGTGCTAACAGCTCAGAGTCTGCAGCCTGCTTTGGATTCTGTGTCTCCCTCTCTCTCTGCTCCTCCCCCACTCACACTCTGCCTCTCTCTCTCAAAAGTAAACAAATAAACATTAAAAAAAAGATCAAGGAAAATACACCTACTGTGCCATCAATACCTTACAGGAAAAAAGAAACCTCTCCATGGTACAAAGTTTAGAAAATCTTCAAGACAAGACAGATTAAACCACTTTACTTAAGAAAATGATTAGTGTCTTTGTTTTTCTTGAAGTTCATCTAACTGTATGCGGACATTGAAGGTAAAATACGGAATACTAAAAAAAGACGAAAGGAATGGTTACATGTAAAATTACTCAGGTTTCACTTTAGTCTAGGATTTAACCTAAAAAGTAAAAGAAGTCTTCATCCTGTACAGCTCACAGCATTCTTCAGCTTATCAGTTTATGAAAACAAAAAATAATCTTGGCTACAACTTCTAATTATGCTATTAGTAATAATAATAACCAGTACACTTAATACTTATTCATCCAGTCTCATTATCAACACTTTACATGTGTTTGTTACTTGATCCTCATAGGGACTCTGTGAAGTAAAGACTGTTATCTTCTTCTTTTTTTTTTTTTTTTTTTTTTTTAATTTTTTTTTTCAACATTTATTTATTTTTGGGACAGAGAGAGACAGAGCATGAACGGGCGAGGGGCAGAGAGAGAGGGAGACACAGAATCGGAAACAGGCTCCAGGCTCTGAGCCATCAGCCCAGAGCCTGACGCGGGGCTCGAACTCAAGGACCGCGAGATCGTGACCTGGCTGAAGTCGGACGCTTAACCGACTGCGCCACCCAGGCGCCCCAAGACTGTTATCTTCAACTTCATTTTAAAGCTATGGCAACAGGTGATGTTTTACAGTCAGAATTTGAACACACATAATCTGGTTTCAGGATCTAGGCTTGCTACTTCCTGAGAGGAACACTCTATGCATTTTCCTAGAGGAACTTCTGTGTCATTTGTCTCCTAAATACTATTCAGTCTCTTTCTAGATATGTGACTGATTCACGTAATCACCTGTTTTCCTTCATTTCCTCATCCTTTACTGCTATAACAGTTAGTATTAAGGCAAGTAGCATAGGTAAAACACTCAGCACATTTCCCCGAACAAACAAAATATCCGATAAAGGATAATTATGATAGTATTATTTTTATTATTGTCATTGTGTATGGTAGTTTGTAAAAGACATGTCCAGTGAGTAACCACTCTGACTTCATGAGCAGGATTTTAGCACTGGTAAGTCATTTTCACCAATTATACAACTGGGAAGTAATATAAAGAATTCCTCTTTCCTGCTAAAATTGCCAGCAGTTGCAGAATGTATACATAGTAAGACCATGTACTCTTGGGACAGATTTTCATGTCGGTTGGCTTTGGATAGAGTAACCTCTACAAAAGGAGGTCATATCTCAGTCTGAGAAATCCTTGTGGTTTAGAGATCCAGCTGGTGTTTTGAAGAAGGCCAACATTTTGCTGGCATTCCTATATTGGTGAAAACAAATGCCCAGAGTACAGTAAATGTGATGTAGCACGTGGCTATAGCAAAGGAAGAAGGAATAAATGATTTTGTCTCCTCCAGGTACACACAGATTTGAAAAGTTACTGAGCAGTAAAAATCACAACATTAAAGATAACACAGAATTTCTATCCTCACCAACTTCCTGCTACCACATTAAGTAAAAGTGATAACATCTGTTTTCCATGCAGGTAGCTAGTGCTTCCAATGTAGGGCAACTGGATCCCCACCAGGTGAACAATTCAGCTGCCTGGTATCTCTTTTTTAAGTGCATTTTCATTCAAATCTTGGCGATATGTAAAAATAAATTTTCTTACTTTCCATTCCCTACAAGTAAGATTTATTTCTTCTCTCTCTCCCTGTTTTCTTTCCTTTTATTTATTTTTTTTCTGGTATCTACCTGAATTAACAAATAGGTAGTATTTTTCCCAAATCACTTTTTCATTGATTTATTTTCCTTATACACAGTAAATAAAATCTTACAGAAAACTTTCTGGTCAAGAGGAATCCATAAAATATCTATAGTATAATTATAGATTACATGTTATATCATAAATGCATAAATCTAATTGAAAATGTACTATGAGCTTAGTGTTAATGCTCAAAACTTCATATATACAATGACACATGGTGTTCATAGGTGAATATTATCCTTCATAGAAATGAGGAATGGGGGCACCTGGGTGACTCAGTCGGTTAAGTGTCTGACTCTTGATTTCCGCTCAGGTCAGGTCATGAGATTTAGCCCCACATGGGGCTCTGCGCTGAGTATGGAGCCTGCTTAAGATTCTCTCTCTCCCTCTACCCCTTCCCCCATCCCACCTCTCTCAAAAAATTTAAAAAAGAAAATTAGAAAGAAAAGAGTTTTGAAGTAGCTTGCCCAAAGTGACACTGCTGATTTCTCACTGTGTTCTTTTCTTTCAACTCGTACCCTATTCGATATATTTACCAGTAGCTTCAGAAGTATTTTTCATTGTTATCATTCCTTTGGAACATAGTTTACCACATGTTTATTTTAAAGAATTCATACAATTCTTAATTTGCACACAGGGCCCCATAGGACCGGGAGTTTCCCAAGTGTTTTCTTAATTCCATTTTCACTGCCCTTATTTGGATCGTCATTATTGCTGGCCTGAAGTTCTTGCAGCAGGACAGAAATGTTCTAATTTTAACGTCTGATGCAATTGGACTGCTAATTCCAGGAGGTTTGAAATTTTCTTCCAAAAGAGAGAAATGTTCTTTTGGGGAGTTTGTGTTTTAGAGAGTGAATCTGGAAAGTTGGTGGACTTGGCATCGTCTAAGAAATTACAATTATATAGTATTCCAATTGGGTTTCTCATCTCGTTCTCAATTGCTCTCCCACAAGGTATACAATGGCTAAATTAAACTCCATGAAGCATGACTCTTGGCTGTCAATGGAATAATTTGGCTGTAGGATAAATTTTAGCCACCTAAGGCTCATTGTAAAACTATTCATTATGTAAATATCTTCTATTCCTAGTCCCCTTTTCCCATTACTAAATACTGTGTATTTAGAAAATCTGACTATGTCCATATCCAAAATAAGCTTTTACTCGCATATAAGCTTTTTAAGATACTGACCACTTTATATTTTCTTCCTCTCCTCTTCCTCCTCCTCGTCTCCCTCCCCCTCCCCCTCCTCCTCCTTCTTCCTTTTCGTCTTCTTAATGTAGCTTATCTTCTACACTTGATTGAAAGCCTGTCACTATAGGCTATGTCTTTCCATGTCTATGATCAACATACCTACGTGAGATGAGGAGGCAGAGTAGTCAACAAAGGTTGGGTATGACTCATATATGAGCTAAGTGCTATGCTTATATCCATTTTAAGCCTCAAAAACACCTATGAAATAGTTATTATCTCCATCTTCTAGTAAGGGCATGGAGGTTCTGAGTGTTTATGTGCAACCTGGAAAGTGATCACATGTTTGTCTGAACTCATGTTCTTAACATGATGCCATAGTGCCCATCACAGTGGCATGGATATAGCAAATGCTCAAACAAGATTTCTTGAATCATAGAATGAGATTATTACACCAGTATATTGTTTATTTCCCCCTAGCAATTGCATCATGAAAGAAGTTTCAAGTGTAAAATTTGCCCAATATATGCCAAATCATAAAGTGGGGAAAGAGATTATTTCCAGCACCTCATCATTGTTTATATTAATATAACTTTCTCCACCACTGGGCGAACTTGGTTTTACAAGGCAAAGGCAAGTAATAAAATCAGACTTCTGCTACAGAGAGGCTGCTTCCCTAATTGCAAATGTAAACGTTGCCAGGTGTTCAGCTCCCTTGTTCTAATAAATAAATAATTAGAAAACATGATTAATATGAAGCCTCACTGCCTAGCTGTGCAGAGTGTTCTTGGAGAGCCATGTGGGGAATTGATTTGGAGGGCAGAATGTGTGCTTAATGGTATGCGTCCGAGTGATCCTGGCAGAAAAGCCTCACATGCCTGTGCAGAGGGTGAGTGCCCCATTGGGCCCAGAACAGAATTATGGACTTGGGCGAGGCAAACACAATCCTCTTTTCTGCTAGAAGTAGGGTTTGGAAGAAGCATCACCTGAAATCACTCTGGTTTGAGAGTTAAGTTGTGTCCTTAGTCGAATCAGATTTGGTACCCAAACCTGTCACTCCTGAGATCTGTGGAATTTGGCAACTTAGCTAGCTTGTCTTATCTTCTATCTCGTCAGCTTCCTAATGACTAAAATAACACCTGTGTCAACTGTAAATATTGAATGAGATTCTGAATGTGCAAATGCCTAGATCAGAAGTCCTTCCTAAGTGGTAGTCAATTAGCCCTCATTTTCTTTATTGGCATAAGGGAAATCAAATCCAGAAAATTTTATTTATATATATATAAATATATATATATATACACACACACACACACATATATATATACACACACACATATATATATACATATATATATGTGTATATCTATACATACAAAGTCTTTTTAAAAGTTCCTACAATAATGAAGCTTATATAATTTTAACTCAGTAATCCACAAATCCGTTTGACTACAGACCTTAAATAATCATTTTCCTAAATACATTTTTATAATAAATAAATGCATCAAATAATTGACTTACAAATGAATTTTACATTAGTCTTGTTTAAAATGCTGCTCTTCAGATTAAAAAAAATAACAAAGCAGACATTATTGATTCTGTCTATTGGTCTTTTTTTCTAAAAGGGTTTCTATAGTCATAAATATTTTCATCATTATCATCGTCATCATCATAAACTATGTGTTCTCCAATGAATCCAGTGAATTAATGGCCATATCTGTTGTTGATAGTATTTATATCCCCAGAGACAGTGAAGAATATGTAAGCAGAGTATTTATTGAATGAATGAAACATGATTATTATCACATCACTACCTTATTCTTGGCAGTTGAATTTTTATTGATTTTATAGCGTTTAATGATTAAACCCACATAAAGCAATTAGATATTAAATGAAGGCCCTAGGGAGTTTTTTAATTTAAGCAATAATAAAATAAATTTAGCATTTGAAATAAATCAGACCCAGATAAATGAACCAATTTGCCCAAAATTATCTGCTTCATAATAGCAGAGGGAAAATTTGGATGTAGCTTTTCTGATTTATAGCCACAGATACCTAGAAACAGTATGTCTGTGTTTGCTAAGCCAAATGCTGCAATGTTATTGGGTAGAATATTGAAACCAACAGAGGATAGTTGACAAGGAAGAAATTCATAGAACTAGAAATATAACTTACCCATGAAAACAGAAAAGGTGGTTTTCCAGATGGAGAAAATGAGTTGAGACAGAAATGGACACTGAGGGAGTAACTCAGTTTAAATCTGCAAACACCTAGTATGAGTAAAGATAAAAATGCCTCTTTCTTTCATTCTAAAAAAATGAAGGTGAAATTAACATAAAATAAAATGAACCATTTTAAAGTGTACAATTCACTGACATTTAATATGTTCATAATATTGGGGTGCCTGGGTGGCTCAGTCAGTTGAGCACTGGACTCTGGATTTCAGCTCAGTTTGTGATCCCAGTGTCATGGGATCAAGCCCCACCTCAGTCTTTGCACTGAGTGTGAAGTCTGCTTAAGACTCTCTCTCTCTCCCCCACTCCGGCCCTCTCCCTCACTCACACACTCTGTCTCTAAAATAAATTTAATAATAATAATAATAATAATAATAATAATAATGTTTTCACATATTGTGCAACAGCACCACTAATTAAGTAAATTCTTCTAAAATATTTTCATCACCTCAAAAGGAAACCCCATGCCTATTAAGTAGTCACTCCCCATCCCTGCTGTGCCCGAACAACGGGCAATCTCCAGTCGGCTTTCTGCCTCTATAGGGATCTGCCTGTTCTGGGTATTTCACGTAAATAGAACCATACTGTAGTACCTACAGCCCTTTGTGTCTGGCTCCTTTCACTTATAATCATGTTTTGACATTCAGTCAAGATGTAGCATGTATCAGAAATTCATTCCTTCCCTGGCTGAATATGATTCCATTCTATGTATACACCGAGGAAGGCAAATCTGAGACCAATTTTGTGACTGTAACTTTGTCTCCTATTTTAAGTAGCTTTAGGATTTGTCATATTAATGTCAAGTGATTAAGCTGTGATGCTCTTTAATTTGGCTTGGGTTGCTTCTGTTACCATCCAGTTTTTTCAGCCCTAGGTTTATACCATTGGGAGAAAAAAGAGAAAAATCTCTACTATCACAAAAGCCTTTGTGAAAGCAATCTAATCTTTCATCTCCTCCTAGAGTCTCGGAAATTAGCATAATTGTTTTGACTCTGCAGTCTCTATTGAATCAACCTCTCTCTCTCTCTCTCTCTCTCTCTGTCTCTCTTCCTAAAGTTCAAGAAGAGGGGCAGATGCCCATGTGCACACTCCATTCAGGAGTGGCCCTCGGCCACCCCATTTCTCTGTGGCTTTTGTTGTGCTCATGTGTTCAGGAAGCCTGGCTTTACAAGGGCTCATTTGCTAGTTAATTGCATTCTCAGATCCTTGAGGAAGACTAGCACACCTGCTCTCCACTTCACTGTCTCTTTTGATCTCTTTAGAAATACCCAACTTTGATTATGTGAAAATCTTCTGTAACTGTAATACGTGCCTAGAAAGCTACTAAAACCCTCCATTGTGGCTATGCTGACCTGAAAAAGGCTATTTTAGGGGTCATGTGCAGTGACAACAAGAAAAAAAAAAGACTGCATGTAATCCAGTTCAGGAGACAGGATGATTCCCTTGATATTTGGCAGATGTTAAACAGATGTGAATTGCACAGTTAACACGCTTTTAACACAATTTTTAAAACATGAGTCTTCTATTAAATTCTATTTTCCAAGCAATCATGTATTGTTGCTGGGAAATTTAAGGGAGAGAACAATAAATATGAGCTCATTTCTATATAAATACTACAGGAGAAAAACAAAACAAAACAAATGAAAATAGAAACAAAGGTATATATCATCATAAACTAATCAACATGGTCATCAGGATATTCACCACATGTAGCAAAATTTACTTTAAATATGGAACTACCACCTATTTGTTGACTTCTCACAGCTTTTACATGAAGTTCTTTAGTGACAGTTACTATTTCCACTTTGTGGAGTATCTGTTCATGCCCGTATTCTGTCACATTTCACACCTCTCCACATGCCTGCTAGACAAGTATTCCTCCTAGGACGCATCTTGTATCTCCCTTTATTTTATTTAAAAAAAAAATCCCATGCCCCCAACCCCAACATCACAAAACTTGGAAAAAAAAGTAGAATCTCAGTGCACTTACCAAGGAGTATATATACATTTATTCATTCATTTATTAATCTGTCAAGACATCTTGAATATCTATGATGCAGGAGTACTATATAGTAGATAGTAAAAATGGGGGTTTGGAGACATTAAATAAAAAGTTACCAAGACTTGTCATTGCCTTTATATAACCATGACTTAAATTCCTTATTGTTTATTCATACCCAGTTATGGAAACACTGTTTTCACATATAAATGTATATCGTTTTCCAATTATCCTGTGGGTGGTTAACAACTAGATCAGGTAGAGTGGCATTTCTGTGAGGAATGTCATACCACTTGGCAAGAATCCCATGAAAAGTACCTTTTTTAATTTTTTTTCTCATGAGGTGAATCATATATGTGTTAACTTAGGAAAAGTAAATGTTTTATGTGTACCATCTGGAGCATACCTACAAAATGATATACTTGTATAATGCCTGTGTTTTCACTTCCTTTGAAAGAGAAGGTTCAATGTATTTATAAGTCATAACTTCCATGCATTAGAAGGGAAATTGGAAGTCAATGACTCTAATTCCTCTATGATATTTGAATCTTTTCCATACTTATATTTGAATACTCAATTGCCAATCCACTGACTTGTGATTCAGTGTGTTACAGTTTGCATCAGCTTCTCTGAGAAACTCTGGTTCTGTGCTGCCAATTCTAGCTCTTACAACAAGGCTCTAAAGACAACAGAGATATTTCATACGACTTTGTGCCATTGCTCTAAGATTATATTTCTACCCCAACTCACTTTTGCTAAATTTCATTCAAGTTTATTTGGTTTTGGTTTTGTTTATTTTTTGTTTGTTTAAATAGAAAATATTTTTTGTTTGTTGTTTTGGTTTTTTTTTTTTTTTTTTTTTTTTTGGCTGGCCATGAGACGTTTCTTCCTAGCAACAGAGATCTTATTTTATTCAAGATCCTCTATACTTTATTGAAATGATTTAACTTTCGATGGGAACTTCCATTTCCAATTTCAGATTAACCAGATTTCTTATATGGGGACTATCCAAAGCCATTAGAGTAATAGTTGTTATTTCCTTATAATTAAATATTATTTCCAGCACAGAGGTAATCATCTTATTTCTCTTTTGGAACATGGATCTCTCTTGTTCTTCCAGAGTGTTTAATTATGCCATCTATTTCAAAATTAGTCAACCATTGGGAAGGGATCTGGTTTCATTTGTGTCTACTTGTGTGTCTGTTTGCTTTTGCCAGTTACATTTTTACAATTTATTATTATTTTTTAATTATTGAGGGAGAGAGGGAGAAAATACCTGACCAGGGAGGGGGCAGGGGAGATCTGAAGCAGGCCATGTGCTGACAGTAGACAGACTGCTGCAGGGCTTGAACTCACAGACCTTGAGATCATGACCTTAGTCAAAGCCTGACACTTAACTGACTGAGCCACCCAGTCACCCATGCCAGGTACATTTTTAACATGGCTTCTTGCTTCTGGTAACCAGAGATCATTTATATCTCTTACAAGTGGAAAGAATGATTTTATTCAAATACTGTTCTTCTATACAGCCATCAAGTGAAAATGCAAGTCTTCCATTTTTCATTCAAAGAGAAACTCGTAAGATTGTTGAATATGTCATAAGGGATAAATAAAAGAAAGAAGACTGGCGGCCTTAGAGACACTGTCAAGAGGGTATAAACCACAAAAACACAATAAATCTTGGTCATTTTTGAGAGGATTATTTCTTTGATTTGCTTAAAGGTAATCTGACTCCTCCCCCTATTTAAACACTATGTACCAGAAGTTTAAAATTTATTTAATATGGCTATTTGGTTATATTTACCCCATATATAGCTGAGAGAGTTTGAGACTGGGATTCATGAGGCCTGAGTGTTATGTCCGCTTCACAGTAACTGCCTGAACTTGGTCAGGTTTGTCCTCAATTTCTTTATAAAGACAGGTAATGTGTACATGGATTTTCTTTGAGCTCTTCTGTTTAACTTTGTACACGCTTATGATTTCCCAGAATTATTTCAAGACTTATGTGAGATTAAGATAAATAAAAAACAGCTTTGCAAAAATGGAATTTTATCTGTTAAAACTAGAAGTTTCTTTCGGACATACTAACTCAAACATTTTCAGATTTCCTTCCATTGTGTGCAATGGACTAGATCCTATTGCCATCTAAGGGAAAAACAAAAAGCAAAAACAAACAAACAAACAAACAAACAAACAAACAAACAAAAATAGGGCTTTTTTCCTCCAATTAATAAGTTTAAAAATTACTCAAAAGCTCTTGTGAAAGTGGCTACTAGATTTATATTTGGAATCTTATAAAAGGCTATAACTATTTGCTTTTTCTACCCTCATCTCTTCATTTTTTCCTCAAATAATGGAAGATCCTCAAACCTGGCTGTTGGAAGAACGGTGTCTATTCAGTGTGATCCCTGGACTGTCAATTGCTTTAAAGCCTGGATCTGTTTGAATAAAGGGGCTTAACTTTGCAAACGGTATAATGTCAAAATTTGAAACGTATATTCAGATATGAACTCTCCATAGAAGTAGAATGAGAAAATCATTGTATCCTGGTTGCATTTTGGCTACTACTGCCAGTGACTATTTATATAATAAGTGTATATTATATAATAAGTACATTATGTATATTATGTGTTATACATTATATATAATATAATTATATATAATCTTATATATAAGTATATACTATAAAAATATATTAGTTACATCATATATATATTAAATATAATATATAATTATATGTTATATTACATATAATATAAAATACAATTATATATTTGTGCTATAAATTATATTATATATTACATTAAATATAATAATGTAATTTATATAATGCATAACATTATTATATATTATTTATATTATAAATATATATAATCATAAACAAAGATAGAGATCTCAAAGAAAACCTCTGTATCTCTTACCCTGTTTCTTTTTTTTTTTAATTTTTTTTTTTTTCAACGTTTATTTATTTTTGGGACAGTGAGAGACAGAGCATGAACGGGGGAGGGGCAGAGAGAGAGGGAGACACAGAATCGGAAACAGGCTCCAGGCTCTGAGCCATCAGCCCAGAGCCTGACACGGGGCTCGAACTCCCGGACCGCGAGATCGTGACCTGGCTGAAGTCGGACGCTTAACCGACTGCGCCACCCAGGCGCCCCTCTTATCCTGTTTCTTATTTTGCTTCCTATATACAGAAAGAATATGCTTCCCTATTCCTTTGAAGCTTTTTGAGGTCCTTTGAGGCTGTTATGTTATTTCTTATTTAAAAAAATTTTTTTTTGACATTTATTTTTTGAGAGACAAAAAGAGACAGATTGTGAGCAGGGGAGGGTCAGAGAGACAGAAAGAGACACAGAATCCAAAGCAGGCTCCAGGCTCTGAGCTGTCAGCACAGAGCCCGAAGTGGGGCTTGAACTCACACACTGTGAGATCATGACCTGAGCTGAAGTCAGACGCCTGTCTAACTGATGGAGCCACCCAGATGTCCCTGAGGTCCAATACTAAATGAATGAAAAGACATAAAATGGCAGGGAATTTATCCTGGACGTCATCAGGCTGATCCAACAATAAAGCACTTCATTGAAATGCGATGAATGACAAACACACTTTATGTGTTTGTCAAAACACTGAGAAGTGTGAATTTTACTATTCGTAAATGAGAGCTCAATAATCTATCATTAAACAAAATGTTTAAGAGCAAAGAGAAGAGGCAGAAGATGAGGGGCACCAAGTGTCTGCATGCGAGAACACGGTCTGTTTAATATTGTTTGCGTGGTGCACAATTCTGTTCCTGCTTGAACTCGTCCTGGACCACAGATGACTCTTAGAATTAGTAAGGCAAGCAGCTTTGCTCTCATGTAACCTGACAACTTCAGGTAAAACCACAGTGTTCTTTGGTTTGGTGCTGGAGTTTTGAACAAATGTAGGTTCTCAGTCAGCACTTAGGGCTTCTCACTAACTTGGAAACACAGGACATTGAACAACCATGTGACAGCCCTGAGCTAAAAGGAGGACAGGTTTCGAATAAACATGTATAACTTCCATTATCAGGAGGACATTTGGAAGATCATGCTGCTCCTTCTCATTGCTCCCTTAAGGGATTCAAGGGAAGGTGGTCCCCAACAGCCCACAGGGCTACCCACCTCCATCACGACCCTTCAAATTGACTTTTCTTTCCTCTTCACCTCATGCTTTCTAGTTTCCCACTCCGTCTCGAACAGTTTCCCCAAATCAACTATCTTTATGCGAGGCTTGACTCCAGTTCTTCCTAAGGGGTAACCCAGTCTATATCAGAGGGGAAGCAATATTAACATGCAGTGAGAACTAATTATGTCTTCATATTATTTTTGAAATTTATATACATTATTTAATCAATTCCCACATTATTATGAACTAAGATATTATTCCCACTTATTTTAGCAGCTGAAATTTAAGGACAGTATTATTTCTCAAAGACCACATTATTAAGTGATGGATACTTCTGACTTTAAACTCAGTATTTTCTTGCAAAACCAAATTACTTCAGATGAAGAGATCTTCTCAGGCCATACTCTTAATCTGGCAATTATCTGTCTTTCTTAAAAAAGTTTTTTAAGTGTATTTGTAGTAGGTATTGATTTGAAAAAGTAGATTAAATTGTTTCACTCCCCCAAAACACAAACTTGCACAACTGTCCCATGATTTCTCATTATCAGTGGGAGTACTTCTTATGTTTTTGTTCCCAACAACTCCTGGAGAAAACTTGTCTCAATACCTTGGTATCCTTTGTAAGATTCCTACTTTAGGCTTAGCACTGAGCAATATTATTAATATATATCAGCATATAGGCCGTCCTATTTTATGTATTTTATCCCTATTTTATCCCATTTAATGTATAAGGTATTCCAAGCCTGAGAGAAGTGATTTAATAAGTTGAGAGTGAGGAAGCAATGCCAAGTCTAACTGGCCCAAATTCTGTGCTATTTCTAAGCTCTGAAAATTTACATAATTTGAAGCACCTATGATACCATTTGAAGCCAACTATTAAGAAAGCTCTCCCCAATGCTAATTTTATAATGTTTAGAAGATGAAAATTCTGTAATATTACAAAAGATAGGAACTTACAGTAACAAGTTAATGTTCCCAATTGTTGGTATCTAAAATAAATTTAGCTCACTATATTTATTTCAAAATTATCTTATTTCTTGTTTGCTCATTAACATTCCAAAATGAAACTAATTGTGTTGCAAATAAAAATCTTACCATAGCCAAAAATATCCCTTCTTAAGTCCCATAAAGAGAATAATGAGAGCTGGGATTTCTCTTTCCTTACTCAATAAGTGGGTCACTTAACAATCTCCTCAATCTTCTACAATATTATAGAGATTTCAAAAACTTTCCCATAATAATTTGAGTTTCATGACCATCTAATATTGTAGGCAATGCAAAGATTATTATTTCCATTTTACAGATGAAAAAATAGATACTCATATAAGCTAGGGGATTTGTCAAAGAATATAAATACATTCAGACTGGGGTGCCTGGGTGGCTCAGTTGGTTAAGTGTCCGACTCTTCGTTTTGGCTCAGGTCATGATCTCATGACTCGTGGGTTGTAGCCTTGCATTGGGCTCTGCGCTAACAGTGCAAAGCCTGCTTTGGATTCTCTCTCTCTGCCCCTCCCAAGCTCTCCCCCTCCCTCTCTCTCAAAATACATAAATAAACTTAAAAAACTACATTCATACCTTGACATTTTATTCAGTTTATTCTAAATCACAGTGGTATAAATTACTTCCATATATTGAAAATGAGGGAGTTGGTCACTTAGGATAATACAATAGTTAGGTTGTTGGCCTAACTGTGGCTGGCGATTAGGTATCTATGACTACTATTTCTTCTGCAAGGCAATTTCACTGGCAAGCACTGATAAATCCTTAGCAATACAGTCAGAACTCTGGATGATAGAGGGAATTAAAAAATGCAGATGTATGGGATCCTAAAGGAAATGACTTAATATGTGGAATTCATAAGTGTCTAATGAACAAAGAATCACTGACACCCAAAATCAGATAGGCAGGTGTGCCATGGCTATATGAAGATACATTCTAGTATCGAAGAAAAGGGGGAAGATTCCAACTTTCTATTAAAAGAAAATACAGAGATATGCACCCCTATGTTTATTGCAGCAAAATTTACAATAATCAAGGTATGGAAGCAGCCCAGGTGTCCACCCATAAATGAAAGGATAGAAAAGATGTGGTATACATATACAATGAAATATTATTCAACCATAAAAAACATTATTCATTCATAAAAAATAATGAAATCTTGCCATTTGCAATGACATTAATGGATCCAGAGACTGCAACGTTTAAAAAAAAGCATAATGCTAAGTGAAATCAGTCAGTCAGAGAAAGAAAAATACCTTATGATTTCATTCATATATGGAATTTAAGAAACAAAGCAAATGCACAATGCAAAAAAGAGACAAAAAAGCAAACTCTTACAGAGAACAAACTGACAGTTGCCAGAGGGGAGGTTGTTGGTGGGATGAGAGAAACAGATGAGGGGACTAAGAGTATACTTCTTATGAAGAGCACTGACTAATGTGTAGAATTGCTGAATCACTATATTGCACACCTGAAACTAACATAACACAGTATATTGATTATACTTCAACAGAAAGAGAAAGAAAGAAAGAAAGAAAGAAAGAAAGAAAGAAAGAAAGAAAGAGAAAGAGAGAAAGAGAAAAGGAAAGAAGGAAGGAAGGAAGGAAGGAAGGAAGGAAGGAAGGAAGGAAGGAAGGGAAAGAGAAAAGGAAGGAAGGAAAGAAGAAAGAAAGAAAGAAAGGAAGGAAGGAAGGAAGGAAGGAAGGAAGGAAGGAAGGAAGAAAGAAAGAAAGAAAGAAAGAAAGAAAGAAAGAAAGAAAGAAAGAAAAAGTAAAGAAAGAAAAAGTAAAGAAAGAAAAAGTAAAGAAAGAGAATACCAGAATACCAGAATCCTGGCTGGCCAGGAAGACTGATTTCAATTCCGGTAACATTCTAACCATAATCATCATCATCAATAATTGAATATTTATTTTGAAGTAGGTAAATAAGTAAGACATCACGTACATCAGACCCCTTACATGCCTACAGCCACTTATACTTTCCCATCTCTCACCATTTTCCATAACATAGACTCATTGAGGTAGATAACTATGTGTTACTTCATCACGTAACAGTTCAGACAACAGAAGTTAAAAATGATTATGGAATATTTTCAAGTTTATTCATTTTCTAAGAGGCAAATCAGGTCTCAAGGCTGTCTTCTGAACTAATGGATCATGTTACCTCTTTACACAGGAAACTAAAGAACTCAACTATAAACACAAGCACTGCACCCTAATCTTGCAGGTTAGGGCTAATGTAGTTTGGGTAAATGGTGAGTTATGTTATTAATTATGCAGTTGTAGTATCCTGTCTTATGTGGGAATATCAGATACCACACCCAGGACACTGATTTCAATTCCAGACTCATTTCATCCACTTTCAACTGTAACCACCATGCAAAATATAGAAAAATAATAACAAAATATCTCTGTACTTGTCAGGATTTTCTTAGAATAGAAGTATGGCAGAAGTTCTGGATTAGAGAACAATATCTACAGTCTGATAAACCTGGGCAAAGCAATTGCTGGTTTTCTAAATATGCCATGTTTTCAAGTAGTAAACTAAAACAATTGCTTTGGTTATCCACAAAACTTCAAATGAGTAGGCAAAACGAGAAATTAGAGCCTGGGCTATTTAGCCTCCTTTATATAATATATTCATTAAGATTTTAAGTGCCCATGATAGATTTCTTTGTTAGCATTTTTCATTTTCCTTTCTTTATGGTCATTCTTCATCCAATTTTCAATCCGTGTGACAGTATTGCAGCTAAGGTAATTTGAATTAAATTTTCATGCAGGATCTTTTTGTATGTGTGTTTGTGAATTGCCATCAACTTGTTTTATTATAATCAAGAAATTTTCCATCCACTCAATGCTTTTATCCACTAATTTACTGAGTTTATCAAAAAAAGCAATCAAGTTTGTCTGGTATAACATGTTCTTTATAAATTTAGCATGGCCCCAGAGAATGTAATCTACTATTTATTAACAAACCAAGCAACAGAAGTACAAGGCTTGGTTTTTGGTTTTGGTTTTGGTTTTGTTTTGTTTTTGGATTTGGTTTTTGGTTTTTGAAACCACATTCCTCCAGGGGACTGTTGCAGAAACTGATTCCTGACTTGAAAGAATTCATGGTCTGTCCTTTGTAAAGTGGTAGGGCCCATAAGGCAAGGAGTGAGTTTATTGAAATGCATATAGCAATCTGAATTTTTTTTTTAAATAGAATTGAATTTTCTTTTTTTTTTTAATTTTTTTCAACGTTTTTATTTATTTTGGGGACAGAGAGAGACAGAGCATGAACGGGGGAGGGTCAGAGAGAGAGGGAGACACAGAATCTGAAACAGGCTCCGGGCTCTGAGCTGTCAGCACAGAGCCCTACGCGGGGCTCGAACTCACAGACTGTGAGATCATGACCCGAGCTGAAGTCTGACGCTCAACCGACTAAGCCACCCAGGCGCCCCTGACTATAAACTTTTTAATTGGCTCCATCATATTTATTTATTTTTCCTATTTAGCTAATTATATCTTTAAAATATCTCATTTGGGGGCACCTGAATAGCTCAGTCAGTTAAGCTTCCAACTCTTGATTTCAGCTTAGGTCATGATCTCATCATTTGTGAGATTGAGCCCTGCTTGGGATTCTCTCTCTCTCCCTCCCTCTCTCTCTTTCTCTCTGCCCCTCCCCTGCTCACCCTCTCTCTGTCTCTCTCTCTCTCTCTCTCTCTGTCTCTGTGTCTCTCTCAAAATAAATAAATAAGCTTTAAAAAATAAAAATAAATAAAACATCTCTGGGGCACCTGGGTGGCTCAGTCGGTTAAGCGTCTGACTCTTGACTTCGGTTCAGGTCATGATCTCATGGTTCATGAGTTTGAGCCCTGCATTGAGCTCAGCACTGACAGCACAGAGCCTGCTTGGGATTCTCTGTTTCCCTCTCTCTCTGCCCTCCCCTGCATATTCTCTCTCTCTCTTTCAAAAATAAAGAAATAAACATTTTTTAAAGGTCTCATTTTGTTAAATAAGTTTTGAAAACTGCCTTTTTTTCCTCTTTGTATTAGAATAAGAAAAGACTTAATTACATAAATGCAAATAAATAAAATATTTTGAAAACTCCTGATTAATCAAGATAAATTTCTCTAAATTTAACCAGTATACCGATTCTTTGTTTGAAATATAAGACTGGATTACAAAAATAAAACAAAAAAAAAGATTCAAGTAAGAACTTGTTTTAAATGTAAATATCAGATGAGGTAAAAAGAAAGGTATGGAGAAAGATATATCAAGTGTGCCTTAACAAAACAGTGGCTGGTGTGGCTATAAGAGTTCCACTTACATAGATTTTGATTTAGCAAGTTAACAAATGGTAATCTTTCAATATCTCTTGAGGTGAACTCGATAAAGATGATCTTAAAACTACATTTTCAAGGAAAAAAACGACAACAAAAAACTAGTTTTAAAGTACTATTACAATGAAAGGAAATGTTAATATTGACCACTTAGTTTTAATTTTAGTGTGACCAATTCTAAATAACATCTGTTGTGTGCACTCACTGTGTACATATATATCCTGGCTTATGTCAATATCTCTCACACACACACACACACACACACACACACACACACTGACCATATATCTTCCTTTCTCCTGTGGTAATGTAATTGCCAACATTTGTAAAGAGTCCAAGGGACCATGCCTAGCAGTGATGCACAACATTTCCACTATTATTGTTTTTAGTCAGAACCCAGTCATACAGTCCTGACCTAATTTCAATAAAGAATGGGATACGTAATCTTCCTATGAGCCTGGGGAAACAATTGGTGAGTAATTCTTCCCATTGTCCAGCAATGTCCTGAAATAAAATAGATCTATAAATCCCTGAAAGATATAATTCCCACTCTGAGTATGAAAGAAAACATAGAAGAGTTAATACAAATTTTAAAAATTATTTAAAAAAAAAGAAAGAATAGAATAAAGCGACTCCTGGTTGGCTCAGTCGGTTGACCATCTGACTCTTGATTTTGGCTCAGGTCATGATCTCACAGTTTGTGGAACAGAGCCCCGTGTCAGGCTCCGCACAGACAGCACAGAGGCTGCTTGGGATTCTCTCTATCCCTCTCTACCCCTCCCCTACCTATTCATGCTATAAAGCAAGCAGAAGATAAGAAATCCAAATGAGAGCAGAAATCTATGAAACTGAAAATAACGAAACAGTAGAGAAAATCAATACAACCAAGAGCTGAAGGATCTTTGAAAAGTTCACTAGAATTGGTAAATCTTTGCCCAAGCTATCAATAAAAAAAGACAGAAGACACAAATTACTCATTTTAGAAATAAAAGAGGGGTCATAACTACTTATTCCTTAGAAATGAAAAGAATTTTAAAAAAAGAATACTATGAGCAACTCTGTGTTCACAAATTTTATACTTTAGATTAAATGGGTATATTCCTTGACCCAATCTACCAAAACTCACATAATGGAGATATACATAAACAATGGAGAGATACTCCATGTTCATGCATTGGGAGAGTCGGTACTGTTAAGATGTCGATTCTTCCCCAGTTCATCTAAAGATTCAATAAAATGTCAATTACAATGGTACCGCAAGTTATTTTGTAGACATTAACAAAATGATTCTAAAATTTATATGAAATGGTAAAATCCTACAATAGACAAAAAAGCGAAAAAGAAAAGTTGGAGGACTCATTACACAATGCAAGACTTATTATAAACATAATAATCAAACTAATCAAAGTAATCAAAGCTGTATGGTATTGGTGAAAGAAAAAAACACATTAACAGAATAGGAAGCCCACAAATAAACCAAAACAAATATAATAAACTTATTTCTTTTAATCAACTGAGTTTTGACAAAAGCATGTTCCCTCCATCCTCACTTCCTTCCTTTTCTTCTCTTTTTAATTTTCATTTAATAAAAGTTTTATTTAATTTTCCCTACTATTATTCCTGCTTCTGTTCCTATTACTATTACTATTGATACTACTTCTACTATACTATTTTTAATTTATATATACGGAAGTCTAAATTGGATACAATTATGACTTTGACATTTCTTAATAAGGGAAATTTATATTTTATAAATTAAAAATTATTTAATATTTATTCATTTTCAGCATGGAGAGATCATGAAAAATTAAAAGTATCATTTTTGCATATTTATATTCAAAACAATCAGTTACAGATAACAGAAAACTGGTTGTAATTCTCTACCTATTAAACTACTGTTTTTGAAGACAGAGGATTATTGTATTTAAGCTTAAATACTTAGGGATTATCACAATACCTAGTGAATAGTTTGACTGACTAAATGTTAAATAAAAAATCAGTTAAATAACAAAAGATTTTTAGAATTAATTCAGCTTTTCAGTTATGACTAATCGCTTACGCTTGTTATTTTTTGGAAATGTATAGTATTCATCATCATGTTAGATTTGTATCCTTTTAAAAGCTTTATTTAGATTAAGATAGCATCCCTTTATGATAATGTTTTGTGTTTTATTAAGTGCTTTGTCATTGTGCCTTTCCTCTAATTATTATTTTAAGATATTGCGACATGGTTTCCCTCCCCATTTTACAGATGAGGAATTAGAAGCCCAGGGGACTTAAGTAATCTTCAAATCCAAATAGCTACTGTCTTTGTCCAACTGGGCTGCTGCCATAACAGGATAGCATACATTGGGTGGCTTAAACAACAGAGATTTATTCTCACAGCTCTAGAGTCTGCAAAGTCCAAGATCAAAATATAGAAGGATTCAGGGTCTGGCAAGGGCTGTCAGCTTCCTAGAAGGCTGTTTCTCACTGTGTCCTCTCATTGGCGGAAGGGGTAGAGAGCTCCCTGAGATCTATTTTACAAGGACACTAATTCCATTCATGAGGATTCCACCCTCATGACCTAATCACTTCCCAAAGTCCTCAGCTCCAAATATTATTTCATTGGGGGTAGGTTTACACATATTAAATTTTAAGGGATCACAAACATTCAGTTTATGGCACGTACATTGCATTAGGAATACATTTATATCCTCAGACCTGACTCAAGCTCTTCGGGCTAAGCCACAATATATTCCAAGTAAGTTAGAAGATATTTCTTTGGTTAGAATGATAAACATCTGTAGCAAGAAACCAAACAAATCATCAACCTTTCAAATGACATGCCTGGTATCTATCCTGACTTCTGATTTATATCAAATTCATTATGAGAAAATAGTATGTCCTTTTATCTAAATTCTGAGTTTTTCTATCACCTGCTATTTTGCATGGATGAATGATTTCCAAAGAATACATGACATCTATCATACATACCACTTTATAAGCTGCCTGAGATATTCAAACTGAAATGACTTTACACCAAATAAGAAACAGACATAGTAACATTAGAAACATGTTTTCCTGAATGATTTTTTATTAAATCAGAGACAATGATATTATCATCCTTTCTTTACAAAAATAAGCCAGCTTATTTTTGTAAAGAAATCACACCCCGATACCAAATCCTTTTTGACATTTCCAATTAACTCTTTGGTACCAGTTGCATCACCATAACTGCATTATGTTCTTTTGTTACACAAATGACTTAAAACCAATTATTTTATGCTGGTCTAGCTATTAAAATCAGGTGGGCATCATGTAACATTGTAATGCATTTGTGTGTGTCAGTAGAAAAAATAATATAAAACAGTAACTTAAAAACCATATTTTTTACATAATGTTTTTCAACACCTCCAAATGCTGTATTCTCAAAGGCAGCCATACAGATTTTCAAATAAGTATAAACTTTCAGTACTCTTCATGGAATTTCAGGCACCATTGTGACACAGATCATGTGGCACATTTCAAATCAACTTGAAGATATAGTCAGATGGAACATTTGGAAAGATAAAAACCAAATAGTGACTGTTTTTTAGAAGTTCTCCTGCTTTGCAGAACCTACTTGAAACCCAGAGAAAACACACACACACACACACACACACACACACACACAAAATGATAAATACTATCTTTTTTTTAAACTCAAGATATCCTTTCCATATCTTATGAATTAGTAGACTTTCAGAGAAATATCAAAGGGTCCATTATCTCTCTGAATTTAAGAGGTACGAATAAAATCATTTCTACTTAAATTCACAGAAAAAAAGAAAAGAGAAGCAAGGCAGGAAGGAAGAAAAGGAAGAAAGAAAGAAAGAAAGAAAGAAAGAAAGAAAGAAAGAAAGAAAGAAAGAAAGAAACAGGGGAGAGAAGGAAAAAAGGAAGGAAGGAAACAAGAAGAGAAGGAAGGGAGGGAGGGAGGGAGGAAGGAAGGAAGGAAGGAAGGAAGGAAGGAAGGAAGGAAGGAGAAAGAGAGAGAGAGGGAGGGAGGGAGGAAGGGAGGAAGAAGGAAGGAAGGAAGGAAGGAAGGAAGGAAGGAAGGAAGGAAGGAAGGGAGGAAGGAAAGATGTGCTCTTCCCAAAGGCAAACTTAGTGTCAAATATCTTTGGAATATCCTTTGTGTTAGAGGCACAGCCATCCTCCCGTACCCATTTAGAGCTCCAGTTACACTAACATTATATAGTGAAATTTTACACAACACAATTCAAATGTGGAAAAAGAAAAGAAAAGAAAATTGCTCTCATCTTTTTCTACATCCCTAGTCTTTTTTCTAGTCAGAGATAGTAGGGAAAGTGTAGACACTTACAACTGCAGGTTATTCTGACTTACAATTTATTTTCCTTTTTATTCCTTCTCAACTCATTTATTTATTGAGTCATTTAGTCAATTATTTATTCAATGATTTATTTACATCACTATTAATATATCATAGGTATTATTTATTTTCTGTTCATAATCTAATACCATCACTATTTATTTTATTGCTCACTTTGTTTTTTCCAGCTCTGCTTTTTAGGTATACTTTCAGGTAGGCTCCTGTGTCCTCATTGTATTTACTGGCAATACAAGAATATACAGGCATAAGCTCAGTTTATAGTTCCCTTCCCCAAGTCTAGAATTGATGTTTTCCACAAGAAGTCTTTTTTTTTTTTTTAATTAGAAAACGCTATTTAGAAGCCATGATCTAGATTCTAGACTCTATGTGTGCTCATTGCTTCTGGGGTGTCAATGATTCTAGATCATTGATAACTCCAAGATAACAGAGTTAGAAAAACTATGTATATACACACATATATCTATATAAACATATATTTATTTTTTTTCTTTTTTTATCTGTGTATCTATTTATCTATATATTAAGATAATTATGATTTATACTGATATAAATAATTCATAAGCATAGAATTCATTTTAACACTTTCCTTACTTATCTATTTAAAAAAAATAACTAGGGGCGCCTGGGTGGCGCAGTCGGTTAAGCCTCCGACTTCAGCCAGGTCACGATCTCGCGGTCCGTGAGTTCGAGCCCCGCGTCGGGCTCTGGGCTGATGGCTCGGAGCCTGGAGCCTGTTTCCGATTCTGTGTCTCCCTCTCTCTCTGCCCCTCCCCCGTTCATGCTCTGTCTCTCTCTGTCCCAAAAATAAATAAACGTTGAAAAAAAATTAAAAAAAAAAATAACTAATTTTCCTTATTTATTTTCATTTTTATTTTTATTTAAGTAGACTCCAAACTGAACATGAGGCTTGAACTCACAACCCTGAGATCAAGAGTCACATTCTCTACCGACAGAACTAGCCAGGTGCCCTAAAACACTCTATTTTTTTAAGTATTCTTCATTGCTTTAAATATGCCACGTATGTGTAATATAGTTAGATACATTTTTATAATCTGCTTTACACTGTGGGTGCCCCCTTCCCCTTGTCATTTTTTTTTTTTTTTTGGCTGTAGGATCATTTTATGTAGACTTACAGGCATAGATTTTCCATAGTTCAACATGATATCTGCAGATAGACAGTTTGTGTTCTTCTTTTCCAATCTGCACGTCTTTTCTTTTGTCTTGCTTGAGTGTACTGCTGGGATTTCTAGTGTGATGCTGAGTATAAATGGGAGAACTTCCTTACCTTGTTACCAAAGGTAGAAGAAAATGATCTAGTTTCTCACCGCTCAATATATACTATTCACAGGTGTGGTTTGTCAGGTTTTCATATTTTTATATGTCTACCATCAGCTTCCTCTTCCTTATACTCCTCTAGTTCTTCATCCTATTTTTTTTTTAATTTTTTACCATTTATTCATTTTTTTGATAGAGAC
Organism: Puma concolor; assembly: GCF_028749965.1. Classification (NCBI taxonomy): domain Eukaryota; kingdom Metazoa; phylum Chordata; class Mammalia; order Carnivora; family Felidae; genus Puma; species Puma concolor. Next base: position 23,110,667 of record NC_141681.1, on the reverse strand, counting down.
AGAGCTTGAGCGGCGGAGGGGCAGAGAGAGAGAGGGAGACACAGAATCTGAAACAGGCTCCAGGCTCCGAACTGACAGCACAGAGCCTGAGGCAGAGCTCGAACTCAGGGACCATGAGATCATGACCTGAGCTGAAGTCGGACGCTTAAGCAACTGAGGTACCCAGGCACCCCAATTCCTCCTCTTTTAATTTGGGCATATGTATAGGTAAGTAGATACTAAAGTAGATACTATTTTTTAATATATTTTTTAATGTTTATTTATCTTTGAGAGACAGGGAGAGACAGAGCACGAGCAGGGGAGGGGCAGAGGGAGAGGGAGACACAGAATCCGAAGAAGGCTCCAGGCTCTGAGCTGTCAGCACAGAGCCCAATGCAGGGCTTGAACTCAAGAACCATGAGATCATGACCTAAGTCGAAGCCAGACGCTTAACCAGCTGAGCCACCCGGGGCCTCAGTAGATACTATTTTTTTAATTTTCATATATAAGCACATCTTCCCTTCTATCTGGCTTTGTTGCATGTATTTGTGTTAATCTACTCAGGGAGTTTTCTAGGTTTGATATTTTTATTGCCAATGGGAGAAGGAGGAGCCTCTGGGCTGTTTTCTACTGAGATCCTAATGACTCCATCAGGATTGTTTTTTGAAAGGAAACATCAGAAGGCAATAAAAAATATAAGCATAATACTTTCTAGCTTTTTCAATTAAGAGGTGGAGGCTTCTTTCCTTAAATTTGAATTTGGGCTAAACTTTGACCAACAGAAAGACAAAATGGTGATATGAGGTCTTAAGACACCTTGTAATTTCTACTTATTTTTTTTAAATAGCTTTATTGAGTGACATTTCACGTATCACAAAATTCACTCATTTAATGGGCCACTTGGGTAGCTCAATTGGTTAAGCATCTGATTCTTGGTTTCAGCTCAGGTGATCTCATGGTTCCATGGGTTTGAGCCCCACAACAGGCTCCATGCTGACAGTGCGGAACCTGCTTGGGATTCTCTGTCTCCCTCTCTTCCCCTCCCCATGTCACACTGTCTTTGTTTCTTTCTCAAAATAAATAAATAAACTTGAAAAAAATAAAATGTATACTTCAGCAATTTTAGTATAACTATAGTTGCATAGCCACCACCATAATCCAATTTTAGAATATTTTTGTCACACACTTCTTAAAATATACCTATATCCATTAGCAGTCATCCCCCATTTCCCCTCACCTTCCCCAGCTCCAAACAATCTCTAACCTGTCTCTACTGGATTGCTTATTCTAGATATTTCATATAAATGAAATCATAGAATACAGTATTCCTCCTTATCTGTGGTTTCAGTTACAGTCTGGAAGCAGAGCATCCTCCTTCTGTCATATGGTCAAGTCAGTGGTAGCCTAATACCATTCACTTTATCTCATCACATAAGCATTTTATCATCTCAAGAATAAGGGTGAGTACAGTATAACATTTTTAGAGACCATATTCGTATAACTTTTATTACAGTATAATTTTTCCATTTTATTATTATTGTTGTTAATCTCTTACTGTGTCTAATTTATAAGTTAAATATTATCATATATATATATATATATATATATATATATATATGAAAAAAAACATAGCATTTATAGGGTTTAGTACTATCTGCAGTTTTAGGCATCCACTGGGAGTCTTAAGTATCTCTGGGGATATAGAATACTGTGTATAGTCTTCTGTGACTGACTTCCTTCAGTTAGCATGTTTTCAAGGTTCATCTATGGTTCTAGTATGTATCAGTACTTTTTTTTTTTAACTGCTGAATAATACTCCATTATATGGATATACCATTTTGTGTTTATCCATTAATTAATAGATAAACATTTAGGTTACTTCTACTCTTTGATGATTAACAAATAATGCTCTTTTTAAAATTTTATTTAAATCCAAGTTATTTAACATACATTGTAATAATGGTTTCAGGAGTAGAATGTAGTGATTCATTACTTACATACAACACCCAGTGCTCATCCCAACAAGTGCCCTCCCTAATGCTCTTCACCCATTTAGCCCATCCTGTAACCACTTCCCCTCCTAGTAAAGCTCAGTTTGTTCTCTGTATTTAAGAGTCTCTTATGGTTTGCCTCCTTCTGTGTTTTTATCTTATTTTACCTTCCCTTCCCCTATGTTCATATGTTGTGTTTCTTAAATTCCACATATGAGTGAAATCATATGACATTTGTGTTTCTCTAAATGGCTATTTCACTTAGCACTTTCTAGTTCCATCCATGTTATTGCAAATGGCAAGATTTAATTATTTTTGATCACTGAGTAATATTCCATTACACACACACACACACACACACCACATCTCCTTTATCCATTCATTAGTAAATGAATATCTTGGATCTTTCCACAATTTGACTATTGTTGATAGTGCTACTATAAACACTACGGTACATATATGTCCCTTTGAATCAGCATTTTTGCATCCTTTGGATAAATACCTAGTAGTGCAATTTCTACTCTTGATGCACATAGAAACTCTGCATCCACCAGTATGTGCACAAATACAGGCTAGTTTGCTATAAGATGTGAGACATATGACCTAGTCCCCATCCCCTGGCAACAGTCAGCCCCATGCCAGCCAACTGTCAGATATATGAATAAGATTTCTGACCTTTGCCTGAAGACAAATGTATGAGTCAATCCAGCCACAACCAGTAGAAAACCTGTCCAACTGTGCAGCCAAATTGCCAGTCTACAGAATTGACCACAGGGATGGATGATAGGTGCAAATCCTTCCATCTCCTCCTTTTTCTTCTATTTTTAGCATCTAGAACAAGGAGGACTTTATGCCTGCCATTAGATTATAAATGTGTTATATCTTCTTCCCTAGTTTGTGGCTCTTTTATCTTGATAAGTAAAAAAAAAAAACTGTAGTATTAAAAACTGTGCTATTTATCCACAGAGCGTACTTTCAAGACAATTGATTCACTGTAGACAAATCTGTCTACAAAATTTAAAATTCAGACATTAGCAATGGACCATTTGCTTGAGCTTGATGCCCCAAAGCAGTAAAAATATTGATTTCAATGGGCAGAGAAACCTGAATATATATGGACTAATGATCCAAGAAGCATTGATTCAACATCACGTAAGTATTATGTATTTTATCATTTACTAACCACAGTGATTCCTTTCAATCTTTTCCAGTTATACCCATCACTAATTCATGACTTGCCATTCTACTGTCCTCTAACTTGATCTTAACTTAGTCTGTTGCAGATATTTCTTCCTACAAAGTCTTGGCTTTACAATATCTGAAATGATTTATAGTCACTACAGTATTTATTGCCTATTATATTTTCTCCATTTATAATCAATACTTCTTTACACCAAGTATTTGGAATTTTTTATTATTGTTTTTGTTCTATTTGATCAGACTCCTTAAGTAGAATATATTTTGTGTTATTTAAAAAGGTAAGTGAGAGGAAAATAGGTTGTTGGCTTTCTTGTACTTTATCAAGGGAGTATACTTTCCAAATATCTACTCAGTTTCTGCAATGAAAACCAAATGTTTCCTTTAAAAGTCCCACACATTCCGATTCTGTGTCTCCCTCTCTCTCTGCCCCTCCCCCGTTCATGCTCTGTCTCTCTCTGTCCCAAAAATAAATAAATGTTGAAAAAAAAAATAAAAAAAAAAAAAAAGTCCCACATTAACTTTAGGATAAAGTCACACTGCATATTTTGTAGGCCCTATAGTAATGGGCTGCTAACAGACTAATAGAACTAAATCACATCTCATTATTTTCAAATTCACTTTCACTCCCCTACACATACAGACAGGGGCATATATGTGTCCACTGTACAATAGTGCTGTTATCTGCCTTGTCCTATTTGACAAAGCCTACATAGATTTTCAAGTTATATTTGGCCTCTCTTCTCTTTGACCTCCTCAGGCATACAAAAACTATTTCTTTCTGTCATATAAGAATATTTTCACATGACTCTATAAGCTCACAGTGTGTGGCATGGTGATTGTCCATTTCCATATTAGATTCATTCAAAGAAAGAGGCCTTGTCATATTGTCTTAATTTAGGTAGTGATCAGAACACTGTAGTCCTCTATTATTTATAAAGTTATAAGAACCAAGACCATACACCTTGTTTTTGGCTCTCTTCCCTTCATCTAACATAACTCTTGATGCCTAATAAAAAATCAATGAATACTTAATGAGTATTCATATATACATTCAAAATGCCCTGTGCATTATGTATATATAATTTCTATATATAAATAATGTACAAAACATAGCAAATACAGCCCCTGATTCATGGAGCTGATGGATCATTGATGAAGAATAGATATCAAAAAGAACATGTCTATACAATATAAAAACAGAATTTTAATTAGAAAGTTACAGAGATGGGTGCCTGCGTGGCTTAGTTGGTTAAGTGACCAACTCCTGATATCAGCTCAGGTCATGATCTCCTGGTTCGTGAGTTTGAGCCCTGCCTTTGGCTCTGCACGGACAGCATGCAGTCTGCTCAGGATTCTCTGTTTCCCTCTCTCTCTCTGCCCCTCCCCTTCTCAACATCTCTTTAAAAAAATTATATATACATATATATATGTATATATATATACACACACATATATATATATATATATATATATATATATATATATATATATACATATATATATAAGCTATAAAGAAAAATGTATGGAGTTCCATTTTTTTGTTGTTGTTTTTTTGTTTTGTTTTGTGAGAGGGAGAGAGAGAGACCTCAAGCAGGGTCAGAGGGAGAAGGAGAGAGAGAATCTTAAGCAATCTCCATGCCCATTGTGGTGGAGCCCGATGCTCGGGGCTCCATCTCTCCACTGGGAGATCATGACCTTACCTGAAAGCAAGAATTGGTTACTTAACCAACTGAACCACTCAGGCGCCCTGAATTCCATTTTCAAAAGACAGCTATCTGAACATAACATATGAAATCTCAGTAATATTTGAGCAATATCAAACACAGTACTCTAGTGAAGTATAAAAAAAATCAAAATATAAACACTCATTACTTTAGACAGAAATATTATCAGAGCTAAGACATACTACCTTAAAAAATATTTCCCCAAATTTTAATACATGGGGAACAAATACTGAGATCATATCACATTAATTGCTGAGTTCGTCTTATCCTGAAGTATATTTTGGCACCATTTTCTCACACCTTACAGGCAAATGGCTAAAGACTGATCAGAGTCTGCTGTCTCCAACAGCAGAGAATTATTATTAATTTCATGGAGGAGAGTCATTGTTTATAGTTCTTAAAATCTTTTGTTAAACTAAATTCTTGAGACAATTATTGAACATTTGCTACTCAGAATGCACTGCTGTTAGTACTAGATATTTAGTCTGATTTAAGGAATGAAGAAATAGTGGCTGTACTTTATGCCCATTTCAGGTATGACAGACATGAAAAATGATATACAGGGGCCTAAAAATTCTGGTATGATGCAAAAAATGAAATAGTTTCCATCCCTTTGAATATCACTAGGAACAAAGGAATAAATATGAACCAGGTTTGGGTGATGGGGAGGGTAAGATGTCCACCAAACCAAGTACAGATCACCAGAGATCTAGAGCCAAACGTGGTTGATAGTGACGTACCATAACAAAATGGAATTTAAAAGCCAGAGACCATCTGAGATGTGGCAGTATCAAGGGTTGGCAAGAAAGCCAGACAAAGGAAAATAGGAACCTGTATTGTGTTTCAGGTAAGAAGCATGGGCTCTTTAGGAGGCATTAAAGCTTTATCCTTACAAATGTATTCCCATTTATTATTAACTGATTAAGACAAAAAGATGTGTCATTTATGAATATAAAGCAAAGAGACCATTACAGGTCAAACAGAAATAAGATTAACATTAGCAAAATGACAACATTGAATCTTAGAACAAATATGTTAATTGCAGGTATTACATTCTGGTGGATGCTTCTGTTCTCACCAATTGAAGATAGAAATAGAAATCTCTTGCCATCAAAAACACAGTAACTGAGAATTTCTTCATTGGGTGCCTGGGTGGCTCAGTCAGTGAAGCGTCCAACTCTTGGCTTCGGCTCAGGTCATGATCTCACAGTTGGTGGGTTCAAGCCCTGCACTGGGCTCTACACTGTTAATGTAGAGTCTGCTTGGGATTCTCACTCTCTCCCTCTATCTCTGCCCCTCCCACGTATACTCTATCTCTCTCAAAATAAATAAGTAAACTTTAAAAAGAAAAAAAAAAACAATTTCTTTATACTAGATCACTTAGTGTATATTTCCCATTTGCATTATTTTCATGGCTCCTGTATTTGGAAAGAACGTATGGTTTTCACTACAAGTCTAAAAGCTCACCTACTCTCAGTCCACACAGACTGACAAAGGCTTTCTCCAAAATTCACCCCCTGCCCCCATTTAAGAGAAATATATTACCCAGACTTGTAGAATCAAAGTCTGATTCAGACAAAGACAGAGGGTGTTTAAATAGTCCAGTTCTATGGACTACATGTTTTTGTCTCCCACCCCTGTTTTCATATATTGAAATCCTGATCCCAAATATGATAGTATTTGGAGGTGGGGCATTTGGCAGGTAATTAGGTTATGAGGGCGGGACCCATATGAGACCAGAGAGTTTGCTCTCTGTCTCTTCCTCTCCTCATGCCATGTGAGGACACAGCAAGAATACATCAACCTGCAAACCAGGAAGAGGGCTCTTACCAGAACCTGATTGTGCTGGCACCCTGATCTCAGACTTTCCAGTATCCACAATAGTGAGAAATAAATTTCTGTTTAAGGAACACAATCTATGTTATTTGTTATGACAGCCCAAGCAGACTAAGACGTTCAGCAAAATAAAACAATACTCTATTCAGAGAAGAAAAGATTTAAAGCTAAAACTTCAACATCCATTTTTTATTTCAAAGCACAGAAGGTGCTAAGAACACCATTTAAAGATAGAGAAACAAACGGCTGTGATGTTTTTATTTGCCTAACTGGCTCATATATGCCCTTCCTTATATCTATTCCTCTCAACAATGTTACTTTATAACTCCCACAGTTAATACTAGTCAATTTCCGCAAACCCCTCCAACCTATACTAGACTTGTGACTTTATTTGACTAACAGAATGAGGCATGAATATCACTGGGCCAGTACCAAGCCTAATTCTAGACCTCAAAATGCCTGTCTTCTGTTCTTGCTTGTGGAAGCTTCCTAGGATTCATGTGATCAAGCCCAGAATTAGATTGCTAGATGCTGGACATGTGACTCAATCATTCCTGTAGCTTCAGCTGATAGCCAGCAAACTTCAAGATGCAAAGACCCCTAGATGATTTACAGTGGAACTGTGACCAAAAGGCAAGGTCAGCTGAGATGAGAACTGCCCGGCTAGCCAGATCATATTACTGACCTGCATAATCATGAACTATGTAAATGTTTATTCTTTTAGCTACTAAAGATTCGGAATAGTTCATTATACTTTAAAAGCTGATATCTTAACCAACATAGTGGTAGAGAAATTAGATCTTGACATTATTGCTTTATCCCTGAATCCCCTTGCTCTTTGATTTTTTATCTTTATTAATGAATAAACTCCTTTTCCCCCCTTAATCTAGTGTAAATTTGTTTCTGGCAATTGCAATAGAAGGATTCTTGTTGATTCACCTAATAACCAATATGTATATTCCCCTTTCCTATCCCTTCAATCTATTCTACCCACTACATGTATGAACATATTACTTTACTGCATAAAATTCCTGTGGGACTCCTTACCTCCTGTCAATATATTTAAATGTCTTTGGAGGGTCTTTATCAATTTACGCTTTGAATAGGTCTTGACATTAATTTTATAGGTCTTAATTAACTGACAACAGTAAGCTTCTCACACACACCCCGACCCGAGGAGTGCCATCTTAATGACTGCAATTAAACACATCAAAAACTCTGCCATGTAACTGTACGTATGTGCATTATATTGCCTTTACCAGCAGTGTCTCTGCCCATTTGTCTTCTTTTCTAACTCCTTATTTTTCAAGAATCATCTCCTTTAGCAAACATTTAATAAACATCATAGGATTTAGCTTTTTAAATTTTTTGTTTAAATCTTTAGAAAGAAATAATAAGATCTAAGAAGATCTCACATGAAATTCAAGGGTTACTTGTTCTCTGCCGGTGGTTCCTTGAACTGTTCTCTGTGTAATTGTGCTACATATTTCTTATTTTGCATCCTTATTTTCATATAAATCAACATCTGTCCTTTGTTAATGAGGATACCCTACATTCTTCACACTTGTGGTTTTTAATACTTTTACCCAATGCTCTATGTTGATTGCATTTTGTTTAGCTCTACAAAATTAGACTTTTCCAAAGTCTAATATCTTTTCAGTGTTATGCCCTTGAAAACATTGATTTTTATATGAAATTTGAGAAGTCTTTTGAGATGGTTAGATTATTGTTAAGTGGAGGTAGCACACATCCAAAAAATCATCAAGGGAAATTTCCTATATGGAATGTCGGCATAAAATGACAAAGAAAGAAGACAATTGGCACTTTTAACTGATTTAATAAAGTTGACAACTAATGATATTTTCAGCATTTAGGATATAAATTAAACTGTATTTTATACTATTGAATGTTAAGCATATTTTCTTCAGTGGGGCTATATTTATAAGAAACAATTCAAGTAACTTCATTAAATTCTGCTATAAAAACAATATAAAGTATATACTTTGCCCATAAAATAGAGCTTCAAATTGTTGACTTTATCTTTTCAGAGGTTTCCTCTTTTCTTTTCTTTTTTCTTTTCTTTTCTTTTCTTATTTTTTCTTTCAAAATCCTTGGATATCAATAGACACAGACTTTTTGGAGAGCACCGTCAAAAACCAGCAAACAAAGTCTTTACTTACAACCAAAACATATTAGTGTATTTAGTTGCTGGTGACTCATTGAAAGCATTAATCTTGTTCCATCTTTTTTTTTCTTCCATAATTTGAATCATTAACAGAACTCCTATTGTATTAAATGATGAGAACTATTTCATATTAAGTTGTAAGTGTCACGATATTGGTCTTATTTTTTGTTGGTGCGATGTCCTCCACATGCCTTCATGCCTTCAGATGTATCTGAAAACGTAAGTTGAATAACACTCACTTTCTTCCTTTCCCCAAATGTGAACTACTCAACAATAGCTAGGTGGCACACTGGAGTTTGAACCAAGTAAACATGGCCCTGTTTCCAGTACTCTAGGGAATGTTTGTGGTAGCTCTTAGTCGGCTTTCTGAACTGTAAGGTGAACATGACATCACAAGTGTTGCCCACAGTATAAGGCTGTTTCAAAGATTAAACAGATACAACACAGTGGTCAATTCTCTGAAAAACACAATGACTTATTACATGAAAAGGGATAACAAAACTGAAATATTAGATGGCATTTTTGTCTCTCCAGTATCTGTAAGTCACGTGATATCTCTCACTAAACTAGTAAACCAAGGGATGTAAATGGTAGCACCAAAGCAGATGAAGCAGATTGTGCTTTTGTTCGTAAGACCTAGCACTAATTTCCGTGAGTTTGTGTGTGTGTGTGTGTGTGTGTGTGTGTATAACAATATTTGCGGATTTTGTTTCTTCTTCAATAGGACTCATTTAAGAATCAACGATGTGATATAGTAACATTCACATAGGTTGTGTCACCAGAACAAGTGCTGAATGCATACTTATCATCGATATAATTATTGTCTCTATTTGCTACAATGGTCAGTACTCAGTGCTGAAATGAAATAGGAGAAATCAAACAATCAAGTATAGGAGAATTAAGGCTGAAACTTCTGCCCTAAGAAGTAAACTAAAAGATAAAAAAAAAATATATAGTAAGTAAAGACAAAAATGAAAATAAAAGCTGAGTGTAGAGTCATTATGTCACAAGAGTATAAGATGAAAATGGCAGAATCAGAAATAAAATATTAGGCTTCTGGTTCAACAACACATCTGATTAAGCACTTAGGATGTGGTTTATCTCCAAATTTCACAAAGTAAAAAAGCATAAATATTAATAAAGATAAGGCATACAAATTTGAAGAGGAAATACTAATGTCACAGAAAAAAAGTGCTAATGGTCTAATGCCAGAAACTATAAAGGATCCTATATAATATGGATATTGTTATGGAAAATTACTCAGACATTGCCACATGAAGTCAAAGTCTCTTCAAAATATTAAGGCAAAATAGTTACTACTTCCACTATCACCTGTCCCTGTCAATAACTAATAGAAAGGTGGATAGTTACCTCTCCTACAAAAGGGTCATTATATAGGTTGTTACAATCCTGCTTATGTCTTCCCAAGCTAGTCCATGCTGGCCTGTTTAAAGACAAGTTAACTGAGAGGGGAGTGAACTACCCAATTTTACAAAATTGTTTTTTGGAAAAGCTGAATCTGGAACCTATATATATATGTATATATATGTATATGTGTGTGTGTGTGTGTGTGTGTGTGTGTATATGTGTATATATATATATATATATGTATATGTGTGTGTGTGTGTGTGTATATATATATGTGTGTGTGTGTGTGTATATATAGACACACACACACACACATATATATATGTTTTTTTTTCCTTCTTAATACTGAACACTGCAGAATAAGATTCCCATTTATAACTGGCTTTAAGAAATAATATTAATAGTAATAATAATAATAATAATAATTTAAATGCAAATTTTATCCAAAATGTATTCAGAAACATAGTAGGCATGGACCTATTTGCTATCTTGAGATCTTATTATTTCTTATACTAGAATGAATTCCATTATCTTTCTCAAAAAATATAACATTTTAACCCTGTAGGAAATGACCAGAAGTATCCATAAACACCAAATTATTTTTAAAAGAAATGTCAATTTCCAGCTCATCAATTCCATACTGTATTGTTGTCCAAAATTCCAACACAGAATTTCTTGCCCAACTGCAAGCAGCATGAAAAAGTTTTAAGGCTAATTCAGAGATCATACAAGATATGACATTTAAAAACATGCTCCAAAGTAAATATTTAATTTGAAAGAGAAGCAGACAGGAGGTATAGACATAGATGAATGATAATTCACTGGAAGTAAAATGCAGATTCATCTGTCTCCTTTCCATGTACAGCAAGCTCATACAAGTACACTGTGAGCATTCTAAATCTCTATAAAGGTAGAGTAGTTAAGCAGGCAGTTGGTTGCTGCAGTCAGTCTATGAAGATCCAAATCCCAGGACCTATGTTATACCTGTGAAACCTTGGGAATATTATTTAACCTCCCTGTGCCTTGCTTGTTCTCATCTGGCCAATAGGGATTAGAATAAGTTGCACTTCATAAAACTTTTTGGAGAACTAAAGGATTTCACAAACAAAACCCATTTATAATCATGACTGAAGGTCCATTGTAAAGTCTGTATAAAACATAGCTATTTTATATTCCTGAAACAGTATCGATCCATTTTTTCCTCTATATACTTTATCTTCCTTTGACTAAATTTTTGGATTTTGTTTTCAAGTTAGCTGTTTCATCTTGCATTTCCCTCATTATAAAAAAACATGAGAGGCTATGGCACTGGAAAACAGGTATTTTGGGTAAGTTATGCAGACTAGTCCCTTCGTTTACTCCAGGGGGAAATCATTATGCAGACTAATCCCCTCTTTCATGCTTGAGTCCAGGAGGCAATCAAAGAAAGAATATTGTAAGGTAAAGCGAAATCGCAAAGCCAGATCAACTTGATGCTATGCAAAAGAGATAGAACTTGGTGAAAGAAATGAACATGGAACTCTATCCTTAGACAGGTCCAGTCAAGGAGAGGTGAGAGGTGAGGGTGGTATCTGAAAGCTTATCCATGCATCCCTGAAGCAGACATATGTCTTTTCAGTGCTAGCTACTCAAAAAATGCTGAGCATGAGATCTGGGAGTTTGGCATGAATGTTGAGTCTTTCTCATCTCATTGCAATGCACTTACTCAGTACTTACTATGGAGCCCAGAACATGTTAGGAGCCCTGTGAAGCCTTGCACAATGAATGGTGTCTATTATTAGGAATGTGATCCTAAATATTTTGACCTATCTGCAGCTTGGTAAAGCCTTTTGTACTTACTACAAGATTTAGCTTCCTGTGTTATCGAAAGTATCTGCCCAATATTCAGCCTCACTTCCTACTTTATCTGGTCTTCAGAAACCACACATTTTACTTCTCTCTCAGTAGATTTATCCTTGCCCTAGTTCCTCAAAAATCCAGGCTATTGGTAGAAAAGAGCAAACAACCTTAGTACTGATACTCTTTCCCCAATTCTAGCCTCATATAATCCAATGAAGCTTATAATTTAAATATTCTAATTCTTTTTCCCCATGAATATTAGTTATTATTTGTTGCACAGCAGGTCACCTCAAAATGTAATGGCCTAAAACAAATATAAACATTTATCATATCACATCATATATCATATCACACAGATTCTGTATATCAGACACTAGAGTATACCTTGGCTGAGCTGAACCAGCTTTAGTCTCTCATCTTAAATTGAAGTTGAGATGTCATGTGGGCCTACATTCATCTGAAGGCTTGGCTAAGGATAAAGTCTCTACCTCCAAGATGGCTCACTCCCATGGCTGTCATGCGGGTGCTGGCTGTTTGCAGGAGGCCTCAACACAGTCCATATAAACTCCTTATTCCTAATTATACCTGGAGCTTAGAGTTAGTGCTCAAATCTCTATTCATGGCATTCTGCCTGCTGGTAATGGGAAATTTTATACCTATGCTCTTCTCTGTTCCTCTAAGAAGTCTTTACCTGAAGGAAGTGTATATGATATAACAAGACTAGAAGAGATTAATTTAGAATAAACACATTAAGATTTGTAGGCACCTATTACATGCAAATCACTCATCCGCAGGGGAATTTATCATCCTCAAGGAGATCATATCCTGTCATGGAATAGAGTTTGCAAACATCCTCCACTCTATCTCATTGTTGGTTAAGTTCTCAGTTTCCTCCATTAGGTTTTAAACCTTTGATAGTAATAGTGAAGCTATTCATCTGCATTTCTAATACACAGCAATGGTCCTACAAAATTATAGGATTCATGATTTAATAATTAAAAAAATGTAGCACAACTGCAGCAGATGTGTTTTGGGCAGAGATGCATGTAAACAAAAACAAAAACCAAAAACAAACCTGTCCTGCTAGAATTTACCTCCTGGTAAGAGTGTGGTCATGAGAGTGAAGATGGAAAATGACTAAGTCATTAGCCTCTTAAATTAGTGTGGAACAATGTGATAAGTGCTATGGAAATAAATGTAGAACATGACAATGTGAATCAGAAAAGTAGAAGAGAAGGTACTTGCAATTTTCAATAAGATAATGTCAAGGTTAACTTCACAGAAAAGTGACACATGAGAAAATCTTTGCTGGAGAGGTAGTAGCCAAGGAGGTGAGGAAGAGAAAGGAGATAACATTCACATAGAGATATTAGTCAGTGTAATGACACTAAAAATAGACTGACTGAAATGCTTCAGTGACATAAGAAAGGTCAATGTGGCTGGAGCAAAGCTAGCAATAGGGAGAAACAAGACCACATAGATAATGATGGGGAAGGCTATACTGTATAGGATTGTGAGGTCATTGTTACAAACTTGATTTTGCCTGTTAGGTAGGTGAGAGTCATTGCTGAATTTTGACTAGAGAGATGTGTGACTGCTTGCCTTATAAGGATACTATTAGCACTTTGGACAAAGATGGTAGAAAATACATAGTATTTACCTTCTCCTTCCCCAAAAGTAAATAATAATAATAAATGCACAATAATGACTATATATATATATAAATATATGTGTGTGACTGTATATATATATATATATATATATATATAGTCATATATATAGTCACATATATATAACATATATAACATAAAATATATAACATATAATTATAACTATATGCATAACTATACAGTTTATAATATATGCAACATATAATATATATAGAATTTTTTCATTACCAGACACCTGGAAAAAAACAAATAGTAACCACTGAAAGACAGCAAACAAATGAGGTGAGCCCTGCTATTGCCCCAGCATACTGTACAGAGACACTTTCCATAGACAGAGGATCAGTGATCTCTGGGAAAAATTCAAGAGACCTAATACATGTGTAATAGGACTCCCCAAAGAGGAGTAGAATGTGGAAAAGAAGAAAGAAAAAAAAAAACCTCCAAATTTCCCAATTTGATAAAAGGTTTAAGCCCATGGATTCAAGAAGTAAAGTAGAAAATCAAGACACAGGGGTGCCTGGGTGGCTCAGTCAATTTAGTGTCTCACTCTTGATTTTGGCTTGGATCATAATGTCATGGTTTGTGAGACTGAGCCCAGCATCAAGCTCTGTGCTGACAGCATGGAGCTTGCTTGGGATTCTCTCTCTCCCATTCTCTGCCCACCACCCTTTCAAAATAAATTTAAAAAAATATATTTTAAAAAAACCTAAAAAAAACCCAAGACACATCAGGACACATAGTTATCAAGATTCTTGAAGCCAATAAAAATTAAAAATCTTAAAAGCACCCAGAGATAGAGACAGAGAGACAAAGACTAATCAGCTTGATTAGCCAATTTCTCATCAGAAACAATGCAAATGAGAAGAAAGTGAGCCATCTTTTGAAACAGTAAAAGAAGAAAAACAAGAAGCCATCAACCTATAATTTCATACTCAGTTAAAATATCCTTCCTAAATAATATTTTCAGATAAACATAAACTGAAAGTATTCATCACTGGTAAAACTGTATTGCAAGAATTATTAAAGGATGCCGTTTTAATAGAAGGGAAGTATTATCAGATGAATACATAGATCTACAAACAGGAATAAGAAACATTGAAATGATAACTACATACATAAACACTGAAGTACTGTTTACACACATTCTTTTATATATCTAAATAGAGTGACTCTTTTTTCCAACTCATTTTGTATTTACAATGATACTAAAGCCAAACAAAATTCATTAGAAGAAAACAGAATCCTATAATATATAAAAACAATTAATGATAATGATCAAGTCATGTTTAACACAGGAATGCATGGTTGAATTGTGATTTGAAAATCATTAATATTATTCATCATTTCAATCCACTAATAATTAAACAAAAAAGAATAACAACATATGAACATCTTAATAGATCCAGGAAAAAAAATTGACAAAATCAACATTCATTTCTAGAAAAATAAAGAACTCTAGGCAAATTAGGAACAGAAATGAGCTTCTTCAAACCTGATAAAGGTCATCTATAGGTGACATCATGTTTCATGACAGATTATTTTAATTTCAGAACAATTTAATTATTATTAAATTATTATTAGCATTAAGGAATAATTAAATTAATAATTAAATTATTTACTTTGGAAGAAAACCTAAATTAATTTCTCCTGAAATCAGGAGCAAGGTAAGAATGTTATTCTTTCTTTTTTAAAAAAAATTTTTTTAATGTTTATTCACTTGAGAGACAGAGAGAGACAGAGGGAAAGCAGGGGAGGGGCAGACAGAAAGGGAGACACAGAATCTGAAGCAGGCTCCAGTCTCTGAGCTGTAAGGACAGAGCCTGATGCTCGGCTCAAACTCAGTAACCATGAGATCATGACCTGAGCTGAAGCCAGACGCTCAACCGACTGAGCCACCCAGGTGCCCCAGAATGTCATTCTTTCTATGCATATCTGGAAGTTCTACTCAGTGCAATAAGGCAAGCAAAAGAGATGAAACTGACTGAAATTGGAAAATAAGAATTAAAACTGTGTTCACCAACATGTTCACCAACAACATGTGTCTATGTAGAAAAACTAATGAAATCTATAAAATCTGATCAGAAAAAGGAAGTGAATTTCTGAAGGTTATAGGATATAAGCAATTTGAAGTCTATAAAATACAAGTGAGTAAACTGGAGAAAACTTAAAGTATTAGCTATACCATAATTTTAGAAAAAATAGGAATATATCTATATTACCCTGATCTTACACGTGATATGTGATATCAAAAGCACAAATCTTAAAATAACAAATTGAAAACTGTACCCTTGATCTTCAAAGATGATATCAGAAGAATAAGACAAATCACAGACTGGGAGAATTATCTATGGAAAACTCACATCTGATAAATGTCTTGAACTCAAAATATGTAGGAACTCTCAAAAATCAGTAAGAAGAAAACAACCTAACAAAAAAGGGAAATATTTGAAAAGACACTTCTCTATGGAAGACATATAGATGTCATATAAGCATATGAAAATGTCCTCAGTCTGTAAGTCATTCTGGAAATGCAAATTTAAACCACAATGAAATATAACTGCACGTAGAGTAGAACGACTAAAAGTGAAGATTGACCATAGCAAGCGTTGTCTAGGATATTGAAGAAATAGAGTTCTCACATGCTGTTAGTGTCATGGGAAATAATACAACCAATTTGGGAAAAGGTTTAGCAGTTTTTAAAAAGTTATGCATAAACTACCTTATAATTTAGACTCTCCATGTATTGTTATTTACCCAGGGAAATGACAGCATATTTTCATACGAAGACTTGGACACAAAGATCATGCGCTCTATGATTCAACTTGCATAAAATACTACAAAATGCAAACTAATCTCTGGGGACAGAAATCAATTTAGTGGTTCGCTGGGCAGGGAAGAAGAGAGGGAGGAGCAAGTTACGAAATGGCAAAAGGAAGCTTCTAACAGTAATGGATATGTTATGTACCTTGATTTTTGTGGTTATATGTTAATATGATAATGTTTATTACCTTGATTTTGTATCTATATGTGATAGTTTCACAGATGTATATTTCCTCTAAGACAGTTATGCACTTCATATGTGTGCAGCTTATTGTATGTCAATGACAAATCAATAAAGTTTGTCCAAAACAAATAAAGTAAAATATATTTGACAAAAATGTTAAGGGACACAGGGCAGCACAAGGATTCCAGCAAGAAAAACAAATACAGTAGCTCAAGTAAGGAATTATAGTTGACTCAGATCAAAATGGAAACACTGGGGGTGGAGCAAAATGGTGAGACTGTTAGATATGTTAATTAGAAGAGCCACTATGATTTTCTGATAGATAGGATGTAGGTTGTGAAGGAAAGAAAGGAGTCCAAAATGACTCTAAAATGTATGCATGATCACTTAAAATATATATAATAGATGCAAATGTAGATAGGGCAGACTAAATTAAAGCAGGTATTGTTTGAGTGACTTATCAGTTCAATGTTTGAGAGGTTGGTTAATTTTATATGCCACTTAGATATTGAAATGAGTGTTTCAAAGACAGTTGATATATAAGTCCGAAATTCGAGAGGTCTGGATGACAGTTGGCATGGATATAATGGTAAAATAATAATCCTAATAGCTACTAGCATGTATTTGAGTGTTTACTGGGTGCCAAGATAAAGATAAATGTGTTAGCCCATTTCAATCAATTTTCTCTGAAGTACTGTCAAGTCAGTATATTAACGTTGGCCCATATCTTCAGATTAGTAAACTGAGCTTTAAAGCAGTTAAATTATCCAGATTGGTAAGCATGAAAGAAAGAAGCCACAACACATCTCTCTGAAGCCAAAGACTATTCTGTGACCTACTGCAGAGCAAGTATCTTCAACACCAAATGGGAATAAGTGGATAGATGTATGGATGAATAGAATGCATGGAAGAGGTAGTTTGAGTAAATCTAAACAGCATCACCATTAGTAAAGCACACCAAGTGCTCTAAGGGGACAAAAGAAAGAACAATCAATTCTGATGGAGGAGATTTGGGAAGTCAACATAAAAATGTTAGAGAGAGTGCTACAAATAACAGGATGTTGCTAGGTATGAAAACAGGAGTATGGCAGGATGGATGACAGCGCAGTACAGCAATGACTTAGACATTAAATGGCCTGTCAAGATCAGACAGAGATAAAGACTGAGATTTTGGCTGGGCGGTAGGGTCACAGATAGTAGTGGTAGGAGATGCGCTTAAAGAGATCCAAGGGAAGATAGCACTTCAGTGCTCCTCATGATCTGTTAACATACTTCACTCAGACCTGCTAGAGTGCACTGCTGGAGGCTGCAGGGGAAGGCTGTGTATTGGTGACACGCTGTCATATGCAGAGAATATGATTAAATAATATCTATGACCAAATGACTCTTTAAAACCAGGGAAGTTCCTTGCAACCATCAATCACTGACTATTGATAAAATTAGGAGAATCCGTCACATGGAACATACGCATTCTAAGATTTCTGGTTGTACCTTACTATAACTATAATTACTACTTGCATTGAAGGAACATATGAGATTTTCAAGATCTCACATCTGTTTACTTAGCTTAATACTGTACTTTTTTGAGCTCTTTCTTTGTAATATGACAGATTTATGCTATATTAAAAAATTATATAGTAAACATACCCACATTTTGAATACGTTAGTAACTGAAATGATCTCAGGGGCTTCCTAAAGCTTCTTTTTCTTATTTTTTCCCATTTTTAAGATGACTGCACTGAGACTCAAGAAAACTATGGAGTCATTAATAAATTGTAGAAATCAAAGTCAATTAAAAAAGTAATTTTTCAAAAAAATAGTAATTTTCCCACTATTCAAATTTTCTCTGACCTGGATGTAGGTAAAGTGAACCTCAGCCTGTTCCCTGTGATTGGAGTACCATGGAAATTACTTAACTGGACCCAGGAGATAGATGATAGATAGATAGATAGATAGATAGATAGATAGATAGATAGATGATAGATAGGCAGACATTTCTTTTGCTTTAAATGGTCTATAAATAACAAATACAAAATAAAATAAAAATTAGGCCAGTTGGCTAGTTACTAATGCTGGGCACTATGCCTTTAATTTTTTATTATTATATATATTATTTTTAGTTTTTAATGTTTATAAGATTACAAATATTGCATCCTTGAATTCTTGCCACAACAATATGATGTAGGTCTCTTAATATTCTCATTTTATGTTTGATGTAGAAACAGTCTCAAAGAGATTAAAAAACAACATCCATGATCACAGAATGGGATCCCACAAATAATATGTCTCAGAACTGGAATTCTGCACTAGTTTGTGCATGGCTGAAACTTTTGCTCTAAACTCTATGGTAGTCATCATAGTCCAGCTGAAAAGGTAACCATGTTGGGTAACTCTAATCTCTTCTATATTTCCTGAATAAAAATAATCCCTTCTTTTTGTTGGAAAAATAGCCAAAAAAATAAAGGCTAAGAGTAATATTTAAATTTTTGTGAATTATTTATATTCCTCATTATTATTCTCAAAAGCTAAGAGCTTTATGACTCAGAGTATGGTGATATTGAAAGCATCCTTCATGTCCATTTGGACCCTCTCTTCTATTTGCTCAAGCTCAGGTCTCATGAACTTCATTTTTGGTCACTAAAATGTAAATGTTCTGCAGATTTATTATTTTTATTTTGTTTTTCTTTTGTTTCACAAAAGGGGTTACATGAGTATATTATTTATTCTTATATATAAAATTAACATACACTATATATATATAGCCATAAAATTTATTAACTTACTTGATTTCACTGTTATTTACCATTTAATAGTGACATCAAGACTATTCCCTTTGGTAATAATTCCCTGATAAGTGATTGTTCCACGCTTAACTAGAATTGCACAATGGTTTAATAAGTGAAAGAAAGAGAAATTGGCACACATAACTCTTATTTCTCAATAAGCGGCATGCATGAAACTGCCACCACATTTCTAATAAATGAAATCTGGGAGGCCTGTTTTTGAGAAAAAAGTATATAAAATATGATGACGTAAATTTTTGTAAATGCATAATACATTTTCTAGATTTATCAATCAAACAAAGTAATGATTTAAGGGTATTTGTATTTTTCTCCACATAGTCCAAAGTAAAATTCAGAACTGATGTGAATATACCTGAATTGGAATGGAGAAGTCCTGAGTTGACTTACACACAAAAGTGTAAATTGATCAGATTAAGACAAAGATTTCTATTATCTTCACATTTGGTTTCCCATACACCAAAGGGTTTGGTACATAGTTCTTCTTGCCTTCTCTCATATAACTTTCCCAATTGGCAGGAGAAGTGGAGAAAGTAATGTCCCTGACTCACCAGACTTACATTGACAACACAGACCTTGGGTGGAAGGCTTGTCAGTCACCTCTGCAAGGTGAGCTTACAGGACAGGGAACTAGTAGGAAGAGAAGGGAGGTGGGGAGAACAGTGAGGTGAGACAATGCAGAAAGGAAAGAAAGAAAGAAAGAAAGAAAGAAAGAAAGAAAGAAAGAGAAAGAAAAAGAGAAAAGAAAGAAAGAAAAAGAAAGAAAGAAAGAAAGAAAGAAAGAGAAAGAAAAAGAGAAAAGAAAGAAAGAAAAAGAAAGAAAGAAAAAGAAAAGAAAAAGAAAGAAAGAAAGAAAGAAAGAAAGAAAGAAAGAAAGAAAAGGAAAGGAGGGAAGGAGGGAAGGAAGAAAGAAAAAAGTGAAAGTGGGCAGAGAAAGATTTCTTGTTGTTGTTATTGCTGATGGTGTTTGCATATTTTACTTTCTCTTAAAAAAATAAAAACATCTATGGTTTTCAAAGCAAGAATCCTGCCACTCAAGAAATAACTATTGTAAATATATGAGACCACTTGAGGGCACTGTGGCATTGCATTTTGGTCAAGTGACCTTTGAAAACTCAACTCCGGGAGAATAATCTGGTTTTTCAAAACCCAGGATGAGCACACACAGGTACTCTAGGGTAATGTCTGTACATGAGGATGGGCATAGCTGTGTGGACATATAAATCAGTTAGTGCCCCACCGAGGCAGCTCCAGGACCAGAGATTGCTTTCCACATCCGGCCTTCACTATATGCTTCAGAGATTTCCTTTACTGTTTGCTTGGCCTGAGCTATGATGTTATGATTTTCCAATTGCAGTGATAATGGATCATTTTTGGCATTTCCTACTCATTAGAATCTGTGCCAGTGTGATGGATTAATTTAGGGGCATTTTCTGTCCTTGGTATAATCATTGGGAAGGGAATGAAAATGGCTGCTGCAGCGGGCAAATTACAGCACAGGGTGCAGGACTTAGATGTGAAAAAGCAGAGAGAGAGAATGAGAAAGGCTTGGAGAGAGTGAGGCTTAGCTGAACAAAGGTAAAAATCTTCACTTACTGGTTGGGATCAGAATCAGTGGGCAGGTCACAATGGAATGCAGTGCTAATATTGGAAAATGTTTAAATGTATGCTAATAGAGCTGGATCCTCTCATGCAGTAATTTCCCTTTTTATTAAAAATCAACTGACTGCAATAAAAATCATGAAGCCTTTTTATTTGCCATTTGCATTTTTTAGCATTTATAATTCCTGTAATAAATGAAATATCAGACTTGAGTTTTAGTCTTGCTTCTACAATACCTTGTATGAGTAAATGTTTTTGATAAACATATATTGAACATCTACACTGTGCTCAGCATATTTATAAAAATGGGAAATAGAGGAAGTTTTAAGAGCCCCTCCTGCCCTTACTAAAAATGCTCTTTGAATGAGTTGAAAAAGGTTTTTAAGCAAATGAAATATGAACTAGCTTCCTATGGACTCAAGTACTTTATCTTCTAAATTTATTTAAAAGCTATTCTCATTCCACATTTATTCTGAGTGAAAGAAGCTTGGAATTCAAAGGAAGCCTCCAACCTCAAGGCTATTGTCAGTAGCTTTGAGAAAGTCTTCTATGGCATAGATAAAACCATGAGCATATCCTCAGTTTTGGACACGTATATGTTAAGAAATCAGAAGTAATCCTGCTACCAGAGAAAAAGGAAAGACAAAGTGGAGAGTATGACAGAGTTAAAAATAATAAAGAATGGAGGAAAGAATGGCTTATCTAAATATTAACAAATGACAGTGAACTTTTAATACAGATTCACATAAATGTGCAGTACTGGAAGATTTGATGAGTCTATAACATGGAAGATGAAATATATAAAGATTAAAAGATGGTCTCAGAATGTCATTAATGGATGGTAAGAAAGACAACACAAAGGAAGAAGATGGATACGTGAACTTCTACAGAAACCTTTGATAAGAGATGCTTTCTGGTTTAAATAAGAGGATTTTATGAATCATAAAGAATATGAAACAACAAATCTGTGATTGATAAGAAGCTATAGGAAACGTCAGCTAAAAGTAAAACTGAGCTAATTAAATGAAAATCTAAAGGGAATTATTTGAAATTTAATAAATAAACCAGACTTAATGGGTAATTTCAGAACAAAGTAAGAAACTAATTTTTTGAATATTTTTTTTCTCCAGAAACTTGCTCAGTAGGTAGTAAGCATCCTGTCAATGGTGATGTCAAGTAGAGACAAGAGAATCATTTGATGGGATGTTGCAAATTTTTAAACCAACTGATGGTTTAACATTTCTTCCTTAAGGTAATGGATTTCAATTAATGTCTTCAAATTACATATTTGAAAATATTTACATGTAATATTATATGCCAGCCATAGTAGTAGGCATTGTTCATGCCAGGATAAAGAAAAGCAGTATGTATTTTGTTTTGTTTTGTTTTATTTTATTTTATTTTATTTTATTTTATTTTATTTTATTTTATTTTATTTTTAAGCATATGTATTTTAAATAAAGAGATACGCATATTCCTGGACAAATGATTTAGTATCATACCAATGAAAAGTGTCACCAAGTTTATCCATAGGGTTAATGCAATTAAATTTAAGCCTTAGGGGATTTTTTAAGAAATTTGAGAAGCTGATTGGAAATTCTATATAAAAAGTCTTAAGCACAGAAGAAGCACAGGCTCTTATTGCATGGTGCTGACACAGGGGTAGATAAAGTGACCAACAAAAAATAATAGATATTACAGAAACGACTCAAGAGATGTGGAAACTTAACAAGTGTATCTATGTAGCATGTGAATTATTGCATAAAGGGGGTATCATTCAATAAACAGTGTTGGCACTACATATTTTAATTTTTTTTTTTTCAACGTTTATTTATTTTTGGGACAGAGAGAGACAGAGCATGAACGGGGGAGGGGCAGAGAGAGAGGGAGACACAGAATCGGAAACAGGCTCCAGGCTCTGAGCCATCAGCCCAGAGCCCCACGCGGGGCTCGAACTCACGGACCGCGAGATCGTGCCCTGGCTGAAGTCGGGCGCTTAACCGACTGCGCCACCCAGGCGCCCCTACATATTTTAAAACTAAAATGGATCTCTATGTCATAACACACACACACTCACACACACACACAAACACACACACAGGATATATATTCTAAATGTAATAAGAATTTAAGTGTGAATCCCAAATCCTTACAAGTTTTAGAAGAAAATACAGGAGAATACCTATTTTGCCTCTAGGAAGTGAGAGACTTACTTAAGTAATTCAGGTGAAACATTAAC
Organism: Puma concolor; assembly: GCF_028749965.1. Taxonomy (NCBI): domain Eukaryota; kingdom Metazoa; phylum Chordata; class Mammalia; order Carnivora; family Felidae; genus Puma; species Puma concolor. The sequence goes on along the minus strand of NC_141681.1, from coordinate 23,087,229 downwards.
ATAGAACTGATGTTTCAAACATTTGACCACCTTCAAATTAAGAAATTAAGTTCAAGAGATAACATAAAGTGAAAAAGAAACCAACAAACAAGGGAAATAATTGCAGATATGTAATTAATAAATAATTACTGTCGAGGATATATAAACAGCAATTACAAATCAACAAGAAAAACAGCCCTTTGTATTTTAAACAAGATGACAAAAATCATGAATAGGCATCTCCATGATAAGGAAAGGGAATCCTTTTCAAATAAACATAGATGCTCAACGTTATTGGATGTTAGGAAACTGCAAATGACAATCACTTTTACACTCAGTAGACTAGTAAAAACAGGAAATTTGGTAATACTGAGTGCTGAAAAAATAGGGATAAAGAAGAGTAAAAATAATATAATAATTTTTATAAATAGTTTTGTATTATTTCAGAAATTTTATCATTTGCATAATTTATGACCAAACAATGAAATTCCTAAGTAAACACATTAGATAAAATCTGACATATGCACCAGGAAACCTATAGGAGAATTATGTTCAGAATAGTCAGGAGCTGGAGGGAAAAAAAAAAAAAAAAGAAAAGAAAAAACACAAAATTCATAAACAATTAACTTAATTATGATACAATTAAGTATATAATGGAGTATTACACAACCACAAAAAATAACTGAACTACAAAAAAATGGCATGGACAGATTTTAGTTTTGTAATAGTCAATAAAAAAAAAAGAAGAAATCACATGAGATTACACTGCATTGTAGCACATTAATAAAGCTCAAATGAAGCAAACTTAAATGTATAAAAAAGGACATTCAGAAAAATCTTGAAGGAAGAAATTCTCCACTTGAAAACGTTTACATCAAACTCACAAGTAGCAATTGTTACAGTGACTCTGTATTTGCACTTGCTACAGATGCTATCAAACCAAACCCATGTGTCCTTTTAAGAAGACCGACTATATGAACAAATGGTAGTGAAAAAGACCAACGGCCCAGAAAATTACTCTTGAGTAAACCAATGTCCATGAGCCTAGAAATTTACTTTATAAGCATATAAGTCATATATATTTAAGCCATCGGCCTTGAACTCATGTAGCTAGGAGTTATGTAGATGGAATCTGCATATATAGTTGTATTACAGTCCTCCAGAGAAACAGAATGGACAGCATGTATCTATATAGAAAGAGGTGTATCACCAGGAAATGGCTCACAAAATATTGGAGGCTGAGAAGTCCCAAACTCTGCAATGAGCAAACTGGAAATAGTGAAGTTTCAGTTCAGGACCAAAGGCCTGACAATTGAGGGAGCTGATGGTGTAAATTCTGTCCAAATATTAGCAGTCTCAAGACATAAAAAGAAATTATGGTTCAGTTCAAGTTAGAAGACAGAAAAAGAACAACGTCCTGTGCCAGCAGTCAGGTCTGAATTCCCTCTTACTCCAAGGAGGTCAGCCTTTTTGTTCTCTTCAGGCCTTCAACTGATTGGAAGAGGTTTCCCACATTAGGGTTAATAACACAATATGCTTTTCTCGGTCTATTGATTCAAATGTTAACCTCATCCAGAAATACCCTCATAGACATGCAGGATAATGTTTGGCCAAATGTCTGGGCACCCTGTAGCTTAGTCTAGTTGATAAACACAATTAATGATTACAATAGTATTATGTGCTGCATAGGAAAGATCTTCACTGGTACTGCTTTCCCATCTACTTTGTTTGATTTTTTTCTCTTTATACCTTACTACTGGATCTTTCTAATCCCACTCTATTTTTATGAGAAACATAGGGGTTGGATGAATTGAGGGCAGGGTATATCTCTCTGGCCTCTCTCGACAGGGGCAAAATTCCTCCAGCTTTCTGTTTTGCTTTCTCACAATCTCCCACAAGAGATTTACCAGCCTTGAGGGTCTTTTCATCATCCCTAGTTGGTTTCCATTATCCCTACCCTATCCTCTTCAAATGGTCCACTTATTAAAATCTGCCATGAATATCATGTCTTTCCTATACAGACTACATGGATACACCACTCATCTGACATTATTTAGGTTATTTCAGTTTGCTTTTGAAAATGTTCCTCTACTCACGTGTTACTACTAAGGTTGCCACCAACCTCAATTCCAGAAGTGACAAGGTGACAAAGTTCGTTAGTGTATTCACTTAACCACAATGTTTACTTCAAGAAGGAGATTTGAGCAAAGTCAGGTGAATATATCTAATTATCAAGACTTAATTTATTATATTATTATTTTTTAATGGCCAAGAAGAAGATCCTCTCTTTCCATTAACATTGTCTTGCTGGAAGGTCATAAGCCTAGACCTGTTGGTGGTTGTCTTGCTAGAGTGAAGGTAGAGCTTGCCTGAGAAAAAAACTAAAACAGAAAATCAGAACTAAAAAAATGAAGGTGGACATAATTTTACCTTGTGTTACACAAAATAAGCATGTCTTTGACCTTTAAGCTTTCTCCCTCCTTAGGTCAGTTTGAACTGTATTTTTGCCATTGGCAACCAAATGTTTTACGATAAACGCTTCTCTCACACATTGTTCATGAAGGCAGGTTCTGTAACAAGGGCATGGTGCCAGTGTTTCACTTCCCGGTTTCTTGTTCTTTGGTATATGGTGGTTTCTGTGGTACCCTACCATGGTTCTTTTTTCCGGAATGGTCCGAGTTCTCCAGCCACTTTAGATTGTGGGACTCCTCTGACCGATCATCCTGCTGACTAGCTATTCCTCACTATTGTTTTCACCTTTATTCCCTGTGGTCCCATGAAACATTCCTGGAAACATAATTACTGAGCACTCACTGTGTTTTACTGTTGTAACTTTAGAGCTATTTATCAAATATGGACCCACGTTTTCTTCAAAAGCTCTATACCTCTGAGATACTCTTGACCATACATCTGGGCACCAGCTATCCAATTCTTGCCAATACTTAATCTACTCAGTGACAACCAGGAAATTTCCAGAATTAAGAGTCATCATTGTACAATGGCTGGAATATATTCCAGCATCATGGTATATTTAATTTATTAAACAATTTTCTCATCTAATACTTCAAATTGTTTTCATTGTTTTCTTCTTTTGTATTATTCATAATACTTCATTAAGTACTTCATTAAGTAGTTTCTACTTTTGTTGAATTATATGTTTAGATAAATTAAAATAGTATATTATGTTGACTGATGATTATACATCATTATAGCTCTTGCTGTAAACTATAATATTGTTTACAAAAGAGTATAATAGTTTAAGTGATATAGGTGATGACTGAGTATACTAGTCTATAATATCACCACTATTGGGTGACATTTTGATGTATCTACTTTCTTGGGTGTAAGACAGGGTGGCTATAATTTTTTACAGCCTCTGCAGTTGCATATTGGGGTATCATAGTTCTTTTTATAGAATAAATTCAATTTATGCACTCCATGGAAAAGAAAGGGAAACAAATAACAACATAAGGAAAACCATGGTTATAAGAGCAAACAAGATATATATAATAAAGAGTAAAGCAGAATAAAAATATATTAGCAATATAATTTAACATAGAGTGAAAAATCTTTACTCCTCTTGGCACTTTAGCATAAAGTAGACCAAAATAGTTTCCATAAATTTGTTCTATAATTTTTTATTATTATTAATTTCAAATTTTCAAAGAATAAATTAAGTCCTGATATAGGCTTTATAATTTATGTATTAATTTCATTTTTAGAACAATCTATCACATTAATGAAAATTGAGGATCAAGAAATTATAAATGAGCAGTGGTAGAGTCAATGAGTCATTAGAATGCTTTCAGATATGTTGCGGCTTGGAATCTTCTCCCACCACACTACTTAGGCCTTGAGCCTATGATTTGAAGAAAAGTTGAAAGTTGACATAAGGTATGATGAAGTTAACTGGGCCAGGGTTTTTTAGTCCCTTATAATATTATAAGAAAATCGAAACCCATTTTTCCGTTAATCAACATATTTGCGGAATACACATTTGAGAAGTTTGGTGTTACACAATTCTGTGGGAAAAGAAAAACACATAATAAGCTGTGTAGTCAGCTAGATAGATGGGGAAAACACTGCCCCCACATAGAGCCAGATCACTGTATAGAGGTCTAGACTGGGAATCAGATAGTATGGGTTCTAACTCTGACTATCCAAATTACTCTCTACCAGTCTCTGGTAAAATGCTTGACTATTTGAAATGATGGTTTCCTTACATGTGGAATGGGGATGAGGAGTCCTTCTCAAACAGACTTGTCAGGTCAGTTTGAGGGTCAGCTGTGGTGCCTGTTTGAAACGAAAGCAGTACATCAACATAAATTTTTCCTCCTTGCATCTCACCATCTTTTACACTGGGGAGTAGTTTTGTCCCTTTGTGTTGCACAGAGAAATACAAACTGAATTAATGAATTCAAAGTGAAGTTATCTTTGTATGCTCTTCCTGAAAACATACACTTTATGCTGTCTGATTCTAAGAAAGCATTTCTCCATAAATAATTGTTGCTGAAACAAAGGCCTTCCAACTCCTGAATTGTAATCACTTTAGATAGAATGCCCTCCAAAACACTGTCACTATTAATCAGACCTCAGAAATTGATGCTGAATAATGGAATTTTGAAATGGAAGAAAAAATATGTCTCTATATTCTGGCAGGCTTGTGCTTATATCTGAATGTGAACAGACATTTGCAGACAATATTATCAAAAGTTCATGAGCAATAATTGTAGTCTTCACTTGATACCCCATTTTGCCAGTTTCTCCCAAGATTAAATGTGAAAAAAATGCATCTGAAATATCATTAATGTGCTATCCAGAAAGCATTGTGGAAGACAGATGATTTAAAATTGTTTTTAGACTCAATTGGAGATTTACTACATGAAGAGGTAGAGATGATTACAAGTGATTGTAAAATCTGTCATGAGAAATCCATTATTGAGCTTCTATCTGTTTAACTGCTAATTAGCTGGCAGGTGCAGCATATACACACATTTTCCCTCATAAATATCTTACACACATATATATGGGATGTATATATGTGTGTGTGTGTGTGTGTGTGTGCGTGTGCGCGTGTGTGTGTGCCTGTGTGTATACATGCACATTTAATATGCACACATATCAATAAGGTCACAACCTGAGACCTTAATATGTCTTAAAACTGTCTTTTTTCAATTGAATTTCTACTTATCTGTCCAGCCATACCTCTTACAGCATCCTGTGTCTTACCTGTCCTTTCATTCAGTTGTCTGAAGTTCCCCATGTCCTTTCTGCTTCTAGTCTTTATCCCACACTGATCCTTCTGCCTGGGATACCCTTTATATTATTCATTCCTACTGCAAGTGTCAGCTTTAATGCATCTTCTTTGAGAAGCATCCCATAGTCTTCCAACTCTGAGTTAGATGTCTTTTCTCTGTGCTCTCAAAGTGCACTGTGATGGTGTTCATATTGATGATCAGTGACTGGAGACTTGTCTACATCATCCATTAGACTGCAAACTCCAAGAGGAGTGGTATGAAATCTTATTAACTGTTGTATCTCCAGTGCCTTAAATTCAGAAAAGCATTTAATGAGAATTTATGGAATGAGTGTATGAAAGAATGAATGAATCAAGGAATTGGGTCACCTAAGTTTGGGTCTAATATATTCCTCTTAACAAGGTTTGGAGATCAGAAAGAAGGTGGGGACAGGCTGGGGTGTACCTTCTCTGCTAGTACCTCAAAAACATTTCTGTATTTTTATTTAGCCAAATGTCTGTTTACAAGAACATAAGCCCAGCCATTAAGACAATTACAATGGACAGCTTAGTTCCAATGATCATAAAGTTGCTGATTCAAAGAAATCAGCTAAAAACAATACAATGCAAAATCTTCATCACCAGTTATGCTACCAGATGCTCATGGGTTCCCTCCGAAGGAAAAGGCATGCTTTCTGGGAGAGGGACAGTGTTAGTATGATGGTAAAAGTGGTTATTTTCCTATATTTTGTTCATTTTTTTCTCAATGTGTAACGTTTCATAAATAGTACTACTGCTATCTTTAAAAGCAAACTTTACAAATTTGGACTGACATATATTAATCTCTCTTTCCATGACTATTACACATTTAGAGGATTTTATATGGAATCCCATGTCATGTATGTATATATGTGTGTGTGTGTGTGTGTGTGTGTGTGTGTGTGTGTGTAAATTAAATGAGATATATATATATATATATATAATTTATATTATTCAACGTTTTTTTTTTTTTTTTTTTTTTTGGACAGAGAGAGACAGAGCATGAACGGGGGAGGGGCAGAGAGAGAGGGAGACACAGAATCGGAAACAGGCTCCAGGCTCCGAGCCATCAGCCCAGAGCCTGATGCGGGGCTCGAACTCACGGACCGCGAGATCGTGACCTGGCTGAGGTCGGACACTTAACCGACTGCGCCACCCAGGCGCCCCTATAATTTATATTATTAACTACTTCTACAATTATGAGAGAAATACATTATATATCTTGGTATGCATATGATTATTTAGGCTGTCACATCATTAAATCCAAGGGAGCTCGATTCTCCCACGAGCTATGTGACTTTGGACAGAATATTAGGTCTCTCTTAGACTCAGTATTTTTCTCCATACATGAGGGAATTGAACCAGGTGATCATCTAAGTTGCTGTAGGTTATATGATCCAAATCCTTTGAAAAGAGAATTTATATAACATTTTTGCTTCTCCATTATCATATATATTATTCCTTTCTGAAAAGGATTCAAATCCTAATCTACTTATTGATTCATATATTCATTCATTCAGCACTCATTTCATTGCCAGCATACAATATTATAGTATTAATATCACTAAGAGTAGCCATACTTCTAGTACTTCTCCTGCTGATACAGTTGCTGGTAGTGCCAGTAATACCAACAATTATTGAGGAGGTACCATGTGTTAAGTACCGAGCTAAAAGGATTTACAGCGATCAGCACATTTAGTAGCAGTGGTATTGCTCACTCAACAAATATCCGGGACTCCCATTTCATGAGGGTGGGAAATTAAATTTCCTAAAATAAATATCTCTCATCTCTGATATTATCAATTTTACTTTAAAGAAAATGAAATAGTAATTTATGTAACTTCCAAAGTTGCAGTTCAATTTAATGGTATTAAGAGAATGAGCCAAAATTTAAACAAAGCTCTCATTCTTAACCAATCTAGTAACAACTATTGTGCTATTTTCATTATCTGCTTTTATTTTCTTAGATAAAAATTTTATTTCAAAATTATTTAATGTTTATTTATTTATTTATTTTGAGAGAGAGAGAGAGAGAGAGAGAGAGAGAGAGAGAGAGAGAGTAAGTGAGGGAGGGGCAGAGAGAGAGGGAGAGAGAGAATCCCAAGCAGGCTCCACGAGTTCAGCACAGAGCCTGATGTGGGGCTTGAACTCATGGAAACATGAGATCATGACCTGAGCCAAACTCAGAGTTGGACACTTAACCAACTGAACCACCCAGGTGCCCCTAAAATTTTATTTCAGAAAAAGCTTAGATTCACAAAGTCTGCCTTTTTTAGTATTGTGTACCTCTGAGAATTCTATCTTTCAGATGCCAAAACTAGGATTTCTGTGAGATTAGGAATCATCTTCCCAGAGCATAGCAAAATTTCCAAACACAAAATAAAAATGGATATTCAATGTGTCCCTTAAATCTAATGAACATTTAACAAAAAGAAAACAACAATAAAAATAAAATAAAACAACAACAAAAAAATCTAAAGTATGCATTTAGAGACAAATCTTCTAAGGCAGCAGGTAGAACCGCTCATTGATATACACTGGGGCTTCATGGAGAAGAGTTCCTAATTGAAAAACAGGTTGTAGTCCTGCTTGAGCATGGAATAAATTTTTGGGAGAGGCTTGAATTCCCAATATACAATAAAAGATTTACAGACAAATATACAAGCCATTTTTGATAAGAACAATTTTGTAAATAATTTTATAGTTTTAAAAATCTGCTTGTCTTATTTACTTTTATCATGAAATATGGATTAGCATCATTTAACAAAAAGAGATTTTAATTGACTGGACCCTTGGTTTAGAGCACGGGTATGTGACTATAACATGCCATGTACCATTTGTCTTCCTTATTACCCAAGTTAATGATTCTATTAGCCGCATCAAGAGTGTCCTCATAATTTGTCTGCATTTCCTTGTAATTTATGCCATTGTTCCAAGGAGGAAACCCCATGCAAGCGAAACATGGCACACATTTTTTAATCAATGAATCTTTCCTAATGTCTTTAAAGCATTTCATTTACAAAATCAGCTTTTATTAAGATGCCAATAGTTCTAACACTTGATGTAAAAAGCAAAATTAGGTCTATCAAATATGAGGATTTCAAGGATAATCCATAATTCAAGTGTCTTTTTTTCCAGATTTATTCTTAAAGTTAAGCAGTTTTTAATGTCACTTAGAAAATGACTTGATTCTTTGAGAAATCTGACTAAAATATGCCTGGTATATTACTTACAGTATGCTGGCAGCATAAAATAATTATATGAATTCAGGTAATAGAAAGTAAAAATATAAATGTGGAGAAGTTAGTCGTTCTTTTTTAAGTAGCAAGTAAGTACCACGACAGAGCTGGATTAGAAATAACTAGCAAAACCAAAGCAAGCAAGCAAACAAACAAAAAACAAAACAAAACCCTCTGTTCTCTCTATTCTGCCCCTTCCTAGGTGGGAGAACTTAGGCGTACTTCACTTCTTTGGACTTCAGGGACAGTTTTAAATAAAAACTGGCTTTCTTTTTAATGTGTGTACTACTTCATGTTGTTTTCTTGATTGTGACATTTTAACTCTTTTTTTAAAAAGGCAGGAATTATAGGCTTCCAAGATTGAACATTGGTATGGAGCTCCTATAAAGATGAGAAACATCAATATTTGTGATGATTACATGGAAAATTAGTATCTAGCATGTTTAAAATGAAGTATTATGTGTGAAAATACAAAAGAGTGAAAAGAAGTGTATTATGACTGAGTAGAAGTCAAGACGCCTATGTCCTAAGTTTAATTTTAGCATAAAAAATGATACGTGAAATAGAATTTCAGGGTGCATAAAAAATTTTTAATTATGCAAAATTTAAATTTTTCCCCATTCCACCATAAAAATATATTTTACATTTTAAAATTTTATCATTTTTAGAAAGAGACTGTGCACATGTGCATACATGTGCACAAGGTGGGGAGGGACAGAGAGGGAGAGAGAGAATATCTTACGCAGACTCCACGCTCAGCATGGAACCCAATTTGGGGCTTGATCCCGTGACCTTAGGAACACGACCTGAGCCGAAATCAAGAGTTGGATTCTCAACCAACTATGCCATCCAGGCGTCCTTATTTTACATTTTTGAAATGGAAAAAGCATAATATATACAGGGATGACCATGGGTAGTTTCTTGTCATTCAATTCAATACAAGCTCCTCTTTTAGTAAGCTGAATTATTTTTTTATAAGCTGAATTCTAAATAGCATGTTCTTTTTTTGAGCAATGAAATGAGAGCCAACAGTTTTTTATATAAAAACAAACATGTCATTAGGAAAAATAAATACATAGAAAAAAATAAAAGAAATGAGGAAAATAGTCCAGAACTGGAAGATTGAGATCACAAACATTCATTTTGTATAAAGTTGTATTACAAATATTTTTAAATACTTCATAAATTGTGCCATCATTGATCATTTTATTTCCTATATTACACAAAATAAATGTGTTGTATTGTCACTCTTTTCTTTTTCTTCTTTTTTCTAAACTGATCTTATAAAAAGTTATGATCATACATAAAATACATTTGACAATTATTGATAATGTATGACATTTGTGCTTGAATTTAAAACTTCCCAATCATTTTCCTCATTGTCTGAGTAATAGAAAGGGTGTGTGGAGGAGGAGGAATGGCTAAAAAAAAGTACTTTGTAGTTCAGAGTGTGTGTGTGGTGGAGTTTTTCATAATAATGAATAAAATCATTCTCAATGCAAAAATTTTTTTTAACGTTTATTTATTTTTGAGAGAGAGAGTGAGAGCAGGGGAGAGGCAGAGAGAGAGGGAGACACAGAATCTGAAGCAGGCTCCAGGCTCTGAACTGTCAACACAGAGCCTGAGGCAGGGCTTGAACTCACAAACCCTGAGATCATGACCTGAGCCGAACTCAGACGCTCAACTGACTGAGCCACCCAGGTGCCACTCAGTGCAAAAAATTTTAATGTTGTTCTTTGTAAAACTGAGTAAGTGATGAATTCCTCAATCTTAAAATCAGGTCTGTAATGTTGAATTTTAAATTAATAGTGGGCTCTATTCTTAGCTGCATCAGACCATTTGGTGGGGTGGGGGGTGAACCTTAGGAATTAGAAATGTAGGAATATTATTCACCCATAAAAAGCAGGAAATCCTGCCATTTGTGACAACGTGGACGGGCATTGAGGACATATGCTAAGTGAAATGGGTCAGACAGAGAAAGAACAACACTGTCTGATCTCACTTATGTGTGAAATCTACAAGAGCCAAGTTCACAGAAATAGAGAGTAGAAGGGTGTTTACAAGGGGCTGTCAGGCCAAGCATAAGAGACTCTTTAAAAAATGAGAACAAACTGAGGGCTGATGGGGGGTGGGAGGGAGGGGAGGGTGGGTGATGGGTATTGAAGAGGGCATCTTTTGGGATGAGCACTGGGTGTTGTATGGAAACCAATTTGACAATAAATTTCATATATTTAAAAACAAAAAAAAACGAGGGGCTGGCAGGTGGGGAGAAGGGGAGAAGGTGGTCAAAGTGCACATACTTCCAGCTAAACGTTTCAAAAGTTCTCAAGACGTAATGTACCGCGTGGTGACTATAGTTAACAATATTGTTATGTACTTGAAAGTTGCTAAGGCAGTAGGTCTTACATGCTCTCAACACACACACAGGCATAAACGCACGCACACACAAACACACACACACACACAGATAATTACAGGAGGTGATGGATGTGTTAACTAACCTTATTGCGGTAATCATTTCACAATATATACATGGGTCAAATCCTCACTTTGTAAACCTTAAACTAACACGATGCTACATATCGATTACATATCAGTAAAGCTTGGGCAGAGGGGAAGAAATGTAGAAATCAGCAGATCCAGTGCAAGAGAACACCCGATACTTATGTGGAAATACTATGGTGGAAAAGTCTTTTAAAACAGTGGCCTAAAGAATGTTTTCTGTTGGGGCGCCTGGGTGGCTCAGTCGGTTAAGCGTCCGACTTCAGCCAGGTCACGATCTCGCGGTCCGTGAGTTCGAGCCCCGCATCGGGCTCTGGGCTGATGGCTCAGAGCCTGGAGCCTGTTTCCGATTCTGTGTCTCCCTCTCTCTCTGCCCCTCCCCCGTTCATGCTCTGTCTCTCTCTGTCCCAAAAATAAATAAACGTTGAAAAAAAAAAAAAAAAAAGAATGTTTTCTGTGTTGTATTTGTTCTAGTCCTCACTGCTTTTAAGGAGTTTCCTGTTCTACAGGGGAATTAAGATGTATACATTATCATAAATTTCCCAAATCTCAGTTTGGCAATGATATGCAAGCTCGTGGACACATGGCTTAACATTTTTGAACTTTAGATTGCTTCTCTGTAAAATGCTAGAATAACATTAACTCACCTAACAGGGCTGCTGAAGTTGTAGTATAGCTATAACCAGCAAAATGAATCCACCAGGACTGAGGCCAAAGACTTAGAAATCAATCTTTTCCTTGAATCTCTTCTTCAGTTTGGGGGACAAGAACAGGGGAGGCTTTGAACCCAAATCTTATCATCAGAGATTCACTGTGAGCAGATTTTAATCACAGTAATTTATAAGTTGAGGAGTCGCTGTTTAGGTCCTATAATGATTATAAAAAGTTAGCTCTGGAGGGTTGTAGGGATGCTCTTTTTTCTAATCTTACTATTATGTTTTGTTTTGTTTCTTATTACTCACATACAAAACTCAAGCAAATTTTAATGTGAACAACCTCTTTCTGAGTTCTGGGCAAAAAAGTCCTAAATTCTGTCCATGAACTGATGTTGAACTTTAGGCTGTAAGGTTCAGTGGTGATTTTATAAACACACACACACACACACACACACACACACACACACACACACTATTATATTTATATCAAATTATCTTACCATTCTACTTCAAACCTTTTCTCAATCATAGCTAAATACATTGCTGTTGCCAAACCGGCTCTGTTCTGTGAACATTTTATTACTAGTCAACAGTAAGATAAATATGAGTAAGTATTTAGCGCATTTTATAATATTTTTTCACCAGTACTAGTCCCATTTTAATTTTTATTGGATTTTACAAGATCATCAGCCAAATTGAATCAGATGTTACAAAATAAAACAGGCAAACAACCTGTCCTTCTCTGTGGAGATAGAAATAATTGGAAGGTACTACTTTGCATGCAAAGCTTTTATCCTAAAAAGCCCATCCTATCTCTAGCTCTTGCTGACTCCTTCTCCCTGTACCTTCATCCTCCTCTTTCACCAGGATGTAGCCACACCAGCCTTTGTTTCTTTCTGTGTTTTGGACATCCTAAGGTTATTCTTGCTACTTGAGTCCTCATGCTGTTCATATTATGTGGGCATTTGTGTATTTGTGTGCAAGTGTGTGCACATGTGTGTATTTCTGTACATAATGCTCTTCCCCAAGACTACCCCATGTCTGACCATCATTTGATCACTGATGACCATTCAATCTAGAGACACCATGCTTCCCACCAGGCTTGTCCCTGCAGTTCACTTTTATTATTTTACCAAAATTTAATTTGTTCATAGCATTCATCAGTCTATGAATCATTTCTCTCTTTATTTGTTTACCTGTTCATTGTCTTGAATCTCCAATCTAGAGTTGGAGCTCCATGATAGGGAGTATCAGGTATAGTCAGGTTTGAGCTTTGAATAGTGTCTAGAAGATAATAGGTACTCAACAAATACTGGCTATGTGTTAAGTATTGAATGTTTATATTGCATTTTATCAGTTCAAAAGTTGGGGCGCCTGGGTGGCGCAGTCGGTTAAGCGTCCGACTTCAGCCAGGTCACGATCTCGCGGTCCGTGAGTTCGAGCCCCGCATCAGGCTCTGGGCTGATGGCTCAGAGCCTGGAGCCTGTTTCCGATTCTGTGTCTCCCTCTCTCTCTGCTCCTCCCCCGTTCATGCTCTGTCTCTCTCTGTCCCAAAAATAAAAATAAAAACGTTGAAAAAAAAATTAAAAAAAAAAAAAAAAAAAAAAAAAAAGTAATTGCACATACATTATCTAATGTAATTTCATTGACATTAGGAAAGCTATTAAAACCTGAAAAAAGCTATTACAACCTGAAATAATAATGTGGGTATATTAATATCTCTCTTTAAATGTTCTCTAAAACATTTAGTTTTACCATAATTAAAACATTTGATTGAGTAGAAGGTAAAGCATAAATCATAATTATATGGAAAGAGACGCTGGGGTAGAAAACCTGGATAGGAAATCATTCCAGGACAGCTTGGATCCCCCATTTATTATTTGAGTTTTGACAAATTCCCTGGTTCATTGTAAATCCCATATTCTTCACCTATAATAATTAATGTTATATCCACATTTCTGGGTTTTCAAAAGTATTCAAGAAGATCACACATCTAAAATCACCAGACACAAGGTCTGGCATAAAATATGCTTTCTCAATTATTTCCTTAATCAAAGAGGATGAAGCTTTTGTTACTAATAAAATAATACCATATTTATTGACAAATTTAAATTATGTGCCTATTACCTGTTTGTAAAGTAAAGCCTGTCTCTGTTTCAGCAATATTATATATCTATATAAATTTTACACTTTTAGTGTAGATAGGTGTATAAAACAGATTGTATTTTTATCACCAAACTCTAATTTTACCTGCTGAGAAAGCATTTCTCAACCTCAAACAATTTTTACTTAACTTTGAAAAATACTGTTCACTGTTGGGGCCATAATTGTAAATCTAATTTTCCATCTAGCATTCTTAGGGATTTACTGACTGCTTAATTTGATGGTATGGGACCTATTCATAATTATAATAAAAAATACATGTTAGAACACATTGCTGAATGACACAGTTATTTAATGACTGCCATTTCCACTGGCCAGAAACAGCATTATTGTCAGCATTTAGAGTGATTTATGGACTTTCTGAATATGATGCAAAGGAGAGAATGTAATCTGGATGGAATTTCTGCATAGCCACCCTGATTCCTGCTTCACATCCCAAACTTTATGCATTTTCTCTTATTCATGTCTTTATTTATTTAGTTCATATCCTAGCTTAAAACTAATTTCACATCTCTATTATCAAAATTCACTTGGTTTGAGTAAAAATCAGGAAATTAGAAAAGAACTGATCTGTAGTGAAAATATTTATGCATTACTTAGATTTCAAAAGTATTTCCCTAGTGGGCATTTTAACATTATTGGGTTAAATAAAAGTCTGTAGAATCACTTCTTCTACCTCATATTTATAACAGGAAGTGTTACTCATGAAAAAAAATAAGATATAATTTTCTCAGGAAAATAATGTATTTACATACATGGGAAAATAGAAAAAAATTGGATACATTATAGGAATACTGGTTGGCCATATCTCTCTGCCATATAAACAGATAATGATTAATTAGTTCTGTAAATATTTCCCAAGGTTCCATATTTGTAGATATAAGCAAAATACAAGAGATTCTAAAATAAAAAAGTCTACTCTCTAAATGCTCACAACGTATCCCTGCTTACAGTAAGAGTCAATTGCATTATAGGAGAGTAAATCATGGAAGCATATGACACAATCATAGAAATTATTTCCATCCTGGGATGCTCATGACACATGAACAGAAGTTTGCTAAGCAAGAGTAACAGGACAATATTAGTATATCGGGAAGTGCACTTCTAAGTAGTTCAGGCTGACTAGAAAATGTGGACAGATAAGACCAGTCTGATTGAATAGGAAGCCGATGAAAGTAAAGTATAATGAAAAATAGCTTGAAATCATGATCTAGGATCATTTGGGAATGGCAAGAGAGGACTATCCAAGCAGATACAGGACAGGTGAGGAAAGGATTCATGGGTCATGAGTAGGAATTTGGGATTTTATCCTGAATCACTGAAACAGGAACCTGGCATTGTTAAGTTAGCATTCTTGAGCACTCATTCTAGCACGTTTGTAATCTATATGTGATATGCTTATTCTTATGAAGCTGAGACTTGAGAGACCTTTTCTTTCTCTTCTTATCTTTTCATACTTGCTCTTTTTGTTGAAAGCTAAACACGGAGTTACATGAAAATAGTTATTTTCTACACTCATAGTGTTCCCGATTACTACTCTCAGATTACCATGACTTTGTAAGAACATAAAAGACAGTGAATTTGGGGAAAGAAACAAGGTTTGACCCCTCCTCCTATATCCCATCAAAAAATCCATTAGTGCAGTAAGGAATGGGGAGTTTCCAAAGATGGCTTCTTGGGACCTTTGTCCTTGCTGCATAAGTGAATGTGTCTCCTTGATATGATGTGTATTAAGGGGAAGGATAAGGTGAAATTGATATATTGTCTCTCTTATGCTGTGATGTCTTCCTTGAACTTTTCCCTACTGGAGAGTATGTTGGCTTATGTATTCACAAGAGTAGCAGAAGCTGTGTGTGTTATGTGTATATAAGCATGTGTAATATCCTTAAGTAATTCTAATAAAAGTATTCTCTCTCAATTTCTCTCTGTCCCTTTCATACACACACACACGTGCGCACACACACACACACACACATACACACAGTAGCACAAGCATCCATTGCTGATCAAACATTTCAATGTCTGAAGTCAATAATCAGCTTTTTCTTTCAGTGAACAAGCAAGAACTACTTGTCCTGGGTAGCCAGTTTGCACAAATACTGTGACAAGTTCCTCAAAGCAGATCAAGTCCTTGCAGAATCAGAACAATGATGCTCTCATATATGCTACTTCCAGTTTTAACTCTGACATGTTTGAGTTTGTTATAGGCATAACAGGAATCTCTGTTCCAACAAGATCACAAGCAAACAGTGACTGTAGAAAGGTGGCTTATATCATCTTCCATTTCTGTCCACTACGTCCACACTTGACTAATACACATAAGCATTTCATTGCAAATGCTATAATCATTCCTTGACCACCAGAGTACAGTTCCTCAAATTATATTCTGAGCAATACTAGCATCTCCACAAATTATGTTCCTGAATAATATATTTTAGAATCACTTCCTGCAACAAAATGTCCTCTCCTTTGAAATTCACAATGCAGGGGGGATATATTAAATTCTCAATAATGCCACTTAGCTTACTGTGTTTTACACAAAATTTTTTAACTTATTTGACAACAGAATCTTACTTACCTTACTATATTTACACACATACACACACACACACACACACACACACACACACACACACACACAGATATCAAGTGATAGCAAAGGAATTCATTTTTAGAAACAATGACCTAGAAAATTCAGTAATTTATAAATCTGTATGCAAGAATTTTCATGGTTTATTCTAATTCTTCTTCCATAACCTTCTTTTGCCCTGAGGTTTTATAATCTGAGAGAGCAGATTTCCCTGTTATAATTTAGCAATCCATTACTTCTACCACTGCTCATCCTTCAACCTTTGCTACTCCTCAGCATCTCAGTGCAGTGTCTTCGGCAGTCTCTAGAACCTCATTGTTCTGTCCCCTCATTCGATGCTTTGTAAAGATACTGCTGATTCTTCGCTAAGTTCTCAAGAAAAAAATACTAAGTAGATAGGTACTGATGAACAAAGGCCAAAGAAGGCTTTTGCAGGACAGCTGTAGACAAATTATAACTCATTTTGATGATCTTAAGAAATGTAAGTGGTGGAGAAGCATATGCTCCCAATATTTTTAAAATTGATGTGATATGTAATAGAAAAATGATCTTAGACTTGGGGTCCCGTGTTTATCTTGCCATTGCCTACATTAATGATCATGATGGTCTTTATTTTTTGTGAATTCATCAGCATAACAAAGTCACCCTCAGAGAACCACTTTGAAAATCAAATAAAACCGCTGGTGTGAGTAAGAACATCTCAATTTGTAAACAAGTATATAATTTCAAGCCAGAAGATTATTAGTAACTATAATGTTAATAACTGGCATGCATTATGAGTGATCATGTGTGACTCAAATTGCTGTACTAAAATAACATACAATACAATATTTCATTAGATTCTACTAACTTAATTTCCGATTTCACAAATGGAAGAATTAAGTTTTAGAAGTTAAATACCTAGTTCAAGGTCACAGAACAAGAGATGAGGCTGAGATTTAGAGATAATATTCTTAACTAGGCAGCTTTACTGAATGCTCCTAGAGGTATCAATCTATTGTATAAATCTGTTTATCCTCACCAAGCCCAGCACATTATTGAGCATCTCCTAGTTAGCAAGGAACTTACAGATTTATTTATTCACAGAGATGTAATGTCTTAGTGGAAATTCTAGCCAATAGAAGATACAACAATTGATACCTATTTAGTCAGCTGTTAGTTCTAATTAGCCAGAAGTCAATACTAAATTCACTGTTGTACATCACAGTCTGTTAGTTATCAGAGTAGAAAAATCTTATCATTTGAATTGGAGTTCACAATATATTTCTCATAAAACACATTTATTAGGATTCGTAATGTAATAAATGTGTAAAACAAATTTATTAGGATTTCCTGGTTCTAGGTTCAACATAGATGTGAAGATCAGGGCACAAGGAGAAGAAATAAGTAATATAAATCTTAACATCATGCTAGTGACAGGACTATGACACTTAGTTCTGTGTCTCATAAATATTTGTGTGGATAGTTTCCACTTCTAGTCTTTGGAATGTCATACTTTGTGAGGAACTAGAAGTTTGAATACAGAATCGGGTACTCCCTGATTGATAGAACTTCTAGGTCAGATGGAACCATAAACATGAACTGGAGACCTAAGGCTGAATAGTATAATATCTTGAACCTTGATTATATCCTGTACAAGTGTTTTTTTTTTTTTTTCAATGAGAGACTTTATGTTACTGTTCTATTGCTGTTGCTATTGTTTTACCAAACAATTAAGATGATGTTGAAATTTTGCAAGGCAGAAAAATCCCCCTGTCCTGAACTTTCTTTAACTAAAATAGGTATCAGTACTTCAGAGATAATTTGCCAGAGTCAATGTTAAAGGATACTGAGACACACCAAGAGAGGAAACACAAGACCAAAGGGCACACAGAATGAAACACGTAAGGTGAACTCAGATCTTGCAAAGTCCATTCTCATCTGCATGTGTTTCTTTTTAAAATATTAATCTATAAATAACAGGGACCCCTCTTCATCTTCTTTGGCATTATATTGTTTTCATTAAAATTATAAATATATTTAATGATTTTTAACTATGTAACAGTTCAGCAAAGAGTGCTTTCAGATGTTATTATTAACTATTATTTAACATTTTCCTCTACTCTAGAAGGAAAAAACATATTATAACCATTTTGTAGATGATTTAGCTGAAGTTCAGAGAAGCCAAGTATACAAAGTCTGCAGGCTCCCTGCATTCTCCTTTGGTGTGGATGTTGCATTTGGAGCCAGCAAAGCCTAGACAGATGAGGGCTCCAGGAACTAGTAGAATACAGAGCAAAGGTGGTAGGGGTAGGTGATAGGTGATAGGTTTCCATAGCTAAGCAGGAGACAAAGGGAGGGTAATTCAGCATGGAATAACCATAGCCAGAGTCAAAACATTAATTACATCAGCCACGAACTAAAAATTAGAGGTCAGTAAGAACAGGAAAAAACAAGTGCACAAGAGATATTACCCCTCAAATTAGATGGGATCCAGAGCATGCTGCTTAAATCTATGGGTATTTTCACTCTGTTGCCAAGAGACCGTGTGATTCTTCCCTTGTCCAAAAATCTTGAAAGAAGTAAGAGCATGGTGCAGAAATCATACAACCTGAATGGTCATCTTCAAAACTCTAAATATTACTTTTCTAGACTGTTTATTTCAAGTTCCCATCTTGCTCTAGTACCTAACATTTGGAGAGAAGTTGGTAGGGCTATGAACATTAGGAAGTCCAGATTCCTAATGACCAATTAAATTACATATGTTATACTTTCTTTTCTCATCAAACTTAAACTGTTTTAATTTGCATGTTACTACTTGTTTGATAGCCAATAGCATTAACAATTGTATTGTCACAGTGAACAACTTTCCAAGATAGATCAAGATAGATCATGCTCTAAAAACTTTTTGCATTTAACTGTCATAATCAGAACCTCCAAGTATACCTAATTTAGTACTCAAAACAACAGTGGTATATTCTGTTACTGTGTACCAAGAATGATGACGATGATAACAATGATGATTAAGATAATGATAATAAGTAATATTATTAATAATATAAAGACTAAATAGCAGAATAGGCTTAATTCACAAGATGCCAGCTATGTTTAAAGAATAATTCATTTAATAATTATTGAACCAAATTTTTGAGCGTTTCAACAATAAGGACCAATTATTTACCCATAATAGTGTAGATACTTATCACATTTATTATATGTTGCATTCAGTTTCAGAAATTATGCAGAAAATTCTCTTATTTCTATGACAGTAGCCATTTGTAATACATAATATGTATCAAATCAACATATTATATGCTTTAAACTTGTATGTTAATTATTTCTCAATAAAGTTGGGGAACAAATATTTCCCTATTATTATTTTCTATTTCCCTCATACCAACTTCTATTTCTTAAGTTATAGAATATCTCTGTATGGTTTTAAAATGGTCCCTTTCATAGGCAATCAACTTAGTTAATAAATGTGAAATGGGCCTGATTGATCAGTAATTACCCGTGAACACTCACATGGATAAGCAATGGTGTTTTTTAGATGGTATAAAGTGTTATTTTCAAGGCTAGTTGTCCCTATATGCGTGCCACACATCCCTAAGCATTTCTCATTCTATTTGCATTTTTATGATGCTCAAAGCCTTGATGCTGCAAGTCACCATAAATAAAATATGTGACCCAACCACATATCAAATTAAATGTATCTTCCTAATTATGTGGAAAATATTTTGTTTCTCATGTCTATTATAGGATTTAGGGAAATGGATATGTAACACAAGGAAGTCCTACAAAAATTACATAGGCTTTAGTAAAAAATCTCAAACCCCAACACATCAGAACAAGAAAAAAATAAAGTTTTAGTTATATATATCTATATCTAGATAGATAGATAGATATAGATATAGATATAGATATAGATATAGATATAGATATAGATATAGATATATAGATATAGATATATAGATATATGGGTGGGAATACCACAACAGTGAAATATGTAGACAGGCTCAGAGGCAGTCTTTAATGACATCTCCTCTCACTTCCCCTGAGGTTCACGGGGGTCTGCCCAGGAGGTGAGAATTCAATCTGAATTTGTCTTGCTCATAGCACAGACAACTCACTCTATTTCCCCATATACTGCAGTGTTTCTCCTTGGATGGCACTGAGAACATTGCCAGTTACTACATCTACACATGTCATCTTCCTACTGAGAGAAATGTGAGACAAATTTGAGGAAACTAACAAGAGAACATACACAGAGTCCTAAGTTGATTTGAAATGAACCAAAAAGCTATCATTACAAGGTAATTCTATTAATGAAAAAGAGGTTTCTGATGAGTAACAACTCCTTCAATTCTGCCATTTATTTTCTTACTAAAGAAGAGCAATATGAATGGTAATCACATCACTTTAATAACAGTTAAGGTGAATACACAAAAATAAACCCAAAATGGATGAAAGACCTAAATGTCAGAGAAGAATCCATCAAAATCCTAGAAGAGAAAGCAGGCAACAACCTCTTTGACCTCGGCCGCAGCAACTTCTTACACAACATGTCTTTGGAGGCAAGGGAAACAAAAGCAAACATGAACTATTGGGACCCCATCAAAATAAAAAGCTTCCGTACAGCAAAGGAAACAACCAGCAAAACTAAAAGGCAACCAACAGAATGCGAGAAGATATTTGCAAATGACATATCAGATAAAGGGTTAGTATCCAGAATCTATAAAGAACTTATCAAACTCAACACCCAAAAAACAAAAAATCCAGGGAAGAAATGGGCAAAAGACATGAATAGACACTCCTCCAAAGGAGACAGTCAGATGGCCGACAGTCACATGAAAAAGTGCTCAACATCACTCATCACCCAGGAAATACAAATCAAAACCACAATGAGACACCACCTCACACCTGTCAGAATGACTAACATTAACAATTCAGGCAACAACAGATGTTGGCGAGGATGTGGAGAAAGAGGATCTCTTTTGCACTGCTGGTGGGAATGCAAACTGGTGCAGCCACTCTGGAAAACGGTATGGAGGTTCCTTAAAAAATTAAAAAGAGAACTACCCTACAACCCAGCAATTGCACATTAGGTATTTATCCAAGGGATACAGGTATGTTGTTTCAAAGGGGCACATGCACCCCAATGTTTATAGCAGCACTATCAACAATAGCCAAACTAAGGAAAGAGCCCAAATGTCCATCAGTGGATGAATGGAAAAAGAAGATGTGGAATATATATACGTGTATATATATACATATATATATATATATATATATATATATGTATATATATGTGTATACACACACACACACACACCAAGTAATGGAGTATTACTTGGTAGTCAAAAAGAATAAAATCTTGCTATTTGCAACTACGTGATTGGAACTAGAGGGTATTATGCTAAGCGAAATGAGTCAGTCAGAGAAAGACAAATATCATACGACTTCACTCATAGGAGGACTTTAAGAGACAAAACAGATGAACATAGGGAAGGGAAGCAAAACTAACAAAAAAGCAGGGAGGGGGACAAAACGTAAGAGACTTAAATATGGAGAACAAACATAGGGTTACTGGAGGGGTTTTATATATATATATTATATATATAATATATATAAGTAATAATAATATTATTATATAATATAATAATATAAATATAAATAATATATATAATAAATAAATATAAAAATAAATATTAAAATATATTTATATAAATATATACATATATAATATAATATATAATATAATATTATATATTATATATAAATTATATATAATATATATTGTATTATATATTACATATTATATATATTATTACATATATATGCAAATATATTATATATTATATATATAATTATATAAATTTTATATATATACAAATTTGCATACAAGTTAGTTAGTTTTATATATATATATGCATATATATATATATATAAAACAGTTGAGATGATCATAAAAATGTTAACATTTGATGTTAACAGATGTTATCATCAAATGTTAAACATTTGATAATGTTTATCAAATGGCCTCTTCAGCTATTCACCAAATAATGCAAATTAACTGATCTATAGCTAACATTTCTTGAGTACTTTCTATGTTCTAAGCACTATTTTAGGCACGTGAGATATATAATGCATATAGTTTTCTTAAAAATTCCAAGAGGTAGGTAGTAATACCATCCTATTTTATAGAAAATAAAAATAAGGCACAGGAAATTCTACTGGGGGTTACTCACTGTAACTGCTTGGATGGCCTTTCAGAAATGCCCCAGGTTGGAGAGGAAAATTGGCCCTGATATCCTTGCAATAAATAAAAACAAGCTGCCCCCAGTAAAAGTGAACTGCCCCAGGGAAAGGGGTAAACTTATGGTGAAGCACTTCCTTCTTTTGAGGGCAATTACTGGAGAAGTACTCTGCTATTGGTACTCAGCAGCCAAGAATTCTAGCTTCTAGAGAATTGGTGCCTCAGTCCTAAAGGTGGATCTCAGCAATGCACTCTAGCATCTTGTATACTGCCTAACAGACAAGCCCTGGATGTATGATATAGCCACAGATAAAGAAATGAATGAAGGGATGATTAGAAAAATATGTCTGGTTTATCATCTAAACAAGAATACCTATTCAATTTTCCTAGAGTAGTATCATATTCACCATGTTCAGATTTCTAATTTTCATTTGGAAGAAGTACCACAATCTGAATTATCATCAAGGAGTATTCATATATTCCAAATGATGAATATGGAACATGAGAGCCATCCTGTGGAACAAAAAGACAACACTAACTGTCTTAGTGAAGACAACTGGCCACCAGAGACAAATGGAAGGAAATGCACTGTCTCAAAATACCACCACAAAGAATAATAACTCTAGAGACAACACTGAAATTATGTTTTAATAAACTAGAACAATAGAGGAGGAAGGGAATCACCATATTCTGAGGTTTTTGCTGAATGTTTGACTTTTATTACCAAACTTAGTGTTTAAAACTCACTGAATATTAGGATAGGACAACCAGAGGAGGAAGTTGATGATGAAGATTCAGAAAGGTAAAGTAAGCTGTCTACAGTGATGTGAGAAACAAGCCCACTGACCCAATCAAAGGAGGGACACGGAGACTCAGAGCACAGTGAAGTGAGGCTTTAATCAACATTCTTGCAAAAGCGGGTATCTGATGGACATGCACACTGGGGGTGGTTACAACAGGCAGTTTATCTCCTAGAGTGAAGTCCCTCCCCTGATTCTTCATTGGCTCAGTACTACAGAGGTTACAGCCTTACACAGAAGTCATCTATGCCCATGTAAGACCAAAAAGTAGTCTGATTTGAACAAATGTATATTCATGGAGGTGACACAGAGACTTCAGTTCTTTGGTACATGCTCATTGCAAAGCCCGCAAAAAATAAGCATGTGAAATGGAGAGGCGAAGAACCAGGAAGTGAAGTGTCTAAGGGTTTGGGACTCCATTGTGCAGGGTGGAGGGATTCGTACATATTTCCAGCAGGTTGTAAACCTATTGTTAACTAGACAGCACAGCTTTTATTTGGTATTTCTGAAAATGAACCACTACTTCTCACAGGTGATGCAGCTAAAAAGTGATGCACCTTATATTTAAACACAATTGTGTCTAGATCTTGTCTAAAGACGCTGTAATCACTGTCTCTAAGTTTTATGTTTATTATTAAACAATCATGATTGCAATATGAGACATTAACACACATTTTATAGTTTGCTATAAAATTTTATTTTTGAGCTTAATTTTATATTTTTTTCTTTATAATTTGTTCAATAAGCAAAGCAAAACAATGACAGTCCTTGTTTTACATACAAGAAGATTTAGGTTTAGATGAGGGCTGCTTTTGTCTTTTCCATTCTCTGGGCTGCTAGAATGATGGAATTTCCATCCTCATTTGTCACCAGAACTGACGACATTCTGGGTTTAATTTGAACAAACTGAACTGAGCAGTGCACAAAATAGGCACAGGGTGCTGTGGCTCATTTCTTTGGTGATGCTTTCCTTCCAAAATCACACATGGAAGGGTTTCAAAGAGGCTAAGTGGCTTGTCCAAAGTGACTCAGCTTGGACATGGCTAAGTCAAACCACAAAAACAGGTTGTCTATTTCAAATCATTTGGACATATTTTTGATGTAACAGCTGTAGCTTTTGATGTGATGGTAACACGATTCTTAGTTTTTTATTTATTTTTTTATTTTTTTTCCCCGAGTTCCTGCTTCTTCTAGTTCTTGCTCTCTCAAACTGATTGCAAGGAGAAGCCAAAGTCAGATGAGACCTGGGACAATCTCCTGTCCCAGATAATGACCATATTGTTTCCTCTGCCTATTCCTGCAATCTCACTGAATAATATCTGACATATCTTTTTTGTTCTACAGGAATGTAGGAGGTCTTTCTTTTGACCACAGGAGAAAAACAAAAAAATAAGCTGTTTTCTCTCTCTCTTTCTCTTATATTTCAGTTCACATAAAATTCTTTTGAAATCAGATGACTTTTGCTTCCATCACTTTCAATTTTATTGCAGCCAACAATCTCTATGTTACCCATTTTTCATTTTTTTATGTCAAAGGATTTGTTTAATCTCAACTTTTCTCCATTTAGATAGTTACTTCATAGAAGCTTTAACCTTTTATCAGCCAAGTAATTTGCACGTTCTTTGGAAAACATCTGTATTCCAGAAAAGAGAGAGAGCACACACGCAAGCAAAAGAGGAAACAACTCTACACGTAAAGGAAATATTTAGATAAAGGCAGAGAAAAGTGAGAATCTAAGAATCAGGTGTGTGCACTGGTAGCTTATGAAGAAATCAGCTTTAAGTTTTTCTTGAGACTGGAGCACAGCCTTAAATAGAGTAGGAAAATGCAATTCTCCCTACAAGCCACTACCACTCTAATGCGTTAAAATTCTACAAATGGGATTTGGGGCCAAAGCTGCCATTCATTCATCTGTCAGTTCACCCATCTACTTACTCATTTGTTCTCTCAATATTCATGAATACTTAATATATCTCAACTACTAGTAAATCATTTCATTGCCTTGATTTGGTTCCTATATGAAGGTCTCCCTCAGAAGGTATTACCAGGTCTTCAGACCATGAACTGACTCCATATTCCAACATGATGACAAAAATGCTAAAGGAAACATTGGTCAAAACTGTTAATTTGCTTATCGTTGGATCATTTTTTTGTAACTCACTTTCTTATACATTTTTTCCCCATTAACTTTCTTTGGACACATTCTACATTTCCTAAAATTCTAGAGTGATCCATTCAAGTAAACTGCCAGACTAATTTTCAATTTTCTGGATAATCTTAGCATTTGTCACATACCTGTCCTGAGACAAGCTGAATCTTCTTCTCTTATTAAATGTATCAGCTGAAGTTTTCTTTACTGAGGATGGAGCTGAGATTTATCTCACACTTGTCCAAATCCAAAGCCTTTACTATTTCTACCAGAATAAAGAAACAGGAAGCTATTCAGAACTGAAGAACCATTGAATGTTACTATAAGATCAGCCACCTAACTGTTTTCTACTTTTCAGGATTGATATTTGTTATGGTTGTGTATCACAATGGCTTCCTGGTGGTTTCCCATCTCTCAGTCCACTAAGCCATTTCTGTGAATGATCTCCTCTTCTAGTAAAGCAGTTGGTACCTTCAAGTTTAAGTGCATCTGTGCATAATTTTAATATGCAGGGCTCCTTCCTCTCTGCCACTAAACCCCTCTCCTCTCAAGTATGCAAGTGGCTGACATCTACCCTGCAATGGTTAGTTGTATTAAATTGAGAAATAGTCACAGGTCATAAACCTCCCAAATAAATTGTGCTCAAATAAGATGTGCATAGAAATTCAGGTTCTAGATCACATTTATTTCCAAGTTGCACTGTGTTCACATTTCCTCTTGTTCCTGTAATGAATCCTTATTTATTTAATGATAGTGATTAGATGCCTTAAATTACCAGAAATAAAATCCATTTCCCTCAGCACTGGGCATATATATGAGAACCTTCAGTTGTGTATTCTCCAGGCTCTTTTTATAATGGCACTAAATACATATAAACAAGCATTTGTTGTAGCAATTTAAATGTTTTATCCTTATGTACTACTACATGTATATTAAAAACAGAATGTGTTATTTAAAATATTAGTTATGTTCATGGATTGGAATCTTTATTTGTGAATAGCTAGCACATAAAGATCACCAAGCAAATATTGCAAAGTATACTTTCTCACTCAAATAGGCGTATCTTCCATTTGACTCTGTGTATTTTACATCTATTATTCAGGATCATGTTACAAAGTACTCAGAATATACATCTACAAGAGGTCACACCTCTTCTTGCTTTAGGTAATTTTAAAGAAAATAACTACACTTTCTTAAGCTATCCAGAGACTCAAATACAATTTTGACATTTGCTGCCTTGAAATAATGGTGCTGATTATAATTAAAATTAGAATAGAAATTGAAAATTAAAATGACAAAAAAAGAAGGCCCTGGAGTTCAGAAAAATGTATATAAAATAGGGTCATGAAAAGAGAGAAGAGTTTGAAAATAGTATGCTGACAATGATTTTAGGAATAAAATGTTAATAAGTATAATAGAGGCTTATACATTCTATGTAGAATGAGGTGACTCTTACCCTGCTATTTTGGGTGCAGTGACATTTGATGTGTAAGATATTAGAAGGAACATGAATTAAACTCTTCAAAATAAGAAAGGTCAGAATGTAGACATTGTCTGAGATTCCTTTCATTAATTTTACTGCTTACAAATTCAAGTGGGATTGCAGAATAAAGCCAATTTTAGAGACACGCCATTTGACCCAAGCCCCTCAAAAAAGATAATATTTAACCTCCATCTCCAATCTATATTAAAGTGCTTTGCCCTTGAATTAGCCAGTAAATGGCTTTCACTCTCTCCTCTACTTTGTGCGTTTTTGAAGGCATATACTAAATATCCCGGGAACAGAATACTCTACATTGAAGACTAGCTTTTGGATGGTAATTTTGTGAATCATACACCAATTATAAATTAATATTTACCTTCAAATAAAATATATCGTTTTATGCATAATGACAGGTGTACTGTCATTCATTTATTCAGTTTTTTACAGATCACGTTGGCTCTCTTTTACCATGTAACAAATTACTATAAACTTAGCAGCAGAGGGGCGCCTGGGTGGCGCAGTCGGTTAAGCGTCCGACTTCAGCCAGGTCACGATCTCGCGGTCCGTGAGTTCGAGCCCCGCGTCGGGCTCTGGGCTGATGGCTCAGAGCCTGGAGCCTGTTTCCGATTCTGTGTCTCCCTCTCTCTCTGCCCCTCCCCCGTTCATGCTCTGTCTCTCTCTGTCCCAAAAATAAATAAACGTTGAAAAAAAAAATTAAACTTAGCAGCAGAAAACACAATAAATTTGTTACCTCATAGTATTTTCATAGTAGAGAAGTTCAGTAATGGTGTACCTGGATTCTCTGCTCAGAGTTTCAAAAGATTACAATCAAGGTGTTGCTACAACACAGCTCATATGAGACTCAATGACCTACTCCAAGCTCATTCAAGTTGTTGGCAGAATTAAGTTCCTTCTGATTGTAATACTGAGGTAACATTTTCTTTAGCTTTTAACATTTATTTATTTTTGAGACAGAGAGAGACAGAGCATGAACGGGGGGAGGGCCAGAGAGAGAGAGAGATACAGAATCTGAAGCAGGCTCCAGGCTCTGAGCTGTCAGCACAGAGCCTGATGCGGGGCTCGAACTCACGGACGTGAGATCGTGACCTGAGCGAAATCGGACGCTCAACCGACTGAGCCACCCAGGCGCCCCTTCTTTAGCTTTTAACCAGGGACAAATCTCAATTTCTAAGGCTTCCCAAAGCTCCTTGCCAAACAGCCTCTAAAAGCAGTTCACAGCAACACTGTTTGCTTTCTTCTAAGCCAGCATAAGTATTTATCTGTAAGGTCTTCAATAGGACCAGCTGTAGGAAATACTCTGCTTTCAAAGGTCTCACCCTTTATGTCAGCCTCACCCAGCATAATCTTCTTATCTTAAGGTCACAAAAGCCCACCCTAGCAGTACCTGGATGTGTTTGATTGAATAGCTGACATAACATGTATATACATTTGGGGCCTAGATCTTGGGGGAGAGTTTAGAATTTTCCACCTAACTCAAAAAATAAACAGATTAACATATGGAAACGGAAGCAAAAATAATATAAAAACAGGGGGGCAAAACATAAGAGACTCTTAAATATAGAGAACAAACACTGAGGGTCACTGGAGGGGTTATGGGTGGGGAGGATGAGCTAAATGGGCAAGGGGCATTAAGCCCCTCCCTGGGTCTTATACATAGGGGATGAATCACTGGATTCTACTGAAATCATTATTGCACTATATGCTAATTAACTTGGATGTAAATTAAAAACATAAATGAAAATAAATAAATAAATTTAAAAATATACACTTTTAAATTAAAATATAATAGGTGCTCCTGGGTGGCTCAGTTGGTTGAGCGTCCGACTTTGGCTCAGGTCATGATCTCACCGTCTGTGAGTTCAAGCCCCCGTCAGTCTCTGTGCTGACAGCTCAGAGCCTGGAGCCTGGTTCGGATTCTGTGTCTCCCTCTCTCTCTGCCCCTCCCCCGCTTATACTCTGTTTCTCTCCTTCTGTCAAAAATAGACATTAAAAAAATAATAATAGTAAAATAAAATATAATATATATATGTGTGTGTGTGTATATATATATATATATATATATATATATATATATATATTTGCTTTACTGTTCCAAGGAAGCAACATTGTCTTGAATAAGAACCTACATGTGAGTTTAGACTCAGACTACTTTGAGTTAACATTCAGCCTCTTGGGAAAAACTCTTTACTTCCTTAAGAGTAAAATTTTATATCCCATATAGGTAGGATGCCTATATATGTTATTCTACCCAGGAAGATTCTAGCTTACCTCTGTTTTTCTGGTAATTTTAACAGTGTTCCCTTTTATTCTAAAATGCAGCCATGTTTGGGTAACAAATCACACAGTCTACTTAACATTAGGTTATTAAGAGGATACAATATGAAAATGTGCATAAAATCCTTCAGTGTGTTTGCCTTACAAAAGGTACTCAAAGCCATTAGTAGAGATGTCCCTTTTTCATCAGCCCGAGCTTGTGTAACTGTCATTGTACAAAGGATTTATAAGTATAAACACTATGCCATGTTTAATAATAAATACAAGAAGATAAATATAAAATAAGAACCTAAGAATTAGGATCATGAGTTATACTTAAGAATTTCAGAAAATTAGGAAACAAAACTCAAGAGCCAAAGTTATATGTATTTGTGCTGGGAAGAGAAAATTGAAGTCATAAATTTTGGAGGTGGGGGGGAAGCTAAGTAAGAGTTCTTAGAAGAGAAAATTGAAATGATTCTTAAAAAGTAATATAATTCCCATGAATTAAGAAGAAAAGGGAGGGAAATCTAATATATACATACATACATACATACATACATACATACATACATACATACCAGAGAATGGATTAAAAATTCTACATGGATAGGAAACAGAATGATGTTAGGGTCTGGTGACAGAGACAACAAAGTGAAGTTCATTTCAAATAGTAAAGGATTTTGACAGCTGGGTAAGGAATTTATATGTTTTTAATAGGTGATTGATACAATCACAGCCTGTCAAATGATTATGAGGGGCAAGGATCGAAAGAGGAAACAGGGTCAGGAGAAACCTGAAGAAAAATAATGGAGTCTCGAGTTAAAATAGTGATGGCTTGAAGAAGGAGGAAAAGGACATAAGGGAGAGAAATGGAAGAACATACACACACATCAAAGCAGTGAATGAGTGGATATCAATCACTTGCAAGATGGATGAAGGGATCTATTACGTAAAAGTATAGAAAGGTGTCAGTTAGGTAGTGCAAATTCCAAGATTTAAGTTATCAAATTTACAAAAAGAATTGCTCAAGTAAGGAGACTATACCCAGGTATATAAATTATTATTGAAGGGACTCAAAAAGATGGAAGAAAGCAGAGCTAAGTATGGTCTATATTTCATTA
Organism: Puma concolor; assembly: GCF_028749965.1. Taxonomy (NCBI): domain Eukaryota; kingdom Metazoa; phylum Chordata; class Mammalia; order Carnivora; family Felidae; genus Puma; species Puma concolor. The sequence goes on along the minus strand of NC_141681.1, from coordinate 23,056,760 downwards.
TACTGAAGAGTTAGTACAACAAAAAGCAGAGCAAAAATCTGACCAGGTAGAGATAAAGGTGGCCTTTTAAATGGGCGTATTTCTTTTCTGATTGCTGGGTTTTTGTCAACAGAGCTCCTATTTTATTGGGTAAGTAGTATAATTACAAAAAAAAAGTTAAATTAAATATGTAATATACTAACTAGAGATATGCTCACATCTTGTCTAGTTAGTTCTATCTTGGGAAAGGTCTTGTGGAGATGTTTGGAAAAAAAAGCATGGTGCATGGAGCCTTGAAAGAAAGGCTATGACACAGGAATATTAAAGTTATATTAACTCAATATTATATATATACACACATATATATACATAGATACAAATATATACACATATGTAAAATGTTTAAATATGTTTGTTTTTACGTATATCTGTGTCTACATATATATGGTATAATGCATATTTTACATGCATTTGCATACATATATTATACATATGTGTGTGCGCATATTTTTCCCACTGTCCCATCAATTCAGCTAACTAATAATCAGCACAATAGAGGAGGGAGAGGACAGGGAAAAGCCCAAGACAATAACCGTATAGATGTTAAGCTCAGTCTGTTGCTTGACTTACATTTTTCTTATTTTCACCTTAGATGTTTGGGCCCACCCAGCACGGAGTGGAACGGAGACACCACTATGCATATTCTCAATTCTGTTAAGCATTTTATCTGTTTAGCTTAGTCTTTTTCACCCCATTACTTCCAGTGATCCAGGGAGAGTATAGGTTTTAGCAGCTTCCTTGACTGCCTTTTTTATACTCCTAGGAAGTTTAATGGTCTCCCTCTGCATCTGGTAACTGATACCATTAATTAGACCTGACAAATTAATGATAGGCTATATTAACCACATTTGTCTAAGCATTACACAGATATCTCCTGCTTCCAGTGGGAATCATTTAGACTAAAGGAAAATATTTAGAATCCTGGATTCACCCATAAAGTCAGGTTTCCTAATCACAGAAGTATCTCAAGTAAGATTTAGCGAAGGGATGGACTAAAATTCATTGCATGCATTTCATCCAACAGCCGCAGAGCAGTTGGTTTGAAATCTCATCCTAATGGTTAAAAATCATCAATAGTTCCCCATTATTTCTTAGCCAGGGAAGGCACTTCATGTTCTGCCTTTCCTAACCTATATCTATTTCCTTTCACACAAATATTCCAATCTGGTTGAATTATTTGCTTATCCATGTCTTGAAGGGTAATATCCATTTGAAATTGATTTCACCTAGACAAGCTAGGTTTGGCTGTACCTGCTTGTTTCATCCTTATTTTAGATCATGAGAGTGAGCAAAGCAAAGAATATACAACTTCAGTGTTCTATAGTTTCAGCGTCAAGAAATAGGTGGTAGTCTGGGAAGAAGAGCTGCAAAGCACTGATTCTTCATTCAAACTACCTGTTCGGTACTATGCCAAAGCCTGGGTATGGAGTTGACACAGCAAGGGACAATCCCGGCATGCAGAGGCTCCCAGATCAATCTTCTCAGACAATAGGTCATTTGGGGAGTGGAGATGGAAAAACTGGGGGGGGGCGGGGGAGGGGCAGGCAAAGCCTCAGGCTCTAAGGAATTTTGCCTCAAGAAGAGAGGTCAGTACAGAATTGTGTTATAAAGGAATCATAGCTACTTAGCTGAAACCACATTAGAATATGTTCTGTTTTCCAATTTGTCCCAAGGTCAGAGCTAGATCAACATGTCTTACAATCTACTAGTAAGTACCATAAGTGACTCCACGGTCAAGCAGTGAAGGACTCATACATCAGTGAATGATCATAATGCTTTACTTCTACAGGTAGGCTGGACACAGAACTCCCTAAGGACAACAGAACTGAGGAGTCTAGAGATGGCCCTAAGCATTTAAGCACAGCATTCAAACTACCCCTCTACATTCATCACTTGAGTTGGAGGGAGGTAAGAGAGAAAAAAGCGAGTTAAGTATCAAACAATACAAGGTATATGATTAAAAGTTCTTTTCAGTGGTACTCATAGACCAGTAGTAAATTTTTAAAAGAGGTTGCCATTCAAAATTTTCAGTATTTCAATCTGTCTAGTCTGGGTCCTGATTCAGAAAGTATAAGTTTACATGTATTCCCTAAAGCAAAACACACAAAAAATATTTTCTCTTCTGTAAAATAGGGACATTAACACTGACATCATGGAATTACCATGACTATTAAGAAAGAGGATAGGGAAAGGGTACCAGAAAATGCTGTCGATGCTGTATCTCATCCCTCTGGCCCATGCTGCATTCACCTGTAACTGTGATGGGGTGTTTACAACATGCTAGCAGCTTCCTAACTCAGGTAGCTGCATCTCTCAGCCTCTCAGCCTCTCTGCATCTTCTCAGCCCAAGAATTTTCTCCAGTATCCCTGGGCTATGCTAAACTGAAAGCAGCTCTCTATTTTCAAATGTGTGAAATTAACACCCAGGGGGCAACCCTCTGCTATTAGAAAGTAGGAGTTGGTATATAAATAGCCCAGTCTCCAGTCCTGAGTCAATAATTCTGAGCATGCTCCTCAAGATTTCTCAACAGTGTCTTTGAGCTTCAGTTACCCACAGCAGTAGCTAACATATCTTCCAGTACCTTTCTTTCCTTCTCATTTTACTTACTTCTTTAACTATAATTCCTGATCATCTCCCAACTGAAGTACCTGTACTCAAATTGTTATTACTTCAGTGTCTCCTTTTGGAAAAATCCTAACTAAAATGGGACATTTCCCCCCTTTGAACCCTTTACTTCATAATAATGTTACACCTATTCAAAGATTTAAGTTAATATTTTATCATTGATTCACTTGTTTATCTCCCCTATAAAAATGTAATCTCCTTAAATATAAGAAGATTTTATTTGGCATTCTAATTTTAATATTACTGTAATCTGTAAAAGATTGTTGAATGAATGAATACAAAAAAATGTGGAGATGGACATCCATGAATTGTTCTATGCCTTACTGAGTATTTCCGTTATCAATATAGCAATAATTCAGCTGGCATAGCAGATTGTAATTTCCATATGCTCTGAGGATATAAACCTTGCCTCACCATAGGCCTGACTTCAAGGACCTGAGCTTCCCTCTCTCCTAAAAAACTAAACAAAATAAACAATACTAGACCATTACAACAGTATAAACATTTGGCAATTTCAGGTAAGTTCAAGCAAGTGTATTCACAAGAAAGCATATTAGAATAAGAACCTCAGGGGCATTTGGGAAAGTTTGGGAAAATGAGATAAATAAGGTGACCTTGGGTGCTACTTTTTCTACTCCAGGAACTAACCCTCTATTTGGAGGCACTTCCTTCCATCTGAAATAGTTGTTCAACAAGTTGGAACTGACAGAAGACATAATGTTTTACTGCCATGTGTCAGGCAGCTTGGTGCATTTCATGCCTGAATAAATACAAAATGAAATTTTAGCTCAAGGAGATGGTATAGTAAATGGTTCTTCATAAAGCAGGGAGTAAGGAATATGTCTCCCATGGAGGAACTCATGGTGACATGTATCTGATTTATATTTTAATTGCCAGAATAAAATCAAATATCCCTAAGTTCAGGCATGCTAATGAACAAGAAACAGAATTAGCCTTTTCTGTGCCTATTGAATTGTCTAATGTTTGCTGAGAGAAGCAAACAGAACATCATAGATCCAAATATTACCCCAAGGTGTTTTAAGCACTATAACTTGCAGATTAACATTGAATGGCCTTTTATAAGAACCTTTTGAAATGATACTGAATCTTCAGCAACATGGTTTCCCCATAAAGACATGTTGCAAAGATTTGTTAAAATTGTCTACTGAATTTCATTAAGTTGACACATATAAAGTAAATCTGACTTTTGAGCCAAGTTTTCAAAACTGGCATGGACAAACCTTGGTATCCTATTTGCCATAAGAATTTATTTATTTTGGGGGGCGCCTGAATGGCTCAGTAGATTGAGCAACTGACTGTGATTTTGGTTCGGTCATGACTATAGGGTCCTGGGATCAAGCCCCGTGTCAGATTCACACTAGACTCACACTGAGCATGAAGCCTGCTTACGATTCTCTCTCTCTCTCTCTCTCTCTCTGCCCCTGTCTCCTGCTTGTTCTCTCTCTACCTAAAAAACAAACAAACAAACAAAAAACAATGTCAAGGTATCCTATGATTATCTTCTAATAGCATTATGATCTTACATTTTTTTTATGGTCTTACATTTAAATCTAATGTATTTTGGGTTGACTTTTGTATATACAGTAAGATATAGTATAATTTTGTTCTTTTGCGTGTGGAAATCCAGTTTTTATCAAACTAGTTGGTACATTATACAGAATATATATATATATATATATATATATATATGTATATGTATGTATATGTATGTGTATATATATGTATATATGTATATAGTCAGGTGCATACATGCACAAAATTCTATACAATTGCTATATAATACTGATTCATTGAAACTTTATAATTAGAAAAGCCACTCTGATTCTCTAGTAACATTTTTGTCTTATCCATTTTGTCACATATCAGACTAGACATTCATATTTTCTTATTGTTGCCAATTGCATGTTATGACTTTTTCTATCATTATACTTACTATTTCTATCTTTGATTTTTTTTAATTTTTATTTATTTATTTTTAGAGAGAGCATGAGCAAGGGACAGACAGAGAGAGAAGAGAGAGAGAATCCCAAGTAGGCTCTGTGTTGTCAGCACAGAGCCCAACGTGGGGCTTGATCTCATGAACCATGAGATCATGACCTGAGAGGAAATCAAGAGTTGGATGGCTAACCACCTGAGCCATCCAAGCACCCCTTTATTTGTATCATTGAATCAAATTGATGTTTCTAGTAGAGAGCATGTAGTAGAATCTTGTTTATTTGTTTTAATCAAGGCTAGGAACATTTTGATTGGATAGTTTATTCTATTAATATTTGGGGTAATTAATAATTGATATAGTTTATTTATAGAGCTTTATTTATTTTTTAGTGTTTTTAAATCTTTACTTATTTTTGAGAGAGAGAGAGAGAGAGAGAGAGCGAGTGGGGGAGGAACAGAGAGAGAGGGAGACACAGAATCCGAAGCAGGCTCCAGGATCTGAGCTGTCAGCAGAGAGCCAGATGCAGGGCTCAAACACACAAATGTTGAGACCATGACCTGAGCCAAAGTTGGAGGCTCAACCAACTGGGCCACCCATGTGCCCCTATTTATAGAGCTTTTAAAATATCTATTTATTTATATCTCTGTTTCTCCTCAACTTTTGTTCTTTATTGGAGCTGACATTTGGTGTTGTATTATTACACTGATACTTCTTTCTCCCATCTATCAATTTAGTGTGATTTGAGAAATATATGGGTTACATAGAACCTAGAATATTATTTTATAGGCATAATTTTATATATTGATCTTTGAATCAGTTAAGAAAAGAAAAGAAAAGAAATGAAAAGAAAAGAAAGGAAAAATTATTCATAGAAATTATCTTTTACAATTACATAATCACATTTACCAGTGTTGTGGTTTAGTTGTGTTTTTTGTTTGTTTGTTTTGTTTTGTTTTTTTGTCCTGTGGATATAAATTAAGGTTTAGGCACATTTGCTTTCATCTGCAAGAACTTGCTTTGGTATATCTTATAAACTGATCTGATAGCAACACATTCTTTCAGGTTTTCTTTACTATGAACTGTCATTTTTTTTTCTTTTTTTAGTCTGCATTTCAAAGGATAGTTTTGTTGGGTATAAGTGCCTTCATTGATTTTTTTTTCCTTTCTTTATAGTATTTTGAATATATCCTATCTCTGCTTCCTGTCCTCTGTTTTGTGTGCTGGGAAGCCAGCTCTTAATTTTATCAGACTCTCATTGTACATAATTAGTTGATTTTATCTTGCTGATTTTAAGATTTTCTCTTAGTTTTTGCCTTTGCATTACTGTTGTTTGGACTGTATAATTTTATCAATCTATATCTAAGTTTGCAAATAATTTCTTCTGCCAGTTCAAACACATTTTGAACCCTCAAGAATATTTTTCATTTCAGGTGATATCATTTTACATTTTATTACAGAAATCTCAACCTGCCATCTCTTAAATAGAACATCACCAAATGAATAAATGATATGTGAAAAAGGAGCCACTGACCTCTTGGCTGCACTCATCTGAAATTTAGACTTTAAAATGTGAATCTGGGAGGGTAGGAGATTCTGGTGGACTTTTCCTCCCAGCAATCCTGGGAGCTGGGTGAGAAAACCTCACCTTTTGGCAACATCACCTGGAGATGTGCTTCTCCAATACTGAGTTGGGAAGAAGATGAGTGAGGCTCAACTTGCACCAACTCTTACTATACTCATTGAGATTTAACACATTTTCTTGACTGAATGTTTCTGCACTTGCTATAATCCTAGGACAAATTTAATATACTTCCGATACTTATTTTTAATAATTTTCACCAATTTCAGTTGTTTTCCAGTAGGTCAGATTCATGGAGTTTCTTACACAGCCATTCAAGATGTTGTCTTAAAATAGTTATCTTTCCTTATTCATATTTGGTGACTGTTCATGTTTATGTAGCCCAGCACTGTAAGAAATGCTTAAGTTTAAGAAATGTTTAAGAAATGCATTTGTAAATAAACAGACAAATAAATAAATAAAAATTTAAGTGAGCAAGAATGAACAATTCCAATATGTTGGCCAACATTAAATATGTGTGAAGTTGACTGGCCTCACAGACAAGGTTATAGATACATAAATATAGATATATAAATTAAAGATATATAGATTATAGGTACATAAATGCCAAGTTACTTTCTACTTCTTTTGAAAATGAATAAAGGATATGTTAGGTTTCAGTTATAAGCCCTTCTTATACCTCAGAATCCAGGTGTATCAAGAAAGTAGATTTGATCACCATGGAAACAAGATATCTCTCCCCTCTACATCTTGCTCAACTAATAAGAATCTTTCAGTATAGATTATTCTATGCCTTCTAGAGAAGCCTGGGCCATTATCAATTCAAAATGAAAAGAATGCACAAAGGAGAATGAACACCCCTCTTTTCAAATATCATGTGAAACAAAACTTTGTAAAGAATCTTTAAAGAGTATTTCAAGGAAAAAATACATTTTATTTCTATTTTTTCAATGGAAAGAGTCTATTGACTTCTTAAGTGTCTGATATATATCATCTAATAGTCGCAAAGCCTGAGAATTATGGTTCCCAAATAATAAACATTTCAACAAATAAATTAAGAAATCTGAGTTGTAACTAAGGGATATCTGTAGTCAAAACATATTATCTTTCCCATAGTAACTGTACATTCTTTCAGTGGTAGCAATAAAATAAATCCATATTATCTTAAAATATATATGCTAGTCCTCATCTTCTGCTTCTGTTGTCAATACACAAAAATGGGCTCTTTCAACCATGAAACCAAAACATCCTGGGGCTCAGTAAATGGTATTTAGTAAAACTCTTGGCTTTTTACATTATTTTGTTTTGTTTTGTTATGTATTTTTCATTTTTAGTTTATCTGAAATCTAGCATTTGGATGGCCAAAGAGGATGATTTTGTTCCTTTAAACATTTAAAAACAACACAAATCAAATGCATTTTTTATTATTGGTCCTGCTATAGTAATGAAACAAATATGTTTAAAAATAACATAGCAGAGCAGAAAATGGGCTTGGTATCAGATGTGCCTCACAAATCTAGCCCTGCTACTCTTAAGGCAAGGCTCTAGATAATTAGCATTTTGCAACACCATAAAAATGCTTTAATTATATTTTGCATTAATTTGTCTTGGCTGGTTTGTCTTTTCTCATACTTGTAGAAGAAAACTTATCTGTGAACAAGCTACATTGGTTGGAGGAGAAATGGGTCAATAAAAATGTGAGATGTCTTCTTATATTATAATTGTTTCTTAGTTACAAATATAAAATTCATTTAAGTCAATCAGTTTCTCAGGGTTTGTGAAATCCTAAGATGTGGTAATAATGCTTAACAAATGACTATCTCTCAAATAATGATTGACTGCCAGTGAGCAACTGGGTTTCCTGCTTGCTTTTAATCCAAAATAATCACATGAGTTTTGAAGAAACCACAGACAAAACAATATCCTTGATATATGCACATGTAATCACTGTTAATCCCCCCACCACTTATTCTCTATTATTAAAAGAGGGAGAGTTCTTTCTTTGAAGACATATTAGAATGAAAAATTTGCACAACTCTTCTACAGTGCACTGAAATTCATTTCAAAATTCATAATAATGGTCATTTAGTAGAAATGTTTCAATTATTGAAAAACACTTTTTCCTTTTAGTTTCCTGAAAAAAACAAAAGACTGCATAGGTGGGCGCCTGGGTGGCTCAGTCAGTTAAGCATCTGACTTCGATTCAGGTCATGATCTTGCAGTTTGTGAGTTTCAGCCCTGCGTTGGGCTCTGTGCTGACAGCTCAGAGCCTGGAGCCTGCTTCAGATTCTCTGTCTCCTCCTCTCACTGCCCCTCCCATGCTCATAGTCTGTCTCTCTCTGTCTCTCAATAATAATAAATAAACATTTAAAAAAAGAAAAAAAAAGAAACAACTGGATAGGAATGGTAACTCATTTAGAACATTACAAAGATTTTGATGGGAAAGAAGGACACATATCATGTGTGTGTTGCTCTAAAAAAAGGGGGTGGGTGGGTAATAAGCTCTTGTGTACAGAAGAAGCTAAACCAATAGAAAGTATATCATTGTAACAACCAGCAATGAAAAGATATCAAAGTGATTAAGGATGCTGTTTAAATCTACTGGATGGTAGGGTTTCAACAATGAGAAGTGATAATTGGTTAATCCATTCTTTGCCACCCTACCTCCCAATTTTGAGATGCAATTTGCAATGCATTTTTCTCCAAGTACCAATCCTGGGGAAGAAGACTGCATCCTGCAAATCTTGACTTAGATGAATCTACTCCATCTTTTGGGACCTTCTCTCCTTTCCTTAAGAATTTAATTTTTCTCCTGCTTCTTTCTTGATTTTCTGTAACATTTCCACTCAGTGCTTCTCTTTCTTATTTTATTTTCTCTGTTAGTAACATTAAAACTGGTGAAAGAACACTGTTTTCCTCCATAAAGCCTGGATCCAAATCTTCTTTTTTTAAAAAACAGTAGGGTTTTTTTTTTAATATTTATTTATTTTTAGGAGAGCAAAGTTGGGGAGGGACACAAAAAGGGGGACAGAGGATACAAATTGGTCTCTGCACTAACAGTCTGACATCAGTGAGCCCGATGTGGGCCTTGAACTCACAACACGCAAGATAATGACCTGAGCCGAAGTTGGATGCTCTACCGACTGAGCCACCCAGGTGCCACTGGATCCAAATCTTCTTTACATAAATTAATTATGCACTTCCCATGAAGTTCACATTTTTTATAATTAGGATATATAAAACATTTCAAACATCATAGTTATATTTAAGTATATAGGAAAAAAAGAATATCAGCTTTATTTAGTGTCAGAATAGGCACAGCTCACTACCCGGCATTTTAAACTAGTCAAATTATTTCATTTGTATAACAACTGTGAAAAATATATATTATTATACTTATTTTAGCAGAATGTAATGCTAAGTCTCAGCAAGAATAATTTGGACCAAATTGCAAGTTTGCTTTGACTTCCAATAACCCTCTCTTTCTCTACCTTACCACATGACATTGCTCTGGTGGCTAGCAAGTTGGAGGTTGAAATCATCTATAGACTCATTCACTCATACGACTGGTTGTTTATTCTAGCTATCCCCTTATGTCTCCTTAGAATTTAACTATCTGTCACCTGGAATACTAACATAATTTCTGATGTGGCCTAGGACTCCTTACAACAGCTTGATTACAAGGGCAGAGCAAGGGGAAAGAGTCAGAAAGAGGGAGAAAATTGCAAGGAAGATATTGTGCCTTGGATGACCTAGCAATGAATAGCAAAAAATGTCACTTCTGCTACTGCGCTTTTTATTGTTTGTTTGTTTGTTTGTTTGTTTGTTTGTTTGTTTGTTTAGAGAGAAAGAGAATCCCAAGCAGGCTCCATGCTCAGTGCAGAGAATGATGTGGGGCTCGATCTTACAACTGGGAGATCATGTCCTGAGCTGATATCAAGAGTCTGATGCTTAACTAGCATAGCCACCCAGGTGCCCTTGCTACTGTGTTTATTAAGGTCATAACAAGAAAGGAAGAAATAAACCTCCCACTTGGCCAGATACTGGAAGAGCATGTGGTACTGAAATACAGCTGTGGACTTTTTAGAAAACATATTCTACTATAAGTTTATTCATGGCCCAAAGCAGACTTTCTCCACGTATTCTGAATTGTTTATTTATTTTTTTTTCTTTTCAACTTGTTGATAGGATATTAGAGATTAAGCAGAGTCCAAAAGCCTCTGGAAATAAATCAGTTTTCATTAAGTACATGATTGGGTCTTTGGAAGTTGCCCTAACAATTCTCACTAACCTTGAAATTAACCAGCACAGTACCACAATGAGTTTTCAATGTAACCTTTTAAGATAACTGGATTTGCACTAATGCCCAAGGGTAGAGGGATAAAAACAAAACAAAACAAAACAAAACAAAACAAAACAAAACAAAAAACAAACAAAAAAAAGAGTATGCTAGATATTCCCCTGCAGTTTATATAGGATGCTTAACTACAACAATAGTTAAATTTCTATAATTGCGCATTGCAGAAAATCCATAGAAAGTGTTCATTCTCTCTAAAGGGATGATATACATATATCATATATATATAATTATTGACTATGTTCTTTCTCATTTCCCCTAAGATTAATTCTGAAACAGCTATGGTCCTATAATCCTGTTTGTTTTCATTATAGGTGTTTTCAAAATAATCAGCATGCATTAGTTAGAAATATATGTAGTATTAGGGCTGAAGTGATTGAGAAAAAACAAACAAGCCAACAAAGCCAAGGCTCACGTTATTAAGTTTATGCAGTGGTGGTAATCCTTATCAAAGAAATCTATTCATTGTTGGCAATAAATGTAATACACTTATAAACTCCTAATATTTGATCCTCAAAATGTTTGCTCTGCTTGGAATTCCTTCAAACGTCCTCTTTACTTCACTACTTGATATTCTAATACTGACCATCTTTCTTGATTCACTGCAAAGAGCTCCCTTACGAGTTTATATCTCATAGGGGCACCTGGGTGGCTCAGTCAGTTAAGTTTCTGACTTTGGCTCAGGTCATGATCTCATGGATCCTGAATTAGAGGCCCCTGTAAGGCTCCGTGCTGACAGCTCAGAGCCTGGAGCCTGCTTCAGATTCTGCATCTCCCTGTCTCTCTGCCCCTCCCCTGCTCATGCTCTGTCACTCTAAAATGAAAAAACATTTAAAAAATTAAATAAAGAGTTTATTATCTCATGAAAACATACCCACCTGAGACACGCACTCCTGGAAGGTGAAATAGATGTACTTTCCCCTATTTCTCCTGCTAGGCTAACTAAAATTCTAGGATATATATATAAAACAAACATAAGGAGATCCCAAACATTGGAAAGGACAAAGGCTAAATAGGGAAGTCAGGGCCCTAGAATTGTTCCTTGGAAACTTCTCTCATGAGTTCCTTGGGCTTCCTTTTGCCTTATATAACCCAAGCTTGGAGCTGAAAAAGTCAGCATCCCAGAAATACTGATGAGCACAGCTAAAAATCACCAATAAACGTCTGTTCCCTCAAGCCAAAATACAAGAAAAGGGGCAGCCTGTCAAGAAAGAAATCTGTTTGACAATGACCAATGTAATGTAGCAAACACCACAGCCAAACTGTGGCCCCACTGCCATCCACGATAGGAAAGGCTGAGAGATCAGTCTAGATTTCCACCCTCATCAGGTTGTAATGAAATGTTCTGCCACTCCCACCATGGTGGTATCAGAGAAGGCCAAGTAGGGAGCCAGGACTGTCACCCTGACAGGTGGTAACTTTCACCCTACTTCTCAACATGGTATTAGAGGAGACAGTGTTAGCATCCTAGACTCTGAGTCCCAGGTACCCCTTTAGATGAGTGGGGAGAGGGACTGCATTTTAGAAATTTTGCTCATGATTTTCTGAAATTAGAAATATATGAAAGTCTATCAGCTTTAGAAATCCCCCAAAGAGATTAAAATTTCAGAGATACAATAACTTGAATTGGTACATTTTTTTAAAGCAAACATATTTGTGACTTTTTTTAATGAAGTATGATTTCAATAATGAAGGTCCTTAAGCTTAGCACTTCCTCCATCATCCCCTTACCTAATCATTATACCCTGTATTCCATTAAAAAGTTTCCCTTCATTGTTGCATGTATTTCCACATATCGTCTTACTTTAATTGCATCAGGAAAATCCCATGATTTCACCTTTGAATCTGTCAGCTTTCCCCCAGAACAAGTCTAAGTGGTCTTAAAATTCAGGAGAAGCAGTAGGGGGAGCTCTGACAGCATCAATTCCAGGGGTGTAAATTTCCCTTCCATGAAAGGACAATCTCACAGACTCAACGAGGATCTCACAATACACCTTGTAATTTCTGAGAACATTTGAGATGATCTTTGTAAGACCAAAAAAAAAAAAAAAAATTGGAAATAGTTTTAATACCCACCTAGTGTCCTATCTTTATGAAGCTCTTTGAAATCATTGTTGAGAAAAGATCACCCTACCATATACCTGGCTTAGATTCTCCAATCCCATACCCATATCTTTTGTGCCATTTTAAATGTCAAGCATTGAATTAAAAGTAAATATCTAAAACTATTTGGTGCTACATTGTAAAATTTAATTTGTCTCAATGATGGAAAAGTGAACAAAGAAGGTACCCTCTTCTCTACTCATTTGTCTTTCTGCTCAATCATGTTTTTGGATTTCCTGATCTTGAAGCCTCATTCTAATTTAACTCTCGTGTTCCCCCCAAATCTTCAGGTTACAATTCCACTGACTTCCCACTTGCCTTTCTAGTCACAGCCAGTAGTTTGAAGGAGAAAGAGCCAGTGACCTTCCCTGGAAGAGGTCCCTTGGAAACTTCTCTCCTGAGGTAGTGGGGCTGACAGGAAAAAGAAATTCACAGCCGTATCTACTAATGGCATTTAGCAGCACTATTAAAAAAGGAAACCCCTTGGCACAGCCAACAAAGGTCATCCAGAAAGTAGCAGCGCCAGCTTGCAGCAATTCCAGAATTGCTTCCCATCATAAACCCTATTACTCATCCTCCAGTTTCTCAGGTTGTCTCCAACTATTCACCAGCAGCCATTCTTGGACCATGGCCACTAATAGTGCCACTGTTCTAAAGTCAGGAGACAGATTTCTTTCAGGTACAGAAACCTAAAATGAAAAAAAAAAAAAAAAAAGTACGGACGCTCACTTTGCCAGGAAACAAAACAATTTTCATGGCTTGCTCACTTTTTGTCATCCAGACTCAGGATATCACTTTAGCTGACTCTAAATCTCAACTTCTTTATTTGTAGAACAAGGACAATAATGCCCATATTGCAAGGCTGATGTTGAAAGAATAAGAGATCATTTAGGTGGTTTTTGACACAGTAAAAGAGTTTTATGAAGACAGTAATATTATGTTTACTGTTATGTTACTCATTTCCTCATGTCCTCATTATACTAAATATTTTAGGAAGGTCTTAAAGCATCTATTTAATGATTGCTGTTAGATGAAGTATTGTTTTTTTCCCTAGCATGTAATTGTTCAGAGAGGTACAAAGTGCAAGTGAAATGAGTGCCATTTAAAAATATCCCCAGTTGCAAACTATCCATTTACAGTAAGTGATCACCAAGTATGCTCTATTACCTCTGCTACTGAAGATACTGAGAACACACTTGGTTAGAATTATAGAAGGAATAGTAGAATCAGCAGGGAAAATTAGCAAGATCCATTCTAAAAACCAAACTGGGAGAATTAGGAGACTCACTTCAAGAACTAAATGCAGAATCCAGAAGTTTGAGAAGGTTTTTGTTTTGCTATGGAGTCAGTGTCAGGGAATACATTTACAGAACCTTTGTTAGATTACAAAACCATAACTCACTCATATATAATCATAGTATTGCTTTAAATGTTTCTTTGAGGTTATGAACACTTACTATCTACAAAGCATAAGTAAATGTGAATTTCCATTAAGTGGATATTTATAAGTGGGAAAATTATGGTGGTTGCTTTGAAATCCTCAACAAACATAAATTTCGCATCTACTTTTTGCATTATGCTTAGCTATAGGGTTATGAAAGTAAATAAGCCATGCCCTGAGTCTTCAAAATTTTCATAGTTCAAAGGGAAGGAAGGTATTGAAACAAATTGTTATGTAATAACACAATTACTACAGTGTTGTGAAACAGGCATTGTTAAGAATGATCATGGAAGCATTCTTGGGCAGTCAATATTGCAGAAAAGGGTTAAATAAATGAGTATCATTTGGCCAGATATACTATTTGCTTGAGGGATTGAGATGTTTTAGATGTGCTATTTGAACAAAAACAAAATGAAAAAATAATATAAAATCTCAGTTCCCGTTATTTTCCCTTGAGAAATAATGGAGACTTCACCATTCAGGGTGGTAATTAGGGAGGCTCCAAAGACTAAAATGGGAGGAGGCAACTAGCAGAACAGTCTGAGATCAAGAAGCCACGTGAAAAGGGATATAGGAGCTACTGGTCTGGCTTTAAGAAATCATTTAGAGTGGAAAATAGAAAGGACTATGGTTTCTGTCACTATTTTTCCCCTCAAAATCATAATCTTATTGGTTATTCAGATCCATAAAGGGTCATTGGCTTTGGAAAAATTGATTCCAAAAGTTTTTAAACAATATTGTATGGTGAAAACACAGAGTAGTGTTGACATTGCCTTGAACAAGCTGGCAATACTGAACAACTTTCTGAATGACTGAAAGAAGAAACTTGTAACCTGTGCCTTAGACCATGTCTATGCACTGGCCATGCTGGGAATTATATGCTATTCTCCATTTGTCTGGGATCTCCAAAGGTTAGGGTTTTACTTTACTTACTTTGAACGGACAATTTGGGGTTATAACTAAAATTTTTGGTATCAATGCACAATCAGAAGTAAGAATCCAGCAAGAAGGGGGAAGTTCTGAGGCAGGGTGTTCATTCTACAAAGGTAGGGAATATTTTAGCAAAGGCTGAAGCAAACACAAAATCCAAAATTTTGCTATCAGGGGCAGTGGAAAGAATGGTCAGGTAAAATTTAGAATGTCTGACAACGGAAGTACCAGACATATTCTCAAGGAGCATTATGTTTCAGTAGTGCTCAAGGACCCCAACTGAGGTCTCAGCAAGTACCAGAGGACAGACAATTATTTGAAGGCTGGATGCGTCAATATCAGCTTGGGAGCAAATTTTATGGATTCTACTGCCACAAACAACAAATAAAAAGAGACTCGGTTTAGAACTTGTAGGATGCAATTCAATTAGTGGCTTTGCCATGTTATGGCTTTTTAACTGTAACCAATTATTTAATATAACCTAGCCTCAGTTTTCTCAACCAGAGGAAAAAAGAGAGAGATGTGTATTTATTACTCAAGATAATTACAATAATTTTTGGGGATTATGTCTTATTTAACGTATGGGTTTTTCACATACTCTACTCATTCCTTGAAGCCGCTGAGATGGAAAACCACTGAAGACGATAACCACTATAGAGTCCCACATGTGGCACCAGGATAGGTCTACAGTACTGTGAGATTGAGCTTTAAAACAGTGCTTTGTGTGTATTAGGCACTCAATAAATATTTGATGAAATAAATGAACTGATATAATCACTCTTCAATATTAAGAGGACCTGGATGATTCAAATTTGCTAGGAATACCATTAATAGAAAGTGCTATAAAACAGCTTACCTCATTGTTCCCTTTTTATACAGAAGAAATTAGGGCAGGGGAAAGAAATTAAGCATTTACTCAGGACAACCAGTTAGAGGCAAGGCTAATATTTAAACCCATGGTGTTAGTTTTTATTTATTCTCTTCATATCATTTTGTTTTTATTAATTAGGTTAAATTGAGTAGAAAATCCAAGAGATCCTTGGGGAAATATTTATTTATTTGGTTCCCGTGCTCAATGACTGTGCTTTCAGAACAATGGTTCTTAAAATATAATATGCATGGGGCCCCTGGTGGCGCAGTCAGTTGATCATCCTTTTAGTGTCCGACCTTGGCTTAGGTCATGATCTTAGGGCTGCTGAGTTCAAGCCCCTTGTCTGGCTCACTGTTGTCAGAGCAGAGCCTGCTTCAAATCCTCTGTCCCCCTAGCTCTCTGCCCCTCCCCAACTTGCATGCTCTCTTTCAAAAATAAACATTAAAAAAAAAGTATATGCAACACACACACACGGAACACATCTCAGAGATGAAGTTTCATTTGTGTGTGTTGTGTATGTGCACACAAGAGTTCTTTTTACGAGGCTTACTCCCCATAGATACTGATTTATTTTATTTAAAGTAGAACGAACCCATCTGCATTTTTATATAGAACAAAGGTAATTCAGAGGCAAATTGTTTGTTTTCTATTTAAGAAATACTGCTTGCATTCCTTCCTTGTTTTATTTCCCAACCATTTGTCCACTCAGGAATTATTTTAAAATAAAAATTAATAAACATTTAAGTGCTACAACCTAACTGAATAAAATTGTATGGTTTCACCATTGATTTCATGGTTATTCAAATAGAATTGAGATTTCCATTGTAGATTTTCCCTGATCCCATTCCCATGTCCCTACTCAAAATAATTATTCTTCTGATATTTTTTCTGTTCAATTCCAACATATGTTTAGTATATTATTATTATTTACCTATTTATGTAGCTATAATCTATGTTTGCAACTGTCTGTCATGTACTTAAACTTTATATAATCTTACCATGCAGCATGAATCACTCACTATATTGCTTTTTTGATAATATTACAATTTTGGAATATTGGTGCATATAATTTCAGTCCATTCATTTTATTTATTTTTTTTTTTCACATAATTTCTGTGGTGGGGTTTCTTATTTATTTATTTATTTATTTATTTATTTTTTTATTTTTTTATTTATATATGAAATTTATTGTCAAATTGGTTTCCATACAACACCCAGTGCTCATCCCAAAAGGTGCCCTCCTCAATACCCATCACCCACCCTCTCCTCCCTCCCACCCCCCATCAACCCTTAGTTTGTTCTCAGTTCTCAACAGTCTCTTATGCTTTGGCTCTCTCCCACTCTAACCTCTTTTTTTTTTTTTTTTCCTTCCCCTCCCCCCTGGGTTCCTGTTAAGTTTCTCAGGATCCACATAAGAGTGAAACCATATGGTATCTGTCTTTCTCTGTATGGCTTATTTCACTTAGCATCACACTCTCCAGTTCCATCCACGTTGCTACAAAAGGCCATATTTCATTTTTTCTCATTGCCACGTAGTACTCCATTGTGTATATAAACCACAATTTCTTTATCCATTCATCAGTTGATGGACATTTAGGCTCTTTCCATAATTTGGCTATTGTTGAGAGTGCTGCTATAAACATTGGAGTACAAGTGCCCCTATGCATCAGTACTCCTGTGTCCCTTGGATAAATTCCTAGCAGTGCTATTGCTGGGTCATAGGGTAGGTCTATTTTTAATTTTCTGAGGAACCTCCACACTGCTTTCCAGAGCGGCTGCACCAATTTGCATTCCCACCAACAGTGCAAGAGGGTTCCCGTTTCTCCACATCCTCTCCAGCATCTATAGTCTCCTGATTTGTTCGTTTTGGCCACTCTGACTGGCGTGAGGTGATACCTGAGTGTGGTTTTGATTTGTATTTCCCTGATAAGGAGCGACGCTGAACATCTTTTCATGTGCCTGTTGGCCATCTGGATGTCTTCTTTAGAGAAGTGTCTATTCATGTTTTCTGCCCATTTCTTCACTGGGTTATTTGCTTTTCGGGTGTGGAGTTTGGTGAGCTCTTTATAGATTTTGGATACTAGCCCTTTGTCCGATATGTCATTTGCAAATATCTTTTCCCATTCCGTTGGTTGCCTTTTAGTTTTGTTGGTTGTTTCCTTTGCTGTGCAGAAGCATTTTATCTTCAAAAGGTCCCAGTAATTCACTTTTGCTTTTAATTCCCTTGCCTTTGGGGATGTGTCGAGTAAGAGATTGCTACGGCTGAGGTCAGAGAGGTCTTTTCCTGCTTTCTCCTCTAAGGTTTTGATGGTTTCCTGTCTCACATTCAGGTCCTTTATCCATTTTGAGTTTATTTTTGTGAATGGTGTGAGAAAGTGGTCTAGTTTCAACCTTCTGCATGTTGCTGTCCAGTTCTCCCAGCACCATTTGTTAAAGAGACTGTCTTTTTTCCATTGGATGTTCTTTCCTGCTTTGTCAAAGATGAGTTGGCCATACGTTTGTGGGTCTAGTTCTGGGGTTTCTATTCTATTCCATTGGTCTATGTGTCTGTTTTTGTGCCAATACCATTCTGTCTTGATGATGACAGCTTTGTAGTAGAGGCTAAAGTCTGGGATTGTGATGCCTCCTGCTTTGGTCTTCTTCTTCAAAATTACTTTGGCTATTCGGGGCCTTTTGTGGTTCCATATGAATTTTAGGATTGCTTGTTCTAGTTTCGAGAAGAATGCTGGTGCAATTTTGATTGGGATTGCATTGAATGTGTAGAAAGCTTTGGGTAGCATTGACATTTTGACAATATTTATTCTTCCAATCCATGAGCAGGGAATGTCTTTCCATTTCTTTAAATCTTCTTCAATTACCTTCATAAGCTTTCTATAGTTTTCAGCATACAGATCCTTTACATCTTCGGTTAGATTTATTCCTAGGTATTTTATGCTTCTTGGTGCAATTGTGAATGGGATCAGTTTCTTTATTTGTCTTTCTGTTGCTTCATTGTTAGTGTATAAGAATGCAACTGATTTCTGTACATTGATTTTGTATCCTGCAACTTTGCTGAATTCATGGATCAGTTCTAGCAGACTTTTGGTGGAGTCTATCGGATTTTCCACGTATAATATCATGTCATCTGCAAAAAGCGAAAGCTTGACTTCATCTTTGCCAATTTTGATGCCTTTGATTTCCTTTTGTTGTCTGATTGCTGATGCTAGAACTTCCAGCACTATGTTAAACAACAGCGGTGAGAGTGGGCATCCCTGTCGTGTTCCTGATCTCAGGGAAAAAGCTCTCAGTTTTTCCCCGTTGAGGATGATGTTAGCTGTGGGCTTTTCATAAATGGCTTTTATGATCTTTAAGTATGTTCCTTCTATCCCGACTTTCTCAAGGGTTTTTATTAAGAAAGGGTGCTGGATTTTGTCAAAGGCCTTTTCTGCATCGATTGACAGGATCATATGGTTCTTCTCTTTTTTTTTGTTAATGTGATGTATCACGTTGATTGATTTGCGAATGTTGAACCAGCCCTGCATCCCAGGAATGAATCCCACTTGATCATGGTGAATAATTCTTTTTATATGCCGTTGAATTCGATTTGCTAGTATCTTATTGAGAATTTTGGCATCCATATTCATCGGGGATATTGGCCGGTAGTTCTCTTTTCTTACTGGGTCTCTGTCTGGTTTAGGAATCAAAGTAATACTGGCTTCATAGAATGAGTCTGGAAGTTTTCCTTCCCTTTCTATTTCTTGGAATAGCTTGAGAAGGATAGGTATTATCTCTGCTTTAAACGTCTGGTAGAACTCCCCTGGGAAGCCATCTGGTCCTGGACTCTTATTTGTTGGGAGATTTTTGATAACCGATTCAATTTCTTCGCTGGTGATGGGTCTGTTCAAGCTTTCTATTTCCTCCTGATTGAGTTTTGGAAGAGTGTGGGTGTTCAGGAATTTGTCCATTTCTTCTAGGTTGTCCAATTTGTTGGCATATAATTTTTCATAGTATTCCCTGATAATTGTTTGTATCTCTGAGGGATTGGTTGTAATAATTCCATTTTCATTCATGATTTTATCTATTTGGGTCATCTCCCTTTTCTTTTTGAGAAGCCTGGCTAGAGGTGTGTCAATTTTGTTTATTTTTTCAAAAAACCAACTCTTGGTTTCGTTGATCTGCTCTACAGTTTTTTTAGATTCTATATTGTTTATTTCTGCTCTGATCTTTATTATTTCTCTTCTTCTGCTGGGTTTAGGCTGCCTTTGCTGTTCTGCTTCTATTTCCTTTAGGTGTGCTGTTAGATTTTGTATTTGGGATTTTTCTTGTTTCTTGAGATAGGCCTGGATTGCAATGTATTTTCCTCTCAGGACTGCCTTTGCTGCGTCCCAAAGCGTTTGGATTGTTGTATTTTCATTTTCATTTGTTTCCATATATTTTTTAATTTCTTCTCTAATTGCCTGGTTGACCCACTCATTCGTTAGTAGGGTGTTCTTTAACCTCCATGTTTTTGGAGGTTTTCCAGACTTTTTTCTGTGGTTGATTTCAAGCTTCATAGCATTGTGGTCTGAAAGTATGCATGGTATGATTTCAATTCTTGTAAACTTATGAAGGGCTGTTTTGTGACCCAGTATATGCTCTATCTTGGAGAATGTTCCATGTGCACTCGAGAAGAAAGTATATTCTGTTGCTTTGGGATGCAGAGTTCTAAATATATCTGTCAAGTCCATCTGATCCAATGTCTCATTCAGGGCCCTTGTTTCTTTATTGACCGTGTGTCTAGATGATCTATCCATTTCTGTAAGTGGGGTGTTAAAGTCCCCTGCAATTACCACATTCTTATCAATAAGGTTGTTTATGTTTATGAGTAATTGTTTTATATATTTCGGCGCTCCGGTATTCGGCGCATAGACATTTATAATTGTTAGCTCTTCCTGATGGATAGACCCTGTCACTATTATATAATGTCCTTCTTCATCTCTTGTTACAGCCTTTAATTTAAAGTCTAGTTTGTCTGATATAAGGATGGCTACTCCAGCTTTCTTTTGGCTTCCAGTAGCATGATAAATAGTTCTCCATCCCCTCACTCTCAATCTAAAGGTGTCCTCAGGTCTAAAATGAGTCTCTTGTAGACAGCAAATAGATGGGTCTTGTTTTTTTATCCATTCTGATACCCTATGTCTTTTGGTTGGCACATTTAATCCATTTACATTCAGTGTTATTATAGAAAGATATGGGTTTAGAGTCATTGTGATGTCTGTATGTTTTATGCTTGTAGTGATGTCTCTGGTACTTTGTCTCACAGGGTCCCCCTTAGGATCTCTTGTAGGGCTGGTTTAGTGGTGACAAATTCCTTCAGTTTTTGTTTGTTTGGGAAGACCTTTATCTCTCCTTCTATTCTAAATGACAGACTTGCTGGATAAAGGATTCTCGGCTGCATATTTTTTCTGTCTAGCACTCTGAAAATCTCGTGCCAATTCTTTCTGGCCTGCCAAGTTTCAAAAGAGAGATCAGTCACGAGTCTTATAGGTCTCCCTTTATATGTGAGGGCACGTTTACCCCTTGCTGCTTTCAGAATTTTCTCTTTATCCTTGTATTTTGCCAGTTTCACTATGATATGTCGTGCAGAAGATCGATTCAAGTTACGTCTGAAGGGAGTTCTCTGTGCCTCTTGGATTTCAATGCCTTTTTCCTTCCCCACTTCAGGGAAGTTCTCAGCTATTATTTCTTCAAGTACCCCTTCAGCACCTTTCCCTCTCTCTTCCTCCTCTGGGATACCTATTATGCGTATATTATTTCTTTTTAGTGTATCACTTAGTTCTCTAATTTTCCCCTCATACTCCTGGATTTTTTTATCTCTCTTTTTCTCAGCTTCCTCTTTTTCCATAACTTTATCTTCTAGTTCACCTATTCTCTCCTCTGCCTCTTCAATCCGAGCCGTGGTGGTTTCCATTTTGTTATGCATTTCGTTTAAAGCGTTTTTCAGCTCCTCGTGACTGTTCCTTAGTCCCTTGATCTCTGTAGCAAGAGATTCTCTGCTGTCAGCTATACTGTTTTCAAGCCCAGCGATTAATTTTATGACTATTATTCTAAATTCACTTTCTGTTATATTATTTAAATCCTTTTTGATCAGCTCATTAGCTGTTGTTATTTCCTGGAGATTCTTTTGAGGGGAATTCTTCCGCTTGGTCATTTTGGATAGTCCCTGGCGTGGTGAGGACCTGCAGGGCACTTCCCCTGTGCTGTGGTGTATAACTGGAGTTGGTGGGCGGAGCTGCAGTCAGACCTGATGTCTGCCCCCAGCCCACCGCTGTGTCCACAGTCAGACTGGTGTGTGCCTTCTCTTCCCCTCTCCTAGGGGCGGGATTCACTGTGGGGTGGGGTGGCCTGTCTGGGCTACTTGCACACTGCCAGGCTTGTGATGCTGGGGATCTGGCGTCTTAGCTGGGGTGGGTAGGCAAGGTGCACGGGGGCAGGAGGGGCAGGCTTAGCTTGCTTCTCCTTAGGTGTTCCACTTCAGGAGGGGCCCTGTGGCAGCAGGAGGGAGTCAGATCCGCTGCCGGAGGTTTGGCTCCGCAGTAGCGCAGAGTTGGGTGTTTGCGCGGAGCGAGCAAGTTCCCTGGCAGGAACTGGTGCTCTTTGGGATTTTCGCTGGGGGATGGGCGGGGGAGATGGCGCTGGCGAGCGCCTTTGTTCCCCACCAAACTGAGCTCTGTCGTCCGGGGGCTCAGCAGCTTTCCTTCCCTTTGCCCTCCAGCCTTCCCGCTTTCCGAGCAGAGCTGTTAACTTATGACTTCCCAGAAGCTAAGTCGCGCTTGCTGTCGGAACACAGTCCGTCAGGCCCCTCCGCTTTTTGCAAGCCAGACTCGGGGGCTCTGCTTGGCTGGCGAGCCGCCCCTCCGCCCCGGCTCCCTCCCGCCAGTCCGTGGAGCGCGCACCGCCTCGCCGCTCTTCCTACCCTCTTCCGTGGGCCTCTCGTCTGCGCTTGGCTCCAGCGACTCCGTTCTGCTAATCCTCTGGTGGTTTTCTGGGTTATTTAGGCAGGTGTAGGTGGAATCTAAGTGATCAGCAGGACGTGCGGTGAGCCCAGCGTCCTCCTATGCCGCCATCTTCCCTCTCTCCCAGTCCATTCATTTTAATTTCAGCACAGGATTCTAGGCCATGAATATCTCATACTTGTTTTTATCCATATACTACACATGTGTATTTTATGCTTATTCCAATTTTTGTTATTAAAAATAATGTTGCAGTTCAAAACTCTGGTACTTGTTTTTCTAAGTATATGCCTAGAAGTATTATCTTTACTGGATAGGAATACATGTATAATATCTTTAAAAGTACTTAGCATAAAAGTGAGAATTTTGGGCAATTTAGTTAATCTAACCCAGCTCAATTTCTTTGCCTAAAAATGAGGACAGTAATTCCTACAGGATTTCATAAAGATTAAGTGGGTCATCTTTTGTGAAAGTCATAGGAAATTGAGAAAACAAATAGTCTCCAATTGTTTTCTTTCTCATTCTAAATTGTGTCTATGGACAGAGAAGTGAAGACACAAAACTGTCAATGAGACAGTCAGCATTTCATACGTTTATCTAAGCCAGAGAATTCACCCATATAAATGAGAGATATCTGCATTCTGCCTGAGTTTGTCTGGGCAACTTTTACTTTGATATTCAGAATCATCATCTTTGAATTTCTGAGTGTGTGACCTGCACAGGTGGGTGGTGTGTCTGTTTCTCTGATTTAAAAAAAGAAAAAAAAAAAAAATAGTGCCACTGAATCTTATTTCTTATTCCGTCCCTTTTCTCCTCCTCTATTTTATATTCATTTGCTTGTCCTCATTGAGTCTTCTCAGGCTTTTCAACCAAATGCAAACATTAAATGAAGGCTTTCCTGCAATTTCAAAGCAAAGCAAAGCAATTCCCCTAAAGGAAGAGAAGGCAGTTGTTGATTGTTCACAGACACAGTGAGGCTCAGCATGCACCTTTGGAAGGAGAAAGGGAGGTCCAAGCTAAGAATAGAAGGCCAGGAAAATAGTGTTGCCTGATACAAGTTGCTGGGATCCAAGGGAAAGAAATTAAAATATATAGATTTTAGTTTTCGTAGGTACCAGTTTCTGTCCTGCGTAGCCTCATCACTGACACAAGACAGGACACATGACTGCCTATGTTTAAAGATTTCAAGGTTATGGAGAAGGTCAATGTCACTCCTGTTTACCCTTGCCTGAGAGAGCCTCATTTTCTCTCATATTGTTGGTTTTTGACCTTCCCAAATCCCCAACTTATCAAAGACTAGTTTTAGTTACCAAACTAAAATTATATGCATAATTGTATAGAATGCACAATTTTCCTGAACAAATATAACATAATCATATCATTTACCTTTGGCCCAGAAATTCTAACCTAAATGCAGCATACAATAATACTATGAAATCAGGAGAAATATTTATATGGAAAGCTATTTATTTCATCATTCTTTAGACTCACAAAAAAGAGAAATCATTAAATGCGTGATAACTGAGGAATAAGTAACTGAAGCATCATACATTCATGTTAGGAAATGTTATGCAGCCATTAAATTGAGGTGTTAAAGAATTTGCAAACACACAAAAAGTTATCAAAGGAACAAAAATGAGGTAAAAATGTAATTCGATTTCAAGTGTGTTAATGCACACACTTTACATAAAGAAAATACATAAAATGACTATAAAATGCAAATAAAAGTCAAAATTGTTTATATTTCTCTGTCCAGACTATAGTACTGTAGATATTTTTCATAATTTTGTATATTTTAAGTTTCAATAAGTATGCATTCTTTTAATAATCAGAAAAATATCTAAATTATGGCAAAATTTTAATATTGTCATTATTTACATGTAGTTTTTTTGTAAGATTAGAGAACTTGACAATAAAAAGAAAGTGTTTTGCTAGTCAAATATTACTAGTTTACAGAACTAGTAAAATTATCCAATGTGAGGGCCTCATTTCTAAAATGAATTTATATAACCAGCCTGCTCACAGTCCACTAGTATCCTGAGGGTTGAACAAACAAATCAGAACGAAGGTGTTTTACAAACAGATCATTAAACATGCACACCACATTTTGCCACAGCGATCCAACTTTTTTTTTTCCCCATATGGGATAAGAGGTTTGTCTTATTTCCCCTAAAATTCCTCTCTGGGCCTGAAGGTGTTGAATTATAAGAAGCAGAGACAGTCTCCCATGAATGGACTTCTGTTAGGAAGGTGCTGTGGAAAATGTATGGGCTTTCAGGTAAAACAGATCTGGCAATTTGGGGAGTTTTCTCACATGGAAGGTAAAATTAACATCATGCCTTTCACAGGGTTGCTCTGAAGATCATTGCTGATGACATCTCTGAAATGCCTGAGGGCATGGTTTAAAACGGGTTTGATAAATGTGCTGCGCTCTCTCTTACAATGCCAACTTTTTAAACAAGTGGCAAGCATTCTGCATTTTCTATTTCCACTGGTGGAGGTAATTAAGAAATATGCAATCTTGTAAACACAATTGGGTTTAAATAATAAAGAATCAAGGGGCACGTGCCTGGCTCAGTCTGTTGGGTGTCAGACTTCCGCTCAAGGTCATGATCTCACCATTCCCCAGTTTCAGCTCGCATCGGGCTCTGTGCTGACAGTTCAGAGCCTGGAACCAGATTCAGATTCTGTGTCCCCCCCATCTCTCTGCCACTCCCATGCTCATGCTCTGTGTCTCTCTGTCTCTCCATAATAAATAAATGTTAAAAAAAAAAAAAAAAAGAAAAAAAAATCAAGACACAAAGTGTTCAATCATAATAGCAAAACAAACAAAAAACCCTACAATAGTCACTTCCTGTGTCAACCACTTAAACCACTACCATTAGTAGAGGTAATTTCTAGTTGGTAATCATAACTTGTGTAACAGCTGTCAAAAGACCAGAAAAAACAAATGAACATTAATGTGGTTCCTTTATTATTATAAACTCAATGGGGAATAAACAGACATGTGGACATGGTGGAAGAGACAAGAGATTTGTTTTGAGTCTGTTTTATAAGGACATTTATCTAATGGAAGGACCTAATCACTTCCCAAAGGCCTAAAGCCTAATCTAATACTATCACATTGGAAATTAAAATTTCAATATATGATTTTTGGAGGAACAAAACTATTCAGCCTAGAATGTAGATATATACTCAAGAACTGAAAGAAGATCTTGAAGAGATATTTGTACACGCATGTTGATTATCACTGTTAATCACAATAGCTGAAATGTGAAATCAACTCAGGATATGTATTAATGGACGAACGAATAAGCAAAATGTGATACACACACACACACACACACACACACACTCACTCACTATGTAATATTGTCAACCTTAAAAAAAAAAGGAATATTCTCACAAATTCTGATAGTATAAAATGGACATTTGAGGACACTGTTCAGTGAATACGCCAGTCACAAAAAAAGGTAAGTACTATTGATTCCACTTATTTGACATACTTAGAATGGTCAAAATCACAGATAGAAAGTAGAATGGTGGTTCTCAGGGGCTGGAGGGTAGGGAAGGGGGAGTTCTTATTTAATGAGTATAGAGTTTCAGTTTTACTAAATGAAAAGAATCATGGAGATGGATGATGGTGCTAGAGGCATAACATAATTAATGTATTTAATACCACTGAACTATGCACTTAAAACTTGTTAAGATGAGGAGTGCCTGGGTAGCTCAGTCATTTAAGCATCCGACTCTTGATTTCAGCTCAGGTCATGATCTCAGGGTTCATGGTTGATGAATTTGAGCCCTGTGTAGGGCTCTGTGCTGTTAAGCATGGAGGAGCCTGCTCAGGCATTCTCTCTCTCCCTCTTTCTGCCACTTCCCTGCTCCCTTGCTCCCTACCCCTACCAGCCTCTGCCCCTGCCTGCTGGCTCTCTCTTTCTCTCTCTCTCTCTCAAAATAAATAAGTAAACTTAAAAAAATGGTTGAGATGTCAGGCACCAGGGTGGATCTGTCAATAAAGCATCCAACTCTTGATTTCAGCTCAGGTCTCACAGTTTGGTTCCTAAGTATGCAGGCTCTCTCTCTCAAAATAAGTAAACATTTAAAAAAAATGGTTAAGTTGGTAAATTTTATGTTATGTTTATTTTACCACAATAAAAAAAATTGGAAACAAAGAATGGTAACTAATAATCTGGGGGAGGGAGGATAAAATTTTTAAAAAAAATAGATGAATTCAAGGGAAGACAAGAAAGAAAAAATAAATATGAACAAAAATAAGTGTGATAAGTAAACAAATATTAAGTTGATTTAACCAAAATCTTTCTTTACATTAAATACATATAGATACGTTTTCCATGAAAAGACAATGGCTGCCAGGCTGGATATATAAACAATATGCTGCAATGATATGCTACTTACATGAGACAGAATTTAAATACAAGAGCACAGAGTTTGAATGTGATTGAAAAAAGATGTGTAGATGCTAACAAAAGCCTATATAGCTGTACTAGGTTTAGGGAGATTAGCCTCTAAGATAAGAAACATTATAAGGTGTATAGAAGGGCATTTTATATTATTAAATGGATCAACCTATTAGGCAAATATATTAATCCTAAATTGCATTGATCTAAGACTGTAACTTAAAATATATGGAACAAAAGCTTGCTGAACTAAAGGAGAAATGAACAAAATCCAAAATCTTAGAAAAATATATTAACATATCACTATGAAAATTTGATAGGATAATCAGACAAAATTTTTAAAGACATAAAACAGTTCAACAAAATAATTATCAAAATTACCTTAACTGATATATACAGTATACTGCAAAGAAAAACTTCAGATGTGTATTTTTTCAAGGGTATATAGAAAAACTATCAAGATTGACCATATGCTATCTCTTAAAATTAAGAGTCTAAACAAATTTTAAAGAATTAAAATCATGCATAGCTAAATATCCTAACACAATAGAATCAGTTTAAATATCAATAAAAATGTACCCAGGAAATCTCCAAATATTTGAAAATAAAGCAATATAATTCTAAGAATCCATGGGATGCACAAGAAATCATAATGTTAATCGGAATGGCTGCCAAATATATTAGAAGAAAAGTATGATGAAGATAAGAGCAAGCAATGAAATGGGAAACATTCATCCATAAGAGAAAATGTACGAAGGCAAAAGTTTGATAAAAATTGTAGAAGAAAGAGGAGACACAAATTACCAGTATCAGGAATGGGAACATCATGAAGATCCTACCGACATTTAAGAAATAATAAGTTTTATGAACAATATTTTGAAAATTCATTTTGAAAATTTAGACAAAATGGAGAAATTCTTTGAAAAATATAAATACCAAATGGATACAAGGAGAAATAGAAAATCTAAATCTACATCTATTTGACTGATATTTATGTAAAATATTTATGTAAAATTTTTCCTACAAATAAATTTCCAAGCCCAGGTGGCATTATTTAAAACTTCCCAAAATTGGGGCACCTGGGTAGCTCAGTCGGTTGAGTGTCCGATTTTGGCTCAGGTCATGATCTCACAGTTTGTGAGTTCAAGCCCCACATCGGGCTCTGTGCCAACAGGTCAGCCTGGAGCCTTCTTCAGATTCTACCTGTCTGTCTGTCTATCTGTCTCTCTCTCTCCCCCTCCCCCACTTGTGCTCTGTCTCACTCTTTCTCTCAAAAATAAATAAAATGTAAAAAAAAAATTTTAAATAAAATTTTCTAATATTTAAAGAATAAATAGCACTAGCCTTACACAAAATTTTATGGAGGATACAATATGAAGGGATTCTTCCTTACTCTTTCCAGAAGATTATTACATATAGCCTTGATATCAACACCAAAGACATTTCAAGAATGAAAATTCACAAAGCAATCTCTTGCATGCACACAAATGAAACTATCTTAATAAAATATTTAAAAATGAACACTACATTATTTAAACGAGGTGATACACCACATCCAAATGGAAACTGTTCCTGAATGTTAGGTTGGTTTAACATTTGAAGTTTAATCAAGGAAATTCTCTGCACTAAGGAATAAAAGAGATATGATTGTTTCAATACATGAAAAAACATTTTATAAAATTCTCCACCAGTTTATGAAATAGACTCTCTAGAACTAGAAATAAGAGGGCACTTAATCTGATAAAGAGATTCTATAAACACTTTACAGATAACATTGTACTCTACGCTAAATTATTAAAAACTCTTCCCACAGATCAAGAATCAGAAAAAAGATTTCATTTATTACTACTTTCATGAAAAGTATATTAGAAAGTTGCTATGGTCTAAAGGTTTATGGTTCCCCAAAATGCATGGTCAAAGTCTAACACCTAAATGTGTAGGTACTAGTATATAGGGCCTTTGGGAGGTTATTAGGTCATAACACGGAAATCCTTAGGCATAGGATTAGTGTCCTATTGTTTTTAAGCTTATTTATTTATTTTGAGAGAGTGAGAGAAAGAGAGAGAGAGGGAGAAGAGAGCCCAAGCAGGGGAGTGGCAGAGAGAGGGGGAGACAGAATCCCAAACAGGCTTAGGCAGAGCAGAGCCGGACTTGATCTCACAAACCATGAGATCAAAACCTGAGCCAAGATCCAGTCGAATGCTTAACCCATTGAGTAACCCAGGCATCCCAGCGATTAGTGTCCTTTTAAAAAGACATTCCACAAAGTTTCCTAGTTCCTTCCCCAATGGGAAAATACAACAAGAAGTGTACAACCTGGAAGAGGGCTGTCATCAGATCAGGTGGATCTAACCAATAGGATATAGAAGAAAACACACACACACACACACACACACACACACACACACACATCACATATATATGAGAAAGAGATATATAAAAATTTCCATGATTTTTATAAGAAAATTTAAAAAATCATAGAACATATGTTAATATTAATAGACAAATTTAGGAACAGCAATACATATGCAATTATGTATTGCTTTCTATCACTAGAAAAAAAAACAATTAGAAAATAAAATGGAAAAGTTAAAGGTAACAGTCATAATTGTATCAAAATAACATCAAATGTGGGGCGCCTAGGTGGTTCAGTCAGTTAATAGTCCAACTATTGATTACAGCCCAGGTCACAACCTCAGGGTCATGAGATAGAACCCTGCATCAGGCGCTGTGCTGAGCATGGGGACACCTTAAGATCCTCTCTCTTCCTCTCCCTCTGCCCTTCCCCAAAACTCATGTTCTGTCTGTCTCCTCTACTCAAAAAAAAAAAAAAAAAATCAAATGCAAAAAGAAAATGTAATGTGAGATATGTAAGACATTTACATAGTAAATGAGAACAGGGGGGAGAGAGAAAAAGGGAGAGAGACCTACATAAATGAATCAAATACAATAAAATTAAATAATCTGCTATTAAAATATATAAAGTAGCATGATTTATGACAAATGTACCACTCAGGGTACTGAAAAAATTCAAGTCTTTTCAATAAATAGTGAACATGCACTTTTATATTCATAGTGGAAAAGTGAATTTATACTCCTACCACACACCATAAACAAAATCAATCCCAAATGGTTTATAAATTTAAAAGTGAAAGTTGGAACAATATATATTCTAGAAGGAAACACATAATATAATTATGGGGTAGGAAAAAAATGTATAAACACAAGTAGTGCTTACCAGAAAAGAAAAAAAATGATAAAATGAGCTACATTAAAAATAAAATTTTGAATTTGTATCAAAAATTCCTTTAAAGAATAAACGTAGAAGCCACCAAGTAAGAAAAACAATTTTGCAGAATATATATTTGGCAAAGGACTCATACCTAGAATATATATGAGACTTTAACAAATGAATAATAAACAGAGAGACAAGCCAACTAAAAAAAAAAAAAAGACAAAGAAAAAAGAAGACGGGAGAAAGGAATGATATGAGGGAGGAAAGGAATTCATCAATTTTTGAATAGTCACTTCAAAATAACTATTTCCAAATGTTCAATAAAAATGTGAAAAATTGCTTAATACCATCACTCAATAGAGAAATTTAAATAAAAACCTCAATTAACTGCACTATTATACTAAGTCACCTGCATGACTACATATAATCTAAGTTCCCAAAGTAATAGATAAAATCTGAACTTCCACACTTGGACAACCTCTTTGCAAATTTGTTTGAGATTATCTGTTAAAACCAAACATATCATGAGATCTAGCAATCCCACTCCTACATAGGTAAGCAAGAGAAATGTCTACATATGTACGACAAAGGCATATACAGAAAAACCATGGATTGCAGATGTTCTTCAAGAACACTTGTTCTGAGAGTGTTCTGCAAAATGAGCAAACATTTCTAATAAATTTTAATTAGATAGTGAGAGATGTCTTGCAATATGAGTAGTACGTGATGTCAAAAGCCACATGATCACAAATGAGCCAATGGTTCTTCTCTCTCTCTCTCTCTCTCTCTCTGTCTCTCTGTGGGATTGTAGGTGACCATCCCACTTGGATGCTTGGTGTCAAGCTGTGGTGTGCGGCAGAAATCAGTGATTTTTCATAACATTGGAAAAGTGCTTGCAACTAGCACTATTTTTTTTTTTTTTTTGTCACTTCAAAGCATCTATGGACAGTCCTTTGCTTTTCCATACAAGAGGAAGCTTGGAAATGCTTTACTTTATTCTAGGTCAGGCTGCCTGCAGACACAGATGCTTTCTTCTGCTGCCTTATTGCCAGTTACATGAAATACAGTATATGACAAGAGTTTATTAATACTATACTATAGTCAACATCTATAAAAGTGTATACAATGGCCGCCATTCATAAAAAGCTTGAAAAGAAAGGCAGTAAGAAGAAGATGATTTCAGTGGAAGTTAAGAAGGAAATCATTGAGAAGTATGAACGAGGTATGCCAGGGGCTGAATTTGCAAGATTTTGTAAGAAATCTATCTCTGTATCAGGTCTGCAAAGGAGGAGAAGAAAAAGGCAGAGGAATCCCTCAATTCAAATGAGATTAGGAAGATGTGTAAAATGTGGGAACCAGTGCAAAATTTTGTAGAAAAGCACCACCCGAACAAGGCTGTAGCAGCACAAGTGATAAATGTGTTTAATGCCAACGCAATGTCACGTTGCCGCAAAATCTCCAAAGGAGCCAAAAGTGTCATTGATAGGTTCCTTGTTAAAGTTGCATGAAAAGAAAAAGATTCCATTGAGCCAACAGACAGCAGCGATTCCACGAGTGATAGGTTTTTATATTTTCTTTATTATTTTGTATTATATTACAGTATTATAATTATTTTTATATGAATATTTTTGGGTGATGGAATGAATCATCTGAGGTTCCATTATTTCTTATGGGGAAATTCACTTCGATACACAAGTGCTTTGGATTACAAGCATGTTTCCGGAATGAATCATACTCACAAACCAAGGTTTTACTGGATAAGAATGCTTACAGCAACAGTACTCATAGCAGCCCAAATTGGAAACAACATAAATGTCTATGAAGAATATATAATAGACAAATAAATGGTGATATATTCATACAGTTAATTAACATAAATGCAGCTATAAGTTTTAACAGTTCTCTGTATATTTTGGATAATAGCCCTCTATCAAAAATGTCTTTTACAAATATTTTATCCCAGGCTGTGGTATGCCTCTAATTCTGACAGTGTCCTTTTCATAACATTTTTTTTTATTTTAATGAAGTCCAACTTATCAATTATTTCTTTCAAGTCTTTGGTGTTATATCTAAAAACACATTGCTAAAGACTTTGCCATCTGGATTTTCTCCTATATTATATTGTAGGAATTTTATAGTTTTCTATTTATATTTTATTCTATGATCCATTGTGAGAATTTTATTTATTTTTGGCCTGGATTTTCCAAAGCATGAAACTTAAAGTCTAAAACCCCAATCACTCCGCAGAGATACTAAGGATGGGGAGGAAATAATTTCTTTCATTTATTGAAGATCCAAATGGAGTCTGGTAACATACTGAATCATGTGGGAAATAGAGTATCTCAGAATACATCATGTGGAAAGAGGCCTGGCAAATTGGTCTTTTTTGATGGTAATTCATTTAATGGATCATTAACAGGTATTACAGAAGGTAGATAAAAATGGATCTCTTTGTGAAATAAGTTTTGAAAAATTTTACTTAACATGCAACACATGCCTTTACCATAAAAATTTTAGGGTCTTTAATATATTAATAATTTCTGTGACTCTCCAAATGGGCAAAACATTAACAAGATTTTCCCCAGCTCATTTTACTGAACATAGAATATTTTTCTTGGGAAACTGATATTTTGAGTGAAAGCAAAATATTTTATAGATAAGAAAATAAACTCACAACATGAAGTTCAGCATTAGGCCAAAGGTCATTCAGTTAGCTATTGGAACATTTGGGATTGGCACCAACTGTCTAATCACAAACCTGCAGTGATTTAATTTCCATCTACTTCTCCTTGAAGGAAGGGAAAACTCATTCATTAAAAAAACTATTTATAGAACACCTATTATGGTATTCTGGACATGATGAATGTCACTACAATGGTCATGCCTTGAAACTGAACTCTAATGTCCTAAAAGAAAACATTTTCGTGGCACCTGGGTGCGCAGTTGATAAGCAACTGACTTCAGCTTGCTTCATGATCTCATGTTTGGTGGATTCGTGCCCCATCTGGGGAATCTCTGCTATCAGCACAGAGCCTGCTTTTGAATCCTCTGTTCTCCTCTCTCTCTACCTCTCCCCCGACTGACAAAAATAAATAAAATATTTTTTAATAAAAAAAAGACAGGGGCGCCTGGGTGGCGCAGTCGGTTAAGCGTCCGACTTCAGCCAGGTCACGATCTCGCGGTCCGTGAGTTCGAGGCCCGCGTCAGGCTCTGGGCTGATGGCTCAGAGCCTGGAGCCTGTTTCCGATTCTGTGTCTCCCTCTCTCTCTGCCCCTCCCCCATTCATGCTCTGTCTCTCTCTGTCCCAAAAAATAAATAAACGTTGAAAAAAAATTAAAAAAAAAAAAAAAAAAAGACAATTTTTATCATGATATAAGGGAGCATGTCATGATGAACTGAGCGACTATTCTAAAGTTTTAGGAGTTTATCTCTTCATGTATACATTGTCAACTCTATTCAGCCCTTTATAATCAGCGTGGCACCAAAATAACCACGTGCCACTTATGTCATTTGGGGGCATTCATGACTTGCCCTAGTGACCTAATTTATCATAACTATATATATTTAGGCCTCTCTGTGCCATGACTTTGTGACGATGCTATTTTTTGTGATTGGCTATTGTGCAGTCAGAAATATTTTTGTACTGATGATGAGTTTGTATTTTCCTATAAAAACACCATTAGCTAAATTGTTCTGTAATCCATTCCATTCTTGCAGAGTCAAATAAATGCAAACTTTGAGCACATGAATTCTTCAGGGCATCAAAAAAAGGCTTGAGATGACAGCCCTCAGTGAGAATTCTGAGCAAGGATTAACATTATGAAAGAGCTTGTCCATCTGTTAAAGAAAATCTAAATCTGACTCAACTTGAGCACAACACATGCATTTTTAAAGTAAAGCTTCCATTCAATGAATCTAATAGTCCAGGTAATGCAATGTTTATTATTAATGTTACACTATGAACAGGAAACTAATTTTAATGTTTAAATGTCTTACAGATTCACAATTCAACTTTGGTAAAGTGGCTGTTCCTAATAATATATTTAAGAGTATCAAGAGTAAGAGTGGATATATTTGTAGAGTTCATTTGTACAATGCCTATGTATCAAGGTTTTCCATGCCTATTACAAGACAAAGGAAAACAAATTTGAAACTACACAGAAAGTTTTCTTAACAGAATCTTAAATTCATTAGTTAATTTTGAAAAGGTTTACAAAAACTTTTGTTTAAACAAGTTTTGATCATTTTTAGCATAAAACAAACAAAATTCTGAATATCCCACTATGCATGCTCACATGGGGAGAGAACAGTCTCATTAAAAATTATGATCTCAAGGGTGGCTCAGTTGGCTAAGTGCCCGACTTTGGCTCAGGTCATGGTCTCACAGTTCATGGGTTTGAGCCCCACATCGGACTCTGTGCTAACAGCTCAGCCTGGAGACTGCTTTTGATTCTGTGTCTCCCTCTCTCTCTGCCCCTCCCCGCTTGTGCTTTGTCTCTCTCTCTCAAAAATAAATGTTAAAAAAATAAATTAAAAATAAAACAATTATTTAAAAAAATCTCATCCTGATAATAATCTGGAGAAAAGACCGAGAGCTCACAGAACCATGGGGGTAATTGGTATGAATCTTAGCTCTTTCACTTACTAGTCATGTGACTAGTGATTGAAGCAACTTATATGATCTCAGCTTTCTCATCTAATAAATAGACACAGTGAAAATAACTGTGTCATATGTATTAAAAAGTTATTAACATAATATAATTAGTATGCTGTTTAGGATTAAATAGATATGCAGGAAATACTTGCATCTTTTCCTTTCATGAAAAAAGTTTTCTTAAAAAATCCACAACACTTCCTAGTGAGTTTAGTGCTAGAGAAAGGAAGAAAGGCCATTTGCTCTTGTCCCGTTAATTTACTGAAACAGGGCTATATTGTGTAATAAAGTAAGATACTGTGAATCATTCAAATAAAGAAGATTGAACAAGATCCAATTTATATCACACAATCCAGTAGTTTCAACACTTGGGTCCCTTTAAATACATCTCCTAAATGGCATCTAGGTCATATGCAGAACACTAGGTTTTTAAAATACAATCTAAATTATATTTGGCAGTTTATAATACTATTATGGCACTTCTCCTTTGGAAAGATGTAGTAATGAAAATCTCACTTATCTTCTGCATGAGTCTGACAGGACTGCTATCACCAAATACCACAGACTGGGTGGCTTAAACAATGGAACATTATTGTCTCAGTTCAGGGCATTAGAAATCCAATATCAAAGTGTCAGCAGGTTTGATTCCTTCTGAGGTCACTCTCCTTGACTTGGAAGTGGTCCCTTTATACTGTGTCCTCACACAATTGTCCCTGGAGCTCTGTGCCTCTGTGTCCTAATCTTGTCTTCTTATAAGCACACCAGTCATATCGGATTAGGGCCCACCTTAATGACCTCATTTTATCTCAATTGCCTTTTAAAGGTCTTATTTCCAAATGCAGTCATATTCTAAGGCCCTGGGAGCTATAAGGTTTTAACATACGAATTTGGGGGTGTGGAGGTGTGGGAGACACAATTCAGCTCATAACACCTTTCCATCATTACAAGTAGAAGACAGGGCAAAACATATAAAATATTTCTTTTCACACATTGAATTTTGGGCAGCACAGGAATATTATCTCCAAGAGAAAGGAAACAAATGTGAACATTACTGTCTCCAAATCAGGATGAAAATTCTCAAAGCAGGGTATAGTGGTGTCAGTGAGCTTAGGAGACAAAGATCAGACTTGAGGGAATCTAATGTTGCAAGGCAGAATTTTGGAGGAGGTGCACCTATCTATCTATCTATCTATCTATCTATCTATCTATCTATAGAGAGAGAGAGAACCACAAAACCTGAAGGGGAATCTATTTTTGTCTTTGCCAAACTAAGTCTCGTATGCATAGAGTAAAATTCTAGGAGTCCTTGCAAAAGCCTAGTATGCTATAAACAGAATCATTCTCAGAAATCATACTTGGTAGACAGACTTTCTAGTTCTGTCAATTCAGTGTAGGGTTTTCATTTATCACTTGGGCATTCAGTAGAAACCCTAAAAGACCCACACCTTAATAGTAAGGCTAAACAATTCCTACAGTAATAGGTACTCTTAAAACTAGCTTAATACAAGTCTCAACAGATTAAAAGTGATAGGCAAGTCACTTAATTCTTCCATAATAAAGTTCACAACATTTAAAAAAAATATATAGCATTATTCAGACACTCATCAACATAATATTCACAATGCCCAACATCCAATCACAATATGTAAGGGCATGTCACTAAGTCAGAAAATGTGAACTAATTCTTTTAATTGATCAATAAAAAAGATATAGAAATGATATAAATGATTAAATTTACTGGCAAAGTAAACTTATTTTATTATGCTTAAGGGTTAAAGGAAAACATGTACAAAATAAGAATAGAAATGGAAAATATGAAAGAACGAGATGATACATCTACAAAATAAAAATATAATATCAGTAATTTAATTATTCAATGGATGGCTTATCAGCAGGCAGACATTTCAGAAGAAAAGATCAGTAAACTTGAAGATAGAGGAATGACACAATCCAGACTGAAAAACAAGGTAAAAAAAGACACTATTTTATAAGAACAGCTCTAGTAATCCATGGAATAGGATTAAGAGGTCAAGAAATAGTGGATAAAATTTACTAAATTTGATGAAAACTATGCACCCAGAAATTCAGTAAGCTAAAGAGAATCCAAGTAAAATAAACACAATAAATCACATAAAGACATATTCTAACCATATTGCTGACTAGCAGTAATAAAAAAAAAATTAGAGAATAAAAACTTATCAGAAACAAAGATAAAATACGAGAATGACTCCAGTTTTCCTTTGTGAAATTATACAAACCAGAGAATAATTGTTAACATTTTTAAAGTTCTAAGAAAAAAGACAGAAACTAGAGTTACCCCAGTTATCCATCAAAAATGAAGCTGAAATAAAATTTAATCAGAAAAAAATTTAGATATATTTGTCCAACAGATTTCCACTATAAGAAACAGTAATTTTTCAAATAAAATTAAGTGAAGATATTCCTCAGACATCAGTAAAAAATAATTCAAGTTGGAGATTTGAATCTTTGCAAATAACACAAAACAAACAGTAAACATATGGACAGATATGAAGACTTTTCCATGCTAAAAATTCCATAAATATTTCAGATTTTAAGTGAAAATAACAATTATGTGTCACAAAATTCTAAGACTTATACAAGTAAAATATAGACAAATATAGTACAAAGGTCAAAAGGAGGAAATTAAAATCATATGCATTATATGTTAAGTGATCCAATATTATTGAAGGTTAAATTTTTGCCAAAGCTTATGAACAGGGAGTGAACAATTAATATTTCCAACAAATTGTGCTGGATCATCTGAAAAAAATTGGACCTTAATCAGTGACTTATCCCAGAAAAAACTTATCTTAAAATGAAAAAGAATCCTATGATCCAAAATTAAGGAAATAAATAACATAATAAAAAAGGGCGCTCATCTTGAGATTTAGAAACTTCACAAAAGAAGATACCAAGGTGGTCAATGAACACATGAAAAGGTGTTCAATATTTCCAGTCATCAGAAAAAAAAAAGAGACATTATGAGATTTATCTAGAAACACTTGAATAAATAAACATTTTTAAATAGACAATATCAAGTGTTGGTGAGGATATAGAGAGAAATTGGAACAAATATGTATTGCTGGTGGGAATGCAAAAAGATATGACAAACTTTTTGAAATACTTGGACTCTTTCCATACACTAAGTCATACACTTACTATATGGAATTGTACTACTTGGTATTTCCCAAAGAAGTGAATGTATATTTGCTCATAATTTTTTTTTTTTTTTCTGGATGAGCATGGTGACTTTAATCATAACAGTAAAAAAAAAAAAAAAATGGAAATAACTCACATTGTTCAAAAGGTGGACGACTTAGTAAATTATGATTTCTTAGACAATGGAACACGACCCAGGAATAAAAGGGAACAAACTACTAAGGGGTGGGGGTTGGAGAAAGAGATTATGGCTAGAAAAGCAGAAAGGAGGGAATTTTAGGGAATGGACAATAATTTATACAGTAGTCTTTGTTCAGTGAAATCTCATGGAATGTTGTGAGGATGTGACATGAACTTTTCTTTAAACTTTTTTGTAAAGTTTATTTATTTATTAATTTTGAGAGAGAGAAGTGAGCTCAGGTTAGGGGCAGAGAGAGAGAGACAGAGAGAGAGAGAGAGAGAGAGAGAGAGAGAGAGAGAATCCCAAGCAGTATCTGCACTGTCAGCTCGATCTTAGGAACCATGAGATCCACTGAGAACCACTGAGCCACTCAGGCATGCCAACATGAAATTTTCTTTACAACAGTCATTTTGGCTTTGGGTGTCAGTCACAAAAAAATTAAAAGACAAGGATGTTTTGTAGATAACGTAACAAGATCCAACGCAGATCTTCACTTTGTGGTGGTAACAGGAAACATTGCAGTGGACAGACTTTTAATATATAAACAGATTTTAAAATATGCATGTCTATGTGTATGTAAACTGATGTAGATATAGATACAATATAAGTGTGTGGACATAGATATAATATAGATGTGGATGTATATATGAGTAAAGACATAGGTATAGATATAAAGTTGATCAGCCTTCCTTATGGATTGAATGTAGGTAATTAAAGATGTGGAATCA
Source organism: Puma concolor (assembly GCF_028749965.1). NCBI lineage: Eukaryota > Metazoa > Chordata > Mammalia > Carnivora > Felidae > Puma > Puma concolor. Next base: position 23,017,487 of record NC_141681.1, on the reverse strand, counting down.
AATATGACTGGAAAATTTCTGTCTTGAGAATTGGTGGATATGGTTTAATTTAAAAACTACGGAACACTGGGGGAGAGTGTAGGAGAATTAAGAACCATGTTGTCTTAGGGCTACAGCAACACTAACCAAAAAAAGAATGCAGCACCAAAGCCCAAAGATATCTCTGAGCAGAGTTAGGAAAATGTTGCATCTACTGCAATATCCCAGAGGTGACAACTCTATCAATTCTTGATTAAGATTACCATGGATGCATGTACAATTTGGTCCCACCACGGAGATATCAACAGATCAATTAAATTAAAGATACATGTGGGCAGAAAAAAAATTGCATCTATGTGTTTATGAGTGTGAGCTGGGCCTGAAATATATTTAAAACAGATCCATCCAGGACTTGGACTTCTGAAAATACCAGTATAATCAGAAGCTATTTTTCTACAAATCTTTGTAAAGAAGCAAACAAGCAAGTAAAATTCAGGTAAATACCAAGAAGAACATGTGCTCTATCATGAAATAAAAGTAAGCCCAGACTGGGAAACTAACTCTAACTGGGGAATTCAGGGGATTCACACAAATTTCTGGAACCTCTGCAAAATCATTAGGTTAAAGTGACCAACATTAAGGAGATATTTCTATGATGCTCAATTTTCACATAAAGATGGAAATATTTCCTCTCTGGCTACATAATAGAAACGGTCAACCTATTCCAGAGGTAACTGAATTTGGTGGTTTTGAAATCCCTAGGCAGGTCTATGGTTTGCTTAGGAAATTAGGAGCCCCATCCTTAACACCAGTTGAGGTGACATAAAGGCCTGGAGGAAGGTACCTCTTCAGAAAAGACAAGAGAAAACACCAAGAATCACCATTGGTGGATTCTAGATCTAGCCCTTCTACTCACCTAACAAGTACAAGTAGTTTCATGTTCTTATCCCTCAGTTTCATTACTTAAGAAATGGGAATAAAGCTCACTTCACATGTAGAATTATAAAGATTAAATATATTCTGAGCCAAAATATTGTTTTAGGAATCTAAACAATAAATAATATTATTTTCTCTATTTATTAATTTATTTAACAAATAGTTTTTGGATTCTTACTATGTTCAGGGCAAATTTAATGGTAATAATCAGATACAAAAATCCCTACCCATCAGGATATTACATTCAAATAGAAAACATTTAGACAATAATCAACAATTAATTAAACCAATGAAATATAATGGGGAAACATAAAGGCAAGTGAAATAAAAATTTACAAATGAAAATGGGGTATTTTTGATAAAGCTGATCATGATTGTACCTTGAACACAAAAATGGATCAAATGTAAGATCAAGTCATGTAGTTGTCCAGAGGAAGACTATAACAGGTAGATAAAGCACTAAAGCAATAGTCTTGAGATAGAAGCCACTTTGGGGTCTCCAAGAATAGTTAGCACCTTAGGCTGGTGTGTGACGGTATAAATGAGAAGAAAGGGGGTAAGAAGATCTCTGAGCATTTGATTGAAGTAATTCAGATGGGAGATAACTGGGCTATCAACTCAGATAGTGGAAGATATGAAAAGAAACTTACTCACATTTTGAACACATTTTCTGAAGTTCAAAGACAAAAGTTGCTTATGGATTTGATTATATATACGAGAAAAATACAGGAATAAAAGTTACTCAATAGGTGTTTGGGTTTAGTCAGGTTATGAGTTATTTAATAGGCGACTTTTTACCTGATCTCACAAAGCAATATACAGGGTTAATTTTTATAGTGTCTAAGGACTTCTGGGGAATTAAAATGTTTGCTAGGCATTAGATGATGTTATGTGAACACTAAATGCATAGTTTCCCACTGTGTTTCATAATTAAAACAAATAATTATACAATTAATACAAGTTAATTATAAAATAATTAGTATAAGAAAAAATCAATAACCATAAACCTACCACCCCAATACAACCAGTATTAAGAGATAGATAGATGTATAGATAGATAGATAGATAGATAGATAGATAGATAGATAGATAGATACTCTGCAATTGCAAATATACCTTAACATTTTCAGGCATTTGCTTTGAGTAGAATTTAAATGCATATAGACACAGATATATATATGTTTAAGATCAGAATAATGAAATTTATCGCATGATTCATCTATACATCCCTCTAGTCATCCATATTGCTTAACAAACTTATTTAAATTAATTAACAATATGGCAATTTTTATTGACAGTGGATTCACAGATAGGACTTCTGAAGCATCCAGATGAACTGACAGTTTATAACTCTAATTGTCTTCTTTGCTTATCATCTCCATATATACAAACCACTAAAGTGATCTGCAGGACAGAAAGACCTTAATGAGGACATAGAGTAACTGATAAAGAGAAACCATCCTGAATCTAGCAAAAGATTAGGAAAAAATTCTACCATAGCCATTTCTTTTTCTTGCTCCCATTGATTTGACTTGAGAAATTCATTGTAACATGAAAATTTTAAAAACCCTGAAGATCTTGAGGGAGGAATTTCATTAAATGCTAATGTTCAAGTAATAGCACATACAAATAGAATACATGCATCTGTGAAATATTAAATATCAATGCAATGTATAGTTATTCCAAAGTCATTCATTTTGTATAAGATGTTAGGTCTTGATCCTCCTTCCAATTTAACTTTGCTACTCTATTCCTGATAGAATTTCTTTTTCAAGTAGTGACTATGCATGTGGGTATAACAGCAGTGTAGATTTTAGCTTCATACTGCATGCATTACCCACATCAGGGTCACAATTAGTTAAAAAGAAAACACTATAAAATTTGATATTTTAGTGTTTTGGTTAAGTATCCTTTTTGGTTGTGTTATATGTGTATGTGTAATTAACCATTACAAAGAAAGAGAGAGAAAGCTGGATTTTTTAAAGTTTTAATTAAGGCAAAATTAACATCACTGAGCACGGAGAGTCAAAGTTGATCAAACCCAATCCTCTGTTGTATATTAAAGAACTAGAGAGTCACTGGACAGTTTTGAATACTGGGTTTAAAGCCCAGCTTTATTTTGTGACATTTGACAACTTAGTTAAATGCAGAAAATTGAAGTTCCTTTACCAGTAACATGAGGCAACTAATTAGCTCAAGGACATTAAGATAAAAATATTAATTGTTTAAATATCTTGAATTAATTTAGCAAGCATTATGTAAAATAAAGCATCAATGAATTCAATCAGACGCAAGGCTTCCTGAAGGAAGGAACATGAGCTACAACCTTAAGGATGATTAGGAGGTGGCTTGGTTGATAAAAAGGATTGGGGAAGAAGACGGCATTCTAGGCATGCACAGAGGAATAAATGTACCGGAGTATGATGCTTTAGGATGTACTATTATTTTAGGAGGACAACACAGAGAGTTCAGGTTACTAAAGAGATTATAGTCATAAGTAGGAGCCTTGCTTAGAAAGGTGACTGACTCAGAGTGGACCTTATATCAGACATATTGGATTAATAAGCCAAGACCATACAGCCATGTAATAAAAAAGACAAAACTGCATGATTAGATGACCTTATTTATCTTAAAGTGTACTGATTGTTAGTAATACTCTTGGTCCTGATATCAGAACCTTAATATTAGAAATTAATGGAACAGGATCTTGATACTGGTTTTTTTTTTTTTTTTTCTGTTAATATACTAAGGTTTCTTGAAAAGGTTTCTTAATGGCTATAGATCTAAGTGATATGCAAGTGTACCTTTACATCACTTCTTCTGAGCGGATGTTATCCACTCCTCTCTGTGAATCTAAATTATTCTTTCTTAGACTAGGTAAAACAATTATTTACTCTATGAACATTTTACTCAGTTTTCTTCATCAAGATTTTACTTTCTTTACTTCTTAATTTTACTTTACTTTCTCATTTTCTCTGTTTTAACACTAACAGAGGCTAGAGTCTAAAGGGAGGAATAGATTCCCTCAACATTATTTCCATCTAAAGATCCCTTGTTTACACAGACATATTTCAGGTGCTGTATTAATGCATTCAAGCCAATTTATTGATTTTCTTTCTCATTAAGAAAATTCCAAAATAAAAGGAATGAGAATAGTAAAATAATTAAATATATGAAAAACTGAATAATGATTCGAGGGATTCTTATTATCTAAACTGCTTCTTCTAATACATGATGATGAAATTTTACCGTAATTAAATGAAACACATCATCCATAAACCAATATTGTTCAATTTAAAGACTCTACAAAGGGTCTAGAAAGAGCTATATTCCCCCATTTTTAATGACTTCAAACCAGTCAAAACTTATTCCATAAATAATTTTGCCTGTGTTTGTAAATTTGTAAAGACAAAAATTTAGCAAATTGCCAAGTGCTGAGTCTTCAGTCACTCATTTATTCATTAATTTATTCCATGCTTCAGGGGCAGCAGAGGATAAAGAAGGAGAACTGGACTTTGACCAAACTGAGGGATTTTGCATCACGTATTTAGAACTCACACTTTTGTTTCTGTATAGTGGGAAATTTGAGATATTATAACAAGAAATTGGTCTGGTCATTTGTGGTTTTTCAGTCAGCTTGCTCTTGCCCAAGGAGGGAAAGTGGATTAAGGGACTGGGAAGTGGGGTCAAACAGGGAAACTGATAAAATGGATACAGATTAAGAGAACATTAGATTTGTGTGATGGTGAAACAATGAAGTCTTAAAATAAGGTAATGACAGAATGGTTAGAAATGAGAGGCAGGATACAAAACACTTATCTAGTACAACTGTGTAATTTGGAGCCATGGCACAAGACAGGAAGGACAAGCATTGTGATGTCTTTCAAATAACAGGTGGTAGTATTTACAGACCAAGGGAACCATACCATTTATTTATTCTATAAGGCTGTGAGGGAGGATTTAGTTGTGGGGTAAAAGATCTTGATTATTAATGACTAATGATTTGAACATCTTAAATTCTTAGGCTATGGAAGAAAGATGATCACTTAAGAATGGAACAAAGGTTAGAATATATGGGGTGGGAAGGTGGTCAGGAGACAATGTCATCACACCCTTGCTGACATTTTCTTCTTTAAACTGCAAAATAACTTCATTGCAGTGATGGCTTTATAAATTCAATCACACTTGAATGTGGGTTGAATTTTAAGGACGGTGTCACCCAGTTTGGTGGTATCAATCCTTTAGGAAATGCAAGCGGAGAATCTTGATGCAAATTTGTAAGAACTAAAAACTTCTAAGACCGGAAGCAGAAACCAGAGGAGAATGATAATTTGAATAAGACTAAGATTCTGCCCATTTGTAATGTGAACTTCATTTTCATACCATACACTTATGTAGGTAGTCTCAAGTTCTCAAGAAACCATTCATACACAAACCGTGTTGTGTGTGTGTGTGTGTGTGTGTGTGTGTGTGTGCACACTCACCATCTTTGAAGGAGTAGCTAATATGGTCCCATATTCCCACTGTAACCAAAATCAGAAATAGCACACCAGCGCAAAAAGTTAGAGAGTACTGTATTCTACCTCATTCCAGCCTACTATGTAGATCAGCCAAGCAGCAACATGATAGGGTAGAACCACTACTAATCCTAGAAACAGTAAGCACTTTCATTACTTAATTGAGTTGTGATTGTTTCCACAGTCCAAATTCTTCACCTCCCTGATAGACAATGATGGAATGGAAATCGGCCTTAGTGGTTTCTTTTAATTTCATCTTATTTAAGCACCTTGGCAGGTGAAACCAGCTATGGACTCAGGTAAGGCCAAGGCAAGCAGCTTTACACAGAGGCAGTAGTAACACAAAAAATATATCAAGAGGCTGAGGAAAAATTTCATGGTAAAAACCAAGATCAGCTCCTGAGTATGTGATCCATCATAGTCTAACATTGAGACAATGGACTGGATTTAAGTTTTGTTTACTAGCGTTATACGAAGCTATATGCAACTATCATCAGGGTTGGCATCATGGAGATGGACATGTCAGATATTAGGGATTTAATTAGCAAGTGTTTGGAGATCCAAATAAGAGGGTCACTTGGTAACTGATTATTTGATATCTAATTTTGTAAATGATCTCCTTTGTCTTCAATACTCTACTTAGTCTCTTATAATTCAGAGAAAAAAAATCAAGTAGTTTGAAAAGTGTACTACATTTTTAGTTTAAAAAGGCAGGGAGGGGGTTATATCCTATTCAACTTACCATATGGGAGTTAAGTTGATTTCCTTGAATTGTCTGAACCCTGATTTCTTTATTTGTAAACTAAGGGTAATAAAACCCAGCCTGTCTCCTTCTTGGCATTGTTTTGGAGACATGGAGGGAAAATACTATACAAGTATGACATCGATGCTATTGTTGTATTATTTATCCTGTTTGTCTTCTAAATCTGAATGCCTGAGCTGTTTTTTAAGGTGCAGTGAGGACACTTTTGGCAAGTCCAAAATTCTATAGGCATTTCAGTGTTAGTCCCTAAATACAGTGGGGCTTTTATTTTTCTTTTACAAGTGTTAAAACCAGTATTAATCATAAAATCATTTGAAGACTTTAAGGTTTTCAGAGTCACCAAATAAAAATGAGACTATACATAAATTTAATGTATGCTTGGGTCATTATCCAACCCAACATTAAATGGGGTTATTAAAAAGGTACATTTATGCATATGTCTGAGTGAACGTATGCATGTATGAATGTGTGAATACGGATGTATGCTAGTTTTTAGTATACAGAGGTTGTCCCTTTTAAAGTCAGTAATAATAATGAGATTGACTTATCATATAAACATGTGCCTATTCAAATTAATACTGCTCTTTTAACACATATATAGAGGGGTTTAGGATGAAATATTTGTTAAGAATATTTAAAACTATGGAATAAATAAGTGGAATTACTCACATGGCATAAAACTTTTGACAGAGGTCAATCGCTATTGTGATTAACTGGTAACTGGATTGGTTCAGAGTATGAAAATAAACATTTCTAGTTGGATTACATATGCCATAAGCATAAGGCCATTTTGAACTAAATGTATTCCAATACCTACATCAGTTAAATATTGCATGAGTATCATTCAAGGTGCTAGTTCAGCAGGAAGCCTGGGCAGAGGAAATGACTTCCTTAGGTAAAATGATGAGCTCATTTAATCAGCTTCCAAATTCTTGACAGGGATTAATCTTCCATTAGGAAAGTAGGAAAGTCCTCCAAAGAAAACACATGGAGTGTTGTCTGCCATTTTAGCAGTGAGGGTTTCTTTTTTATTGCAGCCATCAAATGGCTTCTATGTTAGCACTTTATACATTCATAGTTATTTGCAGCTTAATCAAAATTAAATTCTATTATTATGAGTAATAATAAATATCATTTATTGAGCACAAATTATATGTTAGGCACTATGCTAAGCACCTTGCATGCCTAACCACATGCTCACATAAACTGAGTATCAGGTACTATTTATATACTAATCTTAACACTGTCTTGGTAAAGTTTATAATGCTAATATGTGGCAGTGCTGGAAGTTGAAACCTTTCAGTTCACTCCAGAGGTAATTAGATAATGACTAATGAGGTAGTCATTTTTCTTACTCCCCTAATTCTTTGTAATAATAGAGCCTAATGAAGAAAACCCCAGAATTTAACTAAAAAAACATTGGATGTGTAACCTGATTTTACCATTTTTACATGAACTTGATTCCCTAATGTTAGCAACTCAAGTCAGCTTGTAGGATGATACTACAGGAGTGAGAAATTCTTGTTCTGTATCATGCATGTTTTTACATATCGTACAACCAGTGCTAACACATCCTCATGTTTATATTATGCAAATTACTTAATTTCTGTAATAACATTTTCTCATTTGTAAAATCAGCATTAAAAACTTGTCTTGTAGGTGTGATGATATAGCAGATAATAAATATGAAAGTACTTAACATAATGCCAGGCACATAGTGCTTACTAATAAAACATTAGACTACTCACCATTTTCTACGAACAATAAACAAAAGCTAATCTAAAATCTATCCATGCATAGACTGGGAGTGAATAAACCATGGTTTCTCAACCTCAGATTAATATAATATGATCTCTAGCAAGTAATAAAGAAATAATCATAGAGTCTGAAGAGATAATCCTAGGGCATGTGGTCAGAGTCAAGGTGTTGCCATGGCACAGACCTTTGGCCTAGATGTAATGGTAATTCAGTTCAGAAGGAAAGGAAAACTATGAACAGACTTATGTAACGAGTGTTAACATGTCACCCAGCATTCAAGTCAGAGCTCTTGGCTAAAGACTTCTTTTCCTGGGACCCATTGAGACTACAAAGTAGAGCAGGGCTCATGTGGGTACAATAAATGGAAGAAAGATTCCTAATAAATTTCAATAATAATTTTCTTGAATAGTACTCGAGAAAGGTATCACATAAGTAACATCTACAAAGAAGTATTTTTAACACGTTTCATTTGCACTTAGTCAATAAAAGAGTTCCATCATGATCACTTAAATTCCTCTAATCCCTATACCATAAGACTAAAGACACACACACACACACCACACATGCACACGCACACACACACCTGTTTTTGTAACTATACAGAAATTTAGGTGAAATCTATGAAATTCAAGTTATTAAAGTGAGATTTGTGCATCATAGAATAAATTTTCCTAATGAAACATTCTCTTTTAGAGCTATTACCCCTCTTCAGTATTTTGCCAGATTTTTACATCAGAGGGCATGGTTCCAAACCCTATATAAGGCAGAGCCTTGGAAAAATAAATGCCCTCTCAAAAACTGGGGAGATGGATATTAATTTGTGACTAAGTGGGCTTATCCAATGTCATATCTCACAGCAATCCAGTAGGCATAATTCACTAACAGCTCCTAGGAGGAAGTTGGAGGCATAAGAAGCCATGGGTTAGGAGGTCATAACACAGGGACCAAGTCATTTACTTTTGGACTAAGTAAGTGAGCTAAAGATTCTTGCTATATTTAAAAGACCTTGATGATAACCTGGTATGTGTTGGCAAAGAGGGTGCCATATTATACCTGCTCAGGCCTGAGACAGCAACAATAGGCACTTCCAGGGTAGATGAGACCAGTGAAAATGGTGGCTCTTCACTGGATGGAGAATATATCCTCCAGGTTCAGTTAAATGCTCTTTGATGTCAACCCTAGACTAGTTTACATCCCTGTGTTATACTATACAACACCTAAAGCCCAACTTCTGTGTTCCAACATATTTACTCAATAATTCAGTTACCAGTCTTTCTATTAATTATTTCATTTCTTTGATCAGAATTTATTAAATATCTACTTCATGTGAGAAGCCATCTAAGCATGTTGCTCTGCTTACACTCAATGGTGAAAGAGATATGTATACTTTTTACCTCTTACCATGAAGCTTGTGGATCTAAAGGAACATTTCATCCATGAGTCTGCAAAGGCCAGAGACTACACAGTTTCCATACATAAGTCACCAGTGTCAACCCCGTTGTCTGATATGTGGCAAAAGATTTTTATTTGATGATAGGATTTAACTAGATGATCCTGTAGGATTGCCCAAGCTCTACTATTCTAAAATGATGAGGATAATGGTAATGATAATAATGACAATGATAATTTTTTTAATTTCATTTATTTTGAGAGAGAGAGAGAGAGTAGGGGATGGACAGAGACAGAGAATCCCAAGCAGGAACCATGCTGTCAGTGCAGAGCCAGATGCGGGGTTTAATGCCACAAACCATGAGATCATGACCTGAGCCGAAACCAAGAGTCGGAAACTTAACCAACTGAGCCACCCAGATGCCCCATCAATGACAATGATAATTTGATGACAATAATGAATATATTTTATTGTTCCCTAAATAATAGGTTCTCTGCTAATTACTTCACATAAATTAGCTCATGCAATATAAGCATATGAGTCAGATATTATTCATCTTCATATCTTACATATGAGAAAAGTGAGTCCGAAGTGAATGTGGACAAAATCTTGAAAAGAGATCACTGCAAACCCAAGATGTCTGACTCTACACCTGTGAAATGATACTTGCTCCTTTCTGCAGAAACATCTACCAGTGATAGATAAATATTACTGTGGGTAACTAGCACTGGAGCAAAAACACATTCTTAGTAAATACAAATTTTAAAGACAGAAAAAAAATGCCTGCTAAATACAATTTGGGATTTTTCTTCCATCCATCACATTCAATGCAGCTAAAAATACAGGCAACTTTTTACAGCTTCCCTTGCCATTTAACTTACCTCTCCATTACTTTGGCAAAAGCATCTCCATGGCAACTAGTCTCTTCCAATTGTGTTTACACTAATGTTTCCATTTTAACTACTGACTTTGAGAGTACTCACTAACTCTGGCTTAACTGTAAGTTAGAAGGACACGCTTGTAAATGGTTAAAAAGTACTAACAAAAAGACATCAAGTAGAGCTAGAATCATTCAAAGAGAAACAGCAGTAGTAGCAACAGTAGTAATAATAACAGAGGCTGCTACTCTTTATTAAATTTCTATGGCATATCAAGATATCTGGGGGAGACCCCTATTTATGTTACTTCATTTCCTCAAATAGTCCTGTGAGATAGATATTACAGATGAGGAAACTGAGGCACGTGAAGTTAAATAACTTCCCCAAGGTTCATTACTAGCTGATACAGCATATGTACCCAAATTTGTCAGAGTCTATAGACCAGTCAATGAAAAAAAAATCTTAATGGTCTTTGCAGTTCAATTTTAAGGACACCAACAACTGCCTTAATGCTAGTTAATCTCTGGCAGATAATTTCCATGCCAATTGATTTGTAATGACTTTTCCAGAAGCAGAGCTTGACTGAGATTTTCGTGAAAGTATTTATTAAGGGTAAAAAGGTACTAATGGGATACTCCAAATTCATTCTCTTCTTTCTTTTCTCCCTCTCTCTCTCTCCCTTTCTCTCCCCCCATCCCCCGTCCCACACACACACAAAACTTTAAACCCTAAACTAAATTCTAGGAGACAAAAGTCTGCATCACTCAATTAAGATCAAGGGTCCACCTCTGGTTCCATGAAATCTGGCCAAAAGGACAGGATGATATAGTAAACACACTGATGTCAGTACTTCATACAAGGGTTAATTTTCAATAAAGATGAACAGACAAACATTTGAAAAAACATTCTTCACATTTAGCTTCAAGTAAGTATATGTAATACATAACAGATTATAATTATTGCCATAGTAGATACATAAACTCTGTTAACAGCTTTAATGTAGTTTGTATTATTTAACCACCTGACTAGCCTTTTGAGATGGATGTTATTTTTCTCATTTTACAAACAAGTAAAGAACTGAAAGAGCTAAATAATGTGCCTGAATCACAGAGGTGCAGCAGTAAAGTAGCATTTCAAGTGCTTTTTACCACGCCATGCATCCTCACATCCTGGCTGCCTTAACAGATCCAGTATTTCCAGGGGAACTTCTGTGGGAGTGTGAGAGTGTGTGTTCCTCTTATGATTCTCCCCATCCTTCCTCCTACATTAAAACAGGGTCAAGAAGGCCAGCTCTGGCCACAGCAGGCTCCTTTTAAGGAGCAGCACCAGGGTTCCCCGGAAACCATTCATCTTCCCTCCCATACTAGGAGACCATCCAGAGCCTGCCATTCTCACTGCCAGACTGTTTAGATAAATATCTCACAGATAATCTTTTTTTTTTTTTCTTTCTTTCTCCCTGCTCTCTTCTTTTCTACTTGCACCTCCCCTCCGCATCCTCTTCCCTCTGCAATTTCCGAGGAATTAATCTTAGATAAGGGTAAGATTTTTTAGATAGGAAGAATTTCCAAGGATTCATTTAATGTCTAAGCAGCTCTCAGAAATTCAATTTTACTACCCCATATGGAGCACCTAGGATGGGCCAAACTCCAGAGTAAGATTTGAAGATTAAAAGGAAATGGGTGCCTGCATGTTGAGCAATATTAAGGACCTATTAAAAAATAAACCTTTGTAAAGAAGAACAAAATGTTTTTTTTTTTTAAATACTGAAGGCTTACCATGTTCCTGTTATTGTAGTTTCTTTGTAAACATTCTTATCTAAACCATGTAAGAATTGTGTTAGATACATACTATCTTTGCTGTTTTACTAATGAAATATCAAAGTTATGGTAATATGGCTAAACAGGAATCCCACGTGGGATCTAAACATGTACTTTTCTGACTCTTTTCAGTACCCTCTCTTATCTATTCTACAGTTCGGTGAAGTATAATAAAATATTGAACTGAAGGGTATAGTAAAACTCACTAAAATGCCACGTAAGACATGCAGACGTATAAAATGTCCCACCTGAATGCAGAATTATGAATTCTGCTTTGTATTGTGCTCTTCGCAACAAGATTGCCAGGAGTTAGGATCCTAGACAAGACTTCAATAAAAGTCACAGGTCACATGCTTTCATCTATTTATGGAAAGCTACAGTTCAATACTCTGAGGAGCTAGGAAACAGGTATCTAGAGTCACGGAAAAAATTAAGGGGGAGGAAGAGAACAAAGATGCCAAGAACAATTTAGATGAACAGGGAAGGTCACTGCTAGTATTCTTAGAGAATGGGAAATGAGAAAGTGGAATGAGAAAGCAGGCTGGCAGTCCAGCACATCAGAAGGTGCTACAGTAGACGGTTTAAGAGCCTAAACTCTGAGTAGGAACTATCTCAGTGCAACTCCTCAGTCTGCATCTTGCTCCCTGTCTGGCTCTCACTAACATATTTACCACTTACAGCTTCAGTTTCCTCATCTTTACTTTTATTGTGAGTGATCAAATGCAAAGTACAGTGACTAGTATTAGATAGGCATCCAAAACATAGTACCTGAATTTCATGGAATAAATCTGCAAATTTATCGCATTGCTTGTCTTTATTTCACTTAGATTTGAATCCTACCTGCCTCCATCTTTGAAGGTGCCAGACTTTGATGTCCTGTAGGTGCCAGCATCCCTAGAGAATGAAACAGAGAATTTAATTTCTAGAAGGAGGAAGTAAGGGTACAAATACAACATATTTGTACATGACTTTCCCATTTTCATCCCAATAAATGTGCCCAGAAGTAAATTAGTGCAGTCACTAGGGAAATGGGATCCTTTCCCTTGACCTTCACCTTTTCATAGAACTGCTTTCCTGACACTGGTCATCAAGAAGGGATAGGAGGGACCCCATTTTTAGCAAGTCCTTTGGAAGAATGGAAGATGTTACAGAGTAAGCCCATGGGATAAAGCCAATCTGAGTTTACCACAGCAGCCACAGATGGATGTTGATGGAATTGGCAATTAGATTGTCCCAGCATCTAATATGAAAAAGGGGCATATTTCTGGCTCTCTTAAAGACGTCATGGTATGCTACCCATGGCACAGTCTCTCCTCTGTCCCCCTGGCAGTAAACTGCAGTGGGATTAATAGCTAAGCTTGCTGGAGTTGGTTTCCTGATAGGGCTATTTTAAATGATGGCAGTAAGCTGTATGTTACAACTTCCACATGATGACCCCTTCCTTCCCATACATGCTCCAGAGGTGGTTGATGAAGAAGGCCCAGTGTGATGATGAAGCTCTGAAGGTCTCCTTAAAGGTATAGCATTGCCTAAGGGCAGAGTTCTCAGCAAGGTCTGGGCCCCCTGGGTAGTGGTGGGAAATGTAGAATGAAAGAATAAATAATTAAGTAAGATTTTAAAAGATTTATAGAGAGAAAATCTAAAGTTTGAATTACTTATTAGAGGTAAAGTAGATATTTTCACTATTTCAACAAGTGTTATCAGGCTTGGAACACTGGCTCAGACTATGAATATGTTGGTTATAATGTTTTATGTCTGTTCTTTTGGCTGAAGTTATGTCAACTGATTGTGGATGTCCTGGTTATCTCCTGCCGAGTCAGCTCTGACAGGCAGTGATAAATATCTTTGATTAATAAAACATTAGGAATCAAATTAAATATTACTGAATACATGTAGTGTCTTTGGTCGACAAGATCTTTCAATATATGCAGCCTTTTCATGAGTGGAAAATAGTAACAACTTACAGTAAAAGTTAAGGTTTACTGGGCACCTACTGGGTGACAGGCACTGTTTTAAGGGCTCACAAGTATTATCTTTTTAATTCTTTCAACAAGCCTGTAAAACAGGTTCAGTTTCTATTTCCATTTTACAGATGAGAAAAGTTTAGTACTTTGGCCAGTGATTTTTAGAGTCCTCTTATCCATTATAATATATTTTAAAAATATAATAATGATGATGATGATGATGATGATGATGATAACAATATTTTCAGTACTGTAGTAGGCTGAATAATGGTCCCCCAAAGATACCAGGTCCTAATCTCTGGAAGCTGTAAATATTCTGAGATTAGAAGATTATCCTTGATTATCTTGAAGTTTCCTAAATCCAATCACAAGTCACTTCATGTGAGAGGCAGGGAGGGATTATACAGACAGATGAAGACAAGAAAACGTGAAAATGGAGGCAAAGACTGGAGGGATAGAGCCACAAGCAAAGAAATGCCATCAGCCACCATCAGCTAGAAGAGGCAAAGAATGGATTCTCCCCTAGACCCTTCAGAGGAAGTATGGCCCTGCCTATATCTGACATCTGGATTTCACCCCAGGGAAAGTAAACTTCCAGCCTTCAGAACTGTGAGAAGATAAATTTCTGTTGTTTTAAGCCACTAATTTTGTGACAATTTGTTATGGCAGCCACAGGAAACTAATACAAGTTGTGAAAGATAATTAATAGAGAACTTATCAAACTTCTTATTTTACTTAAAGTTTAGTGAAGATATTTGGGCTAGAGCCATTCAGTGGTAACTCATAGAAATAGAGGTCAGATTTGTTGACTCCTAGCCCAACGTTTTCAGCTCAGATGGAGTATCTCCTAACTTCCAACTAGCATATCCTCTTGATTAATTGCATCGAACCCTTCTCCCACTCCTGGGAGCTCTTCCTGGTTCAGAGAAGTTTTAGTTTGTAGAACGGGGCTTCTTTGTTGCTACCTCTCAATCAAGATCTTCACACAGAATATCTTGTTTAGATACCTATGCGACTTTTGAAAGAGATGTAATTCTTCTATGTTGAAAAATGTGCATAATTACTTCCATCATTTTTATATTAAAAGGTAATATATACATAAAGGACTATCCCCAAGTAAAACACATTTGATTTTTTCATTTTACTGACTTCCTTATCAAATTACTACTATTCTTGGGAGAGATAAAACACTAAGTTTTTCTGCGGGACCCTGTTTCCTGACTTAAATGATTCTTTCTATTTAAGTGCATCAGAGATTCATGGAAAGGCAACATGTTGCACAAGAAAGAAAAGAGGGTTTCAAGTAGAAAAATTCTTCTTTGAATCACAGGATATGCTGCCTACAGGATTACATGAGATAAAACCTATATTCTTTGATCTTTGGTTTCTTCATCTCTAAACCAGAGATAATTGCGTTTGCCTGATCTTTTCCAAGAAGGCTTTGCGGCGGTGGGGATAGGGGGCTGAAAGGATAATGGGTCCACCTGTACTTTGTTAAACTGGAGAAATCTAAATATGAAGGATTGTAACTGAGATTATTAAGTCCATAGTTTTAAGGATATATCTTATTTGTGTTAAACCCCTATGTGTCAAAACAGGAAACATGAAATTATTAAGCCATTTAAGAGGCATTTATCAGGGCACCTGAGTGGCTCAGTCAGTTAAGCGTCTGACTTTGGCTGCACTTGAGTTGAAGCCCCACACTGGTTCTCTGCTGACAGCGCAGAGCCTGGAATCTGCTTCAGTTTCCGGGCCTCCCTCTTTCTCTGCCCCTCCCCAACTCATGCATGCTCTCTCTCTCTCTCTCTCTCTCTCAAAAATAAACATTTAAAAAATTTTTTAAAAATGCATTTAGGGGCACCTGGGTGGCTCAGTCGGTTGAGCATCCGACTTTGGCTCAGGTCATGATCTCACGATCTGTGAGTTCAAGTCCCGGGTGGGGCTCTGTGCTGACAGCACAGAGCCTGGAGCCTGCTTCAGATTCTGTCTCTCTTGCTCTCTGCCCCTCCCCCGCTCATGCTCTGTCTCTTTCTCTGCCAAAAATAAATAAACATTAAAAAAATTCATTTATAGATACTACGTTAGATTGTAAAGATAATCTTCCAGATCTTAGGGATAAATCTACATTGTATAGCATTAAAATAGAATACCTATCTTTGTCACCATCCCCTCCCCTTTTAAAAAGTAATACACTGATCTCTCACTCATTCTTTGTGACCTCATTTAATTGTTGTCTCTTTGGTGACAGCTTCCACAATCCATCAAAGTAGATTATGTTTTGGGGGCTTTGTTTATCTGTTCCATATCCAACAGTGTTTATTCCATTTTCCTGTACTAGCACTTCCAACTAGTCTCTTTTTCAAGGCAACTTCTCCTGCTAGTTCCCGGAAACTTTGCCCTGCACAGTTTATTTAAACCAGCCTGTAGCATCCATCTACTAATCAAGCAACCAGAATGTCAATGGGCGACAAGCCATTTTCAGTAATGGCATCCAGAGATGTCCATAAAAGCCAAACTCTAACATCATCTTTCTGCTCATTTGCTCTGCTGAAGAGCTGACTCCTGACTCAATTAATTTCCTTAAATATCTCTTTACCTCATCTTACTTGGTATTACTTTCCCAATTTGGTCTGGTTCCTTTCCGTAACTATAATTTGAATTCTACCTCTAACCAAGCGGACTTCTAGCTCAAAAGTAAATACTCCTGGCAAGCATACTTGGACCCAGGATCTCACAATAGGACATTTAGAGAGTTCTTTGTAGAAAACTCATGCTTTGGCCCGAATATTAAACTAGCGAGTGTGCATATGATCTCATATCCCTATAACCTTTATCCCTTTGAGCAAGACCTCTGATATATGTAGTACATGATCACTGAACACATGATGAGATTAAATCTTAGGAATAGAAAAGTACTATACTCTGACGATCTCATTAAGATCTATTTATTTACTATAAAGACCTGCATTAATCTCACTTCAATAAAACTATAATGAGCACCAACTGTATGCTAGAA
This sequence comes from Puma concolor, assembly GCF_028749965.1. Lineage (NCBI taxonomy): Eukaryota > Metazoa > Chordata > Mammalia > Carnivora > Felidae > Puma > Puma concolor. The sequence continues at coordinate 23,000,469 of NC_141681.1, read as the reverse complement.
AATAGAGCTATAGTTCTCATTCTGGAGATGCTTACAGTAAAGTCCTAGAGACAGAGGAGCGCATAGACTGCTACAATACAGCCCACTGTGAAGGTGTTTAGATGGGGAAAATGCCAGATACTAAGGACATAGAGGAAGACAATGTATACAAGGCAAGGAGGAGCATAAGGATAGATTCTAAAAGGAAATAGCTTATGAAAGAAGACCGGGACTTTGCCAGGTGAAGAGAAGGGGAAAGAGCAATCCTCAGAAATGCTCTCTTTTCTCTTTATTTCCAACATTTTTCAGGCATATTGAACATCCTGCAGTGTTTTAAACTATTTGTGCATAATCTCCTCACTTCTCTCCACCTTCTTTTAGCCCTATGTGTCTTCATTTGTAAAATCCACTCTGTAGCTAGTCACATAGCGTAAATAATAACAGCAACCACATCTCAATGTTTCCAGTTATAAAATCAAATAAATTTTATACTAGGCCTATCATGAAAGCTAAGGGTTATATTGGAAACTGTTTAAAGTGTGATCTTTGGGCTTGTTTCCCCCACCATTAGTTTTATTCAAAAGATACAATTGGGTGTTTTTGTGTGAAAATTGGTAAGATGATACCATTCAGTGACTACAAAAGCTCCGTTCTTTGGAATTTAAACCCACATTCCAACTAATGTGTGACATTACATTACATGGTCTGCTCTTATGAATGAAGGTAGTGTGTTCTAACAGTCTTATTTAAGGCTTCAAAATACAAGTCATGTTAGCACTGAATAACAGAATTATTTAAAAGAACTAAAGGTTGTCACCAATAGAGATTGAAATGGGTCAAAGGTCGAAGGTGACTACTGGGTTCATCTGTATGCAAATGCTTTCCTAGAAGTATGATTCTTCACCTTTGATTTTTAGTAAGACCAGGTAGAGGAGCTTCTAGTCTATGCAGTATTATCCATAGCATCTTAATTATAATACATCTAGAGGAATATTGCACACTTCAAATTAGAGGTTATATAAACAATAGCAAAAGGAAACACAAATTTTTGCAGGGTCTGTCAGCCTATTCGGTGTTAGTAATTTGCTTAAAGAAAAAAAAATGCATTTTCTGCCAAGTGCTTCACTTTGCTCATCCTATTTATGACCTTGGGAATGAAGTATCATCATTGCAGTATAAAGATGAAGACTTTTATTTAGTTAGGTAATGCAATGTACCAGATCAACTGCTTAGAACTCATATAAGCCAGGTTAAAACCCATGCTGTCTGGCCTCAGATATCAAACTTTATTTCCCCCATTTCCCCCAGGCATCTGTCTATAAATGGTAGAAAGAAATTAAAGCAGAAAGGAAAATAGCCAAATGAACCGATCTACATATGACTGGTCTTGAGGAACTCCAAGGGCCAAAAAGTCAGACTAAGGTTACAATTTCCTCTTAGAGTTGAAGAAATGCAGAGCAGAAACTCTCTTGCCCCCTGAGAACATGTCCTGCTTTGGAAAATGGCTATCACCAAACACAAAAGAAAAGTGATTGCATCACCAACAATTCAATCAAGTGAAACTAAGGTTGTGAAACAAAACACTCTGAATCTGGAGGTGGTGGTAAGGGGCACAGAAATGTTGGGCCTTGAACTTTGTTGAGCCTATTCTCATCACATCGGTCTTGATTTCTATGGGACAGTCATTCTCCACCTCTTCCTAAGCAGGACTTTTGTCCTCACTTTCTGACAGCTTACTCCCAGAACCAAAGCTAAAGAATATCAGCCTCTCTTTTTGTCCAGATCCCAAGGCAAGGCTAATCAGTCAACTGTGATTTCCATTCTTTTGGGACCATTTTGATGATTTAAAGTGCTCAGACTAGGAAACAAAAATGAAACAACAGTCACAATTACTAACTTTATGGTTTTTCGAAGCCTTGTGCTAAACTCAATTTAAATAATTGGGTATTGTTAGTATTATTTCCATTTCCTACATTAGGAAACTAAACATCTAAACTAAAGGTATAAAGTTGGTCATTGGCTGAGCTTTGGTTCAGAATCTATTTTCTTTGATTGCAAATGCCATACTCTATACTGGGAGAAGTCATTCTCTGTGAGTCTATTTTTCTACATAATTGAAACCAAACCCCTACCTTGTACTATTGTTACAATAAATAGATTAACATGAAAAATAAATAAAACACACTAAGATTCAATAATAGCATTCTTCTCAAAATTTTTCTACCAGACTTCTTGGTAACAATACATTTTATCATATACTAGAGTATTCAGTATATGTTAAATGCTTAAGAAACATTTGCTATGTGAAGAAATAATTGATCAAATGAATAAATTAAAAACAAAAACAAAGAATAAATGGATGAATGGATTCAAATCTCTTGATAGTCTTTTTTCTCACTTGAGTTCTTCCAGATGTGTAATCCTTTCAGTCTTCTAGAGACCAGACAAGAGAAGATTTGGAAGGAAAGGTCTACCAGACATTCTCCTCCTCCCTGGGTGAAAAACTGTAATAGGAGTTCTTAATCTTTCAATCATTTGCCCTTTCTCATGTTTGTAATTGATGCTGGCTCCCTGGATCCATCCGGTAATAGAGAAAAAAGCCAACAGTGATGGAGAAGTTTATTTCTACCACTATAAACATAAATTCATTGTTAAGATAACATATAACAATATCTTTCCATGAATTAATCATCAGGTATATATTGAGTCACTACTCATATGCCAGGAAGCTCTTGCAAATAAAAAGATGAAAAAACACAGTTGGAATTGGAAAAATGAAATTTCTAACATTTTTTTCATTGTAAATTTTTTGAGAAATTAAAAATCTAAATGTGTAGCAACAGATGGACACATTAAATTGTAGTACATTTATATCATTAATTACCATGCATCTGTAAAGAGACTGAGATATTTCTATATGCTGATGTGGACAGCCTTGCAAAGCATAGGGCTAAATGGGAAGGGAAAGAATGTGTTATCAATATGAACATAAGGATTTCTCTATAGAGAATACACACTTATAATATGATTTTATGTCCATTTACCATAACACGGTCCCAAATATTATGCAAAACACAACCCCATTAATGTAAAACAAAGTAAATGCCATAGTATCTATATATATGTGCATGAAAAGGAAAGTGATGGGATACATACTAAGCTGTTGAAGGTGGCTTCCCCTGGAGGGAAGTAGATTTTAAGGAATTAGCTGAGGTTTCATATCATGTGCTACATATTTATGACGTTTATGATTAAACAAATAAAAGTGTTAGAGCTTACTCTAGGATCTCACATTTTATGGGGATGATATGGTATATGGGCATAAAATCATTTTATAGGTATATATTCTGTATAGAAAAATCCTATGTTCATATTCATAATACAGTCTTATTTGTGAATTTTGTTTGTAAAAGAAAAACAGTTATGATAACAAGTAAATTAATTCGGCGCATCACTTGAGTATCAAAGCAGGGTCTTTAACTTGCTAATGGAAATGTCAAAAATGATCAAGTCCCCGTTCCTTCATTTTACATGCATGAAAAATTAGGCACAGATAAGGAATGCTACCTGACAAAATCACACAGCAAATTGCTAGCAGAGCCTAGGGAAATATATGGATTAGAATTCACATTTAGATTGATTATTTGGGGCTTCTTTTGATTCTAAAATCAAAGAGAGTAAATAGAATTTGATGTACAATATATTAACAGACTTGGTTATCTTAGTGGCTCCAGGGTATGTTTATTTTACAATACAAAGTAGGCAGAGGTGATATTTAACAATTAGAAAACACTGAAGTATGATTATATTTTGCTTTCAGCATTAGGCTGCTGAATACCACTCCTCCCATTTTCCTTTGATCTCAGTCTTGCAATTTGAAAGCCAGAGGAGTGATAAATGGCCATGAAATGCAGACAAAGATCCCTTTTGTTTGTCCCACAGAATAGGAAGATGGTCAAATTGATCAGTCATCAAGGTATAATGATCTGAAATAAATACCAGCCTCTTTGATGTGGCTTAGGATGCCAGCATCAGGGAAAGAGATCATTCTCCTGACTATCACATAATTGAATGATTATGTTGGTTTGTGAATGGGCTTCCTTAATTGGTAACTGGTAATTTGGCATCCTGACATGAGTATACGGGAAACATGATCCTTCACCCTGCACAAGGGAGAGAAGATTGAACTGAGAGGAATGAATGGGAAGAGAGCCTTTCAAATTAGAAATAATTGGAGCAGGGAGCAGGTGACTGAAAAAGGCACAAAAATTACTCCACCTTCTCTCAAAGAAATGACACTGAGTCATATGTGTGAGCCCATAGCAGGTGTGTATTTGTTTTTAGAAACCATCAAGCAAAGACTGCAGCCTTGGGGATGTTCCATTTATAAGAAGGATGCAATCTAAAAGGTTTAACCATCTTGATATTGGGGAAGTCTTAATAGGAAAACACAAGGCCACATGAACTAATAGGTGAAGCGCATCTGAAAAGGTCAGGAAATATGAGAGATGTTAAAAATTAATATATTGGAAGAATATAGATGTTAAAGCTAGCAAATATTGTTTGCGAAACCTGCCATTGTTATGTACTTACTGTGCTACTCTGAACATATCAATTAACTTTCTATAATTCATTTTCTTCCTCCTCAAAGAGATAACAATGGGATCACAATTGTCCTTTTTGTGATGATTGAAAGAGTTTTTGAAAGTGGTACTTTCTAGGAAAAAGTCTAAGTGGCCAATGGGTCTTCCCCTTCCATATTGTCTTTTAGGTCATAAGAAGGTAAAGTTTATGGCGTCAACATTTTACCAAACCATAGAGGTCAACTGGTAATCCCCATTTACTCATTAACACCTTTCTGAGGAATCTCTCCTTATTTCACACGTGATAAGCTTTGTTTGAGATTTATAATATTTCTTTTAATTTGCATATGCAAAACCTCCAAGGCTATGATCATTTCAGTCTATTGCAGTTTTTACATACAGTCTCAGACCCTTCTCTCTAGTCCCAGTATCTTCTCACTAGTATTTGAACATTTCCAATTTTGGGTATTTTATTTGCAATTCACATACAAACTAAGATTAAAAATTTCCAACCATCACCCAAATTTTCTTCCAGGATATTCTTGATTTACTTACACATGTGTTCTTTGATTAATGAACTCAAAATTATTTCTCAAGCACTTCCTAAGAGCCAAGAACTGGGCAAGGCACAAAACCAGATACATCTCCTACCTTCATTAATCTTAACTATCGAGATGAAAATATAAATAAATACAGAAATGACCATGAAAGGAAGAATGTGTTAAGATATATGAAATAAAGTTATTAGATACCAAGAACACATTTGATAGGGAGAACTCCAGGGATGATCAGGGGTGACATCCTTGAGTAAAGGATGTGTGCTGTGTAATGTCTATGTGCATATGGGTGTGATGATGATGGCAATGATGGTGATGTTGATGATGATGATGATGGTGATGAAGATGATGTTACCCCAGGCAGATGGCTAAGCTTGTGCAAAGGTTCTATAACTAAGGGTAATATGGTATATTCAAGTGAAAGATGGATCAGCATGCTTAGAAAGCAAACTGCTAAAGGGATTATGGTAGGAGATGAGGTTGGAGACATGAAACATATTAACCTCTCTAAGACTCATTTTCTTCCTCAACCTCAGATGACTTTGGCAGGGACCCTTAGACCATTTCTTTTCCCTTATCCCCTAAATTCTGTCAGCAGAATGTATAACGTGTCTATGATAACTATCATTTTCACTATTACTTTTAGTTAAAATTGCAAATTCTACACAAGAGCATGGGCCATTTCAATCTTGCCTATATCTTCTGGCAGAAGAACAAAATAAATTTGCATTAGATGAAAGTATCAATTATCTTCAACTAATGTCTTTCCCCTCTTCCTTTATAGGTACCCATTGCCAGTGGTTCTCAAACCATGGGGTTCTTCATATTATGCCTTTAAAGTGCCTCAATATTCAGATATGCAAGCCTTTTATTCTCAAATTATATGTATAAACTCAGGCTTAGGCCTAAGAATATGAGTGTTTAATAAGGAGATTCTCTGTTTACAAACTAATATTTGAGAACTAGTACACTATGTACATTAATAGTCTTTCACTTTTTGAATGAGAGTTTAACCTTTGATTAACTTCCTCTGCCCCTGTGGAGATTGGATAAAGGTAGATTGTAAAGTGTGCTGTTAAGCAGCATTGCTTATGGTACAAACAACTCCTGATTAATAGATTATATCTGGATTGAGGCTTCTGTGGATGGATGGATGGATGATAAAAATTTGATGTGGAACCATAGCCTTGACATGTAATAAGAAGACTCATAATTGGCATGTCTCATGTATGGATCCCAGCAGCTATCCTCTGGAGTGGTAGAGAGATACTGCTAATGTTGGGATAAGGATACTAAACTAGGCTGGATCACACACATGCAAGACATGAGTTTTCTTTTATTACCTAAGCTGTCACCTGGTGGAGATAAGGGGAACTGGCAAAAAATAGTTCTTATCACCTGGTGGAGGTAAGAGGCGCTGGCCAGCAAGTGCTTGGGCTCCTGCAAAGACCTATTGACCATCTAGTACCTTCAGCCCTGTACCTCCAGGGCCACATCCTTCTGAGTAGCTGGAACTAGATGTGGCCTGTAATAGCTCTGCAAATCTTAATATTTATGTGAAGGTAAGAAGACTAGCCCCTGGTGGGTACTGTTTCTGGCATAAATATGCATGCCATCTCAAACCGTGTAATCCCCTACCTTTCTATTTTGTTCATAGAGTCTCTTCCTCTTAGGAACAGCTCCACACCCTTCTCCACCAGAGAACTACAGCTCATCTTTCGAGGTTCAACAAACACTTCTTTAATTTTTTGTTCATTCTCAAGGAGGAAGAATGTGTTGTCTTCTCCGTGCTCATGTGGTACCATGTCCACATTCTTCTTTCAGCACTTCACTATCTGAGTTGCTGTCATCTTTCAAGTGCCTGCATCTCCTCTTGGGGGCACAGTGTGTCTATGCATTTTGCATTTCTACTGTTTTACACAATTCTTCGAGCAGGAAAAAAAAATACGATCAGCTGTTTGTTAAACTCCACTAAATCGCGTGGTTAGAGCTTGGTATCTTGGGATCGAGTATAAATTATACTACTTTTTCAAGATTTAGGCAATAGCTAAATTTTACCTTAAGGGATTCTATTCCTAAAATTCTTTATGTGCCTCCCTCCTGGGATTTAGTTTCTGTCCTTTAATGACTCATATTACTACAATTGTTGTGTGGTTGTATTATGATGACTATACTTAAAGAAATTATTGTATGCCTACATTTGTCCCCTCAGAATACCACACACTTGAGAGAAGCAGCCTTATCTTACTCTTTACATGGTGTAAAATAGCAAATTGAAGTGTGAATGCAAGAGAAACATGCAATGGAAAGTTTGTTAAAATACTTTCAACTGTACCTTTATAATTTAATGATTTAGGATTACTGCTAGATAGGAATCTGCTTATGTAGGTTGTTAACATGGGTCTGATTTTGCTAACTTAAAAGAAACATATTTTGCTTTGTTCTATAATCATTATTTTCATTTAAGCAGGAGTTTGTGGCTCACGAACCACTTTTGTATGCATTATGTCATCTGATCCAGATACCAGTATCTTATAAATATGGAGAAGGCATGGAATAAAGAAAGAGTGATGATTTACAGCCACACAAAGCTGTGTTCAACTCTGACTCCAGCACTTGGACAAACTTTAAATTCTCTCATGCAGTCTGGTATATAAAATGAAGATATTGAAGCCTGCTATTATTTATAATATTGTAAAGTTCTGTCAGTGATTATCTTCTTTTGAAAAGTAAGCAAAGAGGAAAATATTTCAGCCTAGCTACAGTTGCAATTACTTGGATGAAAGGGAAAAGTGCTAATCAATTACTGCTGAGTACAGGAATATGAGTCCCTAGTGTTAAACAATGTCATTATTCTGAGCAACATCAAGAGGTTTTAACAAATAGGAATTAGATTTCTATGCACATTTTTGGAGATCCTAAGTAGACACATTAATGGCATCATTTTCTGAGGTAACAATTTTGGAATAGAGGGTAGAATGAAGGGTAGAATCATCCTTCACTTGAGAAGGATCAGAACTGGCACTATAAGACCCAGCAAAAGGAACTGGGAAGAAGCATTAATTATAATGATACTTTAAGATATAACTAGACTCCCCGGATTTCCCTTTTAACATCAGCTGGAAATGAGAGCTTAGTACTCACCATTCAGGCCTCACTCCATTTACAAAACTAAATGTGCTTAGCAAATTAGAATATCATGTCTACAGTCTAGGAATGAGAGATTAGCCCCAATGGTTGGTGCTATTTTTATTTTCTATGTCCAATTCACCACGAACAAAATCTTCCATTCTAATTTCAGAGTCCACTGTGAGAAAAAAATAATGAGGAAGAACACCTAGTTTGATTCTCATGTGGACAGGCAATGAGAAATTTTAATACCTGTGCCCTCTACCACTCTGCCCCTAAAGCATCTGTAATTTAAGAAGATAAGCAGATAAGTATGGAGGCAGGTAGACAAGTTAGATACATAGGTAGGTGGATGGAAACAGGACAGATAGACAGATAGTTATAAAGAGGAGGCCATAGATATTTAATTTCCCTATATCATGGCCTCAGTTGTTCATAGAATAGTAACCTCCACTCCACTCACACACACATACACACTGGACAGCTTTAGTTTGCTTGTTTTATCTCTATTACTACTCTGCCCCACCGGCCATATGCTTCCTACTTTAGTGGATGTATCATTGCTGTATATCCATTTATTTACTTATAAATTTGAATATAGTTCCATATTTATTAACTTTTCAACAATTTAATAAATATGGGACAAGAGGAAGATAATTTCATTAGACTTTAGTTCACCATCTTGAAACAAGTATGCTATTTCCATAATCAATACATTTGTGATTAATGATATAAAAAGTAATCTCTGCTTATCACCTTTACAGATTTCTCTGTAGAAATTGAAGATTTGTTTTCATTATTCACTTTACTCTTTGTAGGTTAATTTATTCCCTTTGAGGTTCCCACAAAAACATGAAAGGTGAACTCCCCTGGTAGCTTTTCAGCTGAGAAGCACACAATACCCATCATAAATATTGAACTTATCAATTATCGCTTACTGTTCTCATTTTAATTTATATAACTAGTTTTTCATTCAGATCTGAGTGAATCTAAAGATTAAGATTTGATTAAATGTACTAAACAAACATGTAAGTTATTCCTCCAGCTCTTTAGTGTTTAGAAAAAGAAAAAAAAAAGTATGTCTCACAAAATGATACAGAAGCCATGTTAATGAGTATATTTGTACTATCTATTACTTGCATTAATTATAGCTATTCTCTTTTCCTTTTTAACTTCAAAGTACTTTGTATCAGTGACAATTAATTGGAAAGACCATCACGATTCTTCCTGACACAGATCTGGAAAGATTTGATTTTAGTTTTACCTCTTCATTCAAATTCAAGGCAGTAATTTACATGTCTCATGATATCTAGTGGCTTTGGAAAAGTATGTTCAGTTTTTATACCATCTTGTATGTACACAGAGCATACAAATAGTTTCAAATGAAACTAGTTTCAAATGAAAAAGAAAAAAGAAAAAAGAAAAAAGAATGGAGAAAAAAGAACCCACACTTCGTGACATACTTCTGAAATAGTGACAGGCAAACAACTACCAACGTTACCTCATTTATAAAAGATGCCAGGTTTTCTGTGATATTTCTCCAACTAGAGTATTTGAAAAAGTGTTGCATCGAATTCTATGTAATGAATGGAGGTGGGCATATATAACTGTCTCTACCAATGTGAGCATTTAGCCCAGTTCCAATTTTGCTATAGAAAGTTTTTAATAAAGTTTCCCCTTACTTTTTGTTCTACATGGACAAGATTTTAAGTATATTATCGCTTTTGTTTTTATTACTGTTGTTATTTTCTTTCCTCTTGGATAAATATCTTTGAATATAAATACTGAACAAGAGCAAAACATTTTTAAAATTTCTATAGACGCTGGGGTGCCTGGGTGGCTCAGTCGGCTGGACATCTGGCTTCAGCTCAGGTCATGATCTCACAGTTCATGATTTGGAGCTCTGCATTGGGCTCTGTGCTGACAGCTCAAAGCCTGGAGCCCACTTTGGATTCTGTTTTCCTCTCTCTCTGCCCCTCTCCTGCTCACACTCTGTCTCTCTCTCTCAAAAATAAGTAAACATTAAAAAAATTTTTTTTTTTAAATTTCTATATATGCCGACAAGCTTTGGTCTCAAAATACTGCACCAATTTTTATTTCCACTAAAATTTTATGAAACTATCCTGAATCCCACACTGCTTCCACCACTGGATATTAATAATATTTATTTTTTATTTATTTTTTAAAATAATGTCTCCTATAAAATTTTTTGATTGTACCTGTAGTCAATAACGATGGATTCTAAATTTAAAAAAAGATGTTAGGAAGGCAGACCTCATGTTAAGTATGTTCACTGAAATAAAATAAATTTTAAAATAAAAAAGGACACACAACCAATACAACTGTTGATATATTATGCATTTCTTTAATTACTATTGAAATTCAACCTCTCAAATGCCTTAGTTTTTAGTATGTTCTTGACACTGTGAACTGTCTATATGATGTTTTCTATTTTTGTTGGTAAGTTGATTATTTTTCTTTTGATTTTTTTTGTCCTTTAAAATTATATTAAGTAGTCAACCAACGTTATAGATATGTGTAGTGCTTCCAGGGAGGTGAATCTCTTTTTTTTTTTCTTTTTTTTTTTTTACGTTTATTTATTTTTTTGGGACAGAGAGAGACAGAGCATGAACGCGGGAGGGGCAGAGAGAGAGGGAGACACAGAATCAGAAACAGGCTCCAGGCTCTGAGCCATCAGCCCAGAGCCCGACGCGGGGCTCGAACTCACGGACCGCGAGATCGTGACCTGGCTGAAGTCGGACGCTTAACCGACTGCGCCACCCAGGCGCCCCCGTGAATCTCTTATATATTAGAATTTGCTAGCCAGAATCAATTCCTCTCTACTTCTTATACAATAAAATCTCTTCTTTGTAATCTTCCATTTGTCTCTGTGATCTATTTTTTTTTTTTTTTACTATTTTATTTTAGGTTTTAGCTGTGTCTTTTGTTAACATCCTTACTGAATCTTGTGATATTTATAAACTTGCTGTTAAATTCTACCTGGTATAAACCTAGGATAACATTGGTTTGCAAGAAATCTTTGCTGAATCAATCAACTCAAACTGGTCATCCTCTACTCAAGAGTCAGCCAACATTCTTTCACAGGTAGTACTCAGATCCTACCTAGGATGCACACCTCTGATATATTTCTCTATCTTTGATGTCTCAAGGAGTATTAGCAGAGTGTCTGGAAGAAATCAGTTGTTCTACTATATATTATTCTGAGCTGTTCCAGTGAAGGAATTGTCAGGCCACAAATGTGCTTCTCAGAGCAGGATAAGAAGAAAGTAGTCCTCATTAGATGATGATAACAAATGATGGTGGTTTTCTATTCTCCTTAAGAAAAGTCTATATCAAGTGTTCAGCATAGGACATGGTAAATCGTAGTCTCACAAATTTATTAAAGGACAAAATTTTTATTCATTGAGAATCATTGTTATAGTTTTTGCTAGGATAGATTATTTTTCCATATATTTCTAATCCTCCTGCCCCTAAGTGCATTTGATAAAGTCCCCCTTTCATCTCAAATGATATGGCCTTGACTGTGTGACTAGTTTGACCAAAAGGGTGTTGGCAAAAGTGATGCACGCAGAGGCCTCATATGTGTTTGTACAGTTTGACTTGCCTTTTGCACATCAATGACCCACCATGAGAAAAGTATGCCATAGGCATCTGCTGGCCCTGGATTCTGAGCCCCAGAACAAAAGCTCATGGAGCAGATCTGAACCCGATCCAGATCCTAAAACCACACTTAACTCCATCTGCATGCTGAAGCAAATCCACCCAGCTGAGATGCAGACAAGCTCGGCCAAATCACAGTTGACCTATAATTCCTTGACTATAAGAATGAATGTTGATTGTCATAAGCCACTGAGTTTTGGGATTATTTGTTATGTCAATTGGACAGTAGCTAAAAGGTATATTACTGGTGCTCAGCGGCATCCATAATAATAGTAATAGATTGCCAAGGGCTTACTATAACTTGTCTCGTGTGATCTTCCCATAATTATAGAACATTTTTTCATCCCTAGACACAGAGAGTTTAAATAACATGTTCAAATACAAAAATAATAGGTGATGTACTTAGGATTGGAACCCAGGCTGTCTGAACTCAGTATCTGTGTTATTTATGACCATACCAGACAGCCCCTCTAAGTGACCAAAACATGACTTCCTAAGAAGATAACATGAGATGTTTTAAGTGCTTTGCAGGCATATCTGATATTCTTTGTGAATACTGGGATTCTGACCTAATCTGACATTAAGAATACAGGTGAGGGGCACCTGGGTGGCGCAGTCGGTTAAGCGTCCGACTTCAGCCAGGTCACGATCTCGCGGTCCGTGAGTTCGAGCCCCGCGTCAGGCTCTGGGCTGATGGCTCGGAGCCTGGAGCCTGTTTCCGATGCTGCGTCTCCCTCTCTCTCTGCCCCTCCCCCGTTCATGCTCTGTCTCTCTCTGTCCCAAAAATAAATAAACGTTGGAAAAAAAAAAAAAAAGAATACAGGTGAAGCAGTAACTTCCAATCTCAGTTACTTGGAAGAATCTCTCAGAAGTGGTAGTAGGAGAAGAGGAGTAAGGATATTCAGGGTCCAACCTGGACATTCTGAAGCAAAAGCTCTATGGGTAAAGACTATGAATATTTATTTGCAATACACTCCTAGAGGCAATCTGGAAGGAGCTAGGCTTGCTTCTTTCCAAGGGGCCCTTAGGCTAGGAATGATAACCTTTATTAAGAAAAAAAGTCTATTTATATTTTCTTTCCAAAATCCCAGGTTATTTGAATGTCTGTTTTTACCCGGAAAGACTGTCATGCCCCGTATAGTGAACCAACATAGATTCATCAAGAGAAACTCCACATTCCCCATCTTGCTTAGCAGTATGACGTCATGAAAAAATTATGACACAAGGAGTCAAAATGTTGGTTTCCAACCCCAGCTCTGCTTTACTAGGTGTGTGACTTTGAACCTGCCAGTTAAATTAACTTTCCTTATTTAAAATAAACAAAACCCAGCATAATAGTCCTTATTGAGTAGGGTTTTTGAGATATTCACTGAGATAACATGTCTAGAACACCTGTCCAATGACACAACTTAATGAGTACTAACTAGGGACTATGTTACTTTCTTATATGAATCAAGTTGTGCAGAAGGTTTGTGACAGCAAGAAAACAAAGAACTCTGTTTTAAATGCTCAGTTTTTAAGAGTTCTATGAACAGTGGATGCTAAGTGAGTGCTTTCCCCCCAAATCACAATTTGAGGCAGAGTATACATAAACACAAGACTGTGTTTTAGGATAGCATTGCCATCATGCCTTTGTTAGGCTAAAAAGAGAAACCACATGCCTGACTGGTTCTGATCCCAAAGCCTTGACAGGATTCCAGATTTCCAAAACATGGCATTGTCTCCAGGTGGCAAATCTCATCTGGAATTTCTCCTTATTTTCTAACTTGATTTAGAAATATGATAATGGAAGACAATTATGTCCATTCATTTATATGTTGTGTATGCCTGCCTATGCCTAATTTAAAAGAATACTTTTTGATATTTAAAATAGGTTTTTTTGGTTGGTTGTTTTTGTTTTAGTAAGTCTGAAAGATAAATATATATGGTATTAAACAAGAAAAAAATACAGCTGTTTGTGTACAAAACCATATTCTTTCACATCTCAATCTATCCTGCCTGTTTCCAGATAGGCAAACCAATTTGTCAGCTCTATATGCATACTGGGATATTGAAGCTTATCAGTGTTAAGTAATAAGCTCAAGGAATTATAGGAAACAAAGAAGAATGGCACAGGGCTCATTCCATTAAAACTTGCTGAATCATTTTTTTACACCACACACAAAAATAAACTCAAATGGTAAAGGCATATATTTGAATCCTGAAATTATAAAAAAGAACATAGACAGTAATTTCCTTGACATTAGACATAGATACATTTTTCCAGATATGTCTCCTCTGGAAAAGGGGAGAACACCAAAATGAAACCTATTGCGACTATACCAGATAAAATGCTTTTGCACATGGAAGAAAACCAAGAATAAAAGAAAAGGAACCTTTTGAATGGGAAAAGATATTTGCAAATGATTTATGCAATAAAAGATTAATATCCATAACTCCATAGCCAAGAAACATATTAAATAATCTGATTAATAAACAGAACTGAACTTTTTCGAAAGAAGATATACAGATGGCCAACAGACATCTGGACATTGGAAAGATGCTCAATATCACTCATCATCAGTGACATGCAAATCAAAACCACCATGTGATATCACTTTATACCTGCCAGAATGGCTAGAACGAAAAAAAGGAAAAACAAAAACAAAAAATAACAAGTGTTGGAGAGGATGTGGGAAAAATAGGAACTCTCATGCACTATTGGTGGGCATGCAAATTGGTGCAGCCACTGTAGAAAGCAGTATGGAGGTTCCTCAAAAAATTAAAAATAGGATTACCACATGATCCAGTAACTTAATTACTGGGCATTTACCTCCTAAAAAAAACCCACTAATTTGAAACCGTATATGTACCTCTGTGTTTATTGCAGCATTATTTATTTTAGCCAAGATATGAGAGCAACCCAAATTCCCATTCATAAATGAATGGATAAAGAATATGTGATATATAATATGTATATAAAATGGATCATATATATATATGTATATAAAATGGATCATTATTCAGCCATGAAAAATAATGGATTGTTGCCATTTGTAAGAACATGGATGGACCAAGAAGATATAATACTAAGTGAAATAAACCAATTGGAGAAAGACAAATACCATGTGATTTCACTCATATGTGAAATTTAAGAAACAAAACAAACAGGGGTCCCTGGGTTGCTCAGTTGGTTTAAGCATCTGACTCTTGGTTTCAGCTTAGGTCATGATTGCTTGGTTTGTGAGTTCAAGCCCTGAATTGGGCTCCATGCTGACATTACGGAGCCTGCTTGGGATTCTCTCTCTTTCCCTCTCTCTTTGCCCTTCCCCCTTTCTCTCTCTCTCTCTGTTTCTCTTTTTCTCTTTCTCTCTCTCTCTCTCTCAAAATAAATAAAATTTAAAAAAAAAGAAATAAAACTTTGGGGAAAAAGGGAGATAGGGAAAATAACAACAACAACAACAAACCAAAAACCAAACCAGATCAAAAGCACCCCAGATTCTTAAATACAAACCCTGGTGGTTGCAAGAGAGGTGGATGGTAGAATGGAAAAAATAAAGGGGATTAAGAGTACACCTATCCTGGGTTGCCAGGGTATCTCAGTTGGTTAAGCATCCAACTTCGGCACAGGTCACTATCTAATGGTTTGTGAGTTCAAGCCCCGGATCGGGCTCTGTGCTGACAGCTGACAGCACAGGGCCCACTTGGGATTCTCATTCTCTCCCTGTCTCTTTGCCCTTCCCCCACTCTGTCTCTCTTTCTCTTTCTCTCACTCTCTCTCTCTCTAAAAATAAATCAAACTTAAAAACAAAAGTACACCTATCCTGATGAGTCTGGAGCAATATAGAGAATTGTTGAATTATACTGTACATCTGAAACTAATACAATCCTCTGTTAATTGTACTTCAGTTAAAGAAAAAGTTGCTGATATTTGGGGGGACGGTGTCCTTTTGGAAATTAGCATGACTATCAAGGTGCCAAACTTCAGCATCTGGTTTATCTTCTAAGTTATCACCACCACATCCCTCAGTTCCTAGGACACTATTCAGTTGTATTATTTGCAAGTAGACCAGCATTTAAACAACAAAAACTAACTAAAAACAAAACAAAACAAAACAAAGCAAAACCCAAATCCTCTGATTTCAGTGTGTCCACAATTTTGCAAACAGCTATATTGTTAGTCTACCCATCATCCTTTTGTTATGAAGTACAGAATCTCATGACACCATACACAGGAACCCACTAATGCCTGTGAATGGACACAGGGGTGAGAATTGGCCAGTTCTTATTCCTCCTTTTTTCTTTTCTTCATCTTTTTCTTTTGTTTTCTTTTCTACCCCTCTCTTTTTTTTTTCTTTCTTTTGAGTGACTGCTGGTCTCTCCAGGCCCCTGGACACTGGAGAGAGCCAGGACAAGTTATGAGCTCTAAGCCTTCAGACACACAGTCTTATCCCTCCTCTCCCATGGACAGGCAAAGGGCATGGCTGAGAACATCATGGAGATGTACATATACACACAAAGGAAAACAGGACCCCAGCATGCCACCCACCTCAACAGAATGCTATATTGATACTTCTCAGGAAATACCTCAGCAAAGCATCCTGGAATAAACCCTCTGAAGCAGGAATAGAGAAATCATGCTCTGTAATCAGTAAAAAGAAATGAGTGAGAAGCCAAGGCTGATTACTAGGAAGTGAAATTTGTAATGAACACACTACCAGAGGAAGATACTATATCAGAGAACGAGGTGTTGAACTCAAAAAAATAGGCTCAGGAGCATGTCAAGGTGCAATGATCAATAAGTGGCAGAGTTTGGAACCATATCCTTAACTACTATGATCATATGTGCTGCACAGTTTTATGATATTTAGCTACTTGGCTGTATGGGTTGGATGTCTACATGGAGGTAGGAATACATTTTTATTTCATAATCTTAATGTATATAACATTATTAATCCTAATGGAAGACATGCAAACATGGGAGGAGGTACATGAGAAATACTTTGTCTTCTCCATAATTTGGAAAGAAAAATAAAATGCTGAAGTAAACTTTGTACACATTTTTATGTTTGGTGTCTAAATGTCCTTACTTTAGCAAATAGGATATCCTAAGTAGATGATGCAAGCAAGGAAGAGCTCTTTCCCTGAAAGAATTTGAACAGCATAGCTATACTGTATCAAATTTAGTAAAAGGGAAAGGTGGCTTTCATCAGGGACTTGGCTTTGGCTTTGGCCATAATGTGCTGGGAAGCATCTAACTCTTAGAGTCGTGTGTGTGTGTGTGTGTGTGTGTGTGTGTGTGTGTGAGAGAGAGAGAGAGAGAGAGAGAGAGAGAGAGAGGGCACGTGCGCACACGTGTGTGTGTCTATGTGTTCCCATTTTGGACCTGCTGATTTCCTTTTCTATTTCCAAAAATTACTCACTGCCACCACTGCTAGGACCTGGTTTCCTTACCAGAAACAACAACAAAAGGCTCATTTGGTGATTTCTGAGATCATGAGCTTGATCTACACTAGGCCCTGTTCTTGGCAAAAAGGCCCAGAGCTATATGAAAATAAGACTCAAATCTCCTATAGAATTGTTTTTTCTTTGAGATGTGATTACTTCAGCTCTGGCTTCAAAATATTTCTGTTCCTTCATGTAATCACGTTGAATAATCATTTTGAAAAGTGTTTTCTTTGCACGCCTACTGTTCTGTGTCCCTCATTTTTGTCTGCACCTAATTTGAAGGCAAACTGAAGTCAGGAATATAGAGAATCATCCTCCAGCCATCCATTAATTGATGTCTGGGAGTAAGGTAATGCTATCTAATGAGACTGAATCAAGTGATCAGCACAAAATACTGATTTTCAAATACATTTTATCTAACCATTTGAGCTGCCTTGAAAATTGGCATAATTACATACTCTGAGCCTCTAAGATATGGTAATTCTTGATTCAGATATTTCATTTCACAGGAGAGGGAATAAGAAGGCAAGGTTTGATGTGAATGACTTCAGTACCCATTGACGTGAACAGAGTACCCTTTTCAAACACATATGAAAGAAATGTAAATTATTAAATTACCTGAAGTGATTCTGAACAAGTAGACCCACCCTAACATCTCCTACTACAAATAAAGCCTTTATCTCTTTTTTTCTTTTACAGAAAAGAACCACATAATCAAAAGAATTATGAATATTCAGAACAAAAATGAGATTGGAAAATTTATGGTGCTCATATAATGAGAGGAAAGAAATTACACTTTTAATTCATTGAGTCACATCATATTCATTTCAGATTCCCTGGTTGGGCACTTTGTCCTCAAGACAGGATTCATTACGAAGTAAAAGCAATTTTAAAAATATATTTTACTGAATTATGGCAAGAAAAACACCATAAAATGACTTCAGTTAAAAGCTAAAGTAATGTGTGTGCAGGAATGTGCATGTATGTGTACCCATGTTCACACATTTTGCAAATATGGTTAGATGTAAGAATAAGCATAGATGAGAGGCAGACTCAATGTTTCCAGAAAGCAAACCGAGTTGTATGTGACTATGATTTCAGTGAGGACAAATCATATCTCAAAAATGAACATTAACGTCTGCCTACTATGTTCCAGCAATTGGATAGTGCTATAAAGCTGACTATGCCAGTTTCTGCCCAGAGGAACTTAACAAGTAGAAGATACAGACATGTAAAGAGATTGATTCAATATACTGTAAAAAATACCATGATCTATTTGCCTCATATAGACTGCTATATGCTGGGAATGTATGTAAGTGTAGGGTCACCACTTTCCAATCTGCTTTCATTTCATCATTTTCTGATATTTTTCCATTTGTCCCCTCATAGTAATTAGTTTTCTATGATGTGAAAAGCTGGGCACATTGCCTCCCCAACATTTCTTTTGGAAAAAAACAAATCTGGTTATGGAATTTTCTGAAACTATGCAGACATTGCTGATAAGTCACAAGAAAACAAATTACAATTTCTGAGAAAAATAACTTTTCTTGTTGCCTTTCAATATTAGAAAATGGTTTTGTGTAAGGTGTTTGATACAGAGATATATAAATCAAGCCATTGATTTTTATCCTTACAAACAACAATATTTATGTGATAACATGAAGAGGAAGAAAGCTGATTGCTCATGGAAAAAATATCATAAAGTCACAAAAAATTACTATGAAAGAGAGTTATTTTTCCTATTTTAGCCACTTCCCAGAAGAGAGTATTATGCATAATTATATATATATATATATATATATACACACACACACACACACACTCATATATACATACATATATATATATATATATATATATATATATATATATAATGCACTTAAAATACTTGTAAAAAAATTTAAGAAATCTAAAGAAAAAATGTATTAAATTTTCAAAATAAGGCAATTTTTTCTCAATATTACATAAACAGATGTAAGTTGCAAGACATGTATAGTACTTCAGAGTGTCCAAATCAGGCAAACTAGAGTTCAAAAAAAATTTGTTTAAAAAGGATAAAAATGGCATTGTTGAAAGGATTTGAAAGCATTTCTACAGATTCTAAACCTAGCTACAACCCAGCTTGTTTGCTCATCATGTGCTAATGCTTACTCATAGAATTTTAACTATAATAGCAATAAGAATATGAGTGGCTTCTATTCCACTTACATTAAACACATACATATGGGGAAGTGGGAATGGGCCTAAAATCTAACTCTTTACATACCTCACCATTTTTCCCCTCTTCTCCATTATGTTGCTATCTTTTTATTCTATAGTTTTGGAACACACCTTTGATGTTAAATTTTATGTGTCAACTATGATGTTAATTTTATGTGGGCTAAAGGATGCCAAACTAGCTGGTAAAACATATTTCTGGGTATGTCTGTAAGGGTATCTCCGGAAAAGACTGGCACTGAACCAGCAGACAGTGTAAAAAGGATCGCCCTCACCAAAGCAGGTGGGCACCATCTATCCGCTGAAGGCCTCGGTAGAACAAAAAAGGAAAGGAAAGGAAAGGAAAATTCGCTCTCTGTGTGAGCTGAGACATCCATCTTCTCCTGCCCTCAGATATCAGTGCTCCTGGTTCCTGGGCTTTAGGGCTCAGACCAGAATTTACATCCCGGGTCCCTGAATTTTAAAATTTTTGGACTCAAAGTGAATTATACCACTAACTTTCCAGGTTCCCCTGCTTGCCGATGGCAGATTGTGGGACTTCTCAGCTTCTGTAATCATGTGAGCCAATTACTGAAATAAACCTCTCTCTCTCTCTCTCTCTCTCTCTCTCTCTCTGTCTCTCGCAATCTCACACACACACACACACACACACACACACGCATACACACACACACACACACACACACACACACACACACACAGATTACCACCTGAGGCATATTTTAACTCATCCCCTCACTTCCTGCTCCAATATCTACTGATTTACTGTATTTATATCCTCTGGCTGGGCTGTTCATATCATGCAGAATTCCTCACCACTTCTTGAGTACATTTAACTCGAGTCAACAGAGAGAAGTTCCTAAGTGTCCCAGAAGTTACCAAGCAAGAGTTTTGTGTCTGTTTTGTTAATGACTTTTAGAAGGAAAAGGGCTTATTTTAAGGTCTGTCACAAAACATAGATTGTAACAATAAGAGGATAAAGACAGAGACCCTATCCTTTCTCTGACTTTCACCAATTTATAAGCCATCTAAGATTCTAGCCATCAGTCCTGACCTACCTGTTTCTGATTCACATATCAGAGAAGAGAAAAAAGAGTTCACAAACAGTTCATTACCTTATTCCCCTTCTCTTATTTTTTGTAGCAAATATGAACAGTGCAAATTCATGTCAAAAGCCATCTCTACTATAATTTAGACTATAAATCCTCAAGGCATAAAAGTACAGCCATTAGTTTATGCTAAACCAGACAAAAACTGAAGGACAAGAGAATTGCCCTATTAGGAAAGGGTAAACATGAGAAGGAGAGGTAAATATACTTCAATTATTTGGCAAGGATCAAAAACTATCCAGGGCCATTTAAGATACATCTTCTATTCTAGTAAAGGTTACAGCATAGACAAGATTGAACAAGAATCTGTTTAATATAGCACATCCAAAATAAAATAAGGATAATTTTTTTTACATTCACCTTAGCTTACACTTATGTGATAATATTCTGAGACATTTTATAATTTGAAATGAATATTTAAGAAGGTTATGGGATCCATTGCTGGTGTGTCATTGTGTTATATAGGCTGCCACCATTTTGTGTGCCATTATACTAAATGGTTTGCTTATCCATTCTCTATATATTTATTGAGTATCTATTATATGCTAGTGTGTCACACCTGTTCATCATTTCAAAATCTACCCGATCACTCAATCTCTTTCAAACATATTCAATAAGCTCCTCTCTCTCATGTGGCATGTTTTTGTTTCTTTCTTTTTTTTTTTTTTTACTATGTAATAGGATACACAAAGATTTGTGTAAAAAAAACACACAACTTCTGCATTTGATAAGTTCAGAGATTTATGGAGAAGACAGAAATAAAAATTGTTTCAATTCAGAGTAATGTGTTAAAATGGGGTGACAGGCACAAATATAGACACAAATATTCACTGTTAGAAGGATTGCAGAAAATGTCACAAGAACAATGGCACTTAATTTAGATGGATAAGTAGGAATATGTTAAGAGGAGATAAAAATTCAAAATGTACATGGTTTCGTATGCTTGAGGATATACATGAGTTCCATGAAAACAGTGTTAAGATTCTTGGAAAGGGAAAACTGTGTGCCCATGGGACATGTGGCGATGCCTGGAGCCATCTTTAATTGTTATGACTCGTGGGGCAATGCTTTGGGAATCTAGTGAGTAGAGGTCAGATATGCTGCCAGATACTCTACAATGCATAGGATAGTTTCCTCATCAGACATGAAAAACTATTCAGCCCAAAATGTCAGTAGTGATTTAAAGGAAGTGGGTAAAGAACCAATAGAAAAAGACATCCGAAGTGAAGTCAAAGACTTCAATATGGAAGTCTGATGTTTCATTATGGGTAATGAGAGGAAGTATAGTTTTCATGGGAGAATTAAATGTTTATAATTTTATTTTCTAAGAAAATTATTCAGGTCAAAATATGGGAGATAAATTTGTTGACACTGAAACTGAGTGCTGTGATACAAATAATTAGACTACTGTAATAATTCTTATGTTAATTCTGGTAAGCAATTAAAAGAGTATGAAATAAGACAACAGAGGTACAGCAAGTTACAGAATGGCAAATCAGAAGGAAGTACATACAACAGCAATTAGTGAACAAAAAAACACAAGTTTGAGAGAACTCACTAATTCACTTCGTGCAACCTATATGAAAAGATTTACATTTGAAGCAAGATGTAAAGAAATAAGTGTGTCTACAGGAGCAACACAACTCGGCTTGAATTCCCATCTATTTTCCTCCTTTGTTCTTTTAAAATAGTTTGTATTTTGAAAACTCTAGATCCTTGGTAATTTGTTGAACCATATCATCTGATAGTCCTGGAATCTAAGGATGTTTGTTCACATTATTTATTGCAAACAGGCTTTGTTAGCTTAATGTTATTAAGGAAATTCTCTCACAAATCAATGCCCAATATTCAGAATGTAATATATTCAAATAAACACCCATATTCTACAAAGACAAAAAATATGTGCATAGGTTTTTCTTGTTAATTTTTAATTTTTTGTGTTTTTAAAAATTTCTTTTAGTATGAAAATCTTGAAACCTTCCCTGACTCATGTGCTTAAGCAAAGTAAGTGTCTGTGATTCCTTTGGAAGATGCTTTACAGATGGACAGGGCCTCTGTTTTTTTGCATTAAATAGAACCAAATGCCGTGTTACATTTGTACAGCAATGAACATTTATGCAAATCCAAAGAGTAGGCAGGTGCAAGAGCAAATTTCTTAATGCCATTTGCTCTGAAAATTATATAAAGCTTCTAAATATATGCTTTTTATAGTAGCTAAAGGAGTTTTGTTTGGTATTTTTAAACAATAACACCTGCTCTGGGCAGAGAAGTAAGTTCCCATACAGCAGGAAGTGGGCTGCTTTTGGTGGGGAGAGGAGGGCCAGAACTTGTTTTCAATAAGTAAGTAATGAGACAATAAAATAAAATGTATTTTGAAAAGCTGGGGTGGGTGATGGAGGTAGAAGTATGGGGGTGGGAGGGGAGAGATTTTGCCTTTTGCACTGACAGATGCAGACAAATGGCAGAAATTCAGCCCAGCCAAGGAGATGGCAGAAGTCCACAGGACTCCATCTGGGGCCTGTTTCTTTGGCCTCTGAAACCTGGCAGGTCTAAATTTCCCTTTTTCTTTCCACAGTAGCTTAAAATAAGAAGACCTTTGTATCAAATTATCTGACTGTCATAAGCTAGTGACTGCCATTTCTCTTCTGCTTGATTAATGTACTTCCATTATTTTCAACCCAATGCCACAAAATCAATAGTGATTAATTAAAGTCAATGATTTGTTCATTCAAATCCCTTTACCAAAGCTGAATTCTCCTATATTTTGATAACTTCCTTATTTATCAAAAGATGCTGAATATACATTTTTTTCTTCTTTTAACATAGTTTAATGCATGATTTGTTCATACATTTGTCTGCTCTTGAGGATGCTAGTAATTCACGATATGTTCATCTTTCCTTTCAAGAGGTCTTATCATGTGTTGGCAAGAAACAGTGGTGCTGAAAATGAAGAAACTCCTATTTCATCCTAGCTGTGCCATTAACTTCCTTCACTCACTCAGTCACTTAATAAAGTTTCATTGATTTTCCTGAGTATAATGACATTATGGCTATGACAGCATCGCCCCATTCATCTCAAGGTTTGTCAGCTGTTGTGATTTTCTGGACTGATGTCCCATTCTCATTAATGCCTCCCTGTACATCCCCCAGGAAACTATAATACATAATCTTTAGAGGGAGATAAGTTAACTACTCTTTAGCAAAGGATAAGCACGGAATAAAGACGATATTTAACAAAGGAAAAGCAAGAAATAAGAAACTTGTTCTGTGCCTAGCAACATGCTAGGTGTTAGAAATTATGAAATGGGTAACATTAAGCCTCAAATCTTAAGAAGCTCAACTTTTCCTCAGATATGAGCATAGATATGTATCACAATAGGAGGACCTGTGTTGCTTAGTTGGTTAAACGTCTAACTCTTGATTTTGGCACAGGTCATGATCTCATGGTTTGTGAGTTTGAGCCCCATGTTAGGCTTCTAATTGACAGCACTGAGCTGGCTTAGGATTCTTTCTCCCTGTATCTCTGCCCCTCCCCTGCTTGCTCTCACTCTCTCTCTCTAAAAAAAAAATTTAAAAACACTTAAAAAAATAAAAATAAATATATCACAATAACAAAATATACAATTTTTATATCAAATGATGGAATAGGCATGTTTGTGGGAAAGTTCTATAATTACAGCATAATTTACTAACTCTGTGGCCTTAAGCAAGACACTTATATCCCTAGGCATTACTGCCTCTTCCATTTGCCTATTCAGATCCACCCATACCCTTACCCTTGGCCTTGATATATTTGCTTTTCCATATCCTTCCATACAAGGTATCTGAAACAACTGTTTCCCTCAACTAACAGCCCCAACCTTTTTGAATGTGGTCTTCCCTGGAGGCTTTTATCCTAAATTCTTTCATTTCTCTTGTTCCATTGAAATCAAGGGTGGCATCAACTCTGCTCCACAGTGCAGGAAAGAATGTATGTAATATTTTGTATATATTTTATCTACACCTTATAAAATATTCCCTTTAATTATAAAATTATAAAAACATTATAAAATTATAGCTTTGATATGTCATCAATTTCCTACTCAAATCCTAATTAATGCACAGTTTAAACTGAAAGTGATATAGAGTTGTCCATGGAAGAATGGTGCCCCAACAGATAGCATTTCATAGTCATAAATATATAGGAAATTAAAGTACCTGAGGGAAACAGATAATAATGTGATGTCTTTATCAGATTCCTAGGATAAGAGGCTCAGAGATGGAGACTTACCTATTAGCAGTGTCCTGAAAATCAACATCTGTAGTGGAATGAAGGTAGTAGGGTTGTTCACAAGGAGGAATTTAATTGTGATTGAAATGCAATAAAAGAATCAGACATTATGTGGGGAGCTCTGGTGATGGGTTGATCCTTCAGAATTGTTCTGTCTTAAGGTAAAGCAGCTAGACTCTGACAATGACCAGTCAGATGATGCAGGCATGGGTAGGAGGGGGCATCATCTTGGATCAGGCGGCTCTGTTTAGTAAGGAAAATTCCCCAAGAAAGACCAATTGAGAGTCTTTAGCTGTCTACATTCCCAGCTGCACTGAGGAAAGAGTGCCTGGGTACAAAATAGATCTGAATACCTGGCACAATACAATATCCATTATTACACTTGGCATAGAAGGATATTTTACATTGTGATTTGGGGAGTATCTTAGGAAAAATGGGAGACATTAAAAAGTGTCTTACCATGAAAAGTCTTGCTAGCAGAGATAATTAATTGTAATTAGTAGTGAGTTATTTATCCTTTGGGGACTCATTTGAACATAAAGACCAAGAGCTGGCTACATCTCCGAGATTTTTAGGACTTTAACTTTTTTGCATGCATCTAGTTGCTACTCCCATGTATGTCAAAATGAAAATAATAATTACAAAATCAAATATACCCATATACCGATCTGCTTGAATGAGCAAATTGTTTTTATTTTATTTTATTTTTTTTTAATTTTTTTTTTCAACATTTATTTATTTTTTGGGACAGAGAGAGACAGAGCATGAACGGGGGAGGGGCAGAGAGAGAGGGAGACACAGAATCTGAAGCAGGCTCCAGGCTCTGAGCCATCAGCCCAGAGCCCGACGCGGGGCTCGAACTCACGGACCGCGAGATCGTGACCTGGCTGAAGTCGGACGCTTAACCGACTGCGCCACCTAGGCGCCCCGAGCAAATTGTTTTTAAAGAAAACAGAAAGTAAGTAGCTTTTACTAAATGCCTACTCCAGGCCAGTCCCTGTGGTATTTTCCAACCTGCTTAAGTATTTTGTGCCTGTATTATGGAGTGCCTTTTGTCTCTTCTGTATTATAATTATACATGCACACATTTTTCAATCTGGTATACTGTCAAGATAAAACCATTAATTTTTTAGAAATGGGTTAATATTCTTATTCTACTACTTAGTTGTTATGGGGCCCCTGACTGATTCATTAAGTTCACTCAACCTCAGTTTCCTTGTATGCAAAATAAACTCTCCTAAATTCTATAATGTATATAAATGCCATGCAGAGTGCATGAAAGATAAAAGGTACTCAATATTGTATTTTACCTCCCCTCTCTCTTGACACATGCTTTCATCTTTCAATTACTTTTATGCTTCTTTCTTCTCTTTCTTCTTCTTTCCTGCTGTGCTCCTTAAGAACAGAATATAAGCACAGCACATCTTATTTTTACAATGGCTAAAATAATGTCTTATGTTTAACAGTGTTTCTCTAATTGCAGACTTTGGGTCACCAGTTCAGAGTCACCAATGTCCTTAGTTCTTACAACTTGATTCAGAATATCAGAGATTAAACCTATGTGTTTTTTCAGCGTTCCAAAGTTAGTCTTATCTACGTGTACTCTAAAAACTATAAAACACTGATGAAAGAAATTGAAGATGATGTAAAGAAATGGAAAGACATTCCATGATCATGGATTGGAAGAACAAATACTGCTAAATGTCTATACTTCCCAAAGCAATCTACACATTTAATGCAATCCTTATCAAACTACCAACCACATTTTTCACAGACCTAAAACAAATAACCCTGAAATCTGTATGTAACCACAAAAGACCCAAAATAGCCCAAACAACATTGAAAAAGAAAAGTAAAGCAAAGGCATTACAATTCTATACTTAGTTGTATTACAAAGCTGTGGTGATTAAAACAGTATGGTACTGGCAACCCCCCCCCCCAACATACACAAAGACATATAGATCAATAGAACAGAATAGAAAACCCAGAAATGAACCCACAACTAAGTGGTCAATCAATCTTCAACAAAGCAGGAAAGAACATCTAATGGAAAAAATATAATCTCTTCAACAAATGGTG
Organism: Puma concolor; assembly: GCF_028749965.1. NCBI lineage: Eukaryota > Metazoa > Chordata > Mammalia > Carnivora > Felidae > Puma > Puma concolor. The sequence goes on along the minus strand of NC_141681.1, from coordinate 22,973,438 downwards.
CTCATAAATCTAGACGATAATATGCAAAATAATGAAATTGGACCACTTTCTTATAGCATATACAAAAATAAACTCAAAATGAATTAAAGACTTAAATTTGAGACATGAAACTATAAAAATCCTAGAGGATAACACAAGCAGTAACCTCTTTGACATTGGCCATAGCAACTTTTTTCTAGATATGTCTCCTGAAACAAAGGAAACAAAAGGAAGAATAAACTATTTAAACTTCATCAACATAAAAAGCTTCAGCACTACAAGGAAAACATTCAGCGAAACTAAAAAGTGACCTACAGAATGAGAAAAGATATTTGCAAATGACATGTCTAATAAAGTGTTAGTATCCAAAATCTATAAAAAGCTTACCAAACTCAACACACACACACAAAAACCAAATAATCCAGTTAAGAAATTAAAAGAAGGGGAACCTGGGTGCATCAGTCTGTTGAGTGTCTGACCCTTGATTTCAGCTCAGGTTATCACCCCAGGGTTATGAGATTGAACCCTGCATTGGGTCCAATGCTGAGCATGGAGTCTGCTTAAGATTATCTCTCTCTCCCTCTGCCATTCTTACCTCTCTAAAATTAAAAAAGAAAGAAAGAAAGAAAGAAAGAAAGAAAGAAAGAAAGAAAGAAAGAAAGAAAGAAAGAAAGAAAGAAAGAGTCAGAAGACATGAATGTCTATTCATCAAACATACTGCTAATGTACACATGAAAAGATGCTCAATATCACTCATCATCAGGGAAATACAAATCAAAATTACAATGATATATCACTTCACACCTGTAAGAATGACTAAAATTAACAACACAAGAAATAACAGGTGTTGGTGAGGATGTGGAGAAAGGGCAACCTTCTTACACTTTTGGTAGGAATGAAAACTGGTGCAGTCACTCTCAAAAACAGTATGGAGGTTCCTCAAAAAGCTAAAAATAGAACTACCCTAAGATCCAGCAATTGCACTACTAGGTATTTACCCAAAGGATAAAAAATACTGATTCAAAGGGACACATACAGCCTAATGGATAAAGGAGTTGGGTGCACACACACACACACACACACACACACACACACACACAATGGATTATTAGCCATAAAAAGAATGAAATCTTGCCATTTTCAATGACATGGATGAAGCTAGAGTGTATTATGCTAAGCAAAATAAGCCAGTCAGTGAAAAACAAATACCATATGATTTCACTCAAATGTGGAATTTAAGAAATGTAACAGATGAACATAGGGAGGAAGAAATAGAAGGGCAAATCATAAAACAGACTCTTCACCACAGAGAACAAACTAAGGGTTACTGGAAGGGAAGTGGTTGGGGAATGAATTAAATGGCTGATGGATATTAAGGAGGGCACCTGTGATGAGCACTGGGTTCTGTATGTAAGAGATGAATCATTAAATTCTACTCTTGAAACTAATATTACACTACATGCTAACTAACTGGAATTTAAAGAAAATTAAAAAAAAAATCTGATGTTCAAGTCTCCATAAAAGAAAATACCCCAAATAATCCAATTTAAAAATGGTCAGAACATACGAGTGGACATTTTTCGAAAGAAGACATCCATTTTGCTAACAGACACATGAAAAGGTGCTCAACATCACTAATCATCAGGGAAAACTAAAATCAAAAGTACAATGAGATATCACCTCACACCTGTCAGAATGGCTACAATCAACAACTCAAGAAACAGATGCTGGAATGGATGTGGAGAAAGGGATCCCTCTTGCACTCGTGTTGGGAATCCAAACTGGCACAGCCACTCTGGAAAACAGTATGGAGCTTCCTCAGAAAGTTAAAAATAGATCTACCCTATGATCCAGCAATTCCACTACTAGGTATTTACTCAAGAATACAAAAATACTAGTTCAAAGGGAGAGAGGCACCCCTATATTTATAAAAACAGTATCTATGATAACCAAATTATGGAAACAGCCCAAGTGTCCATCAGCTGATGAATTGATAAATAAGATATGGTATATAATTAAAATTAAATACACACACACACACACACAACACACACACAATGGAATATTACTCAGCTATAATAAAGAATACTTAGAGAGTGTTATGCTAAGGGAAGTAAGTCAGTCAGAGAAAAACAAATACCATAAGATTTAATTCATAAGTGTAATTTAAGAAACAAAACAAATGAGAAAATAGAAAGAGAGAGAGGTAAGCCAAGAAACAGACTCTTACATATAGAGAACAAATTGATGGTTACTAGAGGGGGCAGGGGATGGGGGAAAAGGTGATGGGGATTAAAGAATGCACTTGTGATGAGCACTGGGTGTTGTATCACTAAATTGTACACTTGAAACTGATATCACACTGTATGTTCATTAACTGGAATTTAAATAAAAAATTTTAAAAAGACAAATTTGATCTTAGGTGGAAATTTGGGAAACACCCTTCCAGTTTATTCATGATACATATTTGCATAAATATGTGTGCTATGGTATCACTGTTCTTTTCTGAGGGAATGTTAGTACCCAGTGATAAAAAGAGAGAAAGATAAACATGCTTCTTTTAATATGCTGGTCCTTTTGTATCAATTCTATGAAAATGAAATGATGAGCAGGGGTCCTCATGTTAGTTTGGATTGGCAACGTCCTAATGATATTATAAACCAGAAGGATGCTGGATCAAATTAGCCCCCCCCAACATTAATACTTTATCCAGACAATCTGAAGAATTCATTGAACTCTTCTCAAAATTTGCTTATTTTGAAATGGAGAAATAAAACTTTCTTGGGTCTTTAGCCCTATCTTACATCATTTAGGTTCTTCTGTTATAAAGAGACACAACATAAATAAGACTCAAAGACTAGAAACTGGAGAATTATAGACACCCATGTTATTAAAGACCTTTGTTAGTAGAGATTTCTGTCATCACACTTAACCATTTCTCTTCCTTGAGGGTCAAGCGGCTACTACATCATGCTTCTAAAATCTTGACCAATTTCATTTCTGTCTTGATTTTTTTCTGGCTTTGAGTAAAGGAGTTCCAAGGAGTATGAGAGCCTTCTTTGTATACTCCTGCTGATTTCATTCTAAATTTTGATGTTATATGCATTGGCTTACCTTTAATCAAGAACTTTGTTTTTCTTTTTTTAGCTTGTATTATTTTTTTATTTTTTTTATTTTTTTATTCTTGACATGGAATGAGTCTGGTTCTTCCATACATATTATATGTGATTTCTGGGACTATGATTCTGCCCATTTGGGAAATTAGTGGTTTTTATTTCAGCTAAATATTATCTACCTTTCATAAAAATAATTAACTACCTTTATTTCCAGTATTCTGAGGGATCTTTAAAACTAGGAAATCCTATTAACTGGCATTGGGACCAGTCTCTGTTGGACAATGGAAATAAACCATGATTCTTCTTCAGCAAAATGTATAAAACTCAAGAGAATTAATAAAAACAATGGAAATTCTTTTGTCAGAATCAGGAATCTTCACCATTACAACTGAGTTAGTAACTAATACTCATTTCCAGTTTCTAACATATTGCTGATCATGTACATCAGCAGAATACACCTACACATCAGTGTTTTTCCACACTTATTAAACATTCTCTACCCAAACTTATGCCCAGTTAGCCTTAGTTTTTACTTAATAAGTAGTGTTTTGTTTATGGCCTCCAAACTGTATATTTTATATGATTGGTGTTTATTTGAATCTTTTCTAGTATGTAACTTATCTTTCTTTCTTTGATTATCTAATCCCTAAGATTCCCCCCATTCCTTGGCCTCAACTCTATACAATGCAACCCACATCATGGTAAATCACTTAGTATTCAGCTAGGAACACACTAGCACTTCAAATAAGAAGGATTGTGATACCCATGGCCAAATTGATATCCCTATTCATCTTTCAATGTATGAACCACATAGCTAGATAGAGGAGCCTTATATATTATCTATATTCTCATGCTGAGTCCTATTTGAATGTAAAGTACAAAACCAAAACATGTCTTTGACTTCTGTTGTCTAATTGATCCTCAAACCTTACAATGGACTATGTCAAAATCTACCCAGATATACCAGCAAATTGATCATTAATACAAGAGACAAGATTGACTTTGGCATTCTGGACAACTCTTGAGTTGTCCCGATAATTTAAGCAACAAAGTTAATATGATAGGAAGTTATTACAGCATACTTGAAAAGCACCATTCTGGAAAATTATGTTTCCTACAGGGTTAGTTTGACTCAAAGGAGATGAAGAAGTTGCAGATAGTTTATAAAAGAGACTTCAACTTCATTGAAGAAACAAAACAAAACAAACAAACAAAAAACCCAAACCTCTAGAAACAAACCATGATAGCATCTTCTTAACACCTTTTTCTGTTGTTCTTATTTTATTTTTTAAAACATTTTTATAAATAAGTTATATTATAAACAAACTGTAGAAGAAATATTCCAGGAACTAGATATTAAAAGAAAACTGCCTGAAAGGAGAAGCACAACACAAATTTTATTTAAAAAAACCCAGAAATATAAGCAAATGACCATATATATGTAATATATGATACATGTATGTGTATATATATAATATATATAATATATATAACCGTATAGCATATAATATAGCATACTTATAATGTATGTATATAATTGCAACACCAAAGCTGTAGTACGGGTTCTAGTTGGTAATGAGATGTGGGGAATAAGCTTATGAATTTCCTGGGCTTGCACCAATGGGTTAACAAGGCATGAAGAATTAGAAAACCATAGGATGTTCATACCCAAGTTTGGGTAAACAAGATATGGTAAATAGGTATAGACAGGGTAGGGCAAAGGCCCCAATATAGAACAAAGGGATATGAGGTAAATAAGATTAGGTATTCAGGGCAGAAACACCCCCCAATTTAGTACCAGAGCAGAAAGCTGCTTTCACAGGAAGGAAGGACCAAAGTAGGTAAATAGGTAAATAGGGCTATAGACTTCTGTGGGGCAAAGTTGCCCAGAGTGGAGCTAATTGCAAAAGAAAGGTGCCTTGTTGACCCTGGGGTAGCATGCTCTGTCTTTCTTGTCCCTTAGACCAGTTTAGGTAAACAGAGGTGGTGTCTCATGTCTGGTGTAAACAACCTTCTGCCCAGTGCCAGGCTTTTGTTTTGTATTAACCCAAACCCCTAACTCCTCCCCTCCATGTCTTCAAAACCCCCTTTCCCTGAGGCCCATGAGTTAATGTTCACAGTTTCATTGTCTCTTTGTGCACTTCCATCCCTATGTTTGTAAGTTTTCTGATTGTAATAAAAACGGAGCAAGGACCCTTAATTGGGGCTCTTGTCTTCTCCCAGACGTTAGCATCTCTTGCATTTAATACTGTGTCCTTGTTTCTTTCTGGACAGGAAAGAACTCTAGACCCAGACTGCACAACAATCGGACTCACAAAACAAAAACGAAGAAGTTTAAACAATTGTATAAAAGTATAACAGGCAATAGACACAACAGGAACAACATTGTCATCTCAACTAGAGACCTGACAATTTCTGGAGTGACTGCACAGCTCCTTTTACCTCCTCATCTGCACAGGCCATATATGGCTTCCATGAATAAGACTAAAAGTGTCTGTGGGTCATTTTGATACAGAGGAGTCTTCCCTTCAGTTCTCCACCAATCTTTTATACCATTTGAGAGATATAGGTCCAACACTTGCCTGACTACCCTGCTTCACAAAATCAGGTGTGTTCCCAAATAGTAAGTGAGGCCAAACAGCTGTTTACATTTATCTTAACTCTAGTGTTTCCAAGGAAATATTACTGGGTGATGAGGAACACCAAGGTCATTCCCAGCCAAGCCTACAGAGACTAGGCCTGATATTAACCTGTTAGTCACCATTATTAGACAACAATGCAATATGGTAAATGCTAACATACAGGCATGTAAAATTCTATCCAAGAAAGGAAGAAAGAGGGGTGCCTGGGTGGCTTGGTCAGTTAAGCATCCGACTTCGGCTCAGGTCATGATCTCACGGTCCGTGAGTTCGAGCCCTGCGTCGGGCTCTGTGCTGACAGCTCAGAGCCTGGAGCCTGTTTCAGATTCTGTGTCTCCCTCTCTCTCTGCCCCTCCCCTGTTCATGCTCTGTCTCTCTCCATCTCAAAAATAAATTAAAAAAAGTTAAAAAAATTAAAAAAAAAAGAAAGGAAGAAAGAGAGTTTAATCCTATGTGAGGCACTTAGGAAAGGCTTCATACTAAAAGTAATATTTGAAAGCTGTTATTGTTATTGCCATTGTCATTGTTGTGGTTGTTTGAGAGAATGAAGAGAATTTTCAGTGGTTGAACAAAAAAGCTAAGGGCAATCTGGACACAGGAAAGAGTAGGTAGAAAATTAGAGAGACTTACAGATATTTGGGAGAAAGGATTTGGGATTTCAAGATGTTAGAAATATTTTGAATACAGAATGCAAGAGAAATGAAACTAGAAGATAGGCTGGGCCCAACTGATCTGACTTTGTAGAACTGAAAACATCAATACAAATTTCTGTAATTACTTTAAATGTTTACAACTGTCTTGATTTAGGTATATATTATAAAAATATCAACATTGGTACCTATTTACCAGAATGTTATTTTTCCTTGTAGACAACAAAATCACCTTAATTAACAAAAGAGAAGAATATTGAGTATGTTTTACTACCTCCACTTGAAGGACTGTACATTCATTGACTAAGAATACATCTGATGGATGTATGTAATGAAGTCTAATACTGCATAGTATATCAGGCCTCTCTGAAATAAGGAGGAGTTGACCGAACTAGACCAAGCAGACTAAAAAGCACCACAATTTCCAAATTGGGCAATATGCAGCCTGATGGACTGTCATCATTAAGGAATTCTTTTGTGTTTTAATATTTACTTATATAACTTATCTGGGGGCAAATTCGACATTTTGCATAAACAGGACAATACCTGTTAAGTCCCCAAAATATTTTTAAGGTATTTTCTTACTCTTAACCTAACATTAACATCAAGCCAAATTCCTGTGATTTCTCTGACAATATTGAAATAAGACTACGTCAAAAGGACAAAAAGCCTCTGAGTTAAATCCCAAGGAATTGAGGTAATTTTGTTCTGAAATCTTCTGCATTATTATGTTACTACTTCTAGGTCTTTAGAAAATTTATACTGAACTGGTTTCTTGTGAAAATGATTCAGTTCTAAGACATAATACTAAGATCAGTGCATTAGTGAAATATAATTTAGAGAGATTTAGAGTGATACCTGTTACATTCTTCTCACCCAAGCTTCTATCACTACAATAAGGTCTTTATTATAAAAATAATGTAGCAGTTTTGGGGCTATTCACCTCATTCTTTAAATTCCAGAGCCAGGGGCACCTGGGTGGCTCAACTGGTTAAGCATCTGACTCTTGATTTTGACTCAGGTCATGATCTCACAGTTCTTGACATCGAGCCCCAAGTCAGGCTCTGCTCTGACAGTATAGAGTCTGCTTGGGATATTCTCTCCCGCTCTCTCTCTGCCCCTGCTCCCATCTCTCTCTCCAAAACTAACTAAATAAATTCTAGAGCCAGACTAGTTTAGATATATTAATAAAACAACTTCACCCCTTAAATACATTAAAATAAACTTATATGAAGAAATATCTGTCCTTTCTCTGTTTTATTTTAGAAATTAGAGAAATGGGTACTTTTTCTGAAATGACTTGTATGCTCATTATTGGCAATTTGTGAGTTCAAAAACTTTGAATTATCAGATAATATTATCTATTCCCTACACCTTGGATGCAATCAGATCAATAGTTATGTGTTTTCTTCTAGAAATTTTATATTTTAAAATTAATGTCTTGAATAGTAGCGCTTAGTGAAAGAAATGTCTTCATGTTGGTGAGAAAAAATTAAGACATTTTCATAAAAGTACTTTTTGTGCCTACAGGATACTACAGTGGTAGGATGTATCATGCTTTATATTGTGATTTATATATTTTTTGGATTTGTAGGCAACTTTCAGTATTGAGCAAGATATAAGTGAGCATATTTGAGAATAAATATATTTTTGTTTGCTTTATTTTCCTGCTTTATTTTTTTCTTGATATTTATTTTTTAAGTTACCTGAAACCAACAACAACACACACACACACACACACACACACACACACACACACACACACACACACACAAAGAAATGCCATTTGTCATTGTGGGTGAACCCTTTGGGTGAAGTCTTTTAATTAAAAAAAAAACTTTTATCAATCCACTTTATCATTTGACATACTTAAAGCTGAATACACAAGATTTCTTTATGAATAAAATTATAGAGGTTTCACATTCAATGCAGCTCAGATCATTTGCTTTAAAGTTCCACATGATGAAGAAAAGTAATTCCAGAAAAAAAAATGAATGAAAATATCATTTTTCAAATAAAACACATTTTTAAATCACCAGTTAAAGTCATTTAGGGTAGTCAAGGTCCCAGCAGGAGGAGGAGGGAAACAGACCATGCAAGCTGGCTAATTTAAGTCACTATTTATCAAGATATGGTAGGAGTATAAGGAAAGAATCAAGGGATAGTGAAGTACTCTATATCTAACAATAGCAGAAAGATATAACAAATACTGGGACTGAGGAAACAAGAGGAAATGGTGATTATTGGAAAACTAGAGAAGTGAGCTGCATGGACAAAGGGACCTGGTATTAGCCTGTGTTAAGGGACATTGTGGCCCACAGTAAACTGGCATGCAAGGATTCATGGAGAATGAACACTGAGTCTCCTCTCATCCCCTGATCTCATTTGGTGTCCCTCATTGGCCAAACTGATATGGCTGGCAAAGAGTATAGGACAGACCCATATAAACCAGTTTCTGGGGCAGAACAGGGTAAAGGAGAGTCAAGAATGCATATGAGTTACCAAATGGAAGCACCCTTCGTCTTAAATGAATTCTATTATGAAGGGAGGAGATTACTGGCTTGCGAGCAAATAATTATTCAATGTATCCTTTCCTTTGCAAATATGAGTAGAACTGTATATTATAAATTAAAATGGAAAAAAAAGTATTTTAAAGATGCATTGTTGAAGTTCAGTTCTGGGACTAATTTAGATGTTAACCATTATAGCTTTCACAAACTGCTTATTTGTTCATTTATTTACTGCTTGCTATGTACCAGACACAATGCCATGTGCCAGGCATGCACTCTATCATTTGATCCCCCCATAAGTATTGGAGAGTTTGAGTCTTGCCCACAGACACACAAGCTAGCAGAGGCAGAGCCAAAAATTTAGCAGATATGTCTAACACCAGCACAATTGAATATGTCACTCTATGTGCATTCGATACTATACCTCTATCAGGAAAGATAACATCACTGTTTTTTATCACTGCCTTTCCTCTTCCATTAACTCCCCCTCCCCCCCCCCCCCCGAAAAGGCAATGATCATATTCTGTTTTGGTTTCTGTTATTGTTGAAGGCCTATGTCAGCATTTCAATCAACTCTTCCTTCCAGGCATTTGTTTCTGTTATTTCTCCTTGGAAAGGATCCTGAGATGCAGTAACGATACAGGATTTTCAGAAGGGAGTATTCCTAGGGTTAACATCTGAGGAAGGAGAGTTGTTTATCTGATGGAGAGCTGGATGTCTGTCCAGGTATGGGGGCTGAGCCTTGTATCCTTCCAGTAATCATTTGCATCATGGTGTGTGCCTCAGGAGCCACCTGACTCTGGATGTTGTTGCTTTCTTCAGCTGAGACAGTCACAAGGAGGAGAGACAACTGGGGGCCAAAGGGTCATCTTGGCAGCACTCCCATCAGGTGAAAGAATGAGACTTTCATTCCTAAAGGGAGACTGTGCAGTGCATGACAGCATCCACCATAGTAATTATCCAAAATAATATAAATTATAAGTTTATAAGAAAATAATATATAATTTATAAGCAAAATAATATAAATTATGCACACACATGCTTTGCACATGTATTCTATCATATGCATAAATGCATTGTTATAAATAACAAATAAGGAAATTACAGCATAGTGGATTAGACAGCTACTGCAGTAACATCTTATAAAATATTTAATCTACATACTTACAGACACAAAAGTATATATGTGAATTTCTAGTTAAACCTGCATTATTCGTAGATAGAAAAGACTCACTGAAAAGTTTATCAATTGCTGAACTTAGAAATCAATGTGTTTAGATACTAAAATTGTTTTAGATTCTTTTTTTTTTTATATATTTTTTCAACGTTTATTTATTTTTGGGACAGAGAGAGACAGAGCATGAACGGGGGAGGGGCAGAGAGAGAGGGAGACACAGAATCGGAAACAGGCTCCAGGCTCTGAGCCATCAGCCCAGAGCCCGACGCACGGCTCGGACTCCCGGACCTCGAGATCGTGACCTGGCTGAAGTCGGACGCTCAACCGACTGCGCCACCCAGGCGCCCCTGTTTTAGATTCTTAAGTTAGGGCAATTGATTGCTGTGCATTACAGGCACAATTTCTGAATTCCTGCATCCAAATGATTAATGATATTGTAGTTTCTACTTGTGTATCATCACATAAGAAAAAAATAAATAAAGCCTCTGTGAGTCATCCTGATATTCTGCCCATAGTTGGACAAATTGTTTATTTTTTATTTTAAGGTTGCAAAGTGTCATGCACGAGTGTGTCTCCTCCCGAGCTATGGATCTCAAAAAATTTATTCTGTAGCCAAGGAAAATGATACAGAGAAGTCAAGTGTTCCTTTAAGAAGAGTTCTGGGGGGGGGGGGGGTAAAATCAGACCAGAGTAAAGCTACAAGAGTAGATGTGACAGAGAAAAGGAAAGCAAACAGCTGTACTCCGTATATTTTATTTATTTTAATCTTCACAGTATACATTAATCAAGAGGTATTTTCAAATGAAAAATCTTAGGTAAAGACTTTATAGAGGAACTTCCTCATGGTCACATGCAATATTTTTAAAGCTAGGATTTAAATCTTGTTCTACTGACCTAAAGTGCAACTTTTAATCCACTGTTCTGGTTCACCTGCTAGAAAACTCTTTAAAAGGTATGCTTGCATTTGGGATATCTAACTGGAGGCACATATATGATGAGTGTACTAGCATAATACCAGCCTGCCTTCTTTTCCCACTTTCTCATCTGCAATTTTTGATGCAGAATTGTTCCTATTCCTCTTTGGACGAGAATGGGTATAGATGTATGAAAAACATGAACTCTTAAAAATGTTAAAATCTAGAGCAAATGAAGCATTAAAGTGTTCAGATAAAAGTCTAATGAAGTTCCTTGTGATTCACTTGGAGATTTGGTTTAAGATTTTTCAATTTCTGGACAAGCCTGCACCTGTCCACAGATTCTGCTTCTCCTCCTTTAATAATTCAGCTGCTGACAGTTGGAGCTTTACTTCTGCTTCATTAATCTGCTCCTGGGAAGTAGTATTTTCTCAAAATTTTGGTGACATTTTCATTTCTCATCTTAAAGGATCCCTCTCCACCTCTTCTAGAGGTCGCACATTTCTACCAACTCAGACAGATGGACTCTCTCATTCTTATTCAACATGGCCGTGTTGAAAATCAAGTGCTCACTTTTTCCCTTTGATTTACCACTGCTCATTTACATCTTTGCCCATTAGACAGAAGTGTCAGTCTTGTCTCTTCTTTTGTCTCTAAATCATAATTCACTGAGTTTCCATCCTTGGAGATATTTTGAATTTTTCTAAGGATGTAAGGGGCTCTTTTTTTATCATCAATGAAATGTTAATCAAATGAAAGTAAAATTACTAAAATACATTAATTCCTCAAACAAACTGCAATGCAAAAGGACCATGGCGTATCTTAAATGTATAACTTTTTTTTTCAGTTTCAAAAGATAGTCTATTTAAATACTGATTTTTTCCCCTGCTATTTTTCCTGGTTTAATTCTGTGTCCCTTGCTTGGATGCCAATGCATTGAATAAGTAACCTTTTATGTTTGTTTTCCAAACTCCCAAACATACTAATGTTATCCATATTGAGACATATTTATAAAGTCAAATATTAAAACACATGCTGATGTGTTTTGTTTTGTTTTGTTTTTCATAAGTCAGAACATTTGAAACAATCAAGTTCCACAAAAGAAAGGATGGATTTGGAGCACAAAAGATTTAAACCAAGGCTCTCGTGCTTACCGACTATGTGACATTGAGTCGGTAGCTTAATCGTTCTAAGGCTCATTTTTTTTCTCAGCTCTAAAATAGTACAATTGTCAATGCCTATCTCATAGCACCGATATAAGTACCAAATGAATCACTGCATGTAAATTCTTAACACAGAATATGAAACACAGTGGCTTCTTGAAAATGTTCTCTATTATCATTGATACGAAGAGTCTGGGAGCAGAAGACATATTGCTCTCCAGTGGGAACTTGGTGATTCACTTTGAGTTTCAGACTTTCCATCTTTGAATTGGTAAAAGTATACTTAATGTTATTGGCTGAATTGTGTCCCCCTTCAAAGTAATATTCTGAAGTCCTGAAGCCCCACTACCTCAGAATTTAACATTTAGAGATATAATCTTTAAAGAGGTAATTAAGTTAAAATGAGGTCTGTAAGGTAAGTCCTAAGCCATTATGACTGGCATTACTAGAAGAATAAACTGGGACACAGACACAGGCAATTCAAGGGGCACCCATATAAGGACACAGTGAGAAGGTGGCTATATGCAAGCCAAAGACAGAGGTCTCAGATGAAACCAAACCTGTCAGCCAAACCATAATCTTGGACTTTGAACCTCCAAAATTGATCTATTGTTTAACCATCAGTGTGTGGTGGTTTTTTGTTTTTTGTTTTTTGTTTTTCGTTTTTGTTTGTTTGTTTTATGGCAGGTCTAGGAAATCAGTAAATTTACCTTTAGTTATAAAGTATAGCATACTGCCCATATATAGGAGGCACTTAATATTTATTTCATTTCCCCAAATTATGATACTTCTAACTTTCCTTATTTTATAATTGTGTAAATGTCTTTTTCTCTTAAGAATATAATTTCTTGATGTCAGTGATCATACTACCCCTACTTAGCACTTCCTTCTATAGCAAAAGTCAGTGATTTGCAACTGGGGCTTTGATGATAATTGATTAAATAAATAAATGGACATATGAATAATAGTGAGGCTGAATTTTCTATAGGAAAACTAAGAATTCTGTTTGGACCTCATGTGGTTAAATTTAATGACAACTTTATCTCCAACATCCTGCAATTGCCAGATGGCTGTAGCCATTTTAACATAATACTAATTGGCAGCCTAGAAGCAACAGATTACAGGAATATTTTTCCATGTAATTCTCCTTATTTGGGCAGTGTAGAAATGTTTACCTCTTATTTACCTTAAAGCCACATGAATATGGCCTATTTAATATTTTATTTATGTCTTTTTCTTTGTTATTTGTGGTAAGATTATTAATGGAGCATAAATAGGTTAGCTAAATATTCTTGCCAGCCACAAAATAAATGCAAACATGCATAGATCAGTAATGCCTTACTTGAAAAGTGTTCTACCAATATTTTCCAGAGAAATTTAAGGGATTTGTGCAACCTGAGTTGACTTGAGACAACCAAAGAATATTAGCACAGCTGATGCCAATGAAAAGTTTGTATGTAGAGACAATGAAAGTTTAAGAATGCTAATACACAGACTACCTTCAAGAACACTATAGTACATTGGACTGAGTTCTCATCATTGGGAAATAACAATCTTTTTCAAATTGATTCAGCAAGTCTATCTGACCATTGTAAGAGAGGTATCTGATTTCATAAGATCATAGTTTGTCTTGCCCATTTGCAGGTAAATCATTTGTCAATAACTTCATTTTGAATCAGGCTACATGAAAAACTTTATAATGTAGGCACCAACAAAGTATTTCCCAATGTATGTCCTGAGGAATACCAATTCTTCTGCTTGTTAATTAGTAAAATAAAAAAAGATAAGTAGTGGGATACTTTCTAGTCAATTCTATTTTGGAGACTAGGACTCAGAGTTAAACTGAATTCTGACATTCATAAATTTGCAGAAATTTTAATGTTAAGATTATCCACACTTATCATTCAAAATGTACTTAACCATGAAACTAAATTTAGAGAGTGACTTACAGGTTCATTGTACTATAAAATGCACCAAAGAAACTGCTGAACATAACAGTAAACATTGTCAGCTTGAAAATTAGATTTTTTTTTTGTAAAGAAGGATATACGTCAGAAGAGGGTTGAAGTTTAGGAAGAAGAAACCTTGAGAATCCCTATTAATAAGTCTCAGGAGTTAGCATGTAGGAAATCTCTTGGCTTTGGCAAAAGACTGGGTGTTTTGTGTATGTTTTCTTGGTTTGGTTTTGTTTGGGTTTCGTTTTGTGGCTTGGATTTGACCTTACTTATAATTCCTTCTTCTTGAAGGACATGTGAGGCCAAATACAAGTTGCTTGGTTAAGTCACCTAAAATACGAATTAACACATAATCCTGGGCCAACAAACAGAGGGAGATAAAGGACTATGGAACAGAATTTCCTATTGACAAAATAAGGTCTCAGTACTTGAACTATTACTCAGTATGACATAACAGTGATAAGTACTGGAGGTAGCTATTCTACACTTGTTCTTAAAATGAATTCATTATCCCAATTGCCTAGCACAGTGTTGAAAAAAAAATTTTTTTAGGCCAAAGATTTATTGAGACATAATTTTAGAGTAATTTTATCATCCAAAAAAGAAATGCTGTACTTTTCAGTTGTCACTCTCTACTTTCCTGCCTGACCCAGGTCTAGGCAACCTACTTTCTCTGTATATAGATTTCCCTATTCTGAAAATGTCTTATAAATAAAACAGTATGTGGTCTTTCATGATTGTCTCTTTTCATTTAGCATAATGTTTTCAAAATTTGTCCATTGTGTAACATATGTAAGTACTCCATTTCAGTTTATGATTGAATAATATTCTATTGTATGAACATGTCACATATTATTTATCCACTCATAAGTTGGTGTACATTTGGGTTGTATCTACTTTTTGACTATTATTAATAATGCTGCTATGAACATGTGTGTATGATTTTTGTTTGTACATTCACTTTCACTTCCACTATGTATACCTTGTATACATGGAATTTCTGAGTCAAATAACTCTGTGCTTGACTTATCGAGGAACTAACAGTTTTCCAAAGCAATGGTACCATTATATAACTTCCAGCTGTGTATGAGGGTTTTGATTTCTTCACATCATTACCACCACTTACTTCTGTTTTGTTTTGCTTTGTTTTGTTTGTTTTAAAATAAAAGCCATATTACTAAGTGTGAAGTGGTATCTCATGGTGATTTTAACTTTCATTTCCATAGTGATTAGTGATGTTCAGGATCTTTCCACATGCTTATAGGCTGTTTGTATACTTTCCCTGTAGAAATGTTTATTGGAGTTCTTTGCCTTTTTTTTTTTTTTTTATTTGGGTTGTTTATTTTCTTGCTGTTGAGTTCCAGCAATTCTTTTTATATTATGGATGTTAATACCTTATCATATGTGATTTTCAAATATTTTCTCTAATTACACATGCTTTCACATTATTGATGGTATCCTTCAAAGCACAAGAATTTTTCATTGTGATGAAGTCCAATTTATCTCTCCCTGCCCCACCCCATGATCACTTGAGCTTTTGATGTCATATAAAAGAGACCACTACCTACCTAATCCAAGGTTACAGAGATTTATCCTTACATTTTTTACTAAGAGTTTTATAGATTTAGCTCTTGCATTTAAGTCAGTAACCCATTTTTAGTTAATTTTTGCGCTCAGTGTGAAGAATGAGTCAACTCCATTCTTTTTCATGAGGATATACAATTGAATTATTTGTTGAAAACCTATTCTTTCCCCATTGAACGGTCTTGGCATTTTGTTGAAAGTCAATTGACCATAGATATATTTTACTTCTGGGCTCTCAATTTTATCTCATTCGTGTATATGTCTACCCTTATGCTAGTATTATATTGTCTTGATTACTATTATGTTGTTTTCAGTTTTTAAATCAGGAAGAAAAAGTTCTCCATTTTTAAAAAATATTTTATTTATTTATTTATTTATTTATTTATTTATTTATTTGCCTATTCTGGGTTCCTTGAGTTTCCATGTGAATTCAGGAGCAGCTAGTATATTTACAAATAAGCTAGCTGGTATTGTGATAGGGATTGTGATGAATAAGTAGATCATTTTGATGAGCATTTCCTTCTTTACAATAGTAAGCATTCTATGTTAATACCTTTTCATATATGATGGCATCCTTGTCTCTTCCATTATCAGCTTTTTAGAATCTTAAAAGATTAATATTTTTCATAGTATGAGTTTTGCACTGATTTTGTTAAATTTATTGAATTCTTTTAGGTGTTGCAGATTGATCGTTTTTTTAATTTCATTTTGGGATTGTTTTTTGCAATTATATAAAAATATAATTGACTTTTGCATTTTCATCTTGTATCCTGCAATCTTCCTGAAATTGTTTAATAATTTTAATAGATTTTTTAAATCGATTCCTTAGGATTTTCTATGTAAAGATCACATTATCCTTGAATGGAGTATTATTCTTTTTTCTTTCTAATATAAATAATTTTTATTTCATTTTCTTCCTAACTGCTGTTGCTCCAAATCTAGTATAATATTGGATAGAAGTGGAGAAAACAGATATGCTTGTAATGTTCGTTGTGGGTATTGCATAGATATTTTTTATCAAGTTAAGTCTCTTTTATATTTAGATTGTTCAGTGTTTTTATCCAGAAAGAGTGTTGGATTTTCATAAATGCTTTTTCTGCATCTATGGGTATGATTGTGTTTTAGTTGTTTTGTTTTGTTTTGTTTTTATTGTATCAATATGCTATATCACATCATTGATTTCTAGGTGTTAAACCAACATTGCATTCTTGGGAAAAATCCCACTTGGTCATGTTGTATAAAGCTGTTTATATGTAGCTGGATTTTATTACTAGTACTTGGTGGAGTATTTTTTGGTCTTTTTAGGGTAATTTTAAAATTATTAATTTACTCTTTATTTGTTCTACTCCTATTCAGATTCTCTCTTCCTTCTTGAGTCAGTTTTGGTAGTTTGTGTCTTTCTAGAAATTAGTCTATTTCATCTAAATGCCTATTTTATTGGCATACTACTGTTTGTAGTACTCCTTTATAATCCTCTTATTACTCTAAGTTAGGTAGTATTACCTACTCTTTTCATTCTGATTTTAATAATTTGAGACTTGTATCTTTTTTTAATCAATCTACCTAAAATTTTGTCAGTTTTGTTGATTTTTTTTCAAAGAAAAAAACAACTTTGGTGTGATTGACCTTTCTCTATTGTTTTTGTTTTGTTTTGTTTTCTCTTTCATTAATTTACACTGTAATCTTTATTATTCCCTTCCCTTTGTGGCTTTGTGTTTATTTTGTTATATTTTTCTACTCTTTAGGGTAGAAGGTTTGGTTTTTGACATTTAGAACTTTATTCTTGTTTTTTAATTTTTATATAGGCATTTACAACTATAAAATTCCCTCTACGAATTGCTTTAGCTGCATCCTATATTTTTGTGTTTTCATTTTATTTCTCTCAAAATATTTTCCATCTTCTCTTGCATTTTCTTCTGTGACTCATCGTTTAAGAGTATACTGTTTAATTTCTACATATTTGTAAGTTTCTCAAATTTCTATCTGCTATTGACTTCTGTTTTTATAGCAGCATATTTTTTTATTTAATTTATTTTTTAAAATTTACATCCAAGTTAGTTAGTATATAGTGCAACAATCATTCCAGGACTAGATTCTTTAATGCCCCTTAGCCATTTAGCCCATCTTCCCTCCCTGCTATTGCCTTCTAATTTTATTCTATTGTAGTTATAGAGCATTTTTTATGAATTAATGTTTTTATTATTACTGATACAGTTTATATATATATATATATATATATATATATATATATACACACACACACACTATGTGGTATATGTATATATACTACGTGGTATATATATATATATATATATATATATATATATATATATATACTTACTTTCTTCCTTTCTGTACATGTAACATGTATGTTGTTGTCTACCCTTCATTGGTGCTCTTTTAGTAAGTGATTTTTTAAATTTTTTTATTGTTTATTATTTATCAGAGAGACAGAGAGACAGAGAGCAAGAAGGGAAGGGGCAGAGAGAGAGGAAAAAACAGAATTGGATGCAGGCTCCAGGTTCTAAGCGCTCAGGACAGACCCCGACGCGGAGCTCGAACTCACTCACAGACCATGAGATCATGACTTGAGCTGTAGTCAGCCACCCAACCGACTGAGCCATCCAGGCACCTCTAAGTGATTTTTTTAAATCTTTCATTGTGAGGACAACTCTTGCAACAATTTCACTGCTGTGGCTGGAGGCAAATGAGTATATATTTTTCCTGAAGCTAAAAGGAATAATACTGCATCCACAGATTTTTCTGGTATTCAAGGAAATATTTGGTGAACAGGTCCCCAAGAAAATACTAGTTTTTATGCTAATATGTGTTGGTAGGTACCCAAAGGCATTCTAATTTGATTAAATAAATAATATATCCTAATTATGTACTCCAAGAATGCAAATGAAGGCATTATTACACCAACTTGAATGATTTTACGTATGTGGTTTCAATTCATTCAGATAAGTGCTGTGGAAGATAAATCTGGTTTGGGTGAAAGGATCTTGAGTTCAAGTTAAAGGGATGTAGAGTTTACAGTATTTTTGGTACATCCAAGAATATATGCTTATTAGTCAAAGGCATGCTACAGTAAGGCATTAAAGTAACTAAAAGGAGGACATCTGTGGCTGAAGAGCAAGGATGTACTTACAGTCTCAAACAGGCATCTTTTGTTTCAACTGATAGATTACCTATGGTTTCAACCAGGCATGAGATAAGATCTATAGCTGTAAAATTATTTCTAATCCTCACTGGAGATCAGACTAAACGTACAGTTCTCAGAATTATCCTAGTTAGGTTTGTCTAAAAAACTAGGCAGTATAATTTTGAAGAGTCATAGAATAGTGACATCAGATGAGATAAGGCAGTATAGGAAAGGGACTGATGCTTCCAACAAGTTTATATTTATCTGGTCAAGATAAAAAACAATTGATGGGGAGTTTTGTGCTGTGGCTGAGTACAAAATATTCATACTACTACATTTAGGGTCTCCTGTGAAAGTCATTATGTATCAAGAATGGACTTCAAGTTCTGTTTGTTGGAAGAACAAAATAACTTTAGATTTTTTTTTCTTGTTCTGAAGGCAGATATTCTTGATCAAAAGACTTTAGTGTTTCTTCCACTAGAAACTTGTAAAAATATAAATTAATGTCTTGGTATTGTGGCTTCTGTAACAGTCTCTTGTTTTTTTTTTTTTTTTTTTTTTGCACTTTTTTTAATTTTATTTTTTATTTTTTAAAATTTACATCCAAATTAGTTAGCATATATTGAAACCATGATTTCAGGAGTAGATTCCTTAGTGACACTTACCCATTTAGCCCATCCCCCCTCCCACAACCCCTCCAGTAACCCTCAGTTTGTTCTCCATATTTATGAGTCTCTTCTGTTTTGTCCCCCTCCCTGTTTTTATGTTATTTTTATTTCCCTTCCCTTATGTTCATCTGTTTTGTCTCTTAAAGTCCTCATATGAGTGAAGTAATATGATTTTTTTCTTTCCCTAATTTCATTTAGCATAATACCCTCCAGTTCCATCGATGTAGTTGCAAATGGCAAGATTTCATTCTTTTTGATTGCTGAGTAATACTTCAGTGTGTGTGTGTGTGTGTGTGTGTGTGTGTGTGTGTGTATGTGTGTGTGTGTGTGTGTGTATATATATATACATATATATATATATATATATATATATATATATATATATATATATACTACATTTTCTTTATCCATTCATCCATTGATGGACATTTGGGCTCCTTCCATACTTTGGCTATTGTTGATAATGCTGCTATACGTATGGAGGTGCATATGTCCCTTCGACACATGCACACCTGTATCCCATGGATAAATGCCTAGTAGTGCAATTGCTGGGTCATAGGTAGTTTTATTTTTAGTTTCTTGAGGGATTTCCATACTGTTTTCCAGAGTGGCTGCACCAGCTTGCATTCCCACCAACAATGCAAAAGAGATCCTCTTTCTCTGCATCTTTGCCAACACCTATTGTTGCCTGAGTTGTTAATGTTAGCCTTTATGACAGGAGTGATGTAGGATTTCATTGTGGTTTTGATTTGTATTTCCCTGATGATGAGTGATGTTGAGCATTTTTTCATGTGTTGGTCAGCCATCTGGATGTCTTCCTTGGAGAAGTGTCTATTCATGTCTTTTGCCCATTTCTTCACTGGATTATTTGTTTTTTGGGTGTTGAGTTTGATAAGTTCTTTTTAAAATTTTTTTTTAATGTTTATTTATTTTTGAGAGAGACAGAGAGAGACAGAGCATGAACAGGGGAGGAGCAGAGAGAGAGGGAGACACAGAATCTGAAACAGTCTCCAGGCTCTGAGCTTTCAGCACAGAGCCCGACGTGGGGCTCGAACTCACAAGCCGTGAGATCATGACCTGAGCCAAAGCAGGACGCTCAACCGACTGAGCCACCCAGGTGCCCTGATAAGTTCTTTATAGATTTTGTATACCAACCCTTTATCTGATATGTCATTTGCAAATATCTTCTCCCATTCTGTCAGTTGCCTTTTAGTTTTGCTGATTGTTTCCTTCGCTGTGCAGAAGCTTTTTATTTTGATGAGGTCCCAGTAGTTCATTTTTGCTTTTGTTTCCCTCACTTATGGAGACGTGTTGAGTAAGAAGTTGCTGCAGGCAAGATCAAAGAGGTTTTTGCCTGCTTTCTCCTTGAGGATTTTGATGGCTTCCTGTCTTACATTTAGGTCTTCCATCAATTTTGAGTTTATTTTTGTGTATGGTGTAAGAAAGTGGTCCAGGTTCAATCTTCATGTTGCTGTCCAGTTTTCCCAGCACCACTTGCTGAAGGGACTGTCTTTATTTCATTGGATATTCTTTCCTGCTTTGTCAAAGATAAGTTGACCATACATTTGTGGGTCCATTTTCGGGTTCTCTATTCTGTTCCATTGACCTGAGTGTCTGTTCTTGTGCCACAGTCTCTTGTGTTTTAGAAGAGTATGATTCAATTCACCAAGGCTACAGCCCTTTCACATTGTAAACTAGTGAAATTAAGTTTGTGAATTGGAAAAGCCAAAAAATTACCCCTGGGACTTAAGAAAATGTGAGAATGAGACCAAGAAGCCATGATTCCCTATCTATCTTCCTAAACACTTACATAGCCTCTCTCATCTTGGAAAGGAAGAAAGGTTTCCACTATGCCACCTGAAGATTGTCAATGTGACCTAGATAATTCTTTAATAATTTAGGTTTAAATACTGCCTTTATTGTCTACTGGAAGGGGGAAAAAAAAACCTTCATTCCTTAGAATGAAATTGTGGTAAAACTAGTGTACCAAAAAGTGCTAAATGGAGATTAAAAAAAAAAGATTGTACTTCCAGGTAAACTGTATAAATAAATTTGGTCATCCTCTAAAAATACTTTCAGCATATGTAAATCATGGGAAATTGTTAGTGTGTGTGTGAGGGTGGGTGGGTGGTGGTGGTGGTGGTGGTGGTGGTGGTGGTTTAAATAACAACCAAACATTATTCTCAGCCAGAGGAATAAACAATTTCTCCACAAGAATAAGAAAAACTTGACATGCAAGAAAGATCTAATTTGGAATTATAATGCTATAAATAATCTTCTCACTGAGAATGTGATATTTTATCCCTTCCTGGAGTTCTCCTTTGCTACTTATCTCAAGACAATAAATTATGTAATAAATTTTAATATTCTTAGCTTCCTGTTTTAATTAGAACAAGAACAGAGGATAAGCAAGATGATTGCCTGGCTTGGTGCCTAGCTCTTTTATAGATTTCCAATAAATTTTTTTGAAAATGATTCACAATTGGTATCAGAGGAATGAAAGTTGAAGAAACTTGAGCTGTCTAGCACATAAAAGTAAAGTCTCCATGTTGGCATTCTCAATATCCACAGTTGAATGGGAAAGAGATGTTGGATGTGATTTGCCCTGCTTCTAAGGAAAGTTAGTTTAACACAAGGAGGTTTTGTTCACTATAAAGAAAAACAGTAAGAACAGTCCCACAGTAGTTTACCTTGTTGGGCTTCACTCAATAGTGCAATTCACCGACTAAAAACAATCAAATGTCATTCTTCTTTAGAGATAGTCTTACTTGGGTGACCTAAAAGGTTTACTCCAGTATGAAACCTATAAAAATTTAAATATATCTTGCTTTCAATTAATTTGTTTATTCACCCATTAATTCATTCATATTTAATTTTGAGTATCTACTTTCCCCCTTAATTGTGTTAGTTATTAATGATCAGAATTTTGTGTTTTTTTAAAACTTTTTTAAAGTTTATGTATTATTTTTTGAGAGACAGAGCATGAGGAAGGGAGGGGCACAGACAGAGGAAGACAAAGAACCAGAAGCAGGCTTCAGGCTCTGAGCTGTCAGCACAGAGCCTGACACAGGGCTACAACTCACAAACTGTGAAATCACGACTGGAGCCAAAGTTGGAAACCCAATCAATCAAGTCACCCAGCACCCCCCAAAATGATCAGAAATTTGGAATTAGACAATGCCCTTGTTCTCTCGTCACTTCAAGAATAGTAGAGAAAACAGGACACAAACAGTGACAATATCATGTGAAAAGAACTGTAACTGAGAAAGGGGAAGTCATGGAAGCAGAGGGCAGGGGCTTTTCAGCCCCAATACTCTTCACAACAGTATGGAGTATTCAGGTACCACTAAGGACATTTCACACTGCTCAAGATACTTATGGCAAATGTCCTGGGACCAAAGTACGGACCATCAAAGAATCAAGAAGCTAGGGCGTGTTTAGATAGATGGGAGAGACGGAATAGAAAGCCTATTTTCACCGCGATCCCTACCATTCAATTAATTGCCCAAGAGGTTATTCTAGTGTAGTATTTTCTTCATAAATGACATACTATCTATAGTTACACTCATTACTGGATTCCTGGAATGTAAGGTGATCTTACAAAATGAAGAAATGGAAATTTTAAGTTTAGTTGTGCAAGTGTTTTCTGAGATTTAATTGACTTGACATTTTGAGACTTACTCCAAAGGTTTGATAACATCAATTGTGAAGTCTCTCTATCAAAGACTAAGGAAAGCACATTTAGCCTTTCTGTAAATATTTTCCTAGAAACATGCTTTCAATATGATACAATGTTTTTTTTTTTCAGGTGGTAGTATGCAATATATCAAGGGAAAAGATTTTGTCCCAAGTAGCAACAAGAGGTAGCAAAGTGAAATTATTGTAGGTATCTTTGTTGTGTAGGCACTCCTTGTATATTTCTCTTCTTACTCATGCCCACTCTCTTTCACAGATGAGATATACTATTATTCTTCTAAAATACAACCATAGAAGTCTATACTAATACATTGTAAATAATAGAGCATGGTGGACTTCTATGTTCCTAATTTCAAAGATTCCAGGTATGTGATATTAGGTTGATGGCTTAAAAATTTATTTTATAATTGGTGACCAGAGTGTTGGGCTGGGAAAAAAGTACACATTCACACACACACACGCTCACACATACACACACGCACGCTCACACACACACTCACACATACATGCACTGACATTTAGTTGGGACAAAATTTGCAATACATTAGCTAAGGATATAGAAACAGATGACAGACAAAGGAGATTAAGCTGTATTTGTACATTTTTACTTGGCCCTAGAATTTTTAGAGAGACATAAGTCACATACGCTACCCACACAGAGGAGGGCCAATGACAGTGTAAATATGTAACATTTATTGCCTTGTCATTTCCCTTTTATGTTTGTAGCTTAAAAAAACATGTATACCACTTGAATCATTACTTGAGAATATTTACAAATATCTAAGGCTTTCTTTTTTTCTTTTTTTTTCCACTCCAGTTATACTGAAATATAGTTCATGTAACAGAAAATCCATCAAATTTAAGCATAAAAAACACAACCATATCCATATCCAATTTTAAGACCTTACTGTCACCTGCAAAAAATATATTCAAAAAATAATTAGGGATTATTTTCCTTATCCTTTTATCCCCAGTCTTAGGAAAATACAAGTCTACCTCCTGTTTTTATGGATTTGCCTATTCTCAACATAATACATAGTCTTACATGATTGTGTTCTCTCATTTAACAAAATATATCACTGTCTATCTGTGTTGTAATATATATTAGTACTTCATTCCAAATTATGGCTGAATAACATTCCATTGTGTGAAAATACCATATATCATTTATCAACTCATCAGTTGGTAGGTATTTGAATTGTTTCTCCTTTTGGACAATACTTTTTTGAACTTCTGTGTACACTTTTTTTTTGTAGACATAAATGTTTGTTCCACTTGGATATTATACCTATGAGGGAATGTACTAGGTTACATAGTAAATTTATAATTAACATTTTGTGGAACTGGAAAAATGTTTTCCAGATTGGTACCATTTTATATTACCACCAGCAATGTTTATGGGTTTCATATACTTCTCATCAGAGTCAACATCTGTTTTGTCTATCTTTTTTTATTATAACAATCCCAGTGAATATGGAATGATATCTCATTAAGGTTTGATTTGTGTTCTTTAATGACTAATAATATTGAACATACTCTTGTGCTTATTATACATAATACATCTTCTCTGGAGAAATGTCTATCTAAATCTCTTGCCTGATTTATTCTCAGTTATCTATTTTTGAGTTGTAAGACATATTTATATATAACATATACAAGAACCTCGTCCAATATATGATTTTGAGATATGTTCTCCCATTCTTTGAGCTGTCTTTCCACATTTTTGATGGTATAATTTGTAGAATAAAAGTACTTACTTTTGGTAAGGAACCATTTATATCTTTCTTTTGCCAATTGAGCTTCTGGGATCTTATCTAAGAACAAATGCCTAATGTGAGATCACACATATTTGTTCCAGTATTTTCTTTTCCTGTTTTTTTTCAATGTTTGTTTATTTATTTATTTAGAGATACAGATATATATATATATATATATATATATATATATATAGAGAGAGAGAGAGAGAGAGAGAGAGAGAGAGCGAGAGCATGTGAGCAGACAGGGGCAAAGAGAGAGGGAGAGAGGGAGAGAGAGAATCCCAAGCAGGCTTCACACTCAGCATGGAGCCCAATGGGGGGGGGGGGGGCTTGAACTCATGACCTGAACTGAAATCAAGACTCGGACACTTAACCAAGTGAGCCACCCAGGCACCCCTCCAGTATTTTCTTGTAATAGTTATTTTAGTTTTAGCTTTTATACTTAAATTACTGCTTGATTTCATTTTTGCATTAAAAATCCTGTAGAGGCCATCTTCATTATTTTACATATAGATAACCAGTGGTCACTATACCATCCATTGAAATCCCTCCTTTGAAATGTCTAATACTCTTGTCAAAAAATTATTGACCACTAGGGCACCTGGGTGGCTCAGTCAGTTAAGCATCCAACTTAAGCTCAGGTCACGATCTCATAGTTTGTGACTTCAAGCCCCATGTCAGGCTCTGTGCTGACAGCTCAGAGCCTGGAACCTACTTGGATTCTGTGTCTCCCTCTCTCTCTTCCTGCCCCCACTCACGTTTTCTGTCTCTCTCTCTCAAAAATAAATAAACATAAAAAAATTAAAAAAAAATACTGACCAGAAAAGTTAGGGGTTTATTCCTGGACTGTTTATTCTATTTTATTAATCTAGATATCTATTATTTTATTTTTTTAATTTTTTTTAACATTTATTCATTTTTTTGATAGAGACAGAGCATGAGTGGGGGAGGGGTAGAGAGAGAGGGAGTTACAGAATCTGAAGCAAGCTCGAGCCTCTGAACTGTTAGCACAGAGCCCAAAGCAGAACTCCAACTCACGGACCGTGAGATCATGACCTGAGCTGAAGTTGGATGCTTAACCGACTCAGCCACCCAGGCGCCCGTATCTAGATATCTATTCTTAAGCCCGAATGACACTGTGCTGATCACCATAGCTTTGTTGTAAATTTTGAAATAGGAAGTATGAGGACTCCAAGTTTATATTCTTTTTCAAGATAAATTTGACTCTTCTAAGTCATTTGTATTTCCATATGAATTTTGTGATAAGTTTGTCGCTTTATGCCAAAAAGCCAGATGGGATTTGGATACAGATTGCATTGAATCTGTAGATCAATTTTAGGTATGTCCCCATTTTAACAATATTAAAGCTTCCAATCTGTGAAAATAGGATATATTTCCACTTATTTAAATATTCTTCAATCTCTCAGCAATGTTTTGTCATTTCAGCACTTCTTTATTAGTTTTATCCCTAAGTATTGTATTTTATTCTTTCAGGCGCTATTGTAAACTGATTTGTTTCCTTCATTTGATCTCTACATTGTCCATTGCTTATATATAGAAATAGAACTAATTTTTGTATATTGGGCTTGTATCCTGTATCTTAGCTTACTTACCAGTTTTATTTATTTATTTATTTATTTATTTATTTATTTATTTAGAGCGTGCAAGGAAGGGACAGATGGAGCAGGAAAGAGAGGAGACCAAGCAGGCTCTGGGCTGCCAGTGCAGAGCCCAACGCGGGGCTTTAACTCAAGACACTGAGTGAACATGATGTGATCCAAAACCAAGGTTCTGATACTCACCTGAATGAGACACTCAGGCACCCTGTTATCAGTTCTAATTGCGTGTATGTGTGCATGAGTGAACTTCTTAGAGTGTTCTACATAAAAGGTAATGCCATCCACATATAGAGATAATTTATTCCTTTCCAATCTAGATGTCATTTATATTTCTTCCTTAATTGTCCTAGAATATTCTGTGCAATGTAAGAGGAATGGTGAAATCGGGTATTCTTGTCCTGTTCCTAATCTTGGGAAATAATATTCATTCTTTCACCATTAAATAATGTTGTTAGCTGTGGATTTTTTTCCTTAAAGTCTTTTATCATGTTGAAATGTTTCCCTAGTTTTATTACTTTGTTGAGTTTGGTTGGATTTGGTGATATACTTTTTTTTCTGCTTATATTGAGATGAGTATTTACTGGACTTTTTGTCTTTATTCTTTTAATATTACATATTACATTCATTTTTAGATATTAATTGATGTTTTAGATATTAAACCAACCATACAGTCCTGGGGTAAATCTCTCTTGATCATGGTGTATAATACTTTTATACACTGTATTCATTTCTTAATTATCTGTTGAAATGTTTTGCATCTACCTTCATACAGGGCATTGGTTTGTTGTTTTGTTTTCACATGCTATTTTTGTCTTTTTGGGGTACGATTTTAATCTGTCCTTAAAGAATAGTTTCAGAAATTATCTAATTTAAGGGATGGTAGTATGCTAAGCGAAATTAGTCATAGAAAGACAAATATCATATGACTTCACTCATATGAGGACTTTAAGAGACAAAACAGATGAACATAAGGGAAGGGAAACAAAAATAATATAAAAAAAGGGAGGGGAACAAAACAGAAGAAACTCTTAAATATGGAGAATAGAGGGTTACTAGAAGGATTGTGGGAGGGGAGATGGGCTAAATGGATAAGGGGCATTAAGGAATCTACTCCTGAAATCATTGTTGCATTATATGATAACTAATTTGGGAGTAAATTTAAAAAAATGAAATTTAAAAAAAAAAAAGCTTGGAAGGAATTCGCCAGCAAAGTCATCTGGCCTTGGGCTTTACTTTGTGGGATGTTTTTAATTACTAATTTAATATCTTTATTTTTATATGTATATTTAGGGTTTATTCTTATTTTTGAGTTAGTTTAGTTTGTGTCCATCCAGGAACTTTCCCATTTCATATAATTTATCTAATTTGTAGGCATGTGATTCTTTTATGTAACCTTATATATCCTTTAATATTTCTGAGATTAGTAGTTATGCCCCCTTTTTATAAATGCTTTTAGTAATTTTAATCATCTATATTTCTTTCTTTGTCAGTTCAGGTAAAGTTTCATCCATTTTATTTACCTTTTCTGAAATATTTTTTTTTTTTTTACTTCACTAATATTCTCAATTGATTTTTTAAATCTTTTAAATTTATTTTTTCTATGATCTTTATTATGGACTTTCTTAATATTGCTTTGCATTTACTTTGCTTTTGTTTTTCTATTTTCTTAAGGTAGAAGATTGTTACTATTTTGATTTTTTTTCACATGGGGGTTAGCGTATAAATTCCTAAGTATCGCTTTAGTTGCATCCATAAGTGTTTGTATGTACTATCTTCATTTTCCTTCATATCAAAGTATTTGCTGGGGTGCCTGAGTGGCACTCAGTTGAGTGTCTGACTCTCAATTTTGGCTCAGGTCATGCTCTGTCAATAACATGCATCTCTCTCTGCCCCTTCCATGCTCACATGACATGCTATCGCAAAAAAAAAAAAAAATAGCATTTGCTAATTTCCCTTATGATTGGTTACGTCACCAAATGGTTCTTTAGTACTATGTTGGCAATTGCTATATGGTATACAGGAATGGATAGATAGATAGATAGATAGATAATTATAATCATTATTTTGTGTAATCTTATGTACCTCTAAAAAGTTGAGCAAAGAATAGAAACAAACATATATCTGGAGACTTTGTTGTACTAGTTTCAATTTACCATTTCTTTTTTCCTTATTTTTTAAATGTGAATTTGAGCTTCCATCTGGTCTCATTTCCTTATTTCAATACAACTTTTTCTTTCCCCTACATACCTCCTTTGTGCATTTTACTATTCAATGTATTATAGTTTTATAAGTTATAAGCATAACATACATTATTTACTATAATTATTATTTAAGCCATTTTAGAATAAAGAAAAATATATACATAATTATGTTACCTTTCATAGTAATCTATAGAATTATCATTACCAGGGCTCCTTGTTTGTTTTTTTTTTTAAATGTTGATTCAAATTGCTGTCTGATATCACTTTTTTTTCAAGCTTAAAGACTTTCTTTGGTATTTCCTTCGAGCAAATTCTTCTAGTACTAACTCCCCATGTTTTGTGTATATGGGCATATGTTATTTTCATTTCCCTTTTATTTTTTTTTTAATTTTTTTCTTTTTTTTTTATTTATATATGAAATTTATTGTCAAATTGGTTTCCATACAACACCCAGTGCTCATCCCAAAAGGTGCCCTCCTCAGTACCCATCACCCACCCTCTCCTCCCTCCCACCCCCCATCAACCCTTAGTTTGTTCTCAGTTCTCAACAGTCTCTTATGCTTTGGCTCTCTCCCACTCTAACCTCTTTTTTTTTTTTTTTTTCCCCTCCCCCATGGGTTTCTCTTAAGTTTCTCAGGATCCACATAAGAGTGAAACCATATGGTATCTGTCTTTCTCTGTATGGCTTATTTCACTTAGCATCACACTCTCCAGTTCCATCCACGTTGCTACAAAAGGCCATATTCCATTTTTTCTCAGTGCCACGTAGTACTCCATTGTGTATATAAACCACAATTTCTTTATCCATTCATCAGTTGATGGACATTTAGGCTCTTTCCATAATTTGGCTATTGTTGAGAGTGCTGCTATGGACATTGGGGTACAAGTGCCCCTATGCATCAGTACTCCTGTGTCCCTTGGATAAATTCCTAGCAGTGCTATTGCTGGGTCATAGGGTAGGTCTATTTTTAATTTTCTGAGGAACCTCCACACTGCTTTCCAGAGCGGCTGCACCAATTTGCATTCCCACCAACAGTGCAAGAGGGTTCCCGTTTCTCCACATCCTCTCCAGCATCTATAGTCTCCTGATTTGTTCATTTTGGCCACTCTGACTGGCGTGAGGTGATACCTGAGTGTGGTTTTGATTTGTATTTCCCTGATAAGGAGCGACGCTGAACATCTTTTCATGTGCCTGTTGGCCATCCGGATGTCTTCTTTAGAGAAGTGTCTATTCATGTTTTCTGCCCATTTCTTCACTGGGTTATTTGCTTTTCGGGTGTGGAGTTTGGTGAGCTCTTTATAGATTTTGGATACTAGCCCTTTGTCCGATATGTCATTTGCAAATATCTTTTCCCATTCCGTTGGTTGCCTTTTAGTTTTGTTGGTTGTTTCCTTTGCTGTGCAGAAGCTTTTTATCTTCATAAGGTCCCAGTAATTCACTTTTGCTTTTAATTCCCTTGCCTTTGGGGATGTGTCGAGTAAGAGATTGCTACGGCTGAGGTCAGAGAGGTCTTTTCCTGCTTTCTCCTCTAAGGTTTGGATGGTTTCCTGTCTCACATTCAGGTCTTTTATCCATTTTGAGTTTATTTTTGTGAATGGTGTGAGAAAGTGGTCCAGTTTCAACCTTCTGCATGTTGCTGTCCAGTTCTCCCAGCACCATTTGTTAAAGAGACTGTCTTTTTTCCATTGGATGTTCTTTCCTGCTTTGTCAAAGATGAGTTGGCCATACGTTTGTGGGTCTAGTTCTGGGGTTTCTATTCTATTCCATTGGTCTATGTGTCTGTTTTTGTGCCAATACCATGCTGTCTTGATGATGACAGCTTTGTAGTAGAGGCTAAAGTCTGGGATGGTGATGCCTCCTGCTTTGGTCTTCTTCTTCAAAATTACTTTGGCTATTCGGGGCCTTTTGTGGTTCCATATGAATTTTAGGATTGCTTGTTCTAGTTTCGAGAAGAATGCTGGTGCAATTTTGATTGGGATTGCATTGAATGTGTAGATAGCTTTGGGTAGTATTGACATTTTGATAATATTTATTCTTCCAATCCATGAGCAGGGAATGTCTTTCCATTTCTTTAAATCTTCTTCAATTACCTTCATAAGCTTTCTATAGTTTTCAGCATACAGATCCTTTACATCTTTGGTTAGATTTATTCCTAGGTATTTTATGCTTCTTGGTGCAATTGTGAATGGGATCAGTTTCTTTATTTGTCTTTCTGTTGCTTCATTGTTAGTGTATAAGAATGCAACTGATTTCTGTACATTGATTTTGTATCCTGCAACTTTGCTGAATTCATGGATCAGTTTTAGCAGACTTTTGGTGGAGTCTATCGGATTTTCCATGTATAATATCATGTCATCTGCAAAGAGCGAAAGCTTGACTTCATCTTTGCCAATTTTGACGCCTTTGATTTCCTTTTGTTGTCTGATTGCTGATGCTAGAACTTCCAGCACTATGTTAAACAACAGCGGTGAGAGTGGGCATCCCTGTCGTGTTCCTGATCTCAGGGAAAAAGCTCTCAGTTTTTCCCCGTTGAGGATGATGTTAGCTGTGGGCTTTTCATAAATGGCTTTTATGATCTTTAAGTATGTTCCTTCTATCCCGACTTTCTCAAGAGTTTTTATTAAGAAAGGGTGCTGGATTTTGTCAAAGGCCTTTTCTGCATCGATTGACAGGATCATATGGTTCTTCTCTTTTTTTTTGTTAATGTGATGTATCACGTTGATTGATTTGCGAATGTTGAACCAGCCCTGCATCCCAGGAATGAATCCCACTTGATCATGGTGAATAATTCTTTTTATATGCCGTTGAATTCGATTTGCTAGTATCTTATTGAGAATTTTTGCATCCATATTCATCAGGGATATTGGCCTGTAGTTCTCTTTTTTTACTGGGTCTCTGTCTGGTTTGGGAATCAAAGTAATACTGGCTTCATAGAATGAGTCTGGAAGTTTTCCTTCCCTTTCTATTTCTTGGAATAGCTTGAGAAGGATAGGTATTATCTCTGCTTTAAACGTCTGGTAGAACTCCCCTGGGAAGCCATCTGGTCCTGGACTCTTATTTGTTGGGAGATTTTTGATAACCGATTCAATTTCTTCGCTGCTGATGGGTCTGTTCAAGCTTTCTATTTCCTCCTGATTGAGTTTTGGAAGAGTGTGGGTGTTCAGGAATTTGTCCATTTCTTCCAGGTTGTCCAATTTGTTGGCATAAAATTTTTCATAGTATTCCCTGATAATTGTTTGTATCTCTGAGGGATTGGTTGTAATAATTCCATTTTCATTCATGATTTTATCTATTTGGGTCATCTCCCTTTTCTTTTTGAGAAGCCTGGCTAGAGGTTTGTCAATTTTATTTATTTTTTCAAAAAACCAACTCTTGGTTTCGTTGATCTGCTCTACAGTTTTTTTAGATTCTATATTGTTTATTTCTGCTCTGATCTTTATTATTTCTCTTCTTCTGCTGGGTTTAGGCTGCCTTTGCTGTTCTGCTTCTAGTTCCTTTAGGTGTGCTGTTAGATTTTGTATTTGGGATTTTTCTTGTTTCTTGAGATAGGCCTGGATTGCAATGTATTTTCCTCTCAGGACTGCCTTTGCTGCGTCCCAAAGCGTTTGGATTGTTGTATTTTCATTTTCGTTTGTTTCCATATATTTTTTAATTTCTTCTCTAATTGCCTGGTTGACCCACTCATTCTTTAGTAGGGTGTTCTTTAACCTCCATGCTTTTGGAGGTTTTCCAGACTTTTTTCTGTGGTTGATTTCAAGCTTCATAGCATTGTGGTCTGAAAGTATGCATGGTATGATTTCAATTCTTGTAAACTTATGAAGGGCTGTTTTGTGACCCAGTATATGATCTATCTTGGAGAATGTTCCATGTACACTCGAGAAGAAAGTATATTCTGTTGCTTTGGGATGCAGAGTTCTAAATATATCTGTCAAGTCCATCTGATCCAATGTCTCATTCAGGGCCCTTGTTTCTTTATTGACCGTGTGTCTAGATGATCTATCCATTTCTGTAAATGGGGTGTTAAAGTCCCCTGCAATGACCACATTCTTCTCAATAAGGTTGCTTATGTTTATGAGTAATTGTTTTATATATTTGGGCGCTCCGGTTTTCGGCGCATAGACATTTATAATTGTTAGCTCTTCCTGATGGATAGACCCTGTCACTATTATATAATGTCCTTCTTCATCTCTTGTTACAGCCTTTAATTTAAAGTCTAGTTTGTCTGATATAAGGATGGCTACTCCAGCTTTCTTTTGGCTTCCAGTAGCATGATAAATAGATCTCCATCCCCTCACTCTCAATCTAAAGGTGTCCTCAGGTCTAAAATGAGTCTCTTGTAGACAGCAAATAGATGGGTCTTGTTTTTTTATCCATTCTGATACCCTATGTCTTTTGGTTGGCGCATTTAATCCATTTACATTCAGTGTTATTATAGAAAGATATGGGTTTAGAGTCATTGTGATGTCTGTATGTTTTATGCTTGTAGTGATGTCTCTGGTACTTTGTCTCACAGGGTCCCCCTTAGGATCTCTTGGAGGGCTGGTTTAGTGGTGACAAATTCCTTCAGTTTTTGTTTGTTT
Organism: Puma concolor; assembly: GCF_028749965.1. Lineage (NCBI taxonomy): Eukaryota > Metazoa > Chordata > Mammalia > Carnivora > Felidae > Puma > Puma concolor. The sequence goes on along the minus strand of NC_141681.1, from coordinate 22,940,084 downwards.
GGGAAGACCTTTATCTCTCCTTCTATTCTAAATGACAGACTTGCTGGATAAAGGATTCTCGGCTGCATATTTTTTCTGTCTAGCACACTGAAAACCTCGTGCCAATTCTTTCTGGCCTGCCAAGTTTCAAAAGAGAGATCAGTCACGAGTCTTATAGGTCTCCCTTTATATGTGAGGGCACGTTTACCCCTTGCTGCTTTCAGAATTTTCTCTTTATCCTTGTATTTTGCCAGTTTCACTATGATATGTCGTGCAGAAGATCGATTCAAGTTACGTCTGAAGGGAGTTCTCTGTGCCTCTTGGATTTCAATGCCTTTTTCCTTCCCCACTTCAGGGAAGTTCTCAGCTATGATTTCTTCAAGTACCCCTTCAGCACCTTTCCCTCTCTCTTCCTCCTCTGGGATACCAATTATGCGTATATTATTTCTTTTTAGTGTATCACTTAGTTCTCTAATTTTCCCCTCATACTCCTGGATTTTTTTATCTCTCTTTTTCTCAGCTTCCTCTTTTTCCATAACTTTATCTTCTAGTTCACCTATTCTCTCCTCTGCCTCTTCAATCCGAGCCGTGGTGGTTTCCATTTTGTTATGCATTTCGTTTAAAGCGTTTTTCAGCTCCTCATGACTGTTCCTTAGTCCCTTGATCTCTGTAGCAAGAGATTCTCTGCTGTCAGCTATACTGTTTTCAAGCCCAGCGATTAATTTTATGACTATTATTCTAAATTCACTTTCTGTTATATTATTTAAATCCTTTTTGATCAGCTCATTAGCTGTTGTTATTTCCTGGAGATTCTTCTGAGGGGAATTCTTCCGCTTGGTCATTTTGGATAGTCCCTGGCGTGGTGAGGACCTGCAGGGCACTTCCCCTGTGCTGTGGTGTATAACTGGAGTTGGTGGGCGGAGCCGCAGTCAGACCTGATGTCTGCCCCCAGCCCACCGCTGGGGCCACAGTCAGACTGGTGTGTGCCTTCTCTTCCCCTCTCCTAGGGGCGGGATTCACTGTGGGGTGGGGTGGCCTGTCTGGGCTACTTGCACACTGACAGGCTTGTGATGCTGGGGATCTGGCGTCTTAGCTGGGGTGGGTAGGCAAGGTGCACAGGGACAGGAGGGGCAGGCTTAGCTTGCTTCTCCTTAGGTGATCCACTTCAGGAGGGGCCCTGTGGCAGCAGGAGGGAGTCAGATCCGCTGCCGGAGGTTTGGCTCCGCAGAAGCGCAGAGTTGGGTGTTTGCGCGGAGCGAGCAAGTTCCCTGGCAGGAACTGGTTCTCTTTGGGATTTTGGCTGGGGGATGGGCGGGGCAGATGGCGCTGGTGAGCGCCTTTGTTCCCCACCAAACTGAGCTCTGTCGTCCGGGGGCTCAGCAGCTCTCCTTCTCTTTGTCCTCCAGCCTTCCCGCTTTCTGAGCAGAGCTGTTAACTTATGACCTCCCAGATGCTAAGTCGCGCTTGCTGTAGGAACACAGTCCGTCAGGCCCCTCCGCTTTTTGCAAGCCAGCCTCGGGGGCTCTGCTTGGCCGGCGAGCTGCCCCTCCGCCCCGGCTCCCTCCCGCCAGTCCGTGAAGTGCGCACCGCCTAGCCGCCCTTCCTACCCTCTTCCGTGGGCCTCTCGTCTGCGCTTGGCTCTGGCGACTCCGTTCTGCTAATCCTCTGGTGGTTTTCTGGGTTATTTAGGCAGGTGTAGGTGGAATCTAAGTGATCAGCAGGACGCGCGGTGAGCCCAGCGTCCTCCTACGCCGCCATCTTCCCTCTGGAATCTTTTTAATTTTTTTTCAACGTTTATTTATTTTTGGGACAGAGAGAGACAGAGCATGAACGGGGGAGGGGCAGAGAGAGAGGGAAACACAGAATCGGAAACAGGCTCCAGGCTCTGAGCCATCAGCCCAGAGCCTGACGCGGGGCTTGAACTCCCGGACCGCGAGATCGTGACCTGGCTGAAGTAGGACGCTTAACCGATTGCGCCACCCAGGCGCCCCTCATTTCCCTTTTAAAAAACAGGTTTACTGGATGTAAAAATCTTTGTTGTCAGGGTTTTTTTTAATATTTGGAAAATATGTTATTTTAATTGTCTAACTAAGACAGTAGACAGATTTACTAAATACCTCAAGCAAAAGAATAGAGAGAGAGGGAAAGGGAGAGAAAGAGAATGAGGATGAGAAGAGAGGGAGAAGGGTAAGGGGAAGGGAAGGGAAAGGAAAGGGAAGGGGAGAATTCTCTAATTATTTGCAAATTGGCTTTAAGATGAGGTAGTTCTTCAATGCTTAGCCAGGCCTTTTACACCTCAGCCTTTCTTTCACATAGTGCTTACACTGAAACTGAAAATGAGCTAGAAGCCAAAGGTTCTTCTCAGTTCTTTTAGGAACATGCTTCCTGCCCTAGGCATGCATATAGACTTCTAGATACCAGATACACGTAGGAGTTTCTCAAAACTCTTATTCTCCAAAGTAAGTCATTCTTCCGTTTTTCCTCTCAGGCTTTCAGCATGACAATTGTTTACCCCAACTGTTACCTTATTTCTTTTATATATATAAAAGAATTGCGTAGGAGGGGTAGAGAGAGGAGGACAGAGGATCTGAAGTTGCCTCTGCCCTTACAGGCTGACAGCAATGAGCCCCATGTAGGGCCTGAATTCACAAACTGTGTATCATGACTTGAGATGAAGTCAGTTGCTCAAGTGACAGAGACACCTGGGGTGCCCCTGTTACCTTTTATTTATGTGGAAGGAGCCTGTTCATTTGCTTTTCCATGTTTTTGAGGGATACCCCCATGGAGCCATACTTTACCCTGAGAGAGTCTGATTTAAGTGAAACAAAGGTAAATCTTTTGCATCAGTCCTCAAGGGGACCCCACATGTTTCAAAACAGTATACTGAGAATAAAGTTAGCTCTGCTAAATCCAGAATCAGAGACCTATATCAGGAATGTGGGCTGCTTGGAAGGCAAGTTATCAATCCTCTTCAAGACAGCCACAGAGGCAAGGAGGCAGTAAGGTAAGAGTAGGTTAAAATGCTACAAAGTTCTCCTACATTGTTTCAGTCACCTTACTCTTAACTCAGTGTTTTCTTGGTTGTTGTAAACTTTTGACAATTTTCCAGAGTTCTGCCAACAAACTGCGTTTTTGCCTGCTTTTCTTCCCTGTGGAGGGATGGACCATTTCTATGGTCCCTTTCTATGGGACCCTTTCTATGTCACTGTCACTCAGTAAGGAATCCCTTTCTATGTCACTGTCACTCAGAGATTGTTCTTAAACCCATTGTGCCGGTGAGACTTTTGTCCTTTGTTAATGGATTTGTGTATGGCTTGGGCAATGCTTCACATTTTCCCCACATTATACTCTGATTGTCCCTAAGTGGGTATAGCCCAGTACATTCATACAGCCTCCTGACCCCCAGATTGCGTGTGATTCTACAAGGGCTCTTTATGACAGTATCCCTTATTCTCTCTCTTGTCATTCTGAATTGTCTTGATTTTGTTGTTGTTGTTGTTGTTGTTGTTGTTTTGTTCATGTGTTTTATTTTTTGTTTGTTTTTGTTTCTGTTTTGCTGGTTGTTCTGAATACCATGAAGTTATGAACCCCCTATTTAGTGTCCTCTATGAAGTTCTCCATTGTTTTCAACAATTTTTCCTACAGATGCAATTAATTCTCCATAGTTTGTTTCAAATATAGTCAGTCCCTTCAGTGGGATACATATCTTGCCATCCTTAATGCTGCCTTTACCCCTGCACCAGAGCTGTGGGCAGAGATATCAACCGTCTTCTCCAGAATGACATACCTGCTCTATGAGTGAATGGCAGGCCATGATGTTATTCCTTGTTCTTGGCTTGTCTCTCCCAATCTGAAGCCTCTGCCTTACACACATTTGAGGGTGAGTGTGGCGAGAGCTCCAGTATTCTCAGATTGCCTCACCTAAGCTAGAGTTTCCACCATAAGTATTGAAGACACCATCAGGTAAAGGAACCGGGTCCTCTTGGCTATTCTCATCAAAACCACAGTTTTTCATCACAAGACTGTGGGCAATAAGAAACTTCTAGCAGCCTACCTTGCCCAGAGAGAAACACAGCTCTGAACTGTGAACCGGAGTGAGATGAAACCCTCACATTGCAGCCATATCCACCTAGTACACAGCTCCTGGTGTAGAAGCTCCCATTACCTGCAGTGTGGATGACTAGGAGTAGCAGCAGCTTCTGGCATACAAGTTACAAACTCTTTCATTGCCACTTTCTATACCCTTGGGACATTTTCTAGAGAATGTAAATGGTTTTGAGTTTCTTTCTGTGTTTGCTTTTTTAATTTTTGAATATTTTTTTCTACTAAAGTGGGAGTTTTATTGGAAAGAGGGCTCACTGAGCTACTCTATCTTTCTGAAAGTTGCCCCTTTCTAGCCTACCCCACACCTTTTTGAATGCAACTCTCTTCTTTCTTGATTCAAGCTCAGCATAAGGATGGATATTTGGGAGGTAGTGGGACAAGGGCTTAAGGAAGTGTGTCTAGAAGACTAATTAACAGGGCAAACTTAAGAGCCGATTTGTCAAGGTGACCTTGAGCTCTCCGGTAACCCAAAATGACATTTCCCCATAGTGATCAGGCATTGGCTATGTAAATACTTTTATAAATAAATTAAATAAATAAATAAATAGTATGATCTACTATATAATTATTTTAAAAATAATTTTTACCATAAAAAGTATAATAAAAATAATTTTCTTTTGGATATACATTCATCCTCTACTCTTCATTCAGACTTTCCATGATGTAGAACTCACCAGTAATAATAATAATGACTAGATACTTATTGAAGACACTCTTGGATCAGATGTACTAGGCCATTTCCATGAATCAAGCACCTAATTTTGATTAAAAAATCTGACTCCTTGGGGCACCTGGGTGGCTCAGTCGGTTGGGCGTCCGACTTCGGCTCAGGTCATGATCTTGCAGTCTGTGGGTTCGAGCCCCGCGTCGGGCTCTATGCTGACAGCTCAGAGCCTGGAGTCTGTTTCAGATTCTGTGTCTCCCTCTTTCTCTGACCACCCCCCCATTCATGCTCTCTCTCTCTGTCTCAAAAATAAATACACATTAAAAAAAAATTTAAAAAAATCTGACTCCAGTAGTGTTATTATTCACTCTGTATAAATGCAAATTTGAGGCAAAAGGATTAAGTAATTTGTTCAAAGTAGCACTGTTATCAAGGTCATCAAGATATCAAAGGTTATCAAGATATCATAGTTGCTATCAAAGGATACAGGGTTGGAGTCAGGCAGCAAGACTCTAGAGACTAAAACCATGGCCTGACCATCTAGAATTTCTTCCTTAGAGTTTAGGAATAAGCTTACGTCAAAATTAAACCAATGGGGTCAAGAGATGTTTGGCTTTCAGTAAAATCTCTTCCCATGTGGACATGAATCTCCGAATATCTTAGGGTCCTTCCTCAATCTACTACTATGTGCCTGTAGAGACAAAGACTGCAGCAAGGAAAGCAGCTAAAAGCTGGAACTTACTTGAGACTTGTTGAGACTTGAACTTTGAATCTAGCTGTGCTTTAATTCATGAGTACTTCAACAATTGAATGTTATTTAAGATAATACTTTTATACCAGTTGTTTCTGTTTCTTGAGTGTTTTAACTGAGGTCCACAGATTCCAAAGTTCAATGAGATGCCTTTAAAAATACAATCTTGGTGGCCTATCAGTGAAAACACAACACTTCAAAAATTGTATCTTGACAATACTGTCTCTTTCCTCTGAGAAAAAAAAAAACATGCATATCTGTGTGTGTGTTGTGTGTTTACACAAGTGTACAGTCACAATTCTTGTTTTATGTCATTTTAATGAGAGGAAATACATACCTGTATGCATATTTCTGTGTCTATTTACATACAAATATAGATTTTATCATGGTCTTATTTGTTTGCTTTCATATTGGCAACAAAAATAAAATTTAGGTTCATGATATTGCTTGTGAACACCAACACTCTTCCCAAGCAACCAAGAAATACATATTTTCTGAATGATTTACAACTTCCATGAGGCCCATTGAAAGACTGATAGTCTCCATTTTATTATATAAAAGAAAATTATTATAAAAATATAGTTTATAAGCACATTTTGCTTGTTTGTTTTATCTAGCACTAAAAAACAGGACCAACAAAGTTGGGATATGCCCCAGAGTTATTTGCTTATCTTGTCATGGAACATTTAACTTAAAGGTCTGTATAACTCACAGAGATACTTCCATGTTTGTTCTGTTTGACTTCTGATATGTTTCTCCTAATCTTGACAACAAGAACAAGATTGTGGGCAGATCAAAATAAAATGTATATCATTCATCATGTTACTTGCCAGGAACCACAGAGAAAGGAACAATCAAATACGGTTTCTGATTCCCCACCTCTGACACCTCTTTCCCTCACTTTTTTCCTGTGCAGCCTAGTATATGAATATGTTTGCAACAATATGATGAATCCTTTAGTGGAGACACGAGCAAAGTATTAATCATCTTTGCATACCCCACAATGCCTCTCTCAGGGCCTTTTACAAAGGAGGAACTCATTGAATAGTGGTTGATTAATATTTGTAAAATGCAGTGGGTTCACAATTCCAGTAACAGTCCACTACAGTGAAAAACCTGTTTCTTTGTCTAAAGAATTCGTATGGAATAAGGTCTGTCTATCTATCATCTATCTCTGTATCTGTATTCATATATTTATTAACATCTATATATATATATATATATATATATATATATATATATATATCTTTACTTGAAAGGTTTTTTTTTCTTTGATTTGGGAAAATCGTATAGAGATAATTCTTTCCCTTCTTATTTTTGTATCTCAATCAAAATCTAATGGAATCATCACAGGAACTGTCAATATTTGCTTTTCCTCCTCTAGCAGGTAAACTGCGTTTACATTTATATATTTTATCTCCTAATCACCAACAATTTCTAACTAGGTCTTATATTCCTTCTGCTGTTTTAGGACAGTCCTATAATATAATAGACAATGAAAGACAATCCAAATACTTTTCTCCGTGGTTTAGATTGTTCCCTTCTGGACTCACCTAGAGATAACACAGCCCTTCAGATACAAGCATACCCACTTTACCACTATAGTAATTAAATGGGGTATTATTACCCAGTGGGGATATGGCATTGGAGACCTTCTAGCTCCAAAGTTCAGAGTAAATTGTATTTCTAAACTTGGAATCAAGAAGAAAGAATGTATTATCAGCTTCACACAAAAAGGATCATCACCTATTGGAAACATCCTTGACTGAATGTCAGCTCATCTAGAGCTGATGCTAACACTGATTCAGTAATGTTCATGCACAAATACCTATATCTCTTAAGCAAAGGACATTGGGCAGTCGCCAGGAAATCAACTGTTTTGTTTATTGAGAGAGAGAGAGAGAGAGAGAGAGAGATTGAGAATCTGAAGCAGAATCCACATTCAGTGTGAAGCCCAACCCAGGGCTCGATCCCATCATCCTGGGATCATGACCTGAGCCAAAATCAAGAGTCAGACGCTCAAATGACTGAGCCACCCATGTGTTCCCAAATCTTTTGAACCCTCCATTAATTTAGGAGGGGACAAAGGACGTTGTATATCCTTTCTCCACATTTTGGTATTCCAATTTCTAATAACCTTCATTATAAAATGCTGATAATAATTTCTGTCACATAGGTTGGGTAAAGATTTTTTCCAAGATTCAAATTAGATGATAGATATGAAATTACTTTAAGAATCATAAAAACAGGCTTTGTTTCTCTTATTATAAGTTGACAACAAAGTAATTATTAAAAGAGTGAATAAAGGTATGATTCTTTGTGTCTTTACATTGTGTGACAGGCAACAATTTCCAAAACAACACAATAAAGTTTTAATTGTTCAACACTTACTGCACTATGCCAAATCACTGAGTCAAGAGGAACCATGCCCAACTTTGCTTGTTTGTGCATTCAGGCTTGGGCTGATGTCTGTAGGAATTTCCATCCATATGTTAGGCAATGGCCTGGAGTAAAACATGCTCAGGATCACGGTTATTTGCCAGGTTAGGCTGCTATAATGCTTTATAGAACAGCTGGAATATGTTTTCCAAGGGTATACAATAGCACCTAAATAGCTGTCATGCTGTGATTTGGAGATTTTAAATTCATTCCCATGTTTAATTCATCATACAACTCTGTTCTGACATTTTAATATGCATATTTTTCCTTTCTTTCTTTGTTTCTTTCTTTCTTTCTTTTTTTTTTTTAATGATGTCTATTTTTTTCAGGTTGCCTTTTCCATTTTAGTATATTCTTTAGTGGATCTCAGTAGCAAAACCAGCATTTGGATTTCTTTCAGAAAAGGAAAAGGCAAGAAAATGATTAAAACAGACAGCATTAGAGGACCAGAAACCTATAAAGGAAGGGAAAGAATGAGTGTTCAAGGATACCAAATTCAAAACAAAACAAGACAAAACATATCTGGCAAAAACAAATTTGAAATTCCAGCTCCTCTATTGAGTGCCTGTATAAGGTGAGATAGAAAGTAACTGAATTCCACTGGAAGGGCCAAGATGGTGGAGCAGCAGGGAAGTTCTCGGCTTTTCTCTCATCCCTGAAATGCACCTAGATCAGCACCAAACCATTTTTCACACCTAGAAAATTGATCTGAGGATTAACACAAGACAATCTGCATAACATGAGTCACAGAACTCAGCAGGTACAAAGCATGGAGAGGTGAACTGGGGAAGAGAGAAGCCACAGAGGGTAGAGAGCTATTTTTGCAGAGAGAGATGACAGAGAAAGGAAGGAGAGTTCAAGAAAAGCACTCCCCATGCCCAAAAATAGCTGAAGACTAAAACAAAGAGTGGAAACACCCACAAATGATTGAACAAGGGAGAAAGGAGAGGGTTTGAATACCATTAGGACTCTATAAGTAGGGGAGAGCAGACTCGGAAATTCTGAAGCTCCATACCTGGTAGTGCTCTATTAGGAAGGGTGAATCGCCAGGAGCAAGCAGTAAGGTCTGAGGGGTCCAGGGGCCACAGTGGGAGAAGCAGTTCCCCTGCTAGGAGGACATTTGGTAGAGACTCTATGGCCTCCCCACAGGCAAAGGTGGACTCTGGAGAAAAGCTAAATTTGCTGGAATTGGAACAGATACCAGGGTATGGTGAAACATGGTGTTGCCTATGTGTTGTGTTTTGCCATAATCTCTGAACCTCTGCTGCCACATGATCACACAAACTTTTTTCTGGGGCAAGCAGGCATCTGGTCACAATCTCAGAACCTCTGCAAAAGCATGACTGCATGGATGTTCTTGGGGGCAAGCTGGCACCTGACCATTGCCTGGAGAGACCCTCCTACAGAGTATCGGAGCAGGTCCAAGCCTCAGGGCTCTCAGAAGTGAGGTGTTTGGAAACACAGCCCCATACCGGATATAATTCAGGCGGGAGGTGCTGCCTGGCAGGCTGACTGCTTGGAAGTGGACAGGGTAGAAGCAGTGAGTGGAGGAAAGGTGAAGGCAGAGGAGGGGTGCTTGACTGCTGGTCACTAAGAGCAGAGAGTTCTGGTGCCAGAGACTGGAAGCTGGATGATGACATTTTCATCTCATCCACATGCACATCACATCCACCCCAGTAAGCTAAGCAGCTCCATCTAGTGGAGAATGGAGCCATTACACCAAGCCCATCCAAGTGAACCAACCAAGCCTTAGAGGGCCACCACAAGTCTCTTTGCCCACTTAGTGTAGAGACTATAAAGTGATTCGCAGTTAGACTTTTACAGAAAAATGGATGTAATTTCATTCAGATTTCATTCTGTTCACTGGTCCATCTATTTGAATTTTTTTTTTCTTTTTCCTTTCTTATTCTTGGATACAGAAAGAGAAAAAACTTATCTTTATTTTATTTTTATTTTATGGGTTTTTAAAATGTTTTTACTATATTTTTATTTTTTATCATTTTTAATTCCATTTTACTGTTTTCATTTAATTCTATTATAGTCTATTGTACACTTGTAAAATTTTTTAAACATTTTATTACTTTTTTTTCTATTCTTTCCATTTTTCTCTACTCTATCAAGCTTCTTTCAACAACCAGACCAAAACACACCTATCTAGCTTCCTTTATTTGATTTTTGTGTTGTTTTTAATTTATTAATTTTTATTTATTATTTTATTAATTCTTTTTTCTTCCTCCAAAATGACAAAATGAAGGAATTCCCAACCCCCCAACCCCAAAAGAAAACAAACAGGAAGAAATGACAGCCAGGGACTTAATCAACACAGATATAAGCAAGATGTCTGAACTAGAATTTAGAATCACGATAATTAGAATACTAGCTGGGGTTGAAAAAAGCATAGATTCCCTTTCTGCAGAGATGAAAGAAGTAAAATCTAGTCAGGACAAAATAAAAAATGCTATAACTGAGATGCAATCGTGAAGGATGCCATGGCAGCAAGGATGGATGAAGCAGAGCATGGAATCAGCGATATAGAAGACAAAATTATGGAGAATAATGAAGCAGAAAAAAAGAGGGAAACTAAGGCAAAAGAGCATGATATAAGAATTAGAGAACTTGGTGACTCATTAAAAAGGAATAATATCTGAATCATAGGGGTCCCAGAAGATGAAGAGAGAGAGAAAAGTGTAGAAGGTTTATGGGAGCAAATTATAGCGGAAAACACTTCTAACCTGGGAAAAAATATGGACATCAAAATCCAGCTAGCACAGAGAACTCCCTTTAGATTCAATAAAACCAAACATCAACAAGACATATCATAGTCAAATTGACAAAACACATAGACAAGGAAAGAATTATGAAAGCAATAGGGGAAAAAAAGGTTCTTAGCCTATAAGGGAAGACAGATCAGGTTCACAGTAGACCTATTCACAGAAACTTGACAGGCCAGAAAGGAGTGGCAGGAAATATTCAATGTGCTGAATCAGAAAAATATGCAGCCAAGAACTCATTATGTAGCAAGGCAGTCATTCAAAATAGAAGGAGAGATAAAGAGTTACCCAGAAAAACAAAATCTAAAGCTCACAACTACTCAACCAGCCTTGCAAGAAATTTTAAGGGGAACTTCTGAGGGGAGAATAGAAGAAACAAAACAAACAAACAAAAGACCAAAATCAACAAAGACGAGAAAGGACCAGAGAACAGCACCAGAAACTCCAACTTTACAGGCAACACAATGGCAACAAATTCATATCTTCCAGTACTCACTCTAAATGTCAATGGGCTAAATGCTCCAATCAAAAGACATAGGGTAACAGAATGCATAAGAAAACAAGATCCATCTATATGCTGCTTACGAGAGACCCATTTTAAACCTAAAGACACCTTTAGATTGAAAGTAGGAGGATAGAGTTACATCTGTCATGCTAATGGTCACGAAAAGAAAGCCAGAGTTTCCATACTTATATCAGACTATCTAGATTTTAAAATAAAGACTGTTGGGGCGCCTGGGTGGCTCAGTCGGTTAAACGGCTGACTTCCGCTCAGGTCATGATCTCGCGGTCCATGAGTTCGAGCCCCACATCGGGCTCTGTGCTGACAGCTCAGAGCCTGGAGCCTGTTTCAGATTCTGGGTCTCCCTCTCTCTGACCCTCCCCCGTTCATTCTCTGTGTCTCTTTGTCTCAAAAATAAATAAACGTTGAAAAAATTAAAAAAAAAATAAAGACTGTAATGAGATGAAGAAGTGCATTACATCATAATTAAGGGATCTATCCACCAAGATCTAATAATTGTAGACATTTATGTTCCAAATGTGGTAAAACCCAAATATATAAATCAATTAACCACAAACATAAAGAAACTCATTGACAATAATACCATAATAGTAGGGGACTTCAACACTCCACTTACAACAATGCGCAGATCATCTAAGCAGAAAATCAACAAGGAAACAATGGCTTTGATTGACACACTGGACCGAATGGACTTAACAGATATATTGAGAACACTTCATTCTAAAAAAAGTGGAGTACACATTCTTCCTGAGTGCACATGGAACACTCCAGAAGTGATCACATACTGGGAAACAAAAGAGCCCTCAACAAGTAGAAAAAGATCAAGATCATACTGTTCATATTTTCAGACCACAATACTATAAAGCTTGAAATCAATCACAAAAAAAAATTCAAAAGACAATGAATACTTGGAAATCAAAGAACATCCTAGTAAAGAATGAATGGGTTAACCAAGGGGTTAAGGGGGAAATTAGAAAGGTACATGAAAACAAACAAAAATGATAACACAACAGCCCCAAACCTTTGGGATGCAGCAGAGGCGGTCATAAGAGGGAAGTATATAGCAATCCAAGGCTTCATAAAGAAGGAAAAAAGGTCTCAGATACACACCTAAACTTACATCTTAAAGAGCTGGAAAAAGAACAACAAATAAAACTCAAAACCAGCCGAAGATGGGAAATAATAAAAATTAGAGCATAAATCAATGATATAGAAATGAAACTAAACAAACAAACCAAAAACAAACAAACAAACAAACAAACAAACAAAACAGTAGAACAGATCAATGAAACCAGGAGCTGGTTCGCTGAATGAATTAACAAAATTGATAACCCCCTAGCCAGTTTGATAAAAAAAAAAAAAACAAAAAAACAAAAAAAAGGAAAGGACCCAAATAAATAAAATCAAGAATGAAAGAGGAGAGATCACAACCAATACTGCAGAAACACATTATACCAATAAATTGGGCAATCTTGAAGAAATGAACAAATTCCTAGAAACATATGAACTATCAAAACTGAAACAGGAAGAAATAGAAAATTTGACCAAACCCATAACCAGTAAATAAATTGAAGCAGTAATCAAAAGTCTCCCAAAAACAAGAGTCCAGGGCCAGATGGCTTTCCAGAAGAATTCTTCCCAATATTTAAAGAAGAGTTAACACCTATTCTTTTGAAGCTGTTCCAAAAAACATAAGTGGAAGGAAAACCTTCAAACTCATTCTTTGAGGACAGCATTACCTTGATTCCAAAACCAAAGACCCCACTAAAAAGGAGAACTACAGACCAATATCCCTGATGAACATGGATCAAAACTTCTCACCCAGATACTACCCAATCGGATTCAACAATACATTAAAAGAATTATTCACCACAGTCAAGTGCGATTTATAGCTGAGATGCAGGGCACGTTTAACATCCACAGTCAATCAAATTGACACATGACATTAATAAGAGAAAGAATAAAAAAAAATGACCCTCTCAATAGATGCAGAGAAAGCATTTGACAAAATACAACATCTTTTGTTGATAAAAACCCTCAAGAAGTAGAGATACAAGGATCATACCTCAATACCATAAAAGCCATATGCCAAAGACCCACTGCTAATATCTTACCCAATGGGGAAAAACTGAGAGCTTTTCCCCTAAGGTCAGGAACACAGCAGGGATGTCCATTCTTGCCACTGTTATTTAACACAGTATGGGGAAGTCCTAGCTCAGCAATCAGACAACACAAAGAAATAAAAGACATCCAAATCAGCAAGAGGAAGTGAAACTTTGACTCTTTTAGACAACATGATACTCCATATGGAAAACCCCAAGGATCCACCAAAAAACTGCTAGAATTGATTTACAAATTCAGCAAAGTCACAGGATATAAAGTCGATGCACAAAATCAGTTGCATTTCTAAATACCAGTAATGAAGCAGCAGAAAGAGAAATCAAAGAAATGATCCCATTTACAATTGCACCAAAACCATAAAATACCTAAGAATAAGTCTAACCAAAGAGGTGAAAATCTATGCACTGAAAACTGTAGAAAGCTTATGAAAGACATTGAAGACACACACAAAAAAAAGGGAAAATATTCCATGCTCATGGATTGGAAGAACAAATATTGTTAAAATGTCAATACTACCCAAATTAATCTACATATTAAACAGAATCCCTATCAAAATAACACCAGCACTTTTCACAGAGCTAGAACAAACAATCCTAAAATTTGTATGGAACCAGAAAAGACCCTGAATACCCAAAGGAATCCCAAAAAAGAAAACCAAAGCTGGAGGCATCACAATTCTGGAGTTCAAGATGGGTTACAAAGCTGTAATCATCCAAATGGTACGGTATTGGCACGGAAACAGACACTCAGATCAATTGAACTGAATAAAGAACCCAGAAATGGACCCACAAATGTAAGGCCAACTAATCTTTGACAACGCAGGAAAGAGTATCCAATGGAATGAAGATCGTCTCTTCAGCAAATGGTGTTGGAAAAACGGGACAGCAACATGAAGATTGAACCTGGACCACTTTCTTACACCATACACAAAAGTAAACTCAAAATGGATGAAAGACCTAAATGTAAGACAGGAAGCCATCAAAATCCTAGAGGGAAAAGAAGGCAAAAACCTGTCTGACCTCGGCCACAGCGACTACTTATTCAACATGTCGCTGGAGGCAAGGGAAACAAAAGCAAAAATGAATTACTGGGACCTCATCAATATAAAAATTTTCTGCACGGTGAAGGAAATAATTAGCAAAACTAAAAGGCAACTGATGGAAAGCAAGATGATATTTGCAGAGGACATAACAGAGAAAGGACTAGTATCCAAGATCTAAAAAGAAATCACACTCAACACCCCCCAAAAAATAATCCAGTAAAGAAATAGGCAGAAGATATAAACAGATATTTTCTGAAGAAGACATACAGATGGCTAACAAACACGTGAAAAGATGCTCAACACCACTCATCATCAGGGAAGTACAAATCAAAACCACAATGAGATACCCTCTCACACCTGTCAGAATGGCTAAAATTAACAATTCGGGCAACAGATGTTGGCGAGGATGCAGAGAAAGAGGAAGACTTTTGCACTGCTGGTGGGAATGCAACCTGGTGTAGCCACTCTGGAAAATAGTATAGAGTTTCCTCAAAAAATTAAAAATATAACTACCCTACAATTCAGCAACTACACTACTAGGTATTTATCTAAAGGATACAGGAATGCTTTTTTGAAGGGGCACATACACCCCCATATTTATAGCAGCACTATCAACAATAGCCCAAATGCCCATTGACAGATGAATGGATAAAGAAGACATGGTATACACACACACACACACACACACACACACACACACACACACACACACAAATGGATATTACTCAGCAATCAAAAAGAATGAAATCTTGCCATTTGCAACAATATGGATGGAAGTAAAGTGTGTTATGTTAAGTGAAATTAGTCAGAGAAAAACAAGTATCATATAACTTCATTCATATGTAGAATTTAAGATACAAAACAAATGAACATAAGGGAAGGGAAGCAAAAATAATATAAAAACAGGGAGAGAGGACAAAACATAAAAGACTCTTAAATATAGAGAACAAACTGTGGGTTGCTGGAGGGATTGTGGGTGGGGATGGGCTAAATGGGCAAGAGGCATTACAGAGAACACTTGTTGGGACAAGCATTGGGTGTTATATGTAGAGGCTGAATCACTGGGTTCTACTCCTGAAATCATTATTGCACTATATGCTAACTAACTAGGATAATAAATAAATAAATAAATAAATAAATAAATAAATAAATAAATAAATAAATAAATAGCTAGCTAGCTTAATAAGCCAACAAACAAAAAAGAAAATGACTGAATTCCTCAGTAAATTTAGTTTCATTTAATAGGAGTTTATTAGTCTTTCTAAAAGTAGAAGTTGCAAGGCGGCTATCTAGAGCTAGAACAAGGATTTAATGATGTCATTCAAGACCCTAAGTCTTCCAATTTTTCTGTTCTATCATCTTTGGAGTGATGGCTTTACATCTTTCTGTATTTCACCTCAAAGTTACATGACGTTGCTAAAAGATAGTTGTCGTACCTCTAAATATTTATGTTGTCTACACTAAGAATGAAGAGGTATGGCAAAAGGGCAATACATTTTATTTTAGGAAGGGGTCATCTTTTCACATCATAAGAAAAGTTCACCCAACCTAATTTATTCTTATTTCATATTAGCTAGAACTGGGTAAGATATGTGTCCTTAGACCAAGTGGTCAAAATAATGCAGTTTCTAAAAATAATACAGATTACTGGTTCTTTGGGATGAGTACCAAGAGTCTGTGTTTTAACCAGTGCTCCAAGTGATTCTGATGCTGACTAACATTTGAGCACCACTCATATGATTGTAGGTTGGGTGGAGCCTACCGTTCTTAGGTGAAGCATAATTTACTTAGGACCTAAATAGACCATGAATGTGATGACAAGCAAGAAATAGGCCTAGAGAAGTATTGGGTATTGGAAACCTACATCCAAAGTACTCCTAGGAATGCATCTAGACTCTTTAGGTTTCAGGGCTTTTTTTCCCCTATTTAATATGAGATTAATATCCCTCATACAACATTATAAAAGCAAATGGAAATAATGCAAGGGTAGCATACTCAATATTAACACTGAATGATAAAATCAACAGCAAACAAACCAAACAAGCAAAGAAACAAACCTGCCTTGCTACTACAGTGGAGTTCTAACCTGAAGGTGAGGATCAGAGTGAGAAAAATTAGAAATAAATTGGTGTTAAAATATGATACAAAAGGGGTTATGGCATCCAAGAGTTACTTTCATTGTCCAATGAAAATGCATCCTTTAGCCTGAACAACATCCAGAGTATGACTCTGCTCTGCTATAGCACAACACGTACTGTGAATCAACCCACAATCAAGAGAAAGCAATTAAATTATAGAGAGGACCTTCTTCCCTAATGAATAGTGAGAGTAAAGCATTTTGCTAAATAAACTGAAGAAGCAAATATCCACAAAAATCAGTGAATTAAATGTAACATTGAAAGGGGACATTTATAAATTGTAGTAGAGATTCAGGATAAATTTCTAATAGGAATAAAGGCTTTTAAAATTGACAAATAAAAACATAAAAAAAAAAACATGAAAAAATGGTATGGGAAAAGAAAGTCACAGGGCACAAAAAGACGACAGAAGAACATGGACAAAGGAATTGAGACCACACTGTGGCTTTTTGGGCCATATTGTTAAAAAATCCCATCAGTCCTGTGGTAGAGGAAGAATTTAACCCTTACTCTCATAATGAATTGGATAATATTAAAAATTTGAATTTTATATTTATGCAACATTAAGTGCATCATGAACTCTGTCACATTGTCAGTCTAATGTGAAAGTTAATAACAGGGAGAAGCACATGTGAATACTAAATATAAATCCAGGGGCTCAGAAGGAGTTAAGAAGAATCAAGCCTCTCCACCCCCCAACAGAATGTTATTTCAGCAGGCCTGTTTCTGACTACACTTTCTGAAGCACTTAGTGAATTTTAGAATAGTACATAAGAGATAAATGGTTAATATTTTAAAACACCATGAAATGCTAGTGTGGACAGTAAAAGGAACCTATATGTGGTCCTTCATGACTTATGTAATGTCCCCATGGATAAATAAAATCCCCATGGATAAGTGTCGTTCTAATTATGTTAGTCAGGAAGATGGTTTACACCTGATCAGCTTGGTAACTAGCAGGAAAAGAAATCCATAGACCCTGTGATACTGCGTCTATTTTGTGCCTGACCAGGCTAATTTGTCAAGGACAATCAATTTGGTCACTAAAGAGAAACAGGGCATGTCTAAGGAAGACTTCTAATATATTTGTACTTCAGAGCTTTACCTGTCAAATGGGATATTTTTTAGAGTCAACTCATTGTTTCTTTGACTTAAATTCTTTCCACGGTGGAACAACAGTACAGTAATTTTTAAAATGACATATTAAGCAAAGGTATTTATTTATTTTTTACTCCATATTATTGTACTTGGAAACCAAAGAGAATGTGATTTTTAAAAAATGCAGTATGTTTTCTGTAGAAATAAGTGCACTGAATGCAATACAATCTAATGGGTAGACGTATGGGATCCTGAGTTGTATAAATATGCACAATGGACACAAGCAAACTACGTGGGAAAAACATCGACCTCCATAGAATCCAAAGGTCACAAATTACCACTTTATCTAGGTCACTGTCCTACATTAGAACCTAAGAGAGGCTCCTTCTTTATTGTTAAATGAAAAGACTAGACCCACATAATCTCTCTCTCAATTCCTCCAGATTTAATTTTATGAATACTATATTTGGAAATATATGTGAATATACGTATGTTTTAAAATACATTTTCTGGGGCGCCTGGGTGGCGCAGTTGGTTAAGCGTCCGACTTCAGCCAGGTCACGATCTCGCGGTCCGTGAGTTCGAGCCCCGCGTCGGGCTCTGGGCTGATGGCTCAGAGCCTGGAGCCTGTTTCCAATTCTGTGTCTCCCTCTCTCTCTGCCCCTCCCCCGTTCATGCTCTGTCTCTCTCTGTCCCAAAAATAAATAAACGTTGAAAAAAAAAATTAAAAAAAAAATACATTTTCTTATAAGAAATTTCTATAGACATGAAGCACGTGGCTGTTTAAATACAAATATATTTAAATACACACACATACACACATTAGCATCCCAGCAAAGAGCAGATGGAACACAGAAATTATAAGATTTAAATAATGTATTAATAAATACGCTATTTAAACATATATGGAGAAGTTTAAGTCACACCACAAAGGATAGTGCATTACCCCAAGGTTTTACCAACCCATAGGTATAAAGAGATAACTGAATAGAGAAGATTAAAGGAAACATAAAAGGAGAATGTCCTATATTAAGGTCAACTTTGAGAGGAGCTTTCATTTAATTCAGAAACAACCAGTCAGAGGTTATTCTTTAGAGAGGAAATAAATACTCTGATCTCACTTTCCACCCCTGCCCTTCAGTCTTCTGTCATGTCTCCCAACTGGCCAAAGCCAGTAGGAAACCAAAGTGCAAAGAAGCTCCATTGGTAAACTTCATACCTGGCAGTCTCGGGGGTAGGGGTGGAGCGAGCAGAGGGAAGAACAGAGAAGAGTGGAAAAGAGTGGGCAGTGGATCTGGAAAAGCAAAAGAAAGATATCTTGCTTCATTGATTTTGTTTGCATTTAAATTGAATTATTGGACTCTATCCCACCAATACACTGAATTACTGTTTGATTTTCTACAAACTGTCTTTGTGCATAAATTAATCTATGTAATACTAGTTTACCTTGATAAATAAAATAGTTATAATCATATTATCCTAATACCATATATTTCAACAAAAAGTAAAAACTATGAATGCATGAATAAGATCTACCTTGGAGTCTTCCTTAGACCTAAAATCATACTTGGATATGCACAAGCAAATCGTACATTTGACATATACAGATCACATACATACACATACACTTGAAATAATTATTTCAAACTCTGTGGCTTTAATAATAATGTGTATAATTTATTACTTATCTACTCTATAGAAATCTGTATAGCAAAATGCCTAAGAGTATTAGGCTCTGGATTCACATTACTTGGATCTAATCCTAGTATTGACAATAACTACCTGTGTGTTCTTGGTCAAGTTATTCAACATCTCCAAACCACAATTACTTTATGTACAAATTAGGTATTTTGATAATCCTAATGGATTTGGGGCAAAGAGAGAAATACCATGAAATAAATAGGCAATGGGTCTAGCATGATTCAATTTAAGGGATGCTAGAATAGTGAGAAGTACTAGTAATAGTGATTCTCTTTATTCCTCCTACTTGGGATACTAATATTACTATTACATTGTATGAAAAAAAGTAGCTAAAAATGTTTAACATATGAGTTGACTCCGCCTCTATTATTATAAACACTTAGAAGTCAGGTAAGAATAGTGCCTCGCTGGCTCAGTTGGTAGAGCATCTGAATCTTGATCTCTGGGTCATGAGTTCGAGCCCCATGTCAGGCATAGAGACTACTTAAAAATAAATAAATAAATAAACACATTTAAAAGTCAAGTAAGAATAATGTCATTGTGTCTCTGTATGTGGTTTTACTGAAAGGTGGAAGGCAGTTAAAATGAAATAATATGTGAAGTCCACATACTGGTCTCCAACTGAAAAGTAGCAGCTAATTCCACATACTGGTCTCCAACTGAAAAGTAGCAGCTTAGAATAGATTACGCCAACTAAAACAATTTTCTTTATATGTTGTTACATGCCTTAAATACTAAAGAAAAAACTGTCTTTATGAGTCACACTGTACATTCATTTGTCTGCTTACTTGAAACTCCCAAAGCAATCCTAACAAGAGTACTATGTGAAACTGAGAATAACACCTCTTTCACTAGGGAACATTTCCTCATGTTTGTTGTTGATGTTATTGTTATCTTAATTCCAGAATGATGGAGAAGATCAGGAATATTCGTGAAGTGCAAGATTTGAGATCACCAATTTGGAAATGAAACCAAATAAAACAAATTCTGTATCACTTCATGTAACAGAGGTCATTGAACATCTAATTACAGAGTAGAGAGAATTCTGAGGCCTGGAATTCAGTTCCAAGTTGATGAAATAGCAGGTCATGTTTAAATGGAAACTGAGGTCATATAGATTTATGGATATATGTGAAACATGGATATAGCACAGTGCAACACATCTTGACATGATAAACCTAATTTAGTTATGGAAAAAAAAAACATTTTTTCTCTCTATTTTTCCTCTGCAAATCTTATGAGGAAAAGGGACTAACAGCTTGTGTGTGTGTGTGTGTGTGTGTGTGTATTTATATGTGAGTGTATGTGTATATACACATACATATTATATATGTAATATATACATAATTATATACATATAATACATATCATTGTTCGAACACAAACCAGTAATAATTACAGGATTTTGCTTGTAAGGATATAAATGAATAGGTGAGGAAGGTATCACTATAATGATGGTCTTAATGTATGTCTAGGTGAATATTAGAAACAGTAATCTACATGACTGGAGACACACTCTGGAATCTAACAATTTTCCTACTTTAAGATGGTAAACAAAGCAAAATTGTTAATTGAGAGACAGTGTAGAAGCTTAGCCAAAGAGCATAGGTGTGTCTTAGTCAGCCTGTAGTTGAGACAAAAATAGAGAAATCTGGATTCTCACCCCTTCAAATCTTTCCCACTGTTTTAATTTTTTTAACCTTTATTCATTTTTGAGACAGAGAGAGACAGAGCATGAATGGGGGAAGGTCAGAGAGAGAGGGAGACACAGAATCTGAAAGAGGCTCCAGGCTCTGAGCTGTCAGCACAGAGCCCGATGCTTGAACTCACAGACTGCGGGGGGGCTTGAACTCACAGACTGCGAGATCATGACCTGAGCCGAAGTCAGACGCCCAACCGACTGAGCCACCCAGGCACCCCAACTTTCCCGCTGTTTTAAAAAATAATCTTACCAAGAGCATTTAAACCACGCATACATATATTATAATATAAACACTACTGCATTCATTAGAAGATCATAAGATCTGTATCAGACACAAATGGGTTAAAATCCAAGTTCTACTACTTGGTAGCTGTACGAACAATGTTGACTAAAATAAACACTATGCCTATTCTGTTTTTTTTAAGCATATTTACTTTGAGAGAGAGAGAGAGCACAAGCAGAGGAGGGCCAGAGAGAGAGAGAGAGAGAGAGAGAGAGAATACCAAGTAGACTCCATGCTGTCAATGTAGAGCCAAACACAAGGCTCAATCTCATGAACCGTGAGATCATGACCTGAGCCGAAATCAAGAGTTGAATGCTTAACCAACTGAGGCACCCAGGTGCCCTGCTGTGCCTGTTTTCTAATCTATGAGCAAAAATAAAACTACAAAGGATATTTGAGAAATTCTGCAAATAAATATTTCAAACTTAGCATACATTCCAGAACTATTTCCAAATAAAATTATCTCAAAGGTAAGCTCAGCTTCTGGATCTGCCAAAATGGAGTAGCCCCCTTCTTCTAGGTCTTCTTTCTTATGATTAAAACACCCTAGGAATACCATAATAACCAAAAATAGACAAACTCTAAAAGGTGGAAAGAACGTTGGCTGCTTAAGGAGCTTAACTCTTGAACTGCACAGCAGTAAATCTCCTGGGTTGCTTTACTGCCTCCCATACATCCCACACAGGGAGTTGCAGAAGATTCAACCTTGAAACACTAATAGACACAGGATAAAAAAAGTTTTAGGCAAAAGTCTTGTTTTCCTTAGCCATAGGATAGGGGAAAGGGCGGCCTAATAAAAGGACACCATTTTTGGCAATACCCACTCAAGTACAACCAAATACCAACGGGAAACCTAAATCGGGGAATAAGTGGGAAGTTGGTTTTTAACCCTTCCCTCCCCTACCTTGTAGGAAATGTCAGTAATGCTTCTAATTCCCAAACTAGGCATGTCAGCAGGACCAAGCACAGATCTGACCATCAGGATCAGGTGGTGGCATTCCATTTCTGCTGGGACCATACCAGTCAGGGTGAGCAATGAGCTGACCTTCTATCCCCACAACATAGAACCAGAAAATGTTCTGTTTCCATTGCCTAGCTAGTGACAGTGTGGTATGGTGGAGACCTGACCTGCATAAATATCAACAAGTCTGAAGGAGACAGCATGAGTAAGGGCTAGTAGGCACTCTGTTTTCAACCATCCTTAGTGCCAGTAATTCAGTGGGGAGCTAAGCTCTACCCCCATCCAATATCAACAAGACAGAACAAAGTGATGGAAGGTGTGACTACTTTTCACTCCTCTTCCACTCTCCCCCTTTGGTGGCAGTGGGTCTCAGCAGGGACCTAACCTTCCATCACCTCTATGCAGTAGAAGTGCATGGAGTCAGACTTCCATATCTACCCAGGCCCTAGTCAGCCACTCTCCTCACTCAGAGGAAGTGAGACGGTATAAATCAGTGCTCCAGGGTCACTGAAAAGGTATCAGTGGGAAGGGGGGGGGGGTGGGTAGCTAAATTCCATAACACCCATCTGCAAAAAGGTAGTGTGAATTGGTGCCCACTTATCCTGGGGTGAACTTGGAGAGGCCCGATGGGGAGTTGAACATAAACACCTACCTATCCCTTCCACTATACTTTAAAAGGGAGACTGATTGTTTAAAAAGAACATATTCTAGAATCCACAGCTTCATAACATGAAATAAAAAAATACCCAAGAAACAATAAAAATTACTCAGCATACCAAGAACCAGGATAATCACCACATGCATGAGAAAATACAATTAACAAACATGAAAACTGAGATTAATCACTGAAATTATCTGATAACCATTTTGTTTTTGTTTTCCAGCATTGATATAATAATTGGCATAACATTGTTTAAGTTACACACATGATGATGTGATACACGTAGATATTGCAATATGTTTATTTTACTATCATAAAAACTATTAAATGACAATTATGAATTACCTTAAAACAAGTGAAAATATAAATGTCACCAAATATATATGTTATAAAAAAAATAAATAAATTGTCTCTTCCACTCCTTGCTGCCAGCCTAAGAACTTCTCAAAGGCATAGATAACTCTGTAATCATTTATGTGTCTCCTAACTACAGGCAAATGACATAATAAGGGGATTAACAACCTTGCATTCAACAAAGAATGGGTAGATGGATGATTAATCAAATGAATACATGGGTTATCCTCCCTAGAAACCGCTTCAAAATGTTTGTGGTTAGAAGAAAAGATACTAAAAAAGTCAGTCTGAAAGTTTCTAAATACATTTTTCAATACTCTTACATAATATTAATATTTGATTAGGAGTTTTTAAACATAAAAAGGTGCAATTGAACTATTCTATATTCTACTATTGTGAATAAAGTGTGTTATTTTATTTTTTGCAGAATTATTTAAGTAACATTTATGACAAGCATATAATGTACATCAACTTTAGAACATCAGAGCGTATGAAAAAGTATATAAAAGAGAACATTCATATATAATACCACCATCTTCCAATCTCCACTAATGTTTTTGTTCTCTAGAAATATCATATAAATATTAAATTCAGTTATTTATTTTCAAAGGAGAAGACAATTACTCAGATCAAATACTGGTAGAATAATTTATGTAATCAGCAAATGTGGTTACATAATTCATGAGTTCTTATGTCAGAACAACAGGTGCATAACACTGCATTAAAAATGTGTAGGTTTTCTGGGATACCACCTCACACAGTCAGAGTGGCTAAAAATAACAACTCAGGTGGGGTGCCTGGGTGGCTCAGTCGGTTAAGCGTCAGACTTCAGCTCAGGTCATTATCTCGCGGTCTGTGAGTTCGAGCCCCGCGTCGGGCTCTGGGCTGATGGCTCAGAGCCTGGAGCCTGCTTCCGATTCTGTGTCTCCCTCTCTCTCTGCCCCTTCCCCGTTCATGCTCTGTCTCTCTCTGTCTCAAAAATAAAATAAATGTTAAAAAAAATTTTTTAAAAAATAACAACTCAGGAAACAACAGATGCTGGATGTGGAGAAATGGGAACCCTCTTGCACTGATGATGGGAATGAAAATTGGTGCAGCCGCCCTAAACAGTGTGGAGGTTCTTCAAAAAATTAAAAATATAACTACCCTATGACTCAGAAATAGCACTACTAGGAATTTATCTAAAGGATAGAGGAGTGCTGATTCATAGAGACACATGTACCCCGATGTTTATAGCAGTGCTTTCAACAATAGCCAAATTATGGAAAGAGCCTAAATGTCTATCAATAGATGAATCAATACAGAATGTGTGGCTTATATATACAATGGAATACTACTTGGCAATAAGAAAGAATGAAATCCTGTCATTTGCAGCAATGTGGATGGAACTGGAGGGTATTATGCTAAGTGAAATAAGTCAATCGGAGAAAGACAGATATATTTTTTCATTCATAAGTGGGACTTGAGACACTTAACAGTAGACTATGGGAGAAGGGAAGGGGAAAAAATAGTTACAAACAGAGAGGGAGGTAAGCAACCGACAAGAGATTCTTAAATACAGAGAACAAACTGAGGATTGATGGGGGCTGGGGCAGGGAGGGGAGATAATGGGTGATGGCCATTGAAGAGGGCACTTGTTGGGATGAGAACTGGGTGTTGTATGTAAGTGATGAATCATGAGAAACCACCCCCAAACCCAAGAGCACACTGTATATGTTAGCCAACTTGACAAATTATATTTAAAAATAAAATTAAAAAATAAAAATGTGTGGATTTTTAGGGACACCTGGGTGGTTCAGTTGGTTGAGCATCCAACTCTTGATTATGGCTCAGGTCATGATTCCAGGGTTGTGGGATTGCACCTTGCATGGGGTTTCATTCTGAGCATAGAGCCTACTTAGGATTCATCTCTCACCTTCTCTCCCTCCCTCCCTCTCTCTCTCTCTCTCTCTTTCTCTCTCTCTCCCTCCCTCCCTCCCATCCTCCCCCCCACCTAAAAATACAAACCTCAAGAGACTCATTGATAGAGAACAAACTAGGGGGTGACAGAGGAAGGTGGGTGGGAGATGCACTAGATGGGGGATGGGTATTAAGGAGGGCACTTGTGACGAACACTGGGTGTTATATGTAAGTGATGAATCACTGAATTCTACTTTTGAAATAAATATTGAACTGTATGTTAACTAAAATTTAAATTTAAAAAGGATAAAAAATAATAAAATAAAATAAAATGATTAAAACAATCCAAAAAAATCAGGACTGTATTTTTTAGTTTAATTAAACACTATTTTTGGCATGTATTGATCTACTTGGTCATTGAACTACCAACGATATAATCATCTGTGTATTTACTGCCTTTATATAAACTGATTTTAAAAAGTCATCCCTTACTATTTTAAAATATAAAGCACCTGTACAAACAAATAAAAGGTAATGATCACATCCTTACTTTTTATATTTAGAAAATGCTTTAAGAGCATTTTGTATGTAGGCATTTAAAAACTTTCTTGTCAGGGCGCCTGGGTGGTTCAGTCAGTTGGGCATCTAACTGGCTCAGGTCATGATCTCATGGTCCGTGGGTTTGAGCCCTGCATTGGGCTGTGCGTGACAGCTCAGAGCCTGGAGCCTGCTTCGGATTCTGTGTCTCCCTCTCTCTGTCCCTCCCTCAATCAAGCTCTGTCCCTGTCTCTCTCAAAAATAAATAAACATTAAAATTAAAAAAAAACTTTCTTGTCTATGTATCAAAGAAATTTTTCACCAAACTAGCGTTACAAGTTTTTTTAAATAAAATAAATATTTATCAAGCTTGCTAAAAAATTTTAAAAACTTAAAAATTAAAATTTGAAAAAAATTAAAAAGAATATTTTAATGTTTATTTATTTTTGATAAGGGGGAGGCCAGAGAGGGAGACACAGAATCCAAAGTAGGTTCCAGCATCTGAGCTGACTGCACAGAGCCCGATTCAGGACTCGAACCCATGAAGAGAAGATCATCACCTGAGCCGAAGTCAGTTGCTTAGCCAAGTAAGCTACCCCATGCCTGAAAAAATTTTTTGAGAGTTTTTACAATGATATTTGATCCCTATCTCACATCATATACTAAAATTAAAAGCAAAAACTGTAAAGCTTATATAGCATAAGAAAGAAAATAATACTTAATAGTATGGCCTTGAGTTAGGCAAAAGGAAAAAAATAAGCTAGGATACAAAGAGCTCTAAATATTAAACTAAAAAGATAAATGGGACTTGAGCAAATTTTAAAAATTCTGCTCATAGAATTGATGTCATAAAGAAAATGGGGAAAAAAAGAAGACACAGATGAGAGGAATATATTCACAATACCTGTATTCGACAAAGGATTTATGTCTAGAATATAGTAAATATTTTTATGAGTTAATAATAATAATAATAATAATAATAATAAACAAAAGGCAAGCAATGCTGTTAAAACCAGGCAAAAGTCTCTAATGGACATTTCCCAGAATAAGATAAACGGATGGAGAAGAAGTACATGAAAATGTACCCAATATAATTAGTCATCAGACAGAACTAAAAGGTGATTGATACTTCACTTCCAACAAAATGACTTAAAATTAAAAGATGGACAACACTAAGTGTTGTCAAGAATATGGAACACCTAGGGGCACCTGGGCGGCTCAGTCGGTTAAGCATCCGACTTCGGCTCAGGTCGTGATCTCACGGTCCGTGAGTTCGAGCCCCGCGTCAGGCTCTGTGCTGACAGCTCAGAGCCTGGAGCCTGCTTCAGATTCTGTGTCTCCCTCTCTCTCTCTGCTCCTCCCCCTGTTCATGCTCTGTCTCTGTCTCAAAAATAAACATTAAAAAAAAAAAGCATTTAGAATGTGGAACATCTAAATTCTTATGTACTGCGGATGAGAATGGACATAAACTGGTATGCTTTTAAAAACATGTGTTAGCTCCTGATAGTTAATTATATACCTACCATGTGGCTTAGCATTTCCACTCATTGATACTGTATTACTTTCCTATTGCTACTGTAACAAATTAACACAAAATTAGAGGTTTAAATCAAAACAGAGTTATTACCTCAGATTTCTGGAATTCAGGATCCCAAAGTAGGTCTCACAGGGCTAAAATCAAGGTGATGAGGGGGCTGCACTCATTTCTGGAAGCATGGGAAGACAATTCATCCCCATGCTTTTCCCACCTGCTAGAGGTCACCACATTTCTTAGCTTTGGCCCTCTTCTACCCTCTAAGCCATCAATGGGCAAGTCTTTCATCATACCATTGTGACACTGACTCTCTTGTCTCCTCTTCCACATTTGAGAATACTTGTGATTATATCTGGCTAACCTGGATAGCCAGAAGATGCTCCCTATTATAAGGTCAGCTGAATAGTAACATTAATTCCATCTGCAGACCTCAATTTCCTTTTGCCATGAAACTAACTTATTCCCAGGTTCTGTGGATATCTTTGAGAGGCCATTATTCTGTCTACAATAGGTATTTATCTAAAATCAATGAAAATATATTCATGATACTCTTGCACAATATTGTTTAAAACAGCCTTATTTATAATAGCCTAAAACTAGAAATAACTCTAATGTTTATCATTAGAGCAGTGAATTTAAAAAATGATGGTTAATTATTAGAATCAAAAAGCTAACTCATTAAAAGATGATACAACTGATACATTAAACAATCCCCAAAACATGACACTGAGCAAAAGAGGCAAGATATAAGAGTAAATACTACATGGTACCATTTTCATGGCATTCAGGAACACCAAAAGTTAACTATGGTTATAGAAAGAAGAATACCGGTTCTTTCAGCAAGGCACGATCAACCGAGCGGGGGCAGAAAGAACATTTCTGAGACAGATTATGGAAATCTATTTTATCTGAGGTTGTGATTACACAACCTGTGTGTGTGTGTGTGTGTGTGTGTGTGTGTGTGTGTGTGTGTGTGCATATATATTTTGTATATGTGTTTGTCTATCAGTACTAACATCTACACATTTCACTGAGTGTAAATTTTAGCTGATAAAACAAACTGAAAAACATATTGCAGTAATAAATAACCCACCTACATTTCTATACTTAAACAACAACAACAACAAATAAGAAACAAATAGTAGTGGCTATGATGTAACTCTTGCTTGTTGCTGTGAAACTGCAAATAAAACTTTTTTAAGTATACTCTTTACGTTTACTATCTATGTAAATGTTATCAACACAAATGAACATAGAAATTCTGTTGGTTTTTTTTTTAATTTTTTTTCCAACGTTTATTTATTTTTGGGACAGAGAGAGACAGAGCATGAACGGGGGAGGGGCAGAGAGAGAGGGAGACACAGAATCGGAAACAGGCTCCAGGCTCTGAGCCATCAGCCCAGAGCCTGATGCGGGGCTCGAACTCACGGACCGCGAGATCGTGACCTGGCTGAAGTCGGACGCTTAACCGACTGCGCCACCCAGGCGCCCCTAGAAATTCTGTTTTTACCTTACTAGAGAAACTTTAGAGCTTTTCAAAGAATGTACATCAGATATTATGTTTTCAACTTCATTGATGTATATGTGACCAAGTTGTAAAACATATAAATTTTACATATATTACATATACGTACATACATATATACACACACGTGTGTGTGTGTGTGTGTGTGTGTGTGTGTGTGTGTGTGTGTGTGTTTATTTACTTGGAGACAGAGATAGGGCTTAAGTGTAGGAGGGGCAGAGAGAGAGAGAGAGAGAGAGAGAGAGAGAGAGAGAGAGAGAGAATCCCAAGCAGGCTCTGCACTGAAACAGAGCCACCCAGGCACCCCAGTGGTAATATATTTTTACTTGGAATTTTTACACATATTATTTGAATATCCTGATTTTTATGCATATTTTGAAGGGCCTTTTACACTTAGCCAAAATAATTACTCACTGTTTAGATTTAACCCATATTTACCATCCAGTCTATACACTAATTGGTAATAATTCAAAAAATAAGGTAATGCATTTTATTAGTGTAACTACCTGTCTATATTTGAGGAAAAGAAAACCAATCATGAGATCATGTCAGCTATTTTCAGGGCTGCTCTGAAACCTGAACATTTGTATAAGACTGAGACAGTCAGTCCTTCACTTTGAATATAATTCAAAGGGGCTCAGCCCGCTTTTGACAAATTTTTACTGAACTTTTAAGCCACCTTAACACTTTCATTCTCAAATCTTTACACTGCCTGAATCTTTGAGTACTAAATGAGGACAGATTTCCTGAAAACATGGGATACTTTGTGCCACCATTTTTGCATAATCAACTCTGAACAAGTTGTAATAGTGTCCCACAGTTTAATTTGCTGCTTTTGAATCTTTTAGCAGAAACTTAAAGCAGGTCTAGAGATTTACATATGTTTCATTAATTAAATACTAGAAATAAAAATTATATTTTTATGAGAATCCTGGAAATTTTAAAATGTTAACTGTCCATTATAAGTTGCAGGAGAAACTAAATTACTTTAACTGCTACTTATAAACCATGGGACCTCACTGGCATGAATTATTTTTTTGGAATGCATTATATAGACATGATCTTTCAATGTGTTCAAAAAAATGAAATTGTAGGGGTGCCTGGGTGGCTCAGTCAGTTGAGCGTCTGACCCCGGCTCAGGTCATGATCTCACAGTCTGTGAGTTCGAGCCCCACGTTAGGCTCTGTGCTGACAGCTCAGAGCCTGGAGCCTGCTTCTGATTCTGTGTCTCTCTCTCTCTCTGCCCCTCCCCTGCTCATGCTCTGTCTCTCTCTGTCTCCAAAATAAATAAAAAACATTTAAAAAAATTTTTAATGAAATTGGAGCACAGAACTTAGGTCCACTTAGAGAACAAACATTGTTTTTGTGAAGTACTAATGTGATATGGGTAGAGGTAGTGGTACAAATGGAGTATGTGAGCACAGATTATATTATGCAACATTCATCTTTACTTCTTTACTTTCGTTTCCTTCCCTCCTTCCTTCCCTCCTTTCTTTCCTTCCTTCCTTCCTTCTTTCCTTCTTTCCTTCCTTCCTTCCCTCCTTCCTTCCTACCTTCCTTCCTTCCTCCTTCCTACCTTCTTTCCTTCTTTCCTTCCTTTCTTCCTTCTTTCCTTCCTTCCCTCCTTCCTTCCTACCTTCCTTCCTTCCTCCTTCCTACCTTCTTTCCTTCCTTCCTTCCTTCCTTCCTTCCTTCCTTCCTTCCTTCCTTCCTTCTTTCCTTCCTTCCTTCCCTCCTTCCTTCCTACCTCCTTCCTACCTTCCTTCCTTCCTCAGTTTCTTCTTTAGGATCATCCTCTCCAACACCTTATTCACACACATTTTAAAGAAAAAAAAAGAGAAAAAAATAAAAGAAAAATTTAACATTTCTATAGTTGTTATATTTTTCTTTCCTTTTTTTCTTCCTACCCTTCTTTCTTCAGTTTCTTTATTTTTCTTCCATCCATCCAAACATTCCCCCTGCAAATTTCCTAAAACCTACTATGTTGTAAGCTCTGTGCTAGATTCTGGCAATATAAGGATGTGACATGCTCCCTGAGCTTTAGATTTGTACTCTCTTGTGGGTTTACAAATGTATAAAATGGTAAGCACTTCATACAGTGATACACACTGAAATCGATTTATATGCAAGGCTTGGGTATCCAGAAGTACTAAAAGGTACATCGAGGTCACACAGACCCAGGTTCATAGCATGTCTCTGTAACAAAAGCAGGTTACTTCCCTTTTCAACCTTCACATCTCATGGGGATATTAAGAATAAGCACTCATAGTACATGGTGAGCTTAGAGTAATTTTTTCCTCCACTTTTATGTAGGGAAGATAATAGTGAACACACAGACTTCACATAGCCTTCTGACCTTAATCTCAATTATGGAATCTTTCTTACTTGGTCCTGAAAATTATATTAGTTGTTGTACTGGGAATAGTATATATTTTAATCTCAGTGGTGGTGACCTATGTTTACTTATATTAACTCATTCAGCTATACACTTAAGTGTAGTGGTCTTAGGTGATTGTGTGTGTGTGTGTGTGTGTGTGTGTGTGTGTGTGTGTGTGTGTAAATGTGCATTCAAAAAGACAGAGACAGAGAAAGAGGGGAAGGGAAAAGAACGAGAAAGATGAAAAGGAGAAAAGAAAGAAAAAAGAAAATTGGGTGGTAAATATGAGTTTTGAAACACAAAAGATGATTTTTTAAAGATATCAGATGTAGTCACAGTTGGTTTAATAGAAAACTAATATGGACTTTGATAGAGTTACAATATCACAATATTTTTGAATTGTGTATACATTTTCTTTAGATTTGTTTTCTGAGTCAACCATGAAAATCAGACTTATTACATGGTGTTGTCTCATGTGATTCAATCTTCCCACCAGTCAGGTGCAAGAGAGAGTAACGTCTCTATTTATGAGTTCAATGATGCTCAGGGAGATGATAATACAGGAAATGATAAGAAGTGACAATACCTGGGCCAGGAAATCACAAAATAAGGTGCACTCACTTTCATCTTCTTCCTTTGGGTCTACTCAAACATTTAGACTCTTTAGTATTCTATTTTCTGAATCTTAGTTCCAGGAAAAATCTGAAGCTACCCTGAATTTTGTTCCTTCGTACATCACTTATTTACTTAAAAAATGCATGTGTATTTGCCGTTTTTCCCCTTTATTCTGAAATCTATCATTTATATCAAGGCATGTCTTAAGTGGTTGATTTCATCAAGATGCCTTTGTTTTCTGGGAAAAATGCCAAGGTAGCTCACAGATTGAAAGGGAGAACTGCAGTTCTTTCTTCTCACACTTTGGAACTGGGTCATGAAGGGAAAGGCCTTCCTAAGTCTTCTCTTTCTACTTATCTCTCCCCAGTTTTACTCTGAAAACAAGCTTTCCACATATAGCAGTTAAAAAGAATGTCACAGCTCTACAGTCACACTCCTCAGCCTTAGAATTTGCCTTGTAAAAATAGAGCTTCTTCATCCAATCTGCAGCTTAATTTCTGAGAAGACTCCTTCTCTGCTTGGTTTAGCCTCAGTAATGCAAGTGCCCTTGAATTAATACTTGAGTTAACAATAAAAATCACTGGGGGAATAAAGAGTGTGTTTTACCAGGCCCTATGTCATGGTCCATCTTCACAGAGCTAGAGGGGTTGCTAAGATTGCCAGCTCAATTAGGACCACATGGAATGGGAGACATGTAGTTTTCTGAAGGATGGGATATTGAATAATTAGAATACACACCTACTAATGTGTCTAGCATGTAGACTCTCAAGGTTAATTTGCTTAGTAATCAAATAAAACCCTTTTGATTTACTATTATTATTATTATTATTATTATTATTATTTTATCACAGAGGGTATACTTATTTATTTCTTTACATATTTCTATTTCTATCAACTCATTTTCTCTGATCTCTCCTTGTGAAATAAAACCCATCAGTGCATTGGTTGTCCTGAATACATCCTCCATGTATTCCATTTTACTCCATCATTTTAAGCACTGAATTTATTCTCACTGTCACTGCCCATGTCCTAGACATAAGCATTTTACTAGGATTCTCTTTCATTCCTTCTCTATTCTTCTTTTGTCTTAGGAAGAAAGTATCAGATGCCTAGCACAAGGTAATAGGAACTAAGAAGCTTAGTGGGTCAGATAGACATGAGTTCAATCCTGGAAATTTGCTAGCTGAATAACCTAGAGAAATGTACTGTATTCCTCATTTATAAAGTGGAAACAATTCTTTTATCTTGCTTTTTTAAAGTAAATAAGATAGAACATCTAGCGATTGCCTTATGAGTATGTATATAACTATATCTATAGCTTATATATGTAACAAATGCAAATAGTTTTACGGAAATGATCCACTTAAAGACAAAAGTGTTTCTTCACTCACCCCGACAGTTTGGAAGGTCCCACTGTAGACAGTACAAAGTCATAGCTTCTTTGCACAGTTTGTAATGAACTGTTCCATATAATAGCACCATATTTTGTACTCAAGACACCAGTACATTGTTATTCATTGCTATATACCTCATCCTTTGTGCATTTTTTTTTGTTTTGTTTTGAAGAGTTTCTGTGTTTGCCTGACATGTTCTTGCCTTCTTTTTCCCCAAAGTCTTGCTCATTCTCCAGCCAGATTATATGACTCATATTCTACAAAATGTTTCCTAATATCCTAATCCAATTGCAAGTGTTGGTACTGAAATACCAACACATATATTTTAGGGTATTTAACAACTTGAATCGTACTTATTTCTGTATATGTATATGTCTACCTTGGATAGTTAATATGTTTCATTTATTTTTATCAGGTGCCCTTTACAATATATTCCAGCTTAGAATGTGGGCTATTACTTGATAAACTCTCCATAAGAGAGAGAAACAAACTATTTTTCCTTAATATAGTATTTGTACTGTCCAATCCAGTACCTGAAATAAAATTGTTTCTCAAAAGTATATTGAACAGTTAAATAAATATGTGAATGCATGAATAAATAGATAGATGGATAGATACTTTGTTGATTAAAATAGTCTTGGGTATATGTGTTCATTCAGTAAATATTCACTAAATTCATACTTCGAAGTAAACCCTGTTTTTCTTTACCCATATAAACATATCCTCATCAATTTACCATGAGACATTTATCATTCTAATTGTCTTGGAAAACGAATCTTTTTTACAAAGTTTCATTATGAGATTTCCTTAGACTTCAAAGTTTTCCACAAACTGTATCTGTCATTAATTTGCATCACACATCATGTTACAAAGATTTACAGGTTTTCTCTTCTCTACAACTTTGGAATGGTAAGGAGCTGCCAGCATTCAGCCAAGGGCCCCTTGATCCTCTTTATACTGTGCTCACAGTGCTGGGAAAAAAAAGAATCTGAACTTCTTTCTGGGCCCTTAGGGAATCTTTTGAGGCCAGTTTGCCCTGAGAAGTCTTATCCAAACAAGACATGCATCTTATTTCCTAAGAGGATGTTACACACAATGAACATATAGCTCTTAGCCAAGTACAAAAAATTAATTTTAGCATCTTTTTAGAGGTGATAATATCACTTTATCAATTGATTAATATAAATCTATGTAAGTACATTACATGTAGCATACATTTATATGGAAGATTAACAAGGTATTAATATAAATATAACAAAAGCTTTCCTTATTTCAAAGCAAAATTATTTGTGGCCCTTTAAACAACAAGCCCATGGAGAGGAATATTAAAGAATCTTTGCATTTTGTGAACCATCTCTATTTTGTTGGCCAATGAAGATTATCTAAAAAATGGAGAATATAGTTGATGATTCAAAGTTGGCCCTCAGCTCCACAACTCTGTGGTTTTAAAGCAAGTGTATATCTTGAATTGGATCCATACCAGCCCTCAGGCATCTTTATATTAGTGTGGTTGCTGAGTATGTTCAAGGAAATGGTTCATTTGTCCTTTTACTTATTAAATCAAGCAGTTTAGTAGTGCCTAACATATGTTGAAAACTTTCATAGGTAATTTATACATAGTAGTTAGTACAATAAAAATCACCCCTGACCTCATAGAACAGAATGTTTAGTGAGGAAAGAATGCCATAGCATAGGTCAACCAATAACCATGCAGTTAGATAGTGAGAAGTGAATGCTATGATGTTAGTAAAGAAAATACTATTCCAATTGAGATTAATTTTAAAAAGGTACTGGAATAAGTTTAGTTTGAACGACCTGATGAAAGAGCAATTAACAAAAAATCAATGGAAGATTTATAGGACAAGAGAGACATGGAATTCCAAGATGAAGAGAATATGCACAAAGTATCTGAAACTAATATATAATATATATATTATATATATATAATATATATTATATTATATATATATAAACAAAAATACAACAGCAACAACAAAAAGTGTTATTTTTAAAAATTCAAAGGAAAATTGGGGAAGCAGATTGTAGTGAAGGAAGGAGGGAGTGACACAAATCTGTTAGTCCCAAGATTATATGAAAATTTGTGGCTGATAAGGAATTTGAATATAATTTTATGTTCTATAGACAATGAGATTATTTTTATGTAAAGCCAAGTAAGGGCATGATCTAATCTATATTTAAGACATGACTCTGACTCCTTTGTGGAAAACGATTTAAAAACAAACAACAAAAACATAGAAGCAACATGAGGAACCTGGGTGGCTCGGGTCATGATCTCACTGTTCCTCAATTTGAGCCCTGAATCGGGCTCTGTGCTGCCAGCTCAGAGCCTGGAGCCTACCTCAGATTCTCTGTCTCCCTCTCTCTCTGCCCCTCCTTCTCTCTCTCTCTCTCTCTCTCTCTCTCTCTCTCTCTCTTTCTCTCTCTCTCAATAATAAATAAACATTAAAAAATTAAAAAAAACACATAAAGGCAACAAAAGTAAAAATAGAAAATTTGGGTCTGTCCCCAGAGATTTCAAAATCAAAAGGAACCCCAAGACACCAGCACTCAATCCCTCTGAATTTTTGTCATTGGAATGTAGTTTAGAAAGGACATTGACATCAGGATGAGAATCTAAGAAAATACTGCTAGCTTGGATCTATCTATCTCTACCTATCTATCTATCTATCTATCTATCTATCTATCTATCTATCTATCACTAACCTGGATCTCTCTCTCTCTCTCTCTCTCTCTCTCTCTCTCTCTCTCTCTTTCCCCTTATATGTGGTAACACTCTCCTATCTGAGGCTGAAATCAAGATATTTCTCATCCTTATGTGGTCAAAAAAATCTCCTATGTTTCTGCATTTCCAAAGGGATCTGGATCTTTTAAGTTATTCTTGAACATTTAGAAGGCATAAGTCCTGGACAGAAGAAACCAGCACTGGAATAAACTATTATTACCTAAGGAAATAATTCATTTGTGTTTTCATATGCATTGTCAATTCTGAGATATTTTGTGAAAGACAAATGACATGATAGATTTCTGTTGCCTAATATCTAGTATAAACAGCTTTATTTTGAGCCTATTAGGATAATATATATGTTATTTACTAGCTATGCCTTCCTGAGTAAAACACTTCAAACCCATTCTCCTTAATTTGTTCTTATGTCCAAACAAGGAATGCTGTTAACAATATACAAAAATCTTTAAAAGCTTAAATTTTATTTTTTTAAGATTTAATTTTCTATCATTTTAGTTTTATTTTGAGAATGAAAAGGTTTGTCTCTTCTATTTTAGAGCTTGGAAATATTTCTATGTATGTTTCCTCATCTGAAAAGTCTTGATCTATAGGATTACTGAGAAACAGTGAAAGGGGTGGAATGAGAACATTCTATATTTCCCAGGCCTCTAGAGAATGCCAGATTCCTTATTCAATTTAACTTACATTTATCACTCTCTACTGTATGTCAGATATTGGATTTACACAGCATCAAAATACAGCACCTATTCCCAAGGTGTTCATGGTCCAGTAGGACTAACTGATATGTAAATGACCATGATAATCCAGAGTGATAGGGGAATCAATGAGCTATTAATAAAATCATGATTCTATGAGATTGCACGTATGGATTTTATTTTATTTGAGTTTCCAAGTAAATATGACTCTTCTGGAGTCTATCCTAGATTACTTGCTTCCTTAGCAATTTTCCACCATGTCTACTGACAGCTCCTATGTAAAAACAAAACAAAACAAAACACTGATATGAGAACTATCCCTAGCCACAGAGTTGAAAGTAGTTTCGAGGTCATTTTCTGCAAGCTGATCAATACGAATTGCACACCACACATCCACCCTGAATTTATTCCTGTAATTTATCTTAGCTTTGAGTGTAGCCATGGTTAATTGCTAATCCATATTCATTGAACATCACAAATGAGGGCAGAGTCAGAAGATACTTCATGTACCATCTCATCTACTGTGGAAAAATGTTATGGGCTCAAATTTCCATCTTTTACAATTGCTTGGTCTCTACACTTCTTAAAATTGAAAAAAAAAAGGATTACTGCTCAAGAAGACCACAGAATTTGCGTGGTGATGCTTAGCAGGTAATGAATTCATTAAAAATAGGAACATAATTTAAATTGCCTCCATATAGCAATTGAATAGGCTTAATTGGATTGAGTTAGATATCTTTTTAGTTGTGAAATTATTTGTGCTTTCAAAGGCATCAACTCCAACATTGAACATGTAATTATTTGGCTTATTTCATGAACTCTACTTGAAATGATTTCTAAATTAATGTGCATAATGTGCATAATGATATTAATTATATTATAAAAAAAGGCTCCCCCAAATATCCAATCTGTACTTGAAGATATTTAATTGGATACTGGAAAGTGATACAAAGGGGGAGAGGAGAGAAAGAGTGATAACTAATACTACCTCTAGACTTTGGCTTAATATTTATCATAAAAAGTTCATATTAATATATTTTAACTACTCAGCAATTTAATGTTTACCTATGACCTAAAAACCTCTTGGACTTTTTTCTATTTCCAAAACCTAATTTTTAACAGTAGTAATAGTAGAAATTACATGTGATCATCTGGTTCTGTACAAAGAATCTATATTAATAGACTTGTTAATCCTCAGAATTTGAGGTTAGGGCCCTAGTTTTTCTTCAATTTTATTATTTTTTTATTTTTATGTAAATCCAAATTAGTTAACATATATTGTAATAATGGTTTCAGGAGTAGAATTTAGTCATTCATCACTTACATATAAAACCCAGGGCTCATCCCAACAAGTGTAAGGACCTATTTCAGATGAAGAGACTTGAATGTAGAGAGACTACTAATAAGTAATCTTATTACTTCTTATTACTTCCTCATGGTCTCTGAGGAAGTAACTGGCAAAGTCCAGATTCAAACTCAGTTTTGTCTGAATATTTTTATAGATCATGCTGTTAACTTTGCAATATCACTGTTATTTCAACTCTTTTATAGATAGAACTAAAATAGCATCTCCTTTCTTCCTTTAAACTAATTTATATTCAACATACCTTCTACATAATGCATTTCTTTTCTTTTATTTATTTTATTTTTAATTTTTTTAAAGTTTATTCATTTTTTAAAGACAGAGACAGAGCAAGAGCAGGAAAGAGGTAGAGAGAGAGGGAGACACAGAATCCGAAGCAGGATACAGGCTCTGAACTGTCAGCACAGAGCCTGATGCGGGGCTCAAACGCATGAATCATGAGATAATGACTTGAGCCGAAGTTGGCTGCTTAACCGACCGAGTCACCCAGACACCCTTGCATTTGTTATTTTATATGAAAAGCATTATACAGGTGACCCTTGAACAACAGGGGTTTTAACTGTGCAGGTCCACTTATACAGGGATATTTTTCTGTAAATACAGTATGCTATTGTAAATGTATTCTCTCTTTCTTATGATTATCTTAATAACATTTTTTCTCAAGCTTATTTTATTGTAAGAATACAATATTTTATATATATATACATATATATGTGTGTGTATATAGATAGATAGATAGATAGATAGATATGATATACATATATTATCCAAAATATGTGTTGATTGTTTATATTATTGGTAACATTTTTTTCTCAAGCTTATTTTATTGTAAGAATACAATATTATATATATGTTATATATATCTTCAAAAATATGTTAATTGCTTATATTATTGATAACTTTTTTTTCTTGAGCTTATTTTATTGTGAGAATAGAGTATCTTATATGTATCATATATATAAATTATATACATATATACATATATATAATTTTCAAAATATGTGTTAGTCATTTATATTATCGGTAAGGCTTCTGGTCAACAGTAGACTATTAGTAGATAGGTTTCTGGGGAGTCAAAAGTTATACATGGATGTTCAACATGCGTTTGGGGAAGATGTTTAACACCCTAAACCTCAAGTGATTTAACAGTCAACTATACTCTAAATCTTAAATTATATTCTACTTTCCACAAAACTTTAAAGTATTTATTAATCTCTACCAGAATCCACATTTTTTAGTCTCTCCACAACTTAAAATGAAGCTTCACTAGATGGCTGTATGTGAATCTAATTTATTCTTTTATTGAATATATTTATTATTCTTATTTCAACCATTAGGATCATAAGCTACTCCCCCGGATAAGCTGAGTATGTTGTAGACAGCTGGTTCTCGCCATATGAAATGTAATTTCTATCAAGTCTTCAAGTCATTACAGTGATCTCTCATGTTACTGATTCACCAACAATTCTCTATTCTTCTAAACCTAGGCTTCCTGAAGACTTGATTAATAAAAATACTACACCTATCTCTGCTTCAACCATATTTCCATTTTCCTGATAGACTGACTCATCAGTGTAGTGAAAGCAAATGAAAACAACAACAACAACAACAAACAATTAGAAATTAGATGAAAGACATTCACCCTACATTGCATAAGCAACATCAACCCTTTATCTTCTCTTATTGTCCTCACAAAATTGTCTTGTCTAAAATTTAAGAACAAAAACACAGAAATCTCAGTCTTTTGGCTTTCAGTGTTACATGAAATTCTCTCCTGACCAAAAATTCACGTATAACATTTTTAAAGTCATAAAACAGATGAGACATTCATTTGCTTTTCACATTTACTTCTTTAAGTTTATTTATTTTTTGAGAAAGAAAGAGAGCAGCACATGGGGGAGGGGCAGACAGAGATGGAGAGAGAGAATCCCAAGCAGGCTCCACACTGTCAATGAGTAGCCCAATGCAGAGATTGAGATAATGATCTGAACCAAAATCAAGAGTTGGATGCTTAACTGACTGAGCCACTCAGGTGACCCATACATCCTTTTCCTTTTAGAAGTAGCTTCTCACTGACTTATGGACAAAGTCTAATATTTTTCATAACTTTCCAGATTTTGTGAGTTTACAGATGATAAGACTGAGTTTTAGAAAGATCACAGTATTAACCTGTATACCAGGCATCCTGAGTTTATTTAACTATAAAGCTACCATTCTTCACCGTTGTAATCTACAGACTATCCAGGGCTTATCACTTTTAAGAAACTCTCTCACTGAGGGGCACCTGGGTGGCTCAGTCAGTTAAGTGTCCAACTTTGGCTCAGGTCGCGATCTCACGGTTTGTGAGTTCGAGCCCCATGTCAGGCTCTGTGCTGACAGCTTAGAGCCTGGAGCCTGCTTTGGATTCTGTGTCTCCTTCTCTCTCTGCCCCTCCCCCACTTGTGCTCTTTCTCTCTCAAAAATAAATAAAGGTTAAAAAAATAAAAAAAGAAAGAAAGAAAGAAACTCTCTCATCTAGGACCTGGAAGAAATTATGGCACACACAGAATGATTTAACAAAAGAGAATGTAATTCAGGAATTATTCAGAGTTGTAGATAAGGCTATGGGAACCAAGAAAAGATGATGAGTGACAAGCAGATTAATGATAGTTGGAAGCTGTTACCACTCCTAGAACAGATAAGGCAAAGGGGAATGACTGAGTTACCTAGAACCTGTATAAAAGGGGATTTTGGGGGAAGACCACCCAACCATATGTGTAAGGGAATTAAGCCATTTCCAGAGCCATAGCAAATCACAAAGGAAGGCAGAGGCAAAATCCTTATACTCTCTCTTTTTGTGCCTTTTTTTATCTCCTGTTGGTGCCTCCCTTGGCCAAACCCAACAGAAGTTAGAGTATGGGAACTCACGAGGGGCCATCTTTACACATCACAGAGCAAGACAAACAGAGAAGGCATGGAGAATGGATGTGGAGGGCAAATAAAGAATAACTAGCACAGAAACTTTTCTTTTTACTCCCCAGTGGTGTTAGGTGTCCCTCCAAGGAGCTTTTTTACATCTTGTCTTTTCTTCATATAAATTCTTACCACATTCTATAAAAATGTCCTTTTTAATTATCAGAGCCATCTCCATCCCTCAGCATGTGAGATCTTTAAGAAAAAAGATGGATTGTGACTTTGTGTTTTGTTTTGACAACTGCATACCTAGTGACTAAAATAATGAGTGGGATGTGTTTATTACTAATGCAATGCTGAGTAAATAAATGATTGAGAATGAGTACATGTAAATGACAAAGAACCTTTCCAAACTTTCAAAATTCCAAACGCTCAAAATTCCAAACAAGTTTTGCATGGATCAGCCTTAATACCTCATTAAGATTAGAGCATCTAACATATCTGTATAAGAGAACCTCAGAGTTGTTGATTTGTGTACTACTGATTTTTCCTGGAGGCTACATTTGCATAGTAAACTCTGTTATTACTTGGATTATTTGTTTATCTTGCATGGATTGGGGAATCAGCACAGACACAATTACAAGAGGAGTTGCTACATTACATTGCATAATTCCAGGAAGGACCATTCATATTATGATACACATTAGTGGTACCCTCTTGACAGTGTGCTGGAGCCCTAATAAGTAGCTAAAGCTTTCCCAAACTGTGGCCACTATCCCCACTACAATTGTTTTCAATATTCTCACTGTATTCAAGGAACTGCAGACAGTGGTTCTACGTATCTGTGAAATAAATAAATGAACTGGTAGTTTGGTGTTGATAAACCCACACATTTAATTTAAATAATTTGGTACCTGGCTCACTTTCCACTAACGTGTTACATATATAGTATCTTGGGTAACTCTACCCAATAGTTACACCTATATCATAAAGTAGATACTAACCTACCCCAGTTTTTCTCATGTTAGAAGAAAAAGAAAAAAAATGAAGCCAACTGCAAAAGGTTTGGTAATAATAAAACCATATAATATTTACAAATCAAACAGCCCAGTGCACAGAACCTAATATAAGTACAACTAACACATTATCCTTCAGATCATTTCTAAATTCTGGGAAAATGAAGCAAATTAAGGGCACATTTCTTTCATTATATAATAAAATCCCTCTTTAATATCATCACTTCCATTTTCTTTCCTGGTTAAGATAGTCTGATAAAACACCATACCAAATCTCAGGCATTTGTTTACCTGTACTATTTTCTAATAATTTTGACATAGAAGACTATCAAAGACATTTATGGCCAGATAAGTAATATTTCTTCCAGAATATCTCTGTATCCCATTCTGTAAACTGTGAATTTGCC
Source organism: Puma concolor (assembly GCF_028749965.1). Classification (NCBI taxonomy): domain Eukaryota; kingdom Metazoa; phylum Chordata; class Mammalia; order Carnivora; family Felidae; genus Puma; species Puma concolor. The sequence goes on along the minus strand of NC_141681.1, from coordinate 22,897,774 downwards.
ATATATATATATATATATATATATATATATATATATATATATATGGGTGTGTGTGTGTGTGTGTGTGTGTGTGTAATCTTTTAAGACCATTTATTTGTCTACTGATACTCTGAAGAATTAATGAGCTTACTTCTTTGAAAAAAGGAAGGAAGCAAGCAGATTTGGGAGAAGTCCACTTTATGACTTCAGTGAACTGGTTGTGTTCTGATTAAAGAATAATGCTTAGAACTTCATATTGTCAACACAAGGGAAATTAGCATGTCCATATTTGAATTTAGTGCATCATTTGGCATGCAGTATAATGCCATAAATATGCTAGTACATGCCTACATAACAATTTGTGGCATGAATCACATGTAATATTTTCTCTGAGTTGGTTATAAAGTACATTTGGAAACCAAAATTAACCAGATGACATTTTATTATGCAGTTGGACTGATGTAATGTAAAATTTAATTACATAATATTTCACACACAGCTGTGACAAAACACATACGAGCTTCCCAGATTCACCAGCTAAGCTGAAATGGAGATCTTTTGGGGAGGTGACTGAAGTGGGATGTAGGCAAGAACATCCTCCAAAGCTGACTCTCCTCTGGATAAATGAGAATCTATTTATATGTCCTGAGGCTCTTTTCTTAAATACTCAAATGCCACTTTCACCAAGTTCCTCTGAGAGAGGGTAGATAGGCTTCAGAGAATCTTTTACAATAAAGCAAAACAAGCAATACAAAACAAGATAGTTCATCTGAATCACTTTGAAAAGAATCACAAATAGTTGGTGAGCTGGTCCTACTTTAATCCCCCTTGTGTTTACAAAAGCCTCAGATTTTTGGTATCTAATTGCTAGCAAACAGCAGATAATAAAATGCACTCATCAAACGAAACAGGATTTGAGTTCATTTTGTGGCTGCATGTTTCTGTCTAAAAAATCCTATCTGAAATGTGCTCAATGAAAAGCCATTTTACACCTAGAGAAAGAAATTTAATTAGAATCAAGTAAACTAGTTGCCAATATCATCAATTAAACAAGCATTTATTGAGTCTTACTATTTACCCAGCACTGTGTGAGAAGATGAGGAGATATGGGAGAATGATTTTTTTTAAGTCCTGTATATCTAGTATATTTCTTTCTTGAGGTTAGGTGGCAAACACTCTCATGGGCTACACAAGAGGACATTTGATGCTTACTAAATTCATACTTTCAAAATAAATCCATTTTTTAAAATAAGAATTTAATGACGTCCCTTCTAGACTACCTTTTCTGCTCTGACTCGGCATCCCTCTCTAGTACAAGGACTTCTTACTAGTTCTCAGGCTCTTCCTTCAGATGTGTTCGGGCAGAGGATGGAGAGAACGGAACTGAAGAGACAGAATCACCCTCACAGTCTTTGTAAAGGGATCTTCTTCTGGCCAACCTTAGAGTATCTTAACTTGCAACTCAAAGATGCAAATCTGGCTGGATATGTGGTAAATACATCAGTAAAGTTGACTCTCAGAATTCTGGGGTGAAATTACACACAGTGTTCCCAATTCATTAAAGGTAGCAAAATTCTGACAGCAAATCCATAGTGAGAAGATTAAGGAAAGCCAAGACAGGCTTCATTGTCAGTTTCTCCTCAGCAGATAGTCTTAATTCAATTAATCTAAATGCACATTTGGGTAATTTATTGTCTCCCATCCCAAAACCATCCTGGCAATTAGGAAATTGACCTCAGCATTTCTCTAACACTGTATGGCCAACCCTGTTCAAGAGAGCATTTATGCTTCTATCCATAGTGTTTATTCTCCCTACAATATTCATTATATGGAATTCAACTCCTTATTAGGATATAATACTGCATTATTTCTTTAGGAATTCCCTCAGTGAAGGTTTTTCAGTAGTTCCACTATTAAAGCTTGTAATGGCTATTATAATAAAACATCAGTGTTTATTTTGTCTCTACTACCACATTGTAGACCTCTTACGTATGTTTCACACTTTTTATCTGTGCATTACCAGTTTTAAACACCAGGCCTGGTACAAGCTAATGGCTGAATTGAAGAAAAAATTAACTGAGATATCCCCTCTACAGAAGTTGTCTTGCAGATTTCTAAAATTCCAACCCCCAAAGGATCATTGCATTGAGGGGCTGTCAATCATTTCATTTGCAACAAAAATAACAACCACATTTGCAAACATCACATATGAGAAATATCTATTTGGATAAGAAAACAGCATTATAAGTTACTACAGTAATATCTAACCACCACACTCATTTATAATATCACTATGTTAACTGGACCTAGATAAAGTAAATTTTGGATTTTTCACAGTTTAAATTTTAATTTAGATCTACCTATTAAGAAACCATATCAGAATGGCCAGGCATTACCTATTTAATTTTTCAAGTCCACTTTACAGGTCCTATGTAGGCATCTTTGTGTACCAGAAAATTCATTAATTTAATAGGTATCTATATAATTCTCTCTACTAGAATGTAACCTAAGTTGTATACTCAGATATATATAGAATAAGGAGCTAAGCCATATATGAACTTATGCAGTGCAAGACAAGAGAAAGAGTCACATTATGGAAAGAAAAGGTGGAATTCATGTCTTGAGAGAGAGAGAAAATGCCTTATCAGTGATAGTGTTCCAGTTACTAAATCCCCTAGCTGTAGGACTTCCCGGCTTCTGGAGTGTATGAAATTAAGAGGTAAATATAAGTTATAATAAAAGCCCCCTTTTTGCGAGCCAACTTGCAGTTTTCTCTTATTATCTCAAACAACATATTTTTCTAAGTGGAAAATTGAATCCAATCATTTTTTAAAGTAAAAACCATTTCCAAGTCTTGACGGTTTTACTTCTATTATTTTATTGTTATTTAATTATCTTTGGACCCTTGACAAATGATCTCACCATTATAGTGCACTGTTCCATCTTCGAAAATACTGACTTCACCCAAGTCATTCATTTGTTCAGAAAAATCTGAGGTCCAAAAAGACTGGGTGGCTTAACAAGGCTGGCCAAATAATGCTAAAATGTGTTATAACTCATTATCTCATGGTTAGTCTTGAGATTTGGCATACAATGCCCATTCCTTGCTCTTTTATTATATTGCCTCTCAATGCCAAGTCTTCTCTTTCTTGTATGAATAGAGATTGGAAACAAAACATGAAGGTATACTTTGCATACTTGAAAATTAAAAAAAAATAAGCTTAATGATAGAAAATGCATTTGGAAGAAATGTGATTTCAGGGGTTTTTTTTGTTTGTTTGTTTTTGTTCCAGCACCAAATAATCTTGATCTGTGAAGAATACTGTAAGCTTTATTTTGTTGTATGTAAGATAACAGAATATGACTGAATTCTGTGCTTCACTTCAGTCCACTGCATGGGGACTTCACTGGAAGAAACTAAGTGCCTGAAAAAAAAATTATTAATAGTGGATGAGTTCTGTGTGTTGAGGGCCAGCTGGCACAGCTTATCCTACTTCTGACTGAGTGCTGAAGAGAGGATAAGCTGATAATGCTCTGTAAGCAGACTACCCTGTTCCTAGACAGTTTAGATAATAGAATATTGGTGCCAACCACTTTTATACAGCAGGGTTTCTTTTTAAGTGTGGTGAAATTAAAATAGACAAAAGAGTTCAAGATGTGCATCCTCCGTCACTCCTAGTTTGAGAGACAGATAGATAGAAAGATAAATAGATAGATAGCCAAAGAAAAATTCTCTGAACAGATTGTTGTTAGTTCAGCATTATGTCCCCATGGAAATGTCCACTTGGCCAAATGATGTCCTTAGACCATGAGGAAAGAAACAGTTACTGTAATAAGTGGCAACCACAAGTAGATGGGGTCCTTTCTGGAAAGGGGTGTTCAATGCTTCCTAATGCTTAACTTCTTCTTACTCCCAACAAGGGTTCTGAATCAGATAGATCTGGTGTTCACATCCTGCTGGCTTTTCTACCTTTCTGTGGTGTAAAATTTGACAAGTTACTCAACTACTCTGGGCATTTCTTTCTCATGTAAAGCAGAATGATTCATACTTGCTTTATGATGCTTCTGTAATAATTAGATGAAGTAATAGCATAGTGAGTGATGTAAACTAAATGTTGAATAAGGGGTGGTAGTAGCTTATAATACAAATGAGGATATCATAACAATAACAAAAACCTTATTTAAAAATAGCTGAATTCACACATTTTGAATACTTAGTAAAAGCATGTAATTAATATATATCTATAGATATAGATATAGACATAGATATATTTTTTTTAGCCCTTCCATGTTTTGTTCTCTTTTTCATTGAGAATTGGGTTTGATATAGAAATCTAGTAAGCAGCTATTTTTTTCATAAAAATTCTGAAGACATTGCTGCAATATATTTTATTATCTAATTTCCAATTTTACTTTTGACACGTTCAATACTTTATGCATTTACATTGTTTTGTACATGACCTGCTAGTCTCTTTAGAAGGTATTAAGAATTATCTTTTTTATCTTTGGTGTGCACACTTGCATGTGACTGTGTGTATGTGTGTGTGCCCAATAGTTTGTTTTTCTTTAGGCGCATGTCGATCCTTTCAAATTTTCTACCCTTTATTTTTATTGTTTTCTCTGTCTAAAACTTGTTGACTTATTAAATGTTGAGCCTGCTGATAAACTTTCTTATTTGTCTCTACTATTTTTCATATCTCTGTTCTTTTGGCTTGCTCTTTGAAAATTCTTACAATGTTATCTTTTAAACTTTCTAATGATTAAGGACATACAACTTTTATTTTATTTATGTATAAAATATTTTTCATATTTCAAGTTTTTTTTTTCATTTTTATTTGTTATTTGCATTTTATCAGTTTCTGTTTGCTTATATTGGTATTTTTCATGTTGGGGAATTTCCTCAAATATCTGGTGATTTTTGGTTGCCCATTCAACCAAGTACTAAAACTTGCACATGGGAGAATTATTGGTGGCCAGGGATCACCAGTTTATGATCTATATATAGATTCCTGGCATTATCTTGGGGATATACATGTAGAGGTATTTACTGGGACCATTCAGTTTCTCTACAGAAAAAATTCTATAATTTCGTGATTTGGTGTGCATACTGTGCTTCTTAAATTTTGTGATTAGGATGGGTAATGAGGAAAGTGCCCCACGGTATAATATTTCTATGTAGCAAGTTTCTTTTCTTTGGTGAGAAGGAAGAGTCAGTGGGAGAGGAAAGAGTAATCTCCCATGAATGTGGCATGAAAAGGAAACCTGAAAGATGTCAACTGCTCTGTAAAAGAAAGAAGTATATACATAAGGAATCCCCATGTGTTTACACCTTCCTCACCTCCAAATTCTGTGCACCTCAAGGGACCTGCAGGGCAAATTATCCAACTTCTTAATGGTCTTCCTCCTCAGAATTCATTTTTGTTTTAACTCCTTCCCTTCTATGACAGCTATAAGTCCTTCATCTGGTAAATTTGTTTAAAAAAAAAAATTAGTCTGCTCTTCTTTCTCTACCCATCTCTTTGTCATTTCAGTAAGTAGTGAGTTTACCCAACTTTTAAAAAAAAATTATTATTATTTTTAATTCTAGTATAGTCAACATACAGCATTATATTAGTTGTAGGTGTACAATATAATGAGTCAACAATTCTATATTTCACAACAAGTGTACTCCTAATTCCCTTTACCTATTTCACCCATCTCCCCCCACTCCAGTAGCAATCTGTTGTTCTCTACAGTTAAGAGTGTTTTCGGTTTGTCTCCTCTATTTTTTTCCCAATTGTTCATTTTTGTTGTTTGTTAAATTCCACATATGAGTAAAGTCATGTAATATTTGTTTTTCTCTGGTTGACTCATTTACTTAGAATTATACTTTCTAGATCCATCCATATTGTTGTAAATGGCAAAATTTCATTAGTTTTTATGGCTGAGTAATAAATATATAATATATATTATATATATATACATATATAATATATATGCATATATATACACACACACATAAACATCTTCTCTATCCATTTGTGTATTGATGCTATCTGTGGATACTTGGGTTACTTTCATATTTTGTCTATTATAAATAATTCTGCAGTAAGTATAGGGCATTGTTTTCTCTTTTTTACATCTTATTTGTGTGAGAAAGAGAATGTAAGTGGGAGAGGGGCAGAGACAGAGAGAGGGAAAGAAAATGTCAAACAGGCTCCATGTTGTCAGCACAGAGCCCAATGAAGGGCTCGATCTCACAAACTGTGAGATCATGACCCGAGCCAAAAACAAGAGTTGAACATTAAACTGACTGAGCCCCTCAGGCACCCCTCAGGGATTGTTTTCTTAATTTACCTTTCGTTACTTCATTATTAGTTAATAGAAATGCAACAGATTTCTGTATATTGGTTTTGTATTCTGCAACCTTACAGAATTCATTGATCAGTTCTAGCAATTTTTTGGTGGAGTCTTTAAGGTTTTGTATACGTAGTACCATGTCATCTGCAAATAGTGAAAGTTTTACTTCTTCCTAACCAATATGGATTCCTTTTATTTCTTTTTTTTTCTTTTCTTTTCTACTTTTGTTTTTTGTTTTTGTTTTTTTTTAATTTTTTTTTTCAACGTTTATTTATTTTTGGGACAGAGAGAGACAGAGCATGAACGGGGGAGGGGCAGAGAGAGAGGGAGACACAGAATCGGAAACAGGCTCCAGGCTCTGAGCCATCAGCCCAGAGCCTGACGCGGGGCTCGAACTCACGGACCGCGAGATCGTGACCTGGCTGAAGTCGGACGCTTAACCGACTGCGCCACCCAGGCGCCCCTTGTTTTTGTTTTTGATTGGTGTAGCTAGAACTTCTAGTACTTCCAAAGTGGTGAGAGTGGACATCCTTTTCATATTTCTGATTGTTGGGGAAAATCTCTCAATTTTCACAATTAAGGATGATGTTAGCTGTGGGTTTTTTCATATGTGGCTTTTATTATGTTGAGGTATCTTCCCTCTATACCTACTTTGTTCAGGGTTTTCATCATGAATACATGCTGTGCTTTGTTAAATACTTTTCTTGTATCTACTGAAATGGTAAGTTTTTTATCCTTTCTCTTGTTGATGTTATGTATCACACTGATTGCTTTGCAAATACCGAACCATGCTTGAATCCCAGGAATAAAATCCCACTTGATTGTGGTGAATGATTTTTTTAACATAATGTTGGATTCGGTTTGCTAATATGTTGTTGAGGATTTTTACATCTATGTTCACCAGAGATATTGGCCTGTAGTTCTCTTTCTTTTTTTTCTTTATCTGGTTTTGATATCAAGGTTTACCTACTCTCTATCATCAATGCAGTGAGGCTTTAGGAGGGAGAAAAATTTAATGTGCACGTGATTACTATCCTGTATTACATTTATAAGAAAAATTACATAAAATGCACAAGTGATGGAAAAACAATACATTGAACTCAGTCTCATATGACTAATTCAGACAGGAAAATATTAAAATATAATTAACAAATGGGGTGTACAGAAGCCACACAGATGTTCTCTTAAACAGAAAGCATAACACAAAATATAGGTGTGAAAATATAATAATTACCAGACGAGACCTGATTGTCTTCTCTAAGTTAGGAAAATAAAATATGCCTTCCCATTCTTAAATCATCATATTCAGTACTGAAAAGGATAAAGAAGAGACATGCATATGCTGATATGGAGAGATGGATTAAACACTTGGAAAAATAATATGACAAAATGATTCAGGAATAATTTATACTATTTGTTTTATTAATCTTGATTCTGGCAATCTATTTTTTTTTCTGGCAATCTATTTTATAGAGTGGTAGGGAGAGACAAATATTTTAATAATAAGTAAATTGCATGTAATGAGTGAAGAAAGTAAGATAGAAATACAGAAAAGCAACATGAAAGAAAGAAAGAAAGAAAGAAAGAAAGAAAGAAAGAAAGAAAGATGATTGGAACTCTCAGTTCTCAGTATTTAAGAATCTTTTAAAAAATCTGGGGGTTTCTAGAAGGGTATTGGGTGGGGGCTGGACTAAAAGGGTGATGGACATTAGGGAAGACCCTTGTTGGGATGAACAATGGGTGTTATAGTTAAGTGATGAATCACTAAATTCTACTCCTGAAATAATTATTACACTATATGTTAGCTAACTTGGATTTAAATAAAAAACAAAAATAAAATTTTTAAAAAGATTTGATACCACCTAATGACTAAGGCATTTTACTACAAAGAAATAATATGACTTGTATATGGGATATATAAATTTGTTGAAACTGAAGAAAACACAAAGAAATGGAAAAACATTCTGTGCTCTCGGATTGAAGAGTACATATTGTTAAAATGTCACTACTACCCAAAGCAATCTACAAATCCAATGCAATCCCAATCAAAATTGCACCAGCATTCTTCTTGAAGCTAGAACAAACAATCCTAAAATTTGTATGGAACCACAGAAGACCCCGAATAGCCAAAGTAATACTGAAGAAGAAAACCAAAGCGGGAGGCATCACAATCCCAGACGTTAGTCTCTACTACAAAGCTGAAATCAACAAGACAGTATGCCATTGGCACAAAAACAGACACATATACCAATGGAATAGAATAGATAACACAGAATTGTACCCATAAACGTATCGCCAACTAATCTTTGACAGAGCAAGAAAGAGCATCCAATGGAAAAAAGAAAGTCTCCTGAGCAAATGGTGCTAGGAGAAGTGGACAGCAACATGCAGAAGAATGAAACTGGACCACTTTCTTACACCATTCACAAAAATAAACTCAAAATGGATGAAAGACATACATGTGAGACAGGACACCATCAAAACCCTAAAGGAGAAAGCAGGAAAAAAACCTCTCTGACCTCAGCCACAGAAATTTCTTACTTGACACATCTCCAAAGGCATAGGAATTAAAAGCAAAAATGAACTATTGGGACCTCATCAAAATAAAAAGCATCTGCCCTGCAAAGGAAACAATCAACAAAACTAAAAGTCAACCGATGGAATGGGAAAAGATATTTGCAAATGACATATCAGATAAAGGGCTAGTATCCCTTTATGGATGAATGGGTAAAGAAGATGTGGTTTATATACATAATGGAATACTACTTGGCAATGAGAAAGAATGAAATCTGGCCATTTGTAGCAACATAGATGGAACTGGAGGGTATTATGCTAAGTGAAATAAGTCAGGCAGAGAAAGACAGATACCATATGTTTTCACTCATATGTGGATCTAGAGAAACTTAGCAGAACACCATGGAGGAGGGGAAGCAGAAGAAATTACAGAGAGGGATGGAGGCAAATTATAAGAGACTCTTAAGGACTGAGAAGAAACTGAAGGTAGAAGGGGGGTGGGTGATGGGCAGGGAGGAGGGCACTTGTTGGGATGAGCACTGGGTGTTGTATGGAAACCAATTTGGTAATAAAGTATATATAAAGAGCTACCCTATGATCCAGCAATAGCACTACTAGGAATTTATCCAAAGGATACAGGAGTGCTGATTCATAAGAGCACATGTACCCGAATGTTTATAGCAGGACTTTCAACAATAGACAAATTATGGAAAGAGCCTAAATGTCCATCAATGGATGAATCGATTAAGAATATGTGGTTTATTTATACAACGCAATACTACTTGGCAATAAGAATGAAATAGTGCCATTTGCAGCAACATGGATGGAATTGGAAGGTATTATGTTGAGTGAAATAAGTCAGTCAGAGAAAAACAGCATATGTTTTCACTCATATGTGAATCTTGAGAAAGCTAACAGAAGACCATGGGGGGAAGGGAAGGGGAAAAAAGTTACAGAGAGTGTGACAAGCAAATCATAAGAGACTGTTAAATACAGAGAACAATCTGAGGGTTGATGTGGGGGGTGGTGAGGGAGGGGAGAGGTGAAAATGGGTGATGGGCACTGAAGAGGGCACTTGTTGGGATGAGCACTGGGTGTTGTATGTAAGCGATGAACCACAGGAATCTACCCCAAAAACCAAGAGCACACTTTACACACTGTATGTTAGCCAATTTTACAATAAATTATATTAAAAAGATAGTGATTTCAAAAACAAAAAATAGTGTTTTCACATATAAGAAAAATACTATGTACTACTGTCATTTAAAAAAAAAATTACTCACTAAATTATGCACACATGTAATATGACCAAAGCCATTAGAATAAGTGCTTAATAAACACCCTAGAAAGAAATATATTAAAATATACCCAATGGATGGTTTTGTGTAGTTAAATAAGTGAGTGGTTTTTATTTTTCTGCTTTTCCATATTTTACACTATCATCTGAACATCTAGATTACATCTAACATTGAAGTAGCAAAATGAATTAAAAAAAATAGTGTTAGGATGAAAAAAGCCTGTGAGGTTTTTTTAAGGAAAAGTAGGCCTCCACACCCACCATATTGAGCCACTGCTCTCCTGACCGCTTACACATAAACTCACAACACTAGTTCCTATTCAGGCAAGAAGCCCTCTCACTACTAATTTCATCCCTTAGTAGTTGAGACACAGGCCTTCAGGTTAGTCTAACTTGTTTTAAGAGTTGGATTGTATTTGGGATGAGCACTGGGTGTTGTATGGAAACCAATTTGACAATAAATTTCATATTAAAAAAGTTAAAAAAATAAAATAAAGGGGAGGAAAAAAAGACTTGGATTGTACTCTTATACCAAAATTTCTCAACCTTGGTATTGTTGACCTTTTGGGTTCCATGACTCTTTGCTATTGGGGAAGAGATGCTGTCTGGTGCATTTCAGAAAGTTTAGCAGCATCCCTGGACTCTACCCATTGTTCTATTTCAGTGGAATATCTTTAGTGACAACTAAAATGTTTCCAGTCATTGCCAAATGTGCCCTAATGTACAAACTCACCATTATTTCCAAATTAATGCCCTGCTAGTTACAGGACTTTAGAGAAGTTATCAACTTTTGATTTCCTTTTACAAATTAGGCTATTAATATATTACTCTCAGAGTTGTAATTGTTAAACATGTTTAACATACCTTGGCATATAATCTGGCCGGTGGAAATTCTAATTACTATTATTGTTCTTTTACAATTATTGTTAGGGCTTGAACTATGTCCCTCAAAAATGTATATGTTGAAGTCATAGATCTCAGTAATTCACAATGTGGCCTTATTTGGAGATAGGGTCTTTACAGAGGTAATAGAGTAATATGAGATTTTTATGGCAGACCCCTGTTCAATATGATCGATGTCATTATCAAGGAAGGAAGTTTTGAAACATATAAGCACATAGGAAAAACACCTGGAGATGAAGGCAGCTATCAGAGTAATATTTCTATAAGCTGAAGATTGCCAAAGTTTGCCAGAAAACCATCAGAAGTTCTACTGTGTAAGCCACCCAGTTCTTCGCACTGTTATGGCAGCCTTAGCAAACTAATATAAGTATTATTATTTTATTGTTGTCATTGTTATTATCATTACTATTTCTCCATTAATCCACCTATATTCCATAGCAGCTTACTCCTTTGTAGACATTAAAAGAATGTTAGCGATGCCTCTGCTAGGCAGTAAAAGATGAGATAGAAAATAAAACTGCTTGAATTCCATTATGATTCTTCAATATCCAGCAACAGGATTTATTTTAAAAGTATGAACTTTTGCTGGATCCTAATTCAGGTTATAAATGACAAAGTGTTAAAAACTTTTCCTCATTTCCTTAGAGTTACTCAGCTTTATAAAAAGTCAAAGTGACTTGAATAGGTGCTTCAGAAACTTTTTCGATAGAGTGTAATTGTAGATCACAGATAAAGTTTATGAGGAAAATGGCTTAATAGGGGGGTGATTGGAGTGAAAATTGGGCACAATGCATTCTGGTCCTGCTTTGGACTTTCCACAATCAGTTTACTGATTTGACATTAATTTTCTCAACTATATAATGGCAGATGGTTACACTAGTGATCTATAGGTTTCCTTGAAGCACTGATGCGTTATATTTTCATAGAGAGAAAAGAAACAAGAGCCAATGACATCAATTTTGGTTGTCTCTACAACAGGTAAGTTCATATATAATACTTGTCTCTTTTGATTATGTTTCTTGAAAGATATAAACATGTCACACAGACACACATACACAAGCTCATTAAGGATTGTGCAGCCATCCTTATCTACTTATCATAGAACAGATGAGTAAAGTCCCCTTGGGAGAAAAGCATTGATATTGTTCTTTCACAGAAAATGCATGTAGTCTTTCTAAGAGCTCTGGCACAATTCAAGACTATGTACATAATCTGAGAAGCCTACACAATGAGTACCCTAAGGATTAACTTTACAAATGCCATCATCTTCAGTTCAGGATAATAAAGAATAAATATTAGCTTTCCCGTGTAACATAATTTAATTTCCTTTCCTGTTTTTTGGGGGGGGGGGGGGGGGGCTAAAACCATTTAATTGGTTATATGAAGAAAAGTCTGTTGATATGTCCCTAAAGCAGAAACCAACCAAAAATCTCTGACAAAAGACCAATCTACCAAATCTAACGTGATAAATGCTCTCTATACACACATATACCTTCCAAACAACATTGTTTGCATGAAACTAAGGTTCAATCAGTGTAACCTCTCAAATTCTAAAATTATCAAATGTTATATTTTATTCTATTTATTTATTTTTATATGAAATTTACTTCAAATTAGTTTCTATACAACACCCAGTGCTCATCCCAACAGGCACCCTCCTCAATGCCCATCACCCACTTTCCCCTCCCCTCCTGCCCCACATCAACCATCAGTTTATTCTCAGTATTTGAGACTCTTTTATGGTTTGCCTCCTTCCCTCTCTGTAACTTTTTTTCCCCCTTTTCCTCCCCCTGGTCTTCTGTTGAATTTCTCAGGATCCACATATGAGTGAAAACATATGGTATCTGTTTTTCTCTGCCTGAGTTACTTCACTTAGCATAATACCCTCCAGTTCTATCTATGTTGCTACAAATGGCCAGATTTCATTCTTTCTCATTGCCAAGTAGTATTCCATTGTGTATATAAACCACATCTTCTTTATCCATTCATCAGTTGATGGACATTTAGGCTCTTTCCATAATTTGGCTCTTGTTGAAAGTGCTGCTGTAAACATTGGGGTACAAGTGCTCCTATGCATCAGTACTCCTGTATCCCTTGGGTAGATTCCTAGCAGTGCTATTGCTGGGTCATCTATTTTTAATTTTTTGAGGAACCTCCACACTGTTTTCCAGAGCGGCTACACCAGTTTGCATTTCCATCAACAGTGCAAGAGAGTTCCTGTTTCTCCACATCCTCGCCAGCATCTATAGTCTCCTGATTTGTTCATTTTAGCCACTCTGACTGGTGTGAGGTGGCATCTCATTGTGGTTTTGATTTGTATTTCCCTGATGAGGAGTGACATTGAGCATCTTTTCATGTGTCTGTTGGCTATCTGGATGTCTTCTCTGTAAAAGTTTCTATTCATGTCTTTTGCCCATTTCTTCACTGGATTATTTGTTTTTCACGTGTTGAGTTTGGTAATTTCTTTATAGATTTTGGATACTAGCCCTTTATCTAATATGTCATTTGCAAATATCTTCTTCAATTTCCTTCATGAGGTTTCTATAGTTTTCAGCATACAGATCTTTTACATCTTTAGCTAGGATTATTCCTAGGTATTTTATGATTCTTGGTGCAGTTGTGAATGGGATCAGTTTCTTTATTTGTCTGTTGCTTCATTATTAGTGTATGAAAATGCAACTGATTTCTGTACATTAATTTTGTATCCTGTGACTTTGCTGAATTCATGTATCAGTTCTAGCAGACTTTTGGTGGAGTCTATTGGGTTTTCCATGTATAGTATCATGTGCAAAAAGTGAAAGCTTGACTTCATCTTTGCCAATTTTGATGCCTTTGATTTCCTTTTGTTGTCTGATTGCTGATGCTAGAACTTCCAACACTATCCCCGATCTCAGGGGGAAAGCTCTCAGTTTTTCCCCATTGAGGATAATTTTAGCTGTGGGATTTTCAAAAATGACTTTTATGATGTTTAAGTATGATGTTTTAGTATGGTAGTTTTTTTTTTTCTTCCGTAGGATACTGCATTAAAGGGAAGATAGATTATAATGGTGATGGTGATAATGGATGGATGGATGGATGGATGGATGGATGGATGGATGGAGAGACAGACAAACAAAATCACCAAATGCTTTGTTTACATAACCTTGTTTAGAAATATTTGGAAATAATATTTTTTCTGGTTTAGTTTTTCATTTAGGGTCAAAAAGTATTCAGACAGGGTTGCCTGGGTGGCTCAGTTGGTTAAGCGTCTGATTCTTAATTTGGCTCAGGTCATGATCTCACAGTTCATGGGTTCTAGCCTGAGTAGAGCTCCATGGTGATAGCATGAGCCTGCTTGGGATTCTCTGTTTCCCTCTCTCTGCCCCTCCCCCACTAATGCACATTCTCTAGCTTTCTCAAAAATAAATAAATAGGGGCACCTAGATGGCTCAATTGGTTAAGTGTCCAACTCTTGGTGTCAGCTCAGGTTTGTGGGTTTGAGCTCCTTGTCGAGCTCTGCACTGGCAGTGCAGAGCCTGCCTCTGATTCTCTGTTTCCCTCTCTCTCTGTCCCTCCCCCTCTTACACACACACACTCTCTCTCTCTCTCTAAGAGAATAAAAATTAAAATGTGAATAAATAAACACATAAATAAATATTTTTCTAAAAATATTCAGACAAAGCTCACATGTATAAACCCTGAAACTACATGTTTTTATGCCCCAACCATAATGTGTTTCTGTTCTGATTGAAATTTAACCTTTTAATCTAACCCTTTAATTATCCAATGTACTTGATCTGGCCATATTGCAGTGATCTGTGGCAAAACAAAGAAACAAACAAAAACAAACAAACAAAAAAAACAACAACAAAAACCTTCTAACAAAGGTAAAACCCAGTTGTGAAATGAGGGATCTGTCTGCATTTCTTGCTACCTGTTTCTCCACCCCTAAAATATGCACACATACACAAAGACAGAGACATGAAGAAAAGCAAAGAGGGAAAAACACCCACCAAATACATAGTCTTCAAATAGTCATTTTCTCAATTTGGAGTGCTATCACCTGCCACAGATGTTTACCTCACTTGTCTCTCTGGACTTTCAGATATCCCATCCATTTGAATTTTCTTTTCTTGCAGTGCCCTTCCTTAGATAGGACTTCCTGGTTCCCCACTGATAACACTCTGGCTCAGTACAAACTTAGAATTGCGCTTGATATCAGATGATCTCTTGAAACTTAGCAACCTGGATTGTTTATCTGTATTAAGTTTATTCTAACAAGTCCTCCTGAAATATTTCCAATACATGATATTAGAATAAGCTTGGAAAGCCACAGGTGTTGAGTGTATCTAGTTGGGCAAAATAATCAACCAGTTGAGCAAAATAATCAACCAACAATTTTGTTTGTTTGTTTTTCTTCTCTTCCACTTTCCATTAAACAAGGTACCATTTTCATTAGTAGAGGTTGAGACAGGATAAAATTTTCACCTGTGTCATAAGAGAGACAAGTGGAAGCCATCCATAGAGATTTTTATTTAATGTTAGTAAAGTTGTATCTTGGAGGAGTGTGTTATTTATCTATAGAATACAACAGAGTATTCATGTCAGTGAGGGTGAACATCCAGAATACATTATAATCCCTTATGGAATCAAGTGTTTTCTCTAGTAAAGATTAAAGGACAACGCAATTGAAATCATACTCATTCTGTTTCCAATCGATTAGTTTTCTCTCTGAAGAGGTGAATTATCCCACAAGATAAAATAAATTTGAAAGCATGAATTTGCTCATGTAACCCTAGCACTGAGATATGTAATGCAGATTTTTGTGTATTTTTGTGTCTCTCTCATAATCCTCATTATGTTGTCAGATTTTATTTTTCTAGTTATTATTTATAGCTCCCATTAGTCTACAAGTGACATTTTGTGTCAGTAGCATGTGCCAGAGATTGTAATTTGAAGTAATGTAATAGTACAGAGAACAAGGTAAAAAACCAAGAGGCTGAGAGGCAAGTATATGTGATTCTTTAACTGTTGCATCCAAATTACTTGGCATAGTGCCTGACAAAATAAAAGATGATTCCTAAATATTTTTTGTAAAATAATTTGAAAAATGAATAAGTGAATTTAAGTATTGCCATTTTGCATCTTGTTCCTATTTTCAAAATATGTTAAATGTGAAATTCTTTCTTTTGCATCTCCCACTCCTCTTTTGTTGGAGGCTTGAGGGTATATCAATCTTAGGCCTAAAAAAGGCTCATCAATGATGAGCGGTGGTTCATTCAATACAGTCCTTAGACTGTATCCCTGATATTCTGTTTTCATCCAGCACATTCCTCTTAGGTAATTGGAATTATGGCAATGGTCTCAAGGTATTATGCC
Organism: Puma concolor; assembly: GCF_028749965.1. NCBI lineage: Eukaryota > Metazoa > Chordata > Mammalia > Carnivora > Felidae > Puma > Puma concolor. The sequence continues at coordinate 22,881,384 of NC_141681.1, read as the reverse complement.
AATGCAGATAAATTTCAAATAAAGGTCTTTAATCAGTTTCTGTATGACCTCTGAATCTATATGTAGCTGTGCCAGTTTTCTGTCTACCATTATGACACGAGCTCCACAGACAAGAGTCTCAAAACCCACTTTTTTTCATGCTCTCCATCCCTGATAACTGTGTCATATTTTTGACTGTTGTCATCATGTGGCCTCTTGACTCTATTCATTGTTTGTTTCGGCTTTTTGCTCTCCTTAACCCATCTTCTTTGGAATGATGATCCTAACACAGTTGTTAATTCACTGTCCTCCTTTGGTAGTTCATAATGATATATCTTATAATTTGCATGCCTCTTCATAAAATAACCATGCCTCCCTAACTGCTTCATCTTTGACTTGATAATTTTGAAATTCCCAATGACTTTATGGTTATTTGAAGTATAATTTGTATTTTTCTAGACAACTGAATATGCAAATCTCTCCATCTGGAATACTTTTTAAAACTTACCTAAGTTGCAAATGCTTTTGTTTATTACATCTCATCTCAAATATTTCCTCCCCTGGGAAGATTTGACAGACTCTCTAGGGAAGATTGTGAGATTACATTTCCCGCATGTCATGTGTATTTACCATGATCCTCTAAAATTTCAGCTGGATTGACTGGAGGTAGATGAATTTAGGGAGTCCTAGAATGAATGCCCTGGGGAGGAGTGGAGGGTGTTCTGTGTTCCCCCCCCAAAAATGGCATGTAAAACGACATGTTCATACTTAAAAATTTGCATGAAATCGTGCCAAGAATAAAATCAGAAAAAAAATTAATGTAAGCCCAAAGTCTAAATAATAGGGTTGAGAAGATCACAGTTGCTAAGTTATAGAGCCAAAAGAATTAGCTAAGGAGAGAAACCAGGAAAGTGAAGTGAATACATTAGCAGAAGGAGGCAATCACCAGTTGGTGTAGATAAGTTCTGAACCTAACATTATCTAACTCTGTTGCAAATACTGTCCCCCCCCCCTTATCTATGTCCAGCTGTTGAGAAATGTCCACATTTAGAGTCACATAGACAGTGAGATACATAGCAAAGAAATACCTCCTTGACATAACTATCTTCATGGTGGATTTTATAATCCCTAATTCACATATTTCTCTCAAATAGAATATAATCTCCTTGCAAATAGAGATGATGTTTTTTTTTTTTACTTTTGATAATACTGCTCATTTAATTCAATATGTCTAAATGATCATAACTTCAAGATATGATTTACACAAAAATTATGCATGAGATATGTTACATTTTGCTGTTCTCAATTTCAAATCCCAGTGTGTATTTTATAATTGCAGCACACATCAATTGGGACCAGCCACATTTCAAGTGCTCAGCAGGACACGTGACTGGTGGCTACCATATTGACTAGCCTAGGGATAGAGATGATGTTTTAATTATCATGTTAATTCTGTATTTAGCTGAGATCTGAACCACACTAAGGGGCAGTGAATATTAGTTAAATTAATAAATGAAAAATCATCAACAGGCAACAACAAGAAAATCACCTAAATAACTGAATGGTATTATAGTTATAAGAATCCTTCCCAGAAGGTTCTACTGAAACGTTTTACTGACCTAGCTTAATTAGGATGATACCAGCTCTTCCTTCTCTCCTATCTATGTCTCTGCATCTGTTTACTGCTTCTCATGTAAGCAGCATCCTAGGAGGCACTCAGTAAACCTGTAATGAATTTGGAGATGCATTCCCAAAGAAGTGATACTGTGAGAAGAATGATCTCATGCTGAATTGAACTGATTTCTGACAGGGGCTTACACTATCCCTTAAAACAGTGGGCACTCCAAAACAGCAGCCAAGAAAGGCAGCAACTGCAGGGAGATTCCTCTCCCTGCTGATGATGGGAGAGTTTTCAGAATGAAACTTATTGATCCTTGATAAGCGAATGTTGCAACTGTGAATTCTCACTCCATGATATTGAAGTTTAAAGCCCATTCTCAAAGACGTTGTGCCTAACCCACTGACTCTATTGAAAAAAAATTGATGAGGCTTCCCTGTCCCTTAGTGATGTGTTCCTGGAAAGGCTTTTTTCCAGGATGTCAGCTCATTTTGAGAGAGTCACAGAATCATCTATCTCTTAGGGAGGCAGATCCATTAGGGAAATAATCTAATAAGGATGGGAGATGGCCATGCTCTCACTTGCCAAAATAAGTTGCTTGCTAACATTTCTGTTTTGAAATCTCTTAAGGTAGCGTCTGCTTTATAACTCAGCCATTATCAAAAGTTAGAAAGTATATTTTTGTTAATTACATTTTCTAACAGCAACAAGAGATGTGATTCAGGATCACAGAATTGTGTGTTTCAAAGAAAACTCAGAAATTACCTAGTGGTAATTGTATCTGAATACAGTGGTCAGTGTATCTGAATTCCTGCCTAGACATTCCTCTGTGAGGCTTCTATTAGGGTGCTACCACTGACATGACGTAGTGCTGCTATCACACAGCTGATATGTGATCTTAGGCAAAATGGCCTTACTGCCATAGATAACAAAATGTGTGGGGACAGAGGTCAGTTTCAGTGACCAGAATGATCATACCTTCTGTGTAAGCTAGCTGATTGAGATTTATCTAGGGTTCATTGAATGCTTATATGGCAGGTACAGAGCTGATGCATTTCCACATGGTTACATGTAACTTTCACAGCAATTTTGGAAATTTCTATTATTTTTCCCATTTTAAAGATGATGACATTTAAACACAGATGATCTAAGTATATTTTGCTAAAAATCACAAAGATAAAATAGTAAAGAAAGGATTAGAAACTGGGTTTCCTGATTCTACTCTTAATGTCATTTCCTATGATCTCAGCACGACCTCTTATTCATTCTGCATTTACTTGATAGGATTTAGCACATCATGCTTAGCTCCTGCTCAGTAATTTCTGTTCCTTATCTCTATTTTCCAAACGTCTCATTAACTAATTTAATAAATACGTCAAATATGTGTTTGTGTATATATATATATATATATATATATATATATATATATTATATTATATATAGGTACATATATATAATACTAACATATATATGTACCTATACATAATATATATAATATGTATATGTGTGTGTGTGTATATATATATATATATATATATATATATAATCTCATACTATGAAAGTTATTTTCCCATTATTAAAACTAGGGGTCAGCAGGTTATCACCTACTTTTGTATATAAAGCTTAATGAAACACAGCCACATTCATTCATTCATTCATTCATTCATTCATTCATTTCCTGTGGCTGCTTTTGTCCTCTAATGGCAGAGCTGGAAAGTTGCAGTGGAGACTTGGAGACTTTACGGCCTGCAGCCTAAAATATTTACCATTAGTGCTTTCCAGGGCCTTTCCACAGAGTTGAGAATTCTGACTCTAAACACAGCCCTTGTATGGGTGTACTATACCTGTTTGGCTTCTTCGCTTGATTGTACCAACATGGCCCTGGAAAATGATGATGTGCTTTACAAATTAAAAAAAAAAAAATTACTATCTGAAACGTTTGCTTATCTCTGGTTTAAACAATGGGAAATCATTTATTTCTCATTGGAAATTATTTTCATTTTTGTATGTACATATAGGGATGCATACATGTGTATTTTAAAATGTTGACAAATCCTTTTGGAAAAAGACTGGATGGCAACAAATTCTCCCATATGAAGGTCTTATCTATATAAGGATATATATGTATATCTGTGTATCTATCCATCCATCTATCTTGAAGTATCTTTTTAGCCATCTCTCACACTCCACCTTTCATTCCAGCCAGTGCTGTGATAACAAGCTTTGCAAATTAGAGTTGCTTTGTCTCAGCCAAACTACATTTCTCTCTCTTGCTGCCCTAAGGTTTCTCTGATATCACAGGAGGGGATGTCTGCAGGAACTTAATCCCACGAATGCACACATTTGGAAGATCAAAGGCAATAACAACGCATGGTCAATTCTTGACTAATGTGGTAGAAGAACTGAGTACTCCATTTTTTGTCCCCAGATGCACAACTCTGAGGTGCATTCTAGATGAGTCTTTAAATGTTCGAGGAAATACAGGCCCAGGTGCCTATAATGATGACCAGTTTGATAATGTACCCTCAGACGGGATTTTTCTTCTTCCTTATTTTTCCTGTCTAGTTCCTCACTATAAGGTCTAGGATCACTTCCAAAACTAAGCTAACTGTATGTACACACCAACTCAAAAACACATGATATAAAACTGTATATACGTCTATGTTGCATATATTTATTTGAGAAGTGGCAAATGAGAAATACACTTCCAGAAATTTTCCTTTACTGCGACCATATTATCTTTTAATATGCATATCTTTTCCCATGGTAGTTGGATGAGCCATTTGAATCTTTTTCAAAATAGCATTTCAGAAAATAGCTATATAATATTCAGAGTTGACAATGAAAATAAAAACTGTGTTTACCTCCCAGTATACACTGTATGATATAGCTTCAATGCAATCTGTGTGGTGGTAGAAGTGGGTGGAGATATATACTCACAGGCATGCACAATACACGAGAACATCACACAAAATACATTTTCGACAATATGTTTATCCTGATATATATTAAAAATGGTGTAATTTTAATTGTATAATGAGATGTTTTGTTACAATATATGAAATACAATTATTTGAACCCCAGTCATTCATATATATATATATATATATATATATATATATATATATATATGACATATAATATTGGCTAAAACATAGAACAGGGAAATTTAAAATAGAAAATCTGATAAAAAAAAAAAAAGCAGTGAAATACTTTTGACTAAGCCGATGTGATTAGATTTACTATTAGAGTTTTATTTGAAAAACTTTTGTTGCTAGGTTCTCCTCTTTTAAAAATTGTTATCACTCTTCATTTTTTGGACAGGAAAATAAAACTGATATAAAATACATTGTGTTATAAAGTTGCTATTTTGTGGTAATATTAAAGTCCCTTCTAGTTGCACAATCTCTCTTATTTTAAGTAAGATGGTATCTATCAGCCATATGTGAATATAACTGGCATTGCCAAGCATAATGGACAATAGATTTTACCCTAAGTTTACAGAAGACATAGACACGTTCTTCAAAATGATGTTTCTTACACTCACCTTCCATAAAATCTGGTGTTGTAGTATTATATCTTTACTCTGTGTAAGTATTTTCATGTCAGACCCAGAAATTATGTCTCCTCCTCCTATAAAATCTGTCCTTGATCCACAAAAGAGAGGCATCTGGAGAAAATACAGTTCTCCAACACAGGTTAGTGTGATGGACAGATTACAGAGACTAGAGTCAGATCTCTCATAAGTCTGTGTCTGGAGTGAGTGAATGTGTGTGCATCCTTCTCTGACCTTTTGTCTCATTCTCAATGGGTAAGTTTTCTGTTGCTGCTATAAGAAATTACCACAAAGTTAGTGGCTTAAAACAACACAAACTTATCTTGCAGTTCTGTAAGTCAGAAGTCAGACAGGGATCTCATTGGACTAAAGTCAAGGTTATCAAGAAGATGACATTCCTTTCTGGAGGCTCTGGCAGAGAACTGTTTTCCTAGACTATTCTATTTTCTAGAGTCCATCCACACTCCTTGGTTCCTAGATCCCTGTCTCTATACTAAAGTCATATCATAGCATCTGTCTGACCATTCTTCCACAGCAACATCTCCTTCTGACCACAGCTGGGAAAGGTTCTCCACTTTCAAACACTCATGTAATTACATTGGGCTCACTGACCCATGTAATTAGAAAGCTCACCAGGAGAATTTCCCTATGTCACAGTCCATAATCATAATTCAAATGACACTGAATAAGTATTTTTTTCTACGTAAAGTAACAGTAACATGTTAAGTAGATTATAATCAGAATATCTTTAGGGAGAAGGATTTGATTCTACTTACCATACTCTATGTTGGGATTTAAAATATTTGTTTCCAGTAGCTGGGAAGATGCTAGTGTAGGAGGACCCTTAGCTTGACTTGTCCCACAGATAACACTAGATAACACCCATATCAGTGTAAATAATCCAGAAAATGACCTGAAGCCTGGAAGAACAAACCCCACAACTACAGTCAGGAAAGAAGCCACACTGAAGAAGGTAGGAAGGACAAAGATATGGTCTGGGAGCAAAACAGACCTGGCCATCTCTAGCGGGGAGGGAGCCAGAGGTGTGGAGAGGGATGGAAAACAGATTTTCACACTGGGGAGTCCACAACTAGGGAGGACTAATCTCCATAATATTTGCCATTGAAGGTGAAGGCAGCCAAATTTCATGAGTTCTTAAAATAACGGGACTTAAAGCCTGAAATTTAAAAATTGGCGGGCTCACTTCTGGGAGAACCTGGACTGCATTAGGAAGCAGAGCCCACATCCTTAAAGAGACAGAATGACAGACAGACTGTGAAGATATGGCATAGAATGAGCAATTTGAAAAATGCTGGGGCAGATGGGAAGGAGAATGACTTGCCCATCTAAGGATACTGTCCAGAGTAACAAGGATCACCAGGAGAAAGGCTCCAGGAAGAACAAAGCTGGCAAGCACTATTTCTCTCCGCTAATACCCCACCCCCAGCATAAAAAAATGGCTACCTGCATGAATCAGCACAGCACCAACAGTCCTTACCTAACTTGCTTGCACCAAGTCCCTTCCCCACCCCCCGCCCGTGCTTTGTGGGATCTGGCCTTCCCAGTCAAACTCCCCTCAATCCTGACATTGCACACCCCTCCCCTAGAAGACCTGTGGAAACCCTGCCAATACTGCATCTCCTGAATTGTGCATTTTGCCAGACCTCAGTTTCAGCGGCTGCAGGGGCATGTCTAAATTTGCAAGCAGACCACTGCATAACTTGCTGCCCACAATAGGCAAAGAGAGCCTCTGTAGACAACTGGGCTGAAGCAAAACAGGACAAAACTGCAAAGCAGAGCTTATGCAACACACATAGGAGACACTTCCTGAAGCACCAGGCAATGGGGAACAAGGGACACTGCATGGCAGGACACTAAAGAATCTCTTCTTCATAAGACTATTACCATTAAGAGGAAGAAAAGGAGCTAACATTCCTAACACAGAGAAAGAGACAAAAAGCCAGACAAATGAGGAGACAGAGAAGTATCTTCCCAGTGAAAGAACGGAACCAAACCACAGGGACAGACCAAAGTGAAACAATTGTAAATAACATGCCTGATAGAGAATTTAACGTAATGTTCATAAAGACACTCACAAAAAAAAAAAAAAAAAAAAAAAAAAAAAAAAAAAAAAAAAAAAAGACACTCACTGGCCTGGAGAAAAGAGTGGAGGACATAAGTGAGACCCTTAACACAAAAATGAAAAGCAAACAAACAATCAGGGGTCAAGAAAACAATAAATGAAATTAAAAACACAGTGGATATAATAAATAGCAGGCTAGATGAAGCAGAGGAATAAATGAACAGCTTAGAAGATAGAGTAATAGAAAATGACCAAGCTGAGCAAAGGAGCTAAAAGAAAATTATACAAATTGAGACTAGTTTTAGGGAACTCAGTGACTCCATCAAGCATACATAACATCCACATTATAGGAATCTCAGAGGGAGAAGAGAGAAATAAGGGAGCAGGAAATTTATTTGAAGAAATAATAGCTGAAAATTTATTTAATCTGGGGAAGGAAACAGATATCCAGATCCAGGATGCACAAAAATCTCCCCAAAAATTCTACCCAAGGAGGTCCATACCAAAATGCATAGTAATTAAAATGGCAAAAAGTAGCAATTGATTGAATTTGATAAACTAATGCAGCAAGTAAAAAAATTTAAAAAAGACAGTTACATAGGAGGGAAAACCCATAAAGCTATCAGTGGATTGTTTAGCAGAAACTTTGCAAGCCAGAAAAGTGGCATGCCACATCCAAAGTGCTAATATTGAAAAATCTGTAGCCAAACATATTCTATTGAGGAGGAACACTATCATCCAGAATAGAAGGAGAGATAAAAAGTGTCTCAGACAAACAATCTCAATTGTTCTCAATTGTTCTCAATCTAATCCCAAAAATTACACAAGGGAAATTTCCAAATTCATCCCATGAAGCCAATATCACCCAGATACCAAAACCAGACAAAGATACCACACACAAAAAAAGAGAAGTATAGGACAATACTTCCCATTAATATAGAGCAAAAATCCTCAACAAAATATTAGTAAACCAAATCCAACAATATATTTTAAAAAGTCATACACTACAATCAAGTAAGATTTATTCTTGGACTATGAGAGTGGTTCAATATTCACAAAATAATCACTGTAACACATCACATCAATAAGAGAAAGGATAAAAATGACATATTCATTTCAAAAGATCACAGGAAAAGCATTTGACAAAGTACAACATTCATTCATGATAAAAAACCATACGCAAAGTAGACCTAGAAGGAACATATTTCAACATAATAAAGGCCTTATATGAAAAACCCAAAGCCAGCACCATTCTCAATGGTGAATTCTTGGAAGTTTTCCAGTAAGGTCAGGAAAAAGATGAAGATGACCACCGTTACCACTTTTATTCAACACAGTAGTGGAAGTCCTAGCCACTGCAATTAGACACCTTGAAGAAATAAAAGACATCCAAATTCATAAGTAAGAAAGAAAACTCTCACCATATGCAGATGACATGATACTATATCTAGGAAACCCTAAAGACTCCACCAAAAAAACTACTATAACTGATAAACGAATTTAGTAAAGTTGGAGAATACAAAATCAATGTACAGAAATCTGTTGCATTTCTATACACTAATATTGAAGCAACAGAAAATGAAATTAAGAAAACAATCCCATTTATTATTGCACCAAGAAGCAATAAAATATCTAGGAATAAACTTAACCAAAATGTTTGAAACACCTGTACTCTGAAAACTACAAAAAACTGATGAAAAAAAAATCATTATAACACAAAGAAATGGAAAGACATTGCAGCTTCATGGGTTGGAATGCCAAATATTATTAAAACACCTATACTACCCAAAGCAATCTACACATTTAATACAATCCTTATAAAAATGCCAACAGTAAAAAAAGGGGGAGTGCCTGAATGGCTCAGTCATTTGAGCATCTGACTCTGGATTTTAGCTCAGGTCATGACTGCAGGGTTTGGGTCAAGCCCCACATTGGGCTCCATGCTGAGCATGGAACCTGCTTAATATTCATTTGCTCGCTCTCTCTCTCTCTCTCTCTCTCTCTCTCTTCCCCTGTCCCCTGCTTGTACTCCCTCTATGTTGAGGGAGGAGAAGAGAGGAGAGGAAAGGAGAGCAGAGGAGAAGAAAATACCAAAAGCATTTTGCACAGAACTACCACAAACAAACCCAAAATTTGTATGGAACTGCAAAAGACCTCAAATATCCAAAGCAATCAAAAGAGAAAAACAAAAATGTAGGTATCACAATTCCGGATTTCATGTTATATGATATAGTGCTAGTAATTAAAACAGTATGGTACTGGCACACAAATAGACACAATGATCAATAGAATAGAGCAGAAACCCCAGAAAGAAACTCACAGTTATATGGTCAATAAATTTTCAACGAAGCAGGAAATAATATACAATGGGAAAAAGACAAGCCTTTCAACAAATACTGTTGAGAAAACTGGACAGCCACATGCAAAATAATGAAACTGGACCATATTCTTACACTATACACAAAAATAAACTCAAAATGGATTACAGACCTAAAACCTAACACCTGAAACCATAAAAATCTTAGAAGAGAGCACAGGCAGTAATCTTTCTGGCATTGGCTATAGCAATATTTTTCTAGATAGGTCTCCTGAGAAACAGAGACAAGAGAATCAGAAGCAAAAATAAATTATTGGGACTCTATCAAAATGAAAAGCTTCTGCACAGTGAAGGAAACAATCAACAAAACACATAGGCAGCCACTGAATGGGAGAAGACATTTGCAAATGATATAACTAATAAAAGATTAATATCCAAACCATATAAAGAACTTATACAAGTCAACACCCCAAAAAGAAATAATGCAATTAGAATGGGCAAAGACATGATGAACAAACTTTTATCCAAAGAAGACATACATACATACTCATCATCATAGAAATAGAAATCAAAACTACAATGAGACATCACCTCACATTGGTCACAATGGCTAAAATCAAAAACACAAGAAACAGTAAGTATTGGCAAGGATGTGGAGGAAAAGGAAACGTGTACACTGTCGGTGGGAATGGAAATAGTTGCATCCACTCTGGGAAACAGTGTGGAGATTGCTCAAAAAATTTAAAATAGAACTACTCTATGATCTAGTAAATGCACTACTGTGTATTTACCCAAAGAATACAAGAACACTAATTCAAAAGAATACATGCACCTCTATGTTTATAGCAGCAGCATTTACAATAGCCAAATTATGGAAGCAACTCAACTGTCCACTGACTGATGGTGGATAAAGAAGTGGTATGTGATATCACACACACACACACACACACACACACACACACACACACACACTAAATTTATTATTCAGTCATAAAGAAATCTTCCCATTTGCAACAACACGGATGGAGCTTGAGAGTATAATGCTAAGTGAAATATGTCAGAGAAAGAAAAAAATACCATATGCTCTCACTCATAACTGTAATTTAAGAAACAAAACAAAGGATTAAAAAAAAAGAGTGTGTGTGAGAGAGAAAAAGAAACCAAGAAATATACTCTTAATTATAAAGAACAAAATGCTGGCTATCAGAGTGGAGTTGGGGTTGGGTGCAGAAATGGGGAATGTGAATTAAAGAGCACACTTGTAATGATGAAAACATAAATTGAAATAAAAGAAAGGATCCAAGACCTAATGTATGAAAGCTAAAAACCAACTACCTGCTCTATAATAAGTAATGCCTTATCGAAATACAATGCCAGTAATACAGCTGATTTGGTTAGTTCATGAATAGAAAAGAAAAGAAAAGAAAAGAAAAGAAAAGAAAAGAAAAGAAAAGAAAAGAAAAGAAAAGAGAAGAAAAGAAAAGAATAGTAAAATAAATATTTGTTTCATAGAACTAAAAGATTGATTCAATTAGATGACATGGGTAAAGATGGATGGATGGATGAATGGATGGATAGATGGATGGATGGATATATTAGACAGATAGATGATAGATAAAAATACTCATTATTTGGATATTATATATGTGGGTTTATACATGTTTGTTTATTTACTTTTGTCACTGAGTATGTGGCATGTCTTTCATTCTGCCAAACACCAAAATCATAAGATAGAGTAAGATGGTCATGACTTTAAGCTGTTAAGTTTTCAAGTAGTTTATTCCATGCAAGTGATAACTATGTAAGATCTCAGGCAAGGGTGATCTTGGGTTCCTAAGAAATCCATGGAAGATGATGGGGGTGCAAGGCAGTATTTCAGGCTATGATTCAAGTTAGATGGAGATTCGGAATAAAATGATTATACATTCACAAAATGGAAAGACTAAGTTCTACATTTTAAAATTAGTTTTGACGAATGCTGGCGTTTTGAGACTTCAACATAGCAAAGACATATATGTACTATGAGAATTTATTTTATGTATTAGCTAGGAGGATAGTAGCCCAGAAGAAAGGAAGCAAGCATACAAGAAAGGAAGTGGAGGGGGCAGGAAAGGAGGAGGGAAGGAAAGTCAGATAGATGATTAGATTGAGAGGCAAGTAAGTATGTAAGTCAAGTGAACCAGTATCTAAATAATCAGTTTTCTACAGGCTGAAAGAGCTAGTTCTTGCATTTTTGTCTTCTAGCAGACATAACACACATTTTAAACCATCAAGATGCATAGGATGCCTTTCAAACTTTATAGAAAGTGTGGTGCCTCTTGAGAACTGCATGGATGCTTTCAGGTAAATGACTTCAGTGTATTTAGTTGTTTTCTGATATTAATGCTAATTTATCTTACAATACATCATAGAACATGGTTTGGAAACACCACCACTATGTTCAGGACTCTCCCAATTGCAGCACATGCTTGTTCTTTTCATTAGAATCCTACCCTTTCTTCCTCATACACTGTTATTAAGAGTTAGTTTCACATGGAGTGCTAGCTCATGAGTTCATTTGCCAGGATCCAAATCCTGCTTCTGCTTCTTAGTGGCAGTGAGACACTGACAAAGTCACTTAACCTCTCTTGGCATCTATTTTTTTTATCTTAATGCACTAAAATTTACATTGATCATTAACGACACATGGTTATTATAAGGAATTAAAAGAGTTCATGCACATGAAGCAATTAGAAGAGTACCAGACATGTCGTATGAACTCAAAACATATTCAGTATCATCAGACACAACTTCAGTGCTTCTTTGAAGAATTCTTAGAATCCTCAAGTCAGCTTCATTTCCTCCTCATATGTTTTACCAAAGCACATTCTGAAACATCTGTCATGGTGCAATAGCACTGTTTTATAATAGCCTGTCTCCTCAACCAAAGACTAAATCCTTGAAATGAAAACTAACGTAGTTACTGTTGTATTCTTGGTGGCTCACAAAATGTAGGACACAGATTCAGTGCTCACAAAACAGAATCCAAATGAACAAATAAATTAATCAGTACATCTGTCGACATATGTGAAGCTGATTAAGCAGGGATTTTTTTCATTTTTTCAACTAAAATTCCTCTCTCTTTCTCATATATATATATATATATATATATATATATATATATATATATATATAATACACACACACATACATACATACACACATAAAGGCAGAAAGTATTCATTGGAAAAATGTAGGAGCTGATATACAGTCATACAGAGTAGCATTAAAACAAACAAACAATCTTTGGCATCAAGCACCTGTTGTTTGACCTTGAAGAAATAAGTTCACAAACTAGAGTCTCTTTTGTCTACCTACATTGCACTGACATGAAAATTCATATAAAATATATAATGGACCTGGCACCTTGAAAACACCTAATAGCTAATAGCTATTGTGTTGGCATTGACAAAGGTTATAGGCTTGGCTATTCATAAAGCACATTACAGATTCTTAGGAATAAACAATCCTACCTAGACACAGCCACATTATTATTCTGTTTTTTAAACAAAAGTAGTGAAGTAATTTAGTGCCTTCCAGATAAGCTCAACTTTCATATATTGTTACCTGGGGCTAGGGAGAATATCAGTGGGAAAGCAACTGGTAGAAATAGATAGGGCTATTTGCTTTTTAAGTGTCTTTGGGCTTGTGAAATGATAGTTCTACAGGCAGATTTCCCAAAGCCCATGAGAGGATTACTGCTCTGCTGGAGCCTTTTACCTGTACACTAAAATAGTCAGAGTAGCTTCTTTATATAAGAAATCTTAAGTTTGTCCATTGACTCCAAGAGATCAATAAATCCAAGTTTCTGATTTTACTCTAAGTATTCATTTGCCACTAACATAAGATTAAATGAAAAAGTTTTACTTTCAAAGAACTCATCATCATAACAGAAGGTCCCATGTGAAGTGCCAATAAATCTATGTTAAATGTTTATGTATATTATTTTATTTAATCCATGGAAAGACCTTATAACTAAGATTCTGTTATTATTAGCATCATTTTATATAAGATGCTTCTGAACTTGGAATAGCGATTAATATTTACAGCAAATAAGAGGTGGAAAAGAGATTTAAGCTCAGATCTTTCTCACTCCAAGACCTTGATCTTTCCTTGAATTATACGGTCTTTCCAAAATATTAATTAATTGGCACATGTTACCAGGAAAGAGCTAGTCTATACATTGAGCTATGTGAGCCCATGGCCTTACTTTAATTGTAGACTGAATGGTCATGTGATCAGAGGATGGCAGAAACAAAAGTCCACAGGAAGACCTTTATCTCAGTGCAATATTGATGTTCAAAACTACAGTTTTGTGTTTGGGATATAGGTATCCTCTCCTCACAATTATCAATTCTTACCTGTGTAAGTTTAAAGTAGTCACTGATCTTTGCGAACTTTTCTCCCCAGAAGTTGACCTTGTGATGAATGGATAAAGAAATTGTGGTTTATATACACAATGGAATACTACTTGGCAATGAGAAAGAATAAAATATGGCCTTTTGTAGCAACGTGGATGGGACTGGAGAGTGTTATGCTAAGTGAAATAAGTCATACAGAGAAAGACAGATACCATATGTTTTCACTCTTACATGGATACTGAGAAACTTAACAGAAGACCATGGGGAAGGGGAAGAAAAAAAAAGTTAGAGAGGGAGAGAGCCAAACCAATAAGAGACTCTTAAAAACTGAGAATAAACTGAGGGTTGATGGGTGGTGTGAGGGAGGGGAGGGTGGCTTATGGGCATTGAGGAGGGCACATGTTGGGATGAACACTGGGTGTTGTATGGAAACCAATTTGACAATAAATTTTATATTAAAAAAAAAAGAAGTTGACCTTGTAACAGAGATGTGTGTTCAAGTATTCTACTTAAGAAGCAATTCTAGGAGATAGTATGGAAATAGGGAAGATATATGGGAAAAAAAGAAGGAAGTCAATACAGAGTACATTGAAAAAGACCTGATTGTGGGCAAAAACGCTTCAGTCCCACTTGAGCTCTCTAGGAGACTGAAAAGAACACATACCAGAGCTCTGCATCTTGGAAAAAAGTGAAGAAGTTGGAAAATTTATCTACCAACTCCTGTCCCTCTTTGGGGAAGGACTACACTAGAGGCATTAACCCCTGCTGTTTCTGGTCTGTGCTGTGGAGGGACACCTGTTCCAATTACCAGAGAAAATAATTAGTTAAAACATCACAGGTTATAGAATAAGAGAAGCATTAATGTGTACAGAAATGATGAGAACTGAAGGCTTGTGGATGGGGCACTGACAACATCTGCTATACTCACAGAGCCTCAAACCTCCTATGAAGAAAATAAGGATAATAACCCTTACTCTGTGCTACTTAGTTGTTACTAAAACATAAGTAAAATTAATATGAAAAAATGATTTGAAGAAAAATCTTACAGCAAATTCCATTTGTTATTCTTTTTGGTAAAATCATTAGTCCTGTTACAGCAAATCTTACCAAACTACTTTAAGTACTTCCCATACATAATGACAAAATCTAGCATATCTCATCCCATCTATCTTTGTTAAGCTAACAAGAGATACGTGACATTTTCCTTTATCATCTTGTCTTTCAAGCCATATACTTTTGGACTTTTCAGTTGAGAAATTTTCGGGTTTTTTTTAAATTACCTTTTTTTTTTTCCTTAGGAGGTGGTCAGTAAATAATTTGAAAGGACATTCTTGGGAGAAAAATACCTCATTCGTCTTTGTGCATCTTCAGTATTAACTACATATTGGAGGTGATTCATAAATATTTGACAGATAAATGAATGGAATTTATAAAGCCTTACATGGTAGTCTAAGGACTGTAGACGTCTACTCCTCTATGGGAACCCTGGGTGGCTCAGTCAGTTAAACATCTAACTCTTGAATTCAGCTCAGGTCATGATGTCAGAGTTCATGAGATCAAGCCACTTCAGGCTCTGCACTGACTGTGTGGAATCTGCTTGGGATTCTTTGTCTCCCTCTC
This sequence comes from Puma concolor, assembly GCF_028749965.1. Classification (NCBI taxonomy): domain Eukaryota; kingdom Metazoa; phylum Chordata; class Mammalia; order Carnivora; family Felidae; genus Puma; species Puma concolor. The sequence continues at coordinate 22,865,811 of NC_141681.1, read as the reverse complement.
TCTGCCCCTCCCCAGCTTGTGTTCTCTTTATCTCAATCAAGATAATAAACACTGTTTTAAAAGTATATTCTTCTAAACTTACTATTTTAAAAAAATTTTTAATTATCCATTTTCATTCCATTCTCTCATTTGGGGATTTTAAAAGAACATTAAAAAAATGTTTCTTCTCATACCTGGTTTATTTCTTCAAAAGAATAATCATGTTCCTTCCCTGGAACATAGGAAAGCTTGGCATCATTTGTTTATCTGATAGATACTATTGATTGACATCTGGTCATTTACTACTTAAAGTATTTAAAAGTGTATTTTCCCCCCTCTGTGGGATTCACAGAACTTTTGTGTACTTAGTGGATGCATATACTTCAGTAAGCCTACCATCGATATATGAGGAAAACATTAAATTTAAATGATATCACAGCATTTGGGGGATGCTATCTCTTTTCAAATGTATAAATTGGGGTATCCAACAACAAAAAATTTGTGTTGGCATGGGTGGGGGCAACAACAGCATTGCTGTTTTTAGGCAATTTAGAATTTCAGAAATGAGGAATTTAAAAAAAATCTACAGAGTAAACTCAAAAAGCCAGGCATAAAGTGCCTTGAAAAATATGCTGACCTGGTTGTGATGCCTACAATTATTTTTTTTCACATGGGGATGACACAGCTAAAATTATACTAAAAATATATGTTCCAGGTAGTACCAGATCCCAGGCTAGCACTTCCACCATGAAACCTATAGACTTGGACAACAACATGGGGTGACATTTCTCAGGCTCAAGCAGGGTGGCAATCTCTCTGAGAGAAGGAGAGCTCACAAGGTGAGTCCTGTCGTCCAGATATCTGTTTAGAGAAAACCTCTCATCAGACAAGGACAAAGTTTGAGCAGAGCACAGCTGTCCACAGAACTGAGGAAGTAGACATCTCAGATAAGGGCAGCTGAATCTGAGAGGTGAAGCATCAGAGAAGCATCTCAGAAGTCCATGTGGGATGTCCTGCATATTTGTGGCTGACAGCTGGGTTGTATGTACATGGGCAGAGTAGAACTACCTGAGGTTGATCAGAAAGTGGCTGCTATGCGGTTGAAAGCAGGAGAAGATAGGAGAGATGGTGCATAGAGAAGGATGGGGTCTAAGGACTTAGGGTTCCAGCCCCTCCAGAGTGGAGAGATTTCCTTATTACCTTATTCTCAAGCCTGCACCACTTAGGATATAATAAATGCTGTGCCTTAGGAGCAAAGAAATGTGGTTCACTGAGGAGAGGATGAAAATGAAAGGCAGAATGCCTACTGTCCTTACATAAGTTCAATGTGAAGTACCAAATAAAACATTGAAGAAAAAACAAAAAGGAAAAAAAAAAAAAAAAAAACCTAAGCTGAGCTTTTGGCAGAAGGATGGAAATGATCTCAAAAATGTCCATATTATCCCGAAGTTAAAATGAACATATATATTGAATTCTGATAGATTGTATTGTGATGATGAAGATGGACGGGTTTTGGGTGATGTCCAAGTTTCTAGATTCAGTTACTAGGTGAATGATGACATTTATTTTAAATCTGGGAACCATGTAACATGCAGGTGGGGAAGAAATATGCATTTCTTTTGGGTATGATAGGTTAAGTTGTCTTGCGGATATCCTAAAGGAGATGCATCTATGGTAGTAGATACAGAGCTCTGCATTTCAGAATGAGTTCATACTTACCTATAAATTAGAGTAATTAGCATAAAAATGAGAATTACAACCATGAGGGTGGATGAGATCACTTGAGTTGGAGATGTTAGAGAAAAGAAAAAAAAATATCTGCGAATACATAAAAATATGAATATTTAAGAGACAGGCAGAGGAAGTGAAGTCAATGAAGAAAAAAGAAAGATAAAAGAGTGAATAAAGAAAAATGATGTCACATAAGCCAGAAGAATAGAGAATATTGAGGAGGCCAACATCAATAATGTCAAATGCAGCAGAAAAGCCTACTAAAAGAGTCAATTTAGATCTGAAACATTTATTGGATTTGGCACTTAAGGACCAGGACTGGCAAGGGACAAGAGAAAGAAATCGTGGCCTAAAATCTGGAGCATTTATATCCAGATTCCAGGGACACAGAACACATCCCTTTACCCCCACGTACCTGAATACCCTCTACTTACAAAATAGGATGATACAAAATAGGTTGTAGGAAGATAAAATACAATAATGAGTGTGGAACCAACTTCTTACTTCTGGTATTTCCGCCCCCTCCAAATAAGCTACTTTATGTACTATTCTACTTTGTGAGGAAAGAATAATGTATCAAAAGTATTCTATCATATTTTCATCACCCAAGAGAGATTAAACTATGTCACTATAACACAATATCAAAAATTCTCATAGGTTAACATAACTAAATTGTATTTCTCATATCCATGCTATAAGACCCACACAAGTTGGTGGTGAGTTTGTGCCCATACATTCTCCCTATGTCGTTTTATGATACACTTTTATACACAAATGTTTTTGGGTTCCTTGTGGTATGGGACAAAAGAGCTGAAAAATCAAATACTGACAATTAAATGTTTTGTCCTGGAAGCAAAGGCCACTTCTTTTCAAATACTCCCTGACATAATTAGATACTTAACAACTCCCAACTTCAAAGGTTTAGAAATTTCCAATTTTCCTGTGTTCTCTCAGAGGAATAAGAATTAGAAATATTAGAATATATACAATTACAATACTCTAAAATTATATTAGGATACAAGTTATATAGAATGATACACTTAAAAAGAGACATACATACTCTTGACCTCATTCAATGCACAACTTTCTTTTGTCCCCAATTTTGTCACTTATGACATGTAACCATGTCCATAGACTTTTTAGAAAAGCATAGTCATTCACTTATATTAACCCATTATTTTATTTATTATATAGGAAGACATTATTGTTCTGTGGAAAGAGCAAGTATATTGGGTAAAATACACATGGATTTGAATTCTGGATATGTGTTGTAAATACAAGCAAAATACGCTCCAGTATTTATCATTTTTATTTAGAATATAAAAGCAATATATAACCCACAGAGTTTTCTTTTTTCTGAAAATGAAATGAGATACATAACATCACTGAGCAAAATACCTTAAACAGAATTAGTAAAGCATGTTATTCATTTTTTTTAATTGGCCAAAATTAATCTAGTCAGATCCATTCAGTTTAGAGATGATTTTGTATCTTTAGTCTCTACTTAGAGAATAGGTTCATTTTAGCTTCCCTGAATAATTGATTGAAAATGCCATTAAATAAACATACTTTGACTGTCAGAAGATATAGTTTTACTGTTCATCCATATTCCACCTTCCTCTAGCTCCTATGGATATACTGCCTAGGTAAGAAGGACAACTTGTTATCTCCAGGATATCAAGTTTCTGATTCAGAAAGACTTACACATGTTTTTTTCTACCTTAGTTCTCTTTGTCTTCTGACGTAGATTCAGATCTGAAGATTCACACTATGCAGGTCCACAATAGGGCCATCCCCTTCCTAATCTAAATCACTATGCACACCTTACTCATACTCTTCTACATGTAGGAAGGGATACAAAAGAAATATTTTGTCATTACGGCTCATGTGTTGCATTCATTTAATTGCTCTTTTCCCAGAACCCATAACTCAAAGTCAATACTTTAATCAGAATGTTAGGTCAGGCAACAAAATTGCCAATAATCAGGTTAATACCCAATCACTTATTTTGTACCTTACTTGAATGAAACCATCAGAGACAACATCTATATTTCTGTTGTAAAAGGAAATATACTTTTTTGAGGGAAATTAATTATGTCATTTCTCATAGCTCCTTTCTTATCTAATTTATTCCACTGCAGTAACTCAGGAGTGACTGTTAAGAAGGTGGCAAGCATCTTCTCATGACCAAAGAAGTGTTGTTGGCAAATGATGCTGTTTGTATCATTTACAGATGCTCTTGTTGGCTTTGACCAGTGGGAAGGAAATATGGTTAGACATCTGGTCATGGTTTGATTTATTTAATCCATGAATATATATCTCAACTTATCAGAGATGCTAAAAAAAATAAGTCTTGCTCCTGTTTCCAAAGCACTGAGCTGGAATCAAGAATCAAGGACTAGGCCATTTGCCACTGACTGTCAATGATATACATCAGTAATGATTCATCCTCCCTGAAAGCAAAATCACTTCTTTGCATGTTCTTTGGAAAATGAAGAAATAAACTTATATTGTTACTAGAGGAAAATAGGGGAAGTGTAAAAATGTGCTAAGCATCTTTTTAAAAAATAATTTATTGAAGATAAGTCACAAGCTAAAAAAAGCTATACCGCATCAAAATATGATTGGCTCTTAAACGTCAGAGCAAATCTGTATTAATATTTTGTGCCAAATAGCAATTTCAATTTCAAAAGTGCAATCACAAATAGTAATAATTATGAACACAAATAAAAATAATTTCATTGTTTCCAAATGCCTTTCTTACTTGTTTTTAAAAAGAAATAAAAAATAAACCCCTCTATTCCAGTGAAACTGGTTTTTCAATAAAATTAAAGCTGAAATGTTGATTAATAAGAAGTATTGACTAATCCCTCTAATCCTTAAGCAGATTACTTAAAAATAGATTGATTTCTGACAGCCACAGACAGCGCATCATGAAGATATTGGGGTTTTTATTTTTTTAATTGTTACTGTGCTTTTGAAAATAAACAAAATTCTAAAACCGAAACCAAAACAATGTCCATAAATATTTGCTTAAACTACAATTATTTTATCAAAGTATATATTTTGTCAAAGTATATATTTTATCAAAGTATAAAGTCATATGTTACAATGATAGAAAATTGAATTTGGCTTCTCTAGGATTATTTGTAGTTATGCTAGTTATTATAGAGCTATATTAATCAGGTTTATCTAAGGAAACAAAAAAATAAGGTGGATATATGCACAGAAAGATGGTGAGGGGGGAGAGGGAGAGGGAAAGGGAGAGGAAGATGGACACAGGCGAAGGGAGAGAGAAGACATATTTTAAGGAATTGGCTCCCACATTTAAGGGAGCCTACAAGTCTGAAATTTGCAGAGCAGCTCTCCACTCTAGAGACCTAGAGAAGACTGATGTTGAAATCTCAAGTCCAAAGGCAGTGTGTAGACCGAATGCTTTCTTTCTCTGAGAATCTCAGCATTGGTCTCTGTTCTCAGTATTCCAGCATGCTCGTCATTCAGCAGTATAATGCCTAGATCAATCTCAATGGATGGAAGTCCATGCCATTGGCCCATATAGCCTCTATCCCAATACTTTGACTACCAAATTCATGAACTAAGATGAACCTCCTCAAAATGACCAACAATGGAGGCTAACTGAGGTCAGTTGGCTTATTCACGCTATCTTCTTAATTTTTAGGGTCCTTCCTCTACTGGATACTCTCTGCTAGGAGTTTACATGCAACATAAAGATCATTCTCTGTTCAATTTTATATGCCCATTGCATACTTGCTCTCTAGATCTCCTTATCCATAATCATCCAATCATTTTATTTCTAGGCCTCTGACCAGTTAGGTTAGCCATTTGCTACTACCTATGAGTCCATGTATATTCTTGTCTCTGACCATTACACTTTTCACACATATTAAATGACCATGTGCAACACCCAGAGATCTTCCCACTATTCTTCTTTTTTTTCCTTTTTTTCCCTCCCTGCTTCATGATCACATACTAGTGAGAATGTACTAAAGCCATTGATATTTATCTCACATGCACATACTCAGTCAACCTTTGTAAGTACTCATTTGCTCTTTTATCATCACATTCATATCCTCTTTCATCAGCTGGTGATTAAAGACATTGGCCTTCAAGAGAGGGTCTTTGTGTGCCTACAGAATCCACTACAAAGAACATCTGTCATATTTTTGACCACCAGGGCAAAGAATATGGCATCAATACCAAAGATTACGTGGTTGAAAAAAACTCATATAGGAATTTATATTTTCACTTGATCTTGATAAATTAATAGGGGGTAATTGAAGAAGAGATGAAAGGATATAGAGCCAAAGTGATCAGCATTTGAAATGCATGGAGGCATTAAGGGGTGCTGCATATTTCAATAATAGTAAAACTCCCACGCCCTGCCACATGTCTAGACAATGTTATGTTCCCATACCCTTCCACATGTCTAGATATTTTTTAACTTATTCATTGAGGGACCTCTCATTTGTTTCAAACAGATTAGCTCAAATATCTCTTCATACTTAATTTATTCTCTGAACATGCATTCTAATCTATTTTTACAGCTTTATTTATATATAATAGATTTACAAAACTGCACATATTTAATGTCTACAGTTGGATGAGTTTGGACATATTACATATGTCTAGACAATGTTATGCTCCCATGCCCTTCCACATGTCTAACTTAACATGAGATCTATCCTTCAACAATTTTTTAAGTGCATGATACCATGCTGTTAATTAGAGGCACTATATTTAACAGAAGATCTCTAGCATTTATTCATCTTGTTCTAGTCTAATTTGAATGCACATTTGTTGTTGTTTTTCTAATACTTGCTTCAGCATTCCTCTGTTAAGTCTTAATGTTCAGTTATCTGTCAATTGCTGCAGCGATACTATAACTCCATTGAGAATGGAGACTTTTCTTATTCATCTGTGTCTTCTCACTATATGGCACAGTAACATCCCTATAGCAGGCATGTCATGACATTTTTGATGATTGAATAAATGCATGTAGTTTTTTTGGCAAGAATATAGACACTAGATGAATGAATTGAAATACGGTAGGATATAAATCTTACCTTCTGTTATCTAGCTTTGGGACTAAACAATGATGACAATGAGAAGTATTTAGAAATTTTAAAGGAGGGAGAACAAATGCTGGATTAGAACAAGAAAGATAATTAATCTGTTTTGAAACTTGTGATAGATACACAATTGATGGCTTTGACCTATATCTAGATATTACTTCCAATTCTCATCAGAAAAAAATGAATTTCAAAACATCACATATTGAAATATTTGTATGCTACAAAACCACAGTAATTTAAATTTTATCAAAAGCAAAATTATATAAAAATGTAAATGGTATATATTGTTTACCCTCTCTTGCATAATTCTCATTTTTAAATATTTTCACATATTTTCATTTATTTCACCTTTATCAACATCATGTGAGATATTCACAGTGACTTGTATTTTATACATGAAATTACTACAGACTTCACTGAAACACAAAACTTTCTGAAGAAAGCACAGCAAACCAATTGTATGTTGTGTTTAGGGTAACATGTGAGACCATAACACTTCCTAAATCAGAGCTTTCTCTATCTTGCAACTAATTGTGACAATGGGATTATTTTCCACAGTACCTGCATCTACGCTAATCATTTAGTGTGTACGTGTGATTTAGGGCTCTGCAACTATACAATGCAACATTAGCATAATTTGAGAGCTTGTTAGAATCACGTTATATAAGTATATCAAATCAATAGGCTATCTACCTTAAACATACACAATGGTATGTGTCAATTATTACCCAATAAAGCTAGAGAAAAAAAAAAAAAGAAATGTAGAATGTCAGGTTCTACTCCAGAGCTACTGAATCAAAACCTGAACTTTAGAAAGGTGCCCAGGTAATCCACAGGCACATTAAATTTGAGAAGCACTATTCTTGAATACCTAGGTCTAGGTCTTCTTGGTGCCATCAATTAGCTTTGTAAACTTAGCAAGTTTCTTTCCCATGCAATTTCTCATTTTCCTTATCTCTTAAATAAAATAGTGACCCTATCAAACAAACAAACAAATAAAAAATGATAAACAGATCGTTCTAACTCCAGATTGGTTAAATCAGAATATCTATAGATGGGAATGGGCATTGGTATTTTTTACAAAACTGTACCAGGTAAATTTAAGATTCAGCCAGGATGAGATCCACTGGCCTATATAATCTTGAAGGCCTTTTCCAAGTCTTGTAATTTTTACTGTGAATTGTTAAATTCAGCAGTTGTCTGTCATCCACGAGGACTGGCATACTTCGTGACACGAGGTGTGTTTGTAAAGGCCACATCCTAGAATTTAACAAAGTTGCCTCCGGCACTAATTACTTTTTTTATTATGTGCATTTATTTTTGAGAGATAGAGAGAGCACAAGGTTGCGGGGGGGAGACAAAGGAAAAAGGGAGACACAGAATCAGAAGCAGGTTCCAGGCTCTGAGCTGTCAGCATGGGGCTTGAACCCATGGATGGGGAGACCATGACCTGAGCTGAAGTCAGACGCTTAACTTCCTGAGCCTCCCAGGTGCCCCATTAATTACTTTTTTTTTAATTTTTTTTTTCAACGTTTATTTATTTTTGGGACAGAGAGAGACAGAGCATGAACGGGGGAGGGGCAGAGAGAGAGGGAGACACAGAATCGGAAACAGGCTCCAGGCTCGGAGCCATCAGCCCAGAGCCTGACGCGGGGCTCGAACTCCCGGACCGCGAGATCGTGACCTGGCTGAAGTTGGACGCTTAACCGACTGCGCCACCCAGGCGCCCCTAATTACTTTTAACAACAACAGCAAAACAGTATTTGTAAACTAAAGATATAATATAAAAAATCATATACAAATATGTAAAAGAGTCTTATTTTTTAATAAGAAAAATTGGAAGATAAAGATGAAAAACAGAAGAGATAAAGAGAAGACAAAGGGTATAATGTAGATTCTCTATACTGTCTGAACCTGGTCTTACTAAGCCATTCTAAAAGCTCTTATTTTCAGCATGAATTGCTTTTGATTATTCATGTATTCCAGGGTTCACATGTGGGAAACTCAGAATATCCATTCCATGTGTTTAACTTTCATCCCTGGTAGCTTTTATGACAATATTCACACTTGGAACATATCTTTCCTTCCTGAGGCTTCTCACATTGACTGTAGCTATTCGCTGTTCACACCTAGACTGCTAGTTGATTAGTGTGATTACATTTTACTTTTCTTATTTGTAACAGTTATTCCTCTTATGTTGTCTATTCATCTTAATTGTTGTAGACTTTTGTTTAAATCTACAGGGTATGTGATTCCTCCTCAAATATGTTATAGCATGATGCCAGTTTTTATAGTTTTCAAATATTTAAATCTCCTAAAAATCAAATTTCTTAAATGATTTAACAATATTTGATCAATTAGATTAAAAAATCAAATGTGCATACAATCCTTATAAACAATTAGGTACTCTGCAATTTTATAAAATTACATATCATGGGACTCTTTTTGTTTTAATTAAACAATGTTGCAAAAGTTTCTGATAAGCAGTCATTGTCTATCCATTGCCTCTCATTGTCTAGAAATTGTCATGAATTAATGTGAGATTTTCCATATCATCACTGTGTGTCCATGAATTCTTTAGAGGCATAATCATGTGATAACCATGCCCAGATGAGTTAAACCTTGGGAAAATGTAAGCAGGACTTAGACAGAATTAAGGACAAAGGGAGATGAAAACATGAGGATATGAGAGTCTAAATAGAAGGGGATAGACTGACAATAAAGCGAGAGAAAAGGATGACATCATCTACAGCGTTATGGTTGATATTAAATCCATGCAACCAAAAATTATTAAACATTCACTATGTTCCAGGCATATACAGCAACAAGAGAGACAGAGAAGATAATATGGACACTGTCCTCAAAATGTTCATGATCCAGTGTGAAACAAAATATTTTTAAACAAATCAGGATGTGCTAGGTTTGTTATAAAATTTGGAAGCAAATAACTGAACACAGAGTTGGGGAGATTGGTTGTGACTGAAGAATCTAATATTTCTCAAACAAGTTGATCACTGTCATGGGTTTTCATGTATGAGTAGGCTTTCCACAGATGTGAAAGTCCAGGGACTCAGTTTCAGGCAAAAGAAATTGTATACCCAGTGGCATAGGGACATAAAGCTGCTTAGAATTTAGCAGCCATATTCAGTATTGTTCTCAACATATGTGAAATGGCAAGAAACTAGAGAAAGCAGATTTTTGTCAGAATGCGAAGTATTCTATAATTTATCCTAGAAGCAATTAGAGAGCCATCTGTGGATAAAAGGGAAAAGGCTTTCCAGTAGTCTGTATTTGGGAAGGTGAGTCTGGCCACGCTGTGAAGGAGTGAAGGAGATGGTGGTAATAAGTGAAGGTCGGAAAGGGAAGAGATACCTGAGAAATTTATCCCAGGCATAAGCCATAAAGGTGTTTATATAGGTCAGATGACCTCTTGCTTTTACTGTGGAAACAATTCTGGTTTAAGATACAAGTAGTTGATTAATGACCTGTATTATGTTTTTCAGCCCTAGAATTATAAGAATTATAAGATTTTATAATCCTCTAAAATGCAGTAGAGTATGCATAGGTTTGAAATCAGAGCTCTGGATTAAAATCCCACCTATGCCAGTGTTTAATATGCAAATTAAGTACATTCTTTAACCACTTGGACCAGAGCCTCATTTAATGCTGTAAAATGAGCATAAGCAGGAATCTTGCTGGAAGGACTAGGCCTTGTCCAGCATCTGGGACATGGAAAATGCTTAGTGACATGACTCTACAGTCACTTAAAAAGAGAGCTAAACTAGCCTTCTGGCTCTCGTTTTATTGCATTTTGCTTTAAGAAGTCAGCACCTATCTTGGAACTTTATTGCAAAGCCATGTGTCTATCCTCATTTTGAATAAACACCTCTCTTACCCATCACACTCTCATCACCTGTGACCAGGTGCATATTTGGACCCTCTCCATTATTTAGCAGTGAACTCTCAGAAATATTCCCAGGTCCATCTGGCAGTAATCCTAGGAAATGACAGATACTTAGATCAAATTATACAAGATTGAAAATGCCATTTGTTCAGCTATTAAAGCAATGAAAGGACACTTTTGTCAAGAAAAAGCAATATTCAGTAAGGCAAAAATCTGTATAAGATAAATATCTTTATTCTTTGTCCTAGGAGCATAAAAATAATAGCTTTATGCCATCAATATTTGAAGACATTTTGAAATGTGTTTAAATCAGAAAAACAAGGAACATCAGAAATAGTACTTTCTTCTCCAATTTATACTTCTAATTCAACTTATTTAAAATCTTTATTTTCTAACAGCTGTTGAAACAAAAAAACATAGGGCTTGTTGTGACTTAAGAATATTTAAGTGACATATTCCTAATTTCCCTCCAGTCCCAAAATTAACAGAGTGTTCAGTAAGATAATATGCTAAATTTAAGAAGAAATTGTTCTAAATTTTTGTTACAAGCTGAGCCTAAATCTGTTTTAGATAGTCATCTATTATTTAAACCTCCCCATGGCCAAAGAGGGAGGGAAAAAAAAAACACCAAAAAACAATAACTCTCCATTGTTTCACCTTCTCTACAATTACAGCTCAGAGAGCAAGTACCATTTATTTAAGGCCTGTTTCAGAGAATGATATAGTGTATATTATTAAAAATAGTGTGTTTTCATGAAAATTCTTGGAGTTTCTTCCTCAGGGAGGACATAGAGTGGATTAGGCTTTGATTTCTGTCTGACTTCTGCTTTTTGATTCTCCCAGTTTTCTTGATATTTAGGTGGCTGGAGATGATTTACAAAAGATGAGAATGAGATTATAATTCTTATTCATTATTCTAGAGCCACTTCTCACATTAGTATTCAGTAAGAACTGGAGAGAGGTAGGCTGGAGGACAATCACAGAGGTAGGATACATGTTTAGAACCCTTCCTTCCTTTGGACCCAGGTCTATTTCCGTGAGTCTTAGCTCTCTCCCCTCCTATGGGAAGGAATGCTCAGAAGAACCAACTGTACAGGAGATTCTAATGTAGCAGACTGAGCTGAGTCTACCCTGGACTCAAGCTGGGGCCTTGCTCACTTCAATTACGCCATCTGTCATTTCCTATTGAAACCATGTCCTTGTGCTCTGTCTCCTTCTATAAAGGTTATGAACTGTGCTTACCAGCTCTGCATCTGCTGGGTATAGGACCAGGTCAGGCATGAGGTGGGTATTTGGTAAATATTTACCGAGCATCTAAATAGATGCATGCATCCATCCATGCCTGGATAGGCCATGAATGGTGCCATTGAGAAGATAACAAAGCGTATATTACTAAGAATTGGTCATGGTAAAATTATGTTGGTCCTTGAATGCAAATAGGTGTTCCAGGCAAGAAACCACCTTGCAACAATAGCAGTTTTCTATCATTTCCTCTTGCATTTTTATCATTAGTAATAATAATAATGATGATGATGATGATGATGATGATAATGATAATAAATTATCCCTAGAACCTAAAGATAGCAGATATCAGAGAGTATATAACGAGGACAGAAAATGCCCTCACAACCCCATCCTATTTGAAATATTTCTACAGAAACAGTACTAAGAATGTAGAAATATATGTGTTTCCTTTTAATGCTGAAATTCCTTCTTTTGCCACAGGTGCCGAGGTTTTGGTCTCTGGAATACCTTTTTGTTAATGGCAACTGTTATCAGCAATCAATAAACGTGAAAGAATACTCAGAAGCATTGGAGGATAAAATTGCAAAGTCAATGTCAAAACACACAACTAGAAAAATTATTATCTCATTACTGGTCTGGTCATTTTTGTAAACATTTAAAATATATATTTGCATTTTTTTCCAGGGGCAGAAAATAAAATTATGCTACAATGGAAATCACTGTAATATGATAGCCCTCTTCTATTTTCCTTGTAGCTTTTCTTAAACTGTTGAAATGCAAGGCTATTGCCATATCTTTAAGGTAGCAGAAGGCTTGTAGGGCTTGTATCCCTAACACCAGACACCTCAGGGACTGGTGCAGGCCGCTGTATCTGAAGTGGGCCTATTTATCTGGAAGTAGGAGTAGTAGCAATAGTAGGGGAAGGGGTCGACAGCAACAGCAAAGTCCTTGTATCTCAATTAATGAGGACTAGAAGTTTTTAGTTAGTGTTTAAAGTGGTGGTGCTCTCCAAAGACAATTATATGCTAAAGTCAAAGGACTCAGATGTGATTCTTTTCACTACTGTCTCTTGATATCATTATTTCCTTAAACCTTGCTCTATGCCTCTATTGTACTGATTGATAATAAAGTGTTCTATACAATGTGTCTATAAGAAACAGGTGAAAGAATGCATTTCATAGCATCAATGTTTAGTGAGGTGGAAATTTCATTCTACATGTGCCATTCCTTTGTATCTGCTATTCTACACTCTTGTTGATGATACTTAAAAAAATTAACACCTATTTGGTTAAAAAGTAGTCATCGGGGTGCCTGAGTGGCTCAGTTGGTTAAGCGTCTAACTCTTTATTTTGGCTCAGGTCATGATCTCACAGTTCATGGGATTGAACCCTGCCTCGGGTTCTGTGCTGACAATGTGCAGCCTGCTTGGGATTCTCTCTCTTCTCACTCTCTCCACCCCTCTTCTGCTCTCTCCTTCTCTCTCTCTCTCAAAATAAATAAATGAACACTAAAAAATAAAAGTAGGAATAAAATTTTTATAACATAAAACCATAGTCTAATAATTCACTTCTTCCATCCTTATTCTGCTACCAGAAGCAAGCAACTCTCCAACACATATTTTTTTTACTTCAGTTAGTTTTTTATATGGAATTTACCTTCATACATTTAAAAAATATGCACATCCTGTTTCCTTCTGACTAATCACATTTATTTTATTTTGGAAGGAGACTGAGCTGTTTCCAGTCCTGTCCTTTCTACCTCCTACTGAATAAATTATGTCTTGATTTTCAGATAAATATTTTGTTGTTGTTGCTGTAGTTGCTGTACCTATATAAATAGTGTTCTTTATTGAGCCAAGAAATGTACTATGACTTAATTCTCTGTGTATTTTTGTTTTCCTTATATAACAATTGTCTTCTTTTTCTCTTTTCTCAATTTTCTTTGAAAATCTAAGTGTTTCCATACTTTCCATGGCTCTTTAAAAACATCTTTTGATATGACTCGTTAGATGGTCAAAAACTTAGATAATTTATTAGTTTTTTTCTTTTCTTCTTTGGCCTCCAGATATCCATCTACACACACACACACACACACACACACACACACACACACACACAGAGTCTCCTGCTCCAGGCTACGCTACTTGCTTCCCAGGCCTGGCCATGCATCTTAGAATTCTCACTTCTGTTCAGACAATAGTTTTCTCATCAGACATTCCCCCTTTTATTATTTTTTGTCAGAATATTTCTTAATTTTGGAAGATGAGACTCCTCAATAAGTTCTAGAAAATTGTACATGACATGTAAAAGAAATGTGTGGTGAAGAGTTAAAATGAAGTCCAGTGAGAAGCCGGACCTCTAAGAGGATGCACACAAAAAAAGCATAAATGATGAGGTTCCACAGCTGAGAGCTTCGTAAACTTGAAGAATGCAAAGGGCCTCTCTGAGTACAAATCTCTCATTAGATAACAAGGGGAGAATGATCAAAAGGGAGTCAGCAGCAAAACCATAACTAGAGTTCCCATCTCCTGATTAACCATCCAGGTCTTTCCTCCACACTATTCATCTGTCAAGTGTGTGTGCTTGGTAACTTTTGTGTGTTTCTTTCAATATTCAATTTTTGAAATAATTCTGTGATGTTTGCCTTACAGTGACTATGACTATTTGCAAGTAAAGAAACAGGGAAAAGAGTTATAGAAATTGATCATACTGTACAGCTAGTAAGTGGCTAATTGAGACTTCCAAACACATACACACACACACACACACACACACACACACACACACACACATCTACATTTAAATATTCACTGATTTTAAAAGTCTATTTCTATTCATGAGCTTAAAAAATAAAAATTAAGCAACCAAAGCCACCTTTGTTAATGTTTCATGAGCTTTCCTTTGTTCAAAATTGGTAATAGTAGCAGCAACATGCTATGTTATTACTGCTGAGCCCCAAAAGCTCAGCTTTCTCTAAAGGTCAGCTAGAAATTTTCAAAAGGGCAAATCTGATTCTACACATGCATTGCCTTTGCGGGAGGATGTCAGCGATGGCTTTCTGAATTGCTTCTCTCCTTAAATGAACCAGTGTTCGAGGTACTTCAAATTTCTAATCTGCCTGTCTTTCTCTTTTTTTTTTAAACCACATTGAGTTCAATAAAATTTATTTTACAATTTAAGGTGAATAGCATTGTCCCTATAAAGCTGAAACATTAGCATAATAGTTATTAGAATTTCCTGAGCAATGTTGATACAGTATAAACATTACCCACTGAAATAAAACTACATTAATGAGGAGAAACTACGCCCACTTTCATTTGTTTAACAACTATGTACTGAATGTTCCTGTGCCTACTGCCCTGTTCCCCATCCACAGATAAGCAAGCTATCCCCTGTCCTCAAAGGAGGAAATTGCCTACTTACAAAATGAATGTATAAGCTGATAAATTAAATGCATTGTGAGAATTATGATCCTTGCTTTCTAAAGTACTGTGTGATATGGAACATTCTCCATACGAACAACTAGGAAATAAAAATAGTAACAAGGAATCTGCAGTTGAGTTTGATTAACAAATTCAAGTATCATGACTTAAATGCATTTGTTTGGAGTATTTCTCTTGGATTTCCAGGAAGCTTTTGAAAGACTGTATCTGGATTAAAAAGTTTGGAATAAGAGATTTACTTTTTACTGTGTATAACTGCATGCTAATTGTTAAAATGCACTATTTGTCCAAGATGAAAGATGGACGTTTAGGTTAGTGTTTGGGACCCAAAAAGTCTTTGTAGGATATACGCCAATTTACTTTAGCTATCATATATAAAGAAGAGTGGCAAGATAATAAAATACAAGAAGGGGTTTCAAGATAAAAATAAAGATATGAAATACATGTCAGAAGTGGGAAATAATATTCTATTACCAGGAATGAGGCAAGTCCTTATTAGAACAAGGCAGGAATGGGAAGCAGAGCAGACTGGGAAGCCTTTCAGTATTCTGTTAAGACCTTGCAATTTGTGAGGAAAACAGGAGGAAAAAAATACATGCTGAGGGATGGGTACTACCCACCAAAAGAGAATTTCTTTGACTAAAAAGACTAATGAGTTTTTCAGGAACTTTACTTTGTAAAAAGTTCTATATGTGGCAATGTCTTTTCAGGATTAAAAGAAAATATTATTGGGTTTGTTAGTAGAAGCAGAATAATATGACTTCATTCTTAGCAATATGGCAGATGAGATTACTGAAAACTCAGCATTACAGAATCTTTAAAATATTGGATAAACATAGCAAAACTGTGCTGTTGAACTTACAAGAAATTAAGAGGAATTCCCAAGGGCCAAACTTTCAGCAGAAGCTGAAAATCAGAGTGGCACACTGGCATTGACACTCTACCCTGGGGTCATTAGTCAATTCTGATCCAATGAGCCTCAAGGGAGAAATGGAAAATACCATGGATCAGACAAGGTCAAGTGTTAACGACGAGACACTTAAAGGAATAAAACTTCAGTGAAAGCTAAACAAAAATATATGTGTGTGTGTGTGTGCGCACACACATGTGTGCATCTGCTTATTTGACTCAGAATTCACGGAATAAAACAACAGAACTCTTCCCTGGGAATGCTGTAACTCCAGCCTTTCCCTCACCACCTACCTATGGGGAGAGCATTGATAACGCATGTCACTGAGTATCTGGGAAATAGTACCAGCTTATCACTGGCCCCCCTGGCATAATCATGAACATCTTAAATAAACCATATGTTCATGAAAACCACCTTGCCTTATTTCATCAACACATGGAAGAAAAACTCAGAAGGAGGCTAGAAAGAGAATGAACACACACTTGCTGAGTCTGAGTGGCCACTGAAACCTGGGGAATGAGTGAGTTGCCTCAGCCTTGTCCCTACCAATTGGGTCAATTAGCATAGTGTACATGCCTCTCAAATGCATTTTAAAATACTGCCTATGTGATACTAAGATAAGAATGAGAGCCCCCAGTGAATTTGAAGCCAACTGTATTTCTATTGCCCAGTTGCAATAAAATTTCCTTCTTTGAATCTATGTTTTCAAATTTTCTGCCACCCTGTTAACCCATGTCTGCAATAAATTCATATTACCGAGACTTTAAGTAGAGGTATAAATGGCCTCAGTGATTTTGGATTTCTCATATATCTGTATATGGCACACAATGATTATGGGAGGACAAAGAGAGGGCACAGCTGATCTGTATTTGAAATAGGGAAACAGCATACATAACATTTGGGATAGTGAACACACAGATTTCATTTCCAGATAAAAGATAGGTTATTCCTCTCTCTGCACTCTCCTTTTTGCCTTTATTTATTTATTTATTTATTTATTTATTTATTTATTTATTTAGGACTTTGTGTTTATAAACGCTGAGGCTTATGTGATATGACTTTGTATTCTCCCTCATCATCACCATTGATTTCCCTGCTTTTTCATTAAAAGGTTTTGAACTTAGTGTTAAGTCACAACTGTTTCATTCAGACAATCCCCTACCACAGTCGGCAATGCACTTTTCTTAAATAACAAAAGTTAAAAGCTCCTAAAGACCTGAGGACACCTTATTTAATCAGAGTGGACAAAATGTAGGGACCAAAAATTTCCTGGTTTACTGCTTTACAAGTTAGCATGTTTTTTACTCCCAATCATATGTGTCTTCTGCAATAAGGGAAACAGGATACAAAATGGTATCTTTTACAAATGTTATGTGCCTGATAGTACATGTAAATTTCACTTACCAAATAATTCAACTATATTCTTTTACACATAATCTAAGCCTCACAAATACACAATATTTTGGTCAGGCTCCCATTGAGAAATTCAGATTCGGGGGCACCTGGGTGGCTCTGTAGGTTAAGTGTCCATCTTCAGCTAAGGTCATGATCTCCAGTATGTAATTTCGAGCCCCATGTCCGGCTTTGTGCTGACAGCTCAGAGCCTAGAGCCTGCTTCAGATTGTGTCTTCCTCTCTTTCTGTCCCTCCCCCATTTGTGCTCTGTCTCTCTCTCTCAAAAATAAATAAACAGAAATTTTTTTAAAGAAATTCAGATTTCAACCATATATTTGATATTTCCTGATATTTTATTCTGATATATATCCAAGAAATGAAAGCAAGTTGTCCAAAAGATATTTTCACACCCATGGCCATTGCAGTATTTTTCACAACAGCTAAGAGAAAGAAGGAAGCAACCTAAGTGCCCATTAAAGCATGACTGGATAAATAAAATATGGTATATACATACAATGGAATATTAATCACTCTTTAAAAAGGACATTCTGTGACATGCCAAAACATGGATGATCTTTGAGGGCATTATGCTGAGTACAATAAGCCAGTTCACAAAGAGATGAATACTGTATGATTCCATTTATATGAAGTATCTACAGTAGTCAAAGTCATAGAAACTGATATTTTAAGTCAAGAATATCATAACTTCTGAGGAGTTACATGTCAGTTTCCTGGTATCATTTTCCTTATTTGGCATTTTCAGATTAGGAAAAGTAAGAACTAACATTTAATCAACATCTACTAAATGTCACATACTGTAGTGGGCAATGCTCCCCCCCCCCCAATGTTTATTGCTTTTCCCATCCAAGTCATTTCTCACTACTCCTTTTTACAGTTGAAGATATGGAAAATTATCTAAAATTGATATGCTCTAGTATCACATGGCAGGGCAGTGGTTAAATAAATGATGGAATCAATTAGTTACATAATCAAGATCTCAAGTCTAACTCTCCCAAGTAGAAACGTGTTAATGAGAAGAATAAGACCAAAATAAGCAGAAATTGGTTCCCAGAAGCCAACCAAACTCCACACTAACTGATCAGAGCTGATCCACATAGAACAGTGTGGAGAACAGAGAGTAGAACTTGAATATCTGCAGGATAAGAAACTATCCTTCTCCCCACCTCCCCTTGAAAAAAAGAAGATATGCATTTACACGTCAACGTAGTACAACTCAAATCCAATCTTCAGACGAATCAGAGAGGTAGAAGTCAGCACCATGCAAAAAGCTACAAACTAAAGAGAGACAGCCCTACCTATGTACACTCCTGAGTCATGGAACAGATCTGTAAGAAATTTCTGAAATCTGGGTTCTGGATCCAGTCCCATTTAAGTAGGGTGAGTATATAGTGTATCCTTTAAAGTGGGCACTTCTGAGAGTTAAAGACTATCCTATTAATAATTAAACTTGGAGCAGAGGCATAAGCCAGAACTGTTCCAGCAGAGTCCAATGTGTGTTGACCATGCATATATAACACCGGGCCACTCTTAAGAGGGCTTCAGAATTTGTTCTGAGGTCAGTTAGTACCCATCCTATTTGCCAGTTTCTCAGGGTCATTTTTACTCCTAAAATAGTGCCCTAGACAAATTTACAAAGTTTGTTTACCCAAAGGCCAACATTTCCACATGCTCTAAATTATTTTCTATCAAAAGGAAAATAGGATTTCTTGCAAGATAACTAGGATGAGAAAGCAAGCCCCCTCCACCACTGGGGGAGAATGAGAAGTTTCAGAAATAGAATATTTTATCTCAAGCGTAAAGTCAACAAATTAGTTCTGAAGGCATAAGAAAAATCCACGCAGAGCTTCCAAAATCTCAGACAGATCCTCACAATGCATAGGACACTTCAACAGAAAGGATGAAAACACAGCCCCAAGATTCCCAGTTGTGTTTTTCCCTCTCACAAATTAACGCTTCATAATATTAACTCCTGATGATTCTGCTGAGGAAATCTGGTAAGTGCCTCTTTGAGGCTGTCAAATGAAAATGGTATTGTTTTCCTTCCCTAAAAAGATCAAAGAAGGAATTCAATGGAATGATCTCCGGTCATCATTTAACCCCCAAAATCTGAGCCTATCTCCCAGGCATTTCTTCTGTTATGTCCATTTCCTCTTTGTTAATACTTTTGGTCAACTTCTGTTTAGGAATTTAATAGTTGCAGTGTAGTCATAATGTTTCCATTTCTGTGAACCCAAAACATATGATCACTAATCAGAGTCATTAACAGCACAAAATGACAATGAATCACATTTTCAGAGACAAAAAAGAATTCTGTTGTTGTGGATAACTGCTATAGCATTATCATGGGAAAAGATCATTTCTTTTAGAGTTCTAAAATATTGAATTCAGTTTTCATGGCTCTGTCATTACTTTGAAGTATTTTAGGAAGCAGGGGACCCATGCTTTTAATAACACATTGATACCAATGCCCTCTTTTTAGAGATAAGGGAAGTGAATTTCACGGAAGTAAGGAATAGAGTCATTCCATGCCATTTGGCTAGTAAAGATCAGAGTCAGAACAGGAGCCTGGGTGGGACTGAGTCCCTGGTTCACTGCATTTATATCAATGTCTTTGCCCTCATAACCATCTTTGTCACTCTGATACCTGCTAGTATTCTAATTTTAATATCACTGGTTTTCTTCTATATATGTCATCCTATAATCTCTATTTGAGTCACAAATGGTAATAATGACCTTCTCTCACCCTCCGTAAGCTCCGGCCTTAGCTTTTCTATGTGTATAATCTTGGTCTCTTTTTATCCTCTATTTATAAATGCATTTATATAGTTTAACCTTTGGTAACATGCATATTAAGTAGGACAGGCTTAAGAAAATGTCTCTGATCTTTCTTATTCCTCTTTCTCTTTACATTTCCCTACATTTACAAACTATGAATAAAAAACTATTATGGATACCAAAAATGTTTTTAACAGAAACAGAATGGTAGGAGAATAGATAGCTTTAAGACTTACTATAACACTAAGATGCTCAGGTCCACATTTTAAAGAAAATAAAACTGAAAGTCTTATAGGAGATGTTTTAGGAATACTCCTTGGAGTTTGACAAGTCTTCTAGCTGGTCTCTTGGCCAGCTGCCATGTTCTCTTCCATTACATTCCCATCCAACTGCTGAATTGATATTCTTAAAATGCAAAATGCACCATTTCATTAACAGTCTAAATGCCTTCTGTGACTTCTTATTGCTCAGAGAAGAGAAAATGAATTTATTAACTTTGAAGTTCTTCTCTAATCTGCCTTACTCTCTATCACCTTTCTACTTCTGCAACCTATATCTGGATTGTGACCAACACACATGATGCTACAGTGGAAAAAAATCTCCCAATCCACCATGATTCCCTTAGTCTCAGTATTTCTGCACACACTTCTTTTTGCCTCAACTGTGTCTCTTCTTCTTTTTTGGCTAGGAAATTCTTTTCAGTCTTTTGAGATTAAATTCAGACTGAGACTTCCTATAATGTCTTCTCCACCTTTGCATTCATCCTTTCTCTCTAGGCATCTATTCACTCAAAATATATTAGTGTATTTTTGAAGTCCCAAACCCTCTTTGAAATGTCAGAGAGAACGTGTTGAAAATGACACACTTTTCTCCTCTCTTGGCACTTACCTTCTAGAGGAACAGTAGAAAACTAAAAACAAAAACAAAAACAAAAAACGAGGAGTACATTTTAAAATGGTAACATATGCTATAAAAAAAAAGGACAACAGTTAAAAAGGCCAGGGAAAAATGAGGAATACCATAAACCTGATTGTTAGGAAAATGTCTCTTAGGAAATGATCCGTGAGAGAAAAACTGAATGAGTAGAGAGTAAGAGAGGGGTATATAGTCAGAGGTTCAAATATACAAAATAAAATACAAAGGACCTAAGAGGAACCAAGTCTGTCCTTTTTGAAAGATAGGCAAATAAAACCATAAAGAAAAATATTTTTTTTTAATTTTTTTTCAACGTTTATTTATTTTTGGGACAGAGAGAGACAGAGCATGAACGGGGGAGGGGCAGAGAGAGAGGGAGACACAGAATCGGAAACAGACTCCAGGCTCTGAGCCATCAGCCCAGAGCCTGACGTGGGGCTCGAAGTCCCGGACCGCGAGATCGTGACCTGGCTGAAGTCGGACGCTTAACCGACTGCGCCACCCAGGCGCCCCAAGAAAAATATTTTAAATAGAATGGGGTAAGAAAATGGAAACTGGTACCTTGCTCAAGGGGGGGGGTAAAAAAAATATATGTATATATACATTCCTCCTTCAGTGTTCTTATAGTTATTTTACATAGCATTATTAAACCATTTTTCATATTCATTTGGCTTTGTATGCTCAAATATCAAAATCCCCTACTAGATTATGAGATACTTCCACGAGAGTACACCTTATACTTTTATCATATTTCTGTGCCTGGAATGGTCTGAGAAAACACATAGGACGTTCAGGCCCAATTATTCATTCATTTATGTTTTTCTTTATTCCATAATTGTTTATTAAGAGGCCACAATATAGCAGGTACTATGTAAAGGCACTGGGGATAAATTGGTGTACAAAGATGATCACAGTCCCTGTCTTTACTATAGAATTCACAATCTTGTGGGAGAGTCATCAAATAACTACATCAAGTAATGTAAGATTGAAACATGGCAAGTAATGTAAAGGAGAGATGTGTGTTGCAGTCCAGGGATCAGGAAAGATGTACTTGGGGAAGTGGACTTGAAGCTACAATCTACAGGAAGAACAGGAGCTGATTACATAAAATCTGAGCTGACGAGGAGCTTGAGTAAAGGCCTGATGTGGAGGACAAGATTTGAGGCACTAACAGCCAGCTTTTCATACCATGCAAAGGGTTTTGGCTTTTATAGTAAGAACAATGGGCTCTTTCCATAATTTGGCTATTGTTGAGAGTGCTGCTGTAAACACTGGGGTACAAGTGCCCCTATGCATCAGCACTCCTGTATCCCTTGAGTAAATTCCTAGAAGTGCTATTGCTGGGTCATAGGGGTAGATCTATTTTTCATTTTTTGAGGAACCTCCACACTGTTTTCCAGAGCGGCACCACTGGTTTGCATTTCCACCAACAGTGCAAGAGAGTTCTTATTTCTCCACATCCTCTCCAGCATCTATAGTCTCCTGAGTTGTTCATTTTAGCCACTCTGACTGGTGTGAGGTGGTATCTCATTGTGGTTTTGATTTGTATTTCCCTGATGAGGAGTGACATTGAGCATCTTTTCATGTGCATCAACTGATGAATGGATAAAGAAATTGTGGTTTATATACACAGTGGAATACTACTTGGCAATGAGAAAGAATGAAATAGGGCCTTTTGTAGCAACGTGGATGGAACTGGAGAGTGTTATGCTAAGTGAAATAAGTCATACAGAGAAAGACAGATACCATATGTTTTCACTCTTATGTGGATCCTGAGAAACTTAACAGAAGACCATAGAGGATGGGAAGGAAAAAAAAGTTAGAGAGGGAGGGAGCCAAACCATAAGAGACTCTTAAAAAGTGAGAACAAACTGAGGATTGATGGGGGGTGGGAGGGAGGAGAAAGTGGGTGATGAGCATTGAGGAGGGCAGTTGTCGGGATGAGCACTGGGTGTTGTATGGAAACCAATTTGACAATAGATTTCATATTAAAAAAAAAAAAAAAAAAAAGAACAGTGGGAAGTCACTCATTTCATCTCAGCTACCCGAGGTTTAATGCTCAGTGACTATTTTGAAGGTCTACTCTATGGCTGATCAGTCTTAATGTTTTCACCCTCTACTACAACCATGAGATATTTTAAAATAACAAAGCAGAGTGACTTCTCTAGCTAAAACATAACATAAAATGGCTTTCCAGCACCAGATTCCTATTTGCTTTCTCGGGGTCACTCTCCAACTTCTCTCATCTATGGACTTGTGTTAATGTCATTCATGTGGCCATTTATTGCACCCCAAGTGCAATGTTATCACTTGTCTTTGTGCTTTTGAACCTCTGTGCATTAGTGCTGCCACACGTGAATGAGCTCTTGATGGGAAGAACAATTCCCTGGCTTACAACAAGAGATCAAGCATCTCTTGAAGAGTCATGTATACAGGATTTATGATGTGGGGTTACCAATGACAATCTGATCTCTCTCTTGCTCAGTGAGAAACTATTACTAGTCTAGATGGGGGATACATACCTTTGTGGTATATTTTTAAGGTTTTCCTTCAATAAATTACCTTTTTAATTTTGGTAAAATCAGTCTACTCAAGAAATGGATGATCCTGCCAATCATAATTGAGAGTTATGATCCTGCTAGTGTCTTTAGGAATAGGACTCAAGATTTGGAAGACTGCTTATCTCTACCCAAACCAGCCCACATCTTGCATATAATTTATACAGGCAGAAATACACAAAGCCTCTTAGAAATAATTTAAGTGTCTTCCAAAGGAAAAAAAAAAAGATGAAAATGAATCAGGAATCATGTCACCATACTGGGCACAATGTTCTAGTTTTATTATGACAATAGTCAGAGCTTCTGCACAAGATGTGGTTGTTTTATTGGACCCTGCTGACCACTAACTGACAAAACTAGAGAAATGCCCATGGAAAAAATATGAGCAAAAAAAGAAGCAAAAGAAAGAAAAGTCATAGAATACATCTTTTTATTTTGTTTCTCTCTCTAAACACAAATTTTTCATTTGTCAGAAGCTATACATATATGAAGAAGAGAATCCTGCATGGGCTTTGCTTTCTTTATTCATTAAAATGTAGTTTCGCAACCTCGGCATTCCTGACATCTGGGGCCAGCTGATTTGTTGTGAGTGGCTGTCCTGTTCATTGTTGCATGTACAGTAACAACTCTAACCTCTACTTACTAGTTGCCACTAGCTCCCTTCTGTCTCCTGGTTGTGGCAATTAAAAAATGATGCCATACATTGCCAAATGTTCCCTGGGAGCATCCATAAAAACCACAAAATTACAAAAGGAGTTAAAGATCTAACATGAACAAAGAAATGTATTAAATAATTCACCTTTGCATATTGTCATGAGATTTCGTATTATGTATATCTTGTAGGTGTTATTCTTACATTATCACATTTAATCTTCACAGATATTCTTTTTTTCTTTCTTTGTTTCTTTTTTCTTTTCTTTCTTTTGAGACTGTGTGTGTGTGTGTGTGTGTGTGTGTGTGTGTGTGTGTGTGTACACAGGTGGGGCAGAGAGAGAGGGAGAGAGAAAATCCCAAACAGGCTCTCAGTGCAGAGCCCACTGTGGGGCTTGATCCCACAAGACATGAAATCATGACCTGAGCCTAAATCAAGACTAAGATGCTCAACAGAGTGAGCCACCCAGGGACCCTATCCTCACAAATATTCTTGAAGCAGATATTATTTCCTACATTCAACTCATGTGAAAACTAAGGTTCAGAAAGATTAAATAACTTGCTTAATATTCATAAACAATTAGAGGTAGGGTCAGAAAAAAATACTCCCCATGGACCATTGACAAACTGAAAATTTTGATTAAATATAATATACTGTGATTTCTAAGTTTTACAACTAAACCTTTGAAAATCACTAACTTACTACTTTCATTCCATTTCAACCCTGAACACAATAAAAGGCTCTCGTGCACATAAAGAGTTGAACATATTTTTAAAGCACTTTCACGTCATCCTTCTCTCATACCCCTCATCATAACCCTATGAGCAGTACAGCAGAGGTTAGGATGGTCATTTTATAGCTGTAATAACTGAATCT
The DNA here is from genome assembly GCF_028749965.1 of Puma concolor. Taxonomy (NCBI): domain Eukaryota; kingdom Metazoa; phylum Chordata; class Mammalia; order Carnivora; family Felidae; genus Puma; species Puma concolor. Next base: position 22,840,316 of record NC_141681.1, on the reverse strand, counting down.
CAGGAAGGTTGAAAGGCTTATAGAAGGGCTTATAGTTTTTATGTGACAGAAACTGTATCCATCTAATATATAATATGCATACACATGCATGTATGGTTGTCTGAGTATTATGACAACCAGATGTGTCTTTACATAAAAATTTTGAAGAATTGAGTTGATTTCATAACATTGCAGGATCCCAGGAAAGGATAAATAAAACTTATTTTCTTTTCTTCTTTACTCAGTAAGCATTAAAAGTTACTTCTTACAACTTAGCATGACCTTTTGCCTTAAAACTAGATTTCTTCTTTTTTGACCCCATAGAGAATGGGATATCACATTGGATGACCATAAATATACATAGACCCCAATCCAGAAGTGAAGATTTTAAGGAAGTTCTAGAGTCATGTGGAGAAGAAGTAGGAGAAACTGTGTGGGGGCACAGGATGAAAATAATTTACTAAAAATACGGTAGAATGTGGTAAGATTGGAAGGTTAATGTTAGGAGATACAGTCAGATCCTTGGGTAGGATAGGTGAGAGGGATTTCAGTGGTTTGGCTCTAGAACAAATATATTTGACAATATGAGCCAATGGAGGGGGGGTTCAGAAACCAAAGAGGCTAAGAGACATTTCTTGGAAACGTGAAAAGTCCATGGAGGCCAACTAGGAGATTCACTACAGAGGTACAAGCATGTAATCATGACTCAGGGAGGTATTAAAATAATCCCAAACTTTAACTTTTGTCTGTTTCTCAAACATTATTCAGTATTGTATCCTGGAGTTTAATGAGTATAACTCCTTCACGTTTTAGAAAAGACCAGTCCATAAATATCAATGAGGTCAAGGTAGTCAATACGGCTGTTGAAATCTTCTATATCCTTTCTGGTTTTCTACTTGTTCTAATCAATTATTAAGGTAGTGAGTTTGCTGACTACAATTGTGAATTTTCCTCTTTCTCTGTGCAGTAATATAATTTTTGATTCATGTATTTGGAAGTTCAGTTATTAGGTGCATAAAAGTTCAGTAAAGAATTGGCTCCTTTATAATTATGAAATGACCTCCTTTGGCTATGGTAACATGTTTTCTCTGAAATCTACTGGTTTAATATTATGTAACATTAATTAATATTAATATTCAACTTCTTAAATTAGTATTAACATGGTATATCCTTTTCAATTATTTTAATTTTAACCTATTTGTGTCTTTATAAAGAGTAGATTCTACTGCCAGCATAGTGCTGAATCTCATGTTTTTAACCTATGGCTATTTAGTGTTTGCATTTAATTTGAACTATATATAATTAGTTTTACACTTATCAACTATTACTCACTTTGTAACAGTCCTATCTGCTTATGGTTCCTTTTCTTCTCTTTTTCTGCCATCTTTTGTATTAATTCAATATTTTTTTATGATTCTACTTTATCTCTGTTTCGGGGCTTATTAGCTATAATTATTTTGTTATTTTAGGGGTCTCTGTAGGGTTTACATTATCCATCATGATCTTTCAAGATTTACCTTCAAATTAAATATTCATCCACATCTAAGAAATGTACAGTAGTATGCTTAATTTCTCTCCTCTCAAAATGTGTGTTCTTATTATATAATTTGCTTTTATGTATGTCAATAAAATTCCTCCTTACTAAATTATATTTTTTTTAAACAGGAAATTGTCTTTAAAGAAATTTAAATGAAAGGAAAAGTATCTTATGCACTTAACCAGGTACTTATCATTTCCAGTGTTCTTTGTTCATTTCTGCAGATGTAGATTTCCAAATGGTACACTTTTCCTTCTGTCTAAAGGACATCTTTATTCTTGTAATGTGAGCTTGTTGGTCATTAATTCTTTCTGTTTTTGCATACTGGAAGAAGTATTTATTTTGTCTCCATTTGATAGATATTTTTGCTGGGTAAAGAATTTGAGGTTGACAGTTTTGGGTTTTTTTAAAGCACTTTACATAGATTATTCTACTATCCTCTCAAGTGCATTATTTCCAGTGAGATTTCTGCTGCCATTTTCAGTGTGTGTGTGTGTGTGTGTGTGTGTGTGTGTATAACATGTACTTTAAGCATTCTCCTTACCACTAGTTTTGAGCAATTTGATTATGATCTGCTTTGGAGTTGTGCTTGAAGTATATTGAGCTTTCTGTATCTGTGAATTTTACATTTAATCAAATTTTGAAATTATTCAGCCATTTTTGTAAAATACATTTTTCTGTATCCTATCCTCCTTTGGAATTATAACTGCATGTATATTACGTCACTTGAGCTTGTCTCACAACTCACTGACAAAAAGAATTCTGTTTCTCTCTTTTTCTTTTTATTCATAGCTATTGCTATGCCTTAAAATTCACTATTCATTTTTTTCCTGAAATATCTAATCTTCCATAACTTCCGTCCATGTATATTTCTCCTTAGACACTACAATTTTCATATCTAGAAATTTGGTTTGTCTTTTTATATCTTTTTTATATCTTCAATGTCTCTACTTATCTTTTGGGCTCATATAAAATACAGTTACAATAACCATTTTAATTTTTTCTGCTAATACCTGTGTTACTTCGGCATTAGTTTCAGTTAATTTATTTATCTTCTCATTACGACCATATTTTCCTGCTTTTTTGCTTGCCTGATAATCTTATTATATACCAAACATTATGAATTTTAGCATGTGGAGTGCTAGTTGTTTCTCTGTTCCCAAAAGATATGTTTAGGCATTATTCTTAGACACAGTTATGAGAACTTGGGGACAAGTTTCAGGGTTTCACTTTTATGATTCCTATGTTCAATGTAGAGCTATTTCCCTGTGTATTTGTACCCAATGCCCCATTAATCATGAGGATCCCCAGTCTGGCTGTTGGGAACAGGCACTACTGTGGACCTCTGTTTAAGTGCCAGGAACTGTTAACTTTTATCTTTCTGGGTGGTCATTTCCCCTGCTTCAGGTGTTTGTTTGTTTGTTTGTTTTTCATGCATGCACTGATATGTACTAAGGACCTTTGGAAGATATGTTTTATTTTTCTCTGTATGTAACTCTCTCCTCAGTTCCTCTGTCCTGTGAACTTTATCCATCAATGTATTCCACATTTTCAATCCTCCTTTAATTCAGGGAGACAGTTGCTTTCTTCCTGGGCTTTACTAGCCTGGAAACTTTCTCTAGACAGTCAACTAAGCCAATAGTAGTGCTAAGCCAGTAGTAGAGCTTTCTTTTTGCCAACACTCAGACCTAGTGCCTTTGCTGTGTTTTATCCAATGTCATGAAAAACCTTTATTTCAAATATGTTATTTGTTTTATTATTGTTTCAGGTCAAAGTTAAATCCAGTCCCTTTTTCATCTTGGTCAGAAGAAGAAATATTGCCTACCAGTTTCAAGCTCAAATTTCATCACCTCAGATAGGGCTTGCTATGAACTTTCCTCCCTTTCCTTCCCTCATGTCACCAACTATTATATCCCTTCCATATGTCCTTTGTATCCACTATCCCAATATTTTTGCACATTTCAGTTATTTGTATACTTGCTTTCTTTTTCCTCTTTTGACTATAGACAATTTCATTCATCACATCATGGGCTTCCAGAATCCAATAATTTATGTGCATGACATAATAATTGCTCATTAAATACTGGTTGAAAAAATGAATAAATCTCAGTTGTGTTATTTTCTCTCCTCCTTATATTTTCCTGTCTTATTATTAAGAAATTAATATTCTGTGCAGGCATTGTCTATTGAGGAACTTTGATAAGCAGAATATTAGGTTAAGCAAGAGGTGAATTGCCTTTTTCAGGGCCTATTTGCAATGAGTCAACCAGCTGGATGATCTGCATTTCGATGTTGGGTACAAAACTGATTATTTGTCCATGGAAAGCTTTCAAACATTATTTGAGCACCAGCCATGCTGCTGTCTTCCTGCCTATGGCACTGCTCCCTGAATTGTATACTTGAAATGAGTTTGCTTTAGCACAAAGTGGAAAAAAAAGCAGGAGATTGCTGAGAGGTGAATATGGCAAGGTAGACTCTCCTAGCAATGACACAGAAGGTGACATATGTCATCTTCTGCTACTGTGACCTTTCTATTTCTCCAGCAACACACATTATTCTGAAAAATGAACACAGTTAAAAGGAGAAAAAAAATTGAGCCATCAATTGGGACACTGTTTAGTCAGAACCAGCTTGTTTACAGCTCTTTTTCGAACATGAAATGCCGTTGGACTTGTTGAATTATTTCTGTGTCCTTCTTTCAAGCAGAAAACTACAAAGCTCAAGTTAATTTGGAGATAACCCTCCATTCAAACTTTTTTTTTTTTTTTTTGCATTTAGTGACATTTACATTATTTATATTTATACTCAGAGGGAGAAAAAGCAATACTAATTTCTGGGGACTACAATGGATAATTTGATTTAGGGAAATAGAGGCATGTAGGACAGACTTATGAATATAACACTCTAGTGGGATTAAGTAGACTTAGTAGTGCTAAACATATGATGGATATCTGTGTGTGATAAACGGAATATTATGGGATGAGAATAGATACACCATGGGTTGTAAGGACATAGCACATAATAGTGGGATCTAAAGAAAATACAGTATTGAAATTTTTTAGCAATAATAGTTGTATGGATACAGATACATTAGGAAAATTCTGATGTAGTAGCAATAGCATGGATTATAGGAGTCATACAAATTTGGACATATGGGGAAACTACAACTCAGTGAGATGAGGTATTGTAGCTAAGGTCACTCGGCTAGTAAGAATAAGGGTGAAGATCTACATACAGATCTCTGAGATATAATAGGTGAAGCTCTTTGTTCTATCAGATTATTTACAGATAGATAGCAATATTGGTATTTTTTTAAAAAAATATTTGATCTTGTTGTAATATAGGTTAGGTGATCAAGCTGTGCTAAGTCAATTGCCTGGTGTTTATGTGGTCAGAAGTATGTCCAATTGAGTGACTTAAAAATCAGCACCCAGAAAAGAGTGGACCTTCCTACCATGCTTCTTATGCTGAGACTTCCATCAGCGAGTGATTTTCTTGCTTTAAATTTAATGCTGCCTCTGTTCAAGCAGAAAATAGATTTGAAGACAATGAAAAATGCACCACTTTATTTCCCTAAGGGCTTCCCTACACAGTAGGCCTTGAACAAACCTAATTTTATAAGGAGAGACAAACAACTAAGTTAATCTTCAAACGCAAAAATTTATTGTTTTTTTTTTCCTAAATTATTTTACTAAGTATTGATTCCCAGATTCTTATTATTTATCTTCAAATCATAGGGCTCTGTGCAGAATTTGCATACATTCTGGTAACAAAATTCATAATCAAAAGGGAAAAGTGAAATAATCCCACCATGGAGCATGTAATTTTTCTGTTCAACGGTACCTTGTAAATTGCCAATAAAAATAAATTGCACTGAATGAGAAAATCATAAGAAATAAAATATCAAAGAATCCTTAGTGATAACATGGTCCAGTGATTTTTTTTCACTCTTGAGGGGGAAAAATTGATTCCTGAGAAGGAGCATTTTGATTGCAGTTTTTCCACATGGGCACCATGTTTTGGAGGATTTTCTAATACGTAACATTACATTTATTTAAAAATAATTGTTATACTTATTTGATCAATTTTAAAAATGGGAAAATGTTCAAAGCTTGTGAGAATTTGCAACAACAATAATAACTAAAACAATTCTCTGAGGTCCAAATTATTCCTGACCTTCGAGGAAATCCAGAAAGTCTGAGGGTGTGATTTCCATGGTTGGCTTCACTGGGTTTCATGATAACATACCCTCTCAAAGGAAGGTGAAAGAGGAAAAGATAGTTGTGCCCTTTTTGGAGTAAAAAACATAGAATAAGATCAGGCTGAGACCACAATGCACCTTCAAAGTCATAGAAAGAAATCTCAGAAATATATACAAATGGAATTGACAACTAGGAGCATAAGAAGATGTGAGTAAGCTTAGAGTGGAAGATCACGGTTTGGCATGATACCTGTGTGAAATCAGTGGACTGTTCATTGCTAGTCTCTTTTCACTCTTTGGTATCTCATAACTACAATAGCTTATAAGTGTTTATAGAGAAGGATGCCAAATAGGAGCCTATAAAACATAATCCCAATCTTTAGATGCCTTAGTTAAGCCCCCAAAGTGTTTTAACAGCCTCCTTTTACTGTAGCTCTAAAAAAATTTGCAAGAAGAAGAACCTATGTTACTATATAGCATAAGGTCCTATGGTATTCTACAGTATCAGTTTCCAATACTCATGCCATGTCTTTCCTGCTAGAAACAGCATAGAATGTGTATGCTTTCCAACTCAAAGTTTACAGCATTCCATATTATCTTATAATCGTACCATTTAACTCATTGAACTAATTATATCATTTAATAATTTAGATAATTTGGCCTCTGATGCTTTTGATCAGATTTGATTTATATCCATCTGATATAAATTGTTATGACACTTGAATTTTAAGACCATCTTTCTCAAGCTTTAATGGGTGTCTAGGACCTTGCTGACATACAGATTGAGATTCAGCAGGTTTAGCAATTCTAACACGGTCCCAGGTATGTCAACGCTAATAGTATACATAACATACCTTAAGGAACAAGAGTTTAGGGGCTCCTGAGCGTCTCACTCAGTTGGGCGTCCAACTTCAGCTCAGATCATGATCTCCTGGTTCAGGAGTTCGAGCCCGATGTTGGGCTCTGTGCTGACACAGATTCTGTGCCTCCCTCTTTGGATTCTGTGCCTCCCTCTCTCTGCCCCTCCCCTGCTCATGCTCACTCTCTCTCCCTCTTTCCCTCTCTCTCAAAGAATTAAAAAAAAAAACACATTAAAAAGTATTAAAAAAAGAACGAGATTAAAGCAAGTGTCTTCCACTGGGGCCCAAGAAAAGAGCTTATGTGAAACTATTTATTAATATGATATGAGGAAATGGGAGTATATAGCAGGTAAACGAAACATAGAGCGAAAGCCGATGCAAGTATCAATTATCAAGTTGGTCATTGGGATGGGTAACTAATGATAAATTCTAACGGGAACTTTTAAAGTTTTGTATAACATTATCAAAATTTACCGCCTAGAGGCTAAGAGAAAGAAATATTTATCCATTCAACTTTACTCCCACCAAAGGTGGCCCCATAGACCTGCCCTTCTAGTTTGCACAGAAATGATTACAGAGCAGTTTTCTCTAGCAGTTTTCCAGAGTCCCATCTGTATGCATCAAAGAAGCCTTAGGGCATAAAACAAAAGATATTAACAACACAGCCTAAGACAATGTATTGTTCATGTTACTCTGACTTAAAGCTAGTCAAGGCCTACTTGAAACCAGTTATCATGAGAGTGACCAGGTGACCAGGAGGATTTTGAAGTGATACACAAGAATTATAAAATGCAATATGTTTTATTATGACTGTTTGGTGCCTTGAGCCTGAACACATGGCTACAAAACTCATGTCTCTTTGAGACAAAAGCCAGATGGTTCCTTGGCAATATGCCACACTTCTTGCCACAAAGAAAAGTCATGATTTCACGATTCTAATGGTATAAGTATGGTCACACTGTTAGGCAATAAGTGCCAGGGTAATAAGGTAAATATTACCGCATTTTCCCTTTCAGATTAATGGATAACCTTTAAGGGACCAGTAAAAGTCAGTGTGGCCTTTTCTCTTCCCAGAATTTCTGTAGCTCTTCCACTGCCCTCTCATTCATAAAACGGTTGCTAGTTGGTAGAGAATCAGATCCAATTATTCTTCCTACTCTAAGAAAGAAAACCATATCCTATAGTGGAATAACAATATACCATTAACACACAGAACTCTGTCACATACAGCCATAGAAGAGATATCTCTCCTTTGGTGTTTAAGCCCTTTAGCACTCCTGATAATGCCACTGAGCTAGGCTTTGTTTCTCCCCAGATGAGTCTAAGAGATTATTTATTTTATTTTTTTTTTAAATGAATTGTAGAAAAAGTTTATTTGCTGGTCACTGATTCTTGAGATACAATTCCACATTGATGATACGAACACAAAATGAGTCATTAAACCTTGCTAGCCCCCCAAAGACTTAACTTGGTAAAAGCGGTCACGTACATATACTTGAAGGGCTTTCTCACTCTCCAAGTAATTTAACTTCCAGTTTCCATCACATGATGTTCAAGTGCTCTTATGGGTTAGCCGTGCACAGTCTAACAGAGGACCATGTAGATGGTCAAGCAAGAGTCTGTATTCTTTATCTGATGGTAACAATAAAAGCTGCAGGAAGTGGGGACTTTTCTATCCAGGAAGAGAAACTAAAGACAGCTATGAAATGTGCAAAGAAAACTAGAGACCAGGACGAAGAGGCAGCGTGAGCCCAGCTACTGCACGCTGAAATGCCAGCAAGGGCAGGTAAGCCGGTTACTGACCGCTTTCCTTACCGCCATTAACAGGAGCTATAGAAACCAAGCACTTCTGGGTTTTAGACAGCTAGTCCTTTCACTTTCCTGACTATGTATCTCAAAATAGATTAAAGCAGGTACATCCCCCAACTAATCAGAATGTTTCCGAACATTTACATTGTGCAATAAACATTCAAAGCAGAACCCACTGTCTTGCTCAGGTAACTGAACAATTGATAAAGTATCTGCTTAACTATAACACATGCATTATTTTCCCTTAGGAAGACAAAAGGTTACCAAAACCTAGGGTATTTTTAATGTGCCAGCAGCACATAGGCTCACACCTGCGTTCTTACCTGTTTTGGAGTATGAGAAACTGACATATTAGGAAAAAAACTCTTTGGGATTCAATGGAGCATCAAATGACTTACATTTGACAAGAGGCCATATTGTGCACAAGGAAGAGTTTTGGCCCCAGTGTTAGAATAAATTTCCTGCATTATTAAATTGAATTCCAACTCTTTAAAACAAAATATATGACTATAGGTTTATTCTTCTGATGCCAAAACTTCAACTTGCCCATACTTAAAATTAGAAAAATACTATTTTTGTTCAGATCTCAGGATTATCAAGGAAAACAAACACTTTAGTTTTGTCCTGTATACACCTATATTACCTTGTTCTCTCAACTAAGAGAGCATAGAAGAAATAACACCTAGCACCCTAACCTTGGTTTCAAATACCATTGTCCAATAAAAGGAACAAGCTCTCCATGGAGAAACTGCTGATTCTAGGCCTAGAGCAGGACATATAAAATGAGCCTATAGCATCTTGAAGTACCAAGAAGTAAAGACATACTTAAAAATACAATAAATAAATTAGAATTGTATTAAATCTGAAGTATGAAATAAATATCCATGAGTCAATACTTATATAAATAAGTAATGGAATAGGGGTGCCTGGGTGGCTCAGTCTGTTAAGTGTCCGACTCCTGATGTCAGCTCAGGGATTGAGCCCCACACTGGGCTCTGCACTGAGTGTGGAGCCTGCTTTAGATTCTCTCTTTCTCCCTCTACCCCTCTCCCCTGCTCACACTCTTTCATGCTCTCTCTCTCTCAAATAATAAACACAAAAATAAATAACTGAATGATAATTAATTATAAATAAATTAGACAAAAAAGACATCTTTCCCATGAAGAGGAGATATAATTTATGTAGACACTGTATTCTGAAGGAGGTGGAAGATAATTCCCCACTCTTCAAATGTGTGCTATACATAGTAACTTCCTTCCCAGAGGCAGATTATGGAAAGGGAGGTGACAGTGTAACTTTTCAGTAAAAAAAAAAAAAAAAAATCTGACAAAAACTACCACAGCCATGTGACCAAGTTGGACATTAATTCTAATAGCCTATGTTGTTAGCATGTACCCTCCTCACAGCGTGATAAAATGATACTTCATCTCTGCTGTCTTTCTCCCAATAGTCCATAATGCCTGTCTAATCAAAGAAAAAAGCATCAGACAAATCCTATTTGATGGATAGTCCACAAAATATCTGACTAGAACTACTAGTCCCGTGAACATCAAAAACAAAGGAAGCCTGAAAACTATCAGTGTAGAGAAATCTAGGGAGACTTGATAACTAAATGTAATGTGACATCCTTGATCTGATAGTTGAACAGAGAAAAGACAGTGGGAAAAGCTCAGGAAATTTGAATAAAGTGGGCATCAGTTCATAATAATGTATTATTATTAGTTTATTAATAGTGACAAGTATACCATAATTATCCAACATTTCAATAATAGAATAAACTTGGTATAGGGTCTGGGGAACTCTGTACTATCTTCACAATTTTTCTGTAAATTCATTCTAAAAAAAAAGCCCATTAGCATTTTTAAAAATGGAGTTACATGGAGGTCAGAGGAACCAAGTATGACTTTCTTTCTTTCTTTCTTTCTTTCTTTCTTTCTTTCTTTCTTTCTTTCTTTCTTTCTTTCTTTCTTTCTTTCTCTTTCTTTCTTTCTTTCTTTCTTTCTTTCTTTCTTTCTTTCTTTCTTTCTTTCTTTCTTTCTCTTCCTTCCTTCCTTCCTTCCTTCCTTCCTTCCTTCCTTCCTTCCTTCCTTCCTATCTATCTATCTATCTATCTATCTATCTATCTATCTAATCATTCCTTTAACAAACTAGTAGAATAGTGCTGATCTACAGTTCCTAAACTTTAATTGAATAAAAAAAATTAAGGGAAGTAACAATGTTGTTAAAGTGCAAACACTATACTTAGCCAAATATATAATCTGCATATCTACCCTCTAGACCTACCCCTTTTCAATAATTAATGCAGGTAATAGAAGGTGAGTTACTAGCAGGCACCATCCTGTCTTATCCTAATAGTTAAAAAAAGTGGGAGATTATGTACCATAGTTAATAAAATGGCCTTTTCTTGATAAAAATTATAATGCTGACTATAAAAAACTTTTATTATTCATGAATGGTATGTTGAAAGAGATTTTCAATTTCTTATGTTAATTTTACTACTAAGTCTATTTTTAAAATTAAAAAAAGTAATAGGGCAGTGGCAAGAAAGAAGATAGAAATAGAATCATTAGATAGAAATATGAATTAATTTTTAAAAAGAAAATAAGTGTGAATATGCTTGACTCTTGTTCCAGGGAAATGTGCATGAAATATTGGGTTTAGAATATTGACTCAGGAAGGTGAAATTGATAAAAGAAACCAACATTACTTGATAGCTTATTGTGTTCTTGGCCTTGGCTGGACCTTTTTAGTAGTGGCATATTATTTAATTATCACCTGTCTTACCTCCAGCTACCATAACAAAGTAACACAGACTGGGTAACTTAAATAATAGGTATTTTTACAGTTCTGCAAGCTGGGAAGTCCAAGATCAAAGTGCTGGTTGATTTGATCCCTGGTGAGGATCCTCTTCCTGTCTTGCTGACTGCTTCCTCTCTGTGTCCTCACATGGCAGAGACAGAATGAACTCTGTTATCTCTTTTTCTTATAAGGTCATTAATCCCATGCAGAGGGCCCATCCTCATGACCTCATTACTAATTTCCTTCCAAAGTCTCCATCTTTAAATTCCATTGTGTTGAGGGTTAAGGCTTAAACATACGAATTTTGAGAGGACACAGATATTCAGTGTACATCATCATTGTAGCTGAAAGATTAAATAAATATTGTTTTTGCTTTATTTCTTCTTATTTTTACAGATAAGGAAACAGGTTCAGGCAAGTTTAGTTAGTTGTACAAGGCTTACTAGCAACTGGAGGTCTAGCTGGAGGCTACTGCTGGCCAAGTCATGCTTAGATATATTATTCAAAGAGAAATCATTGTTTGAATAACTCTAACATCTTAATGGCTTAATCATGGGGAATTTATTTTTCACTTTCCCAATATAATTCAAGTTAACAGGGCCACTGTTTATTCTTTCTTGCAGGGGCCAATGTCTCCAAGAGATTTGGGTTCTTCAAATAGGTCCACCACATCAGGCCAGACGAGTAGGAAACAGAGAAAACATGAAGGATTAGAAAGTGTGTTATTGTTGCTGCTGCTGCTATTTATTAGCCATTTTTCCCTATATTCTCCAAGCCAGAATTTAGTTCCAAGATCAAAGTTCACTGCAAAGAGGGCTTACAGATAGAGTCTTGCTACATGTCCAAGAAGAAAAGAGAATAAAAAGTGGAAGGTATAATAAATAATCAAACATTCTCAGCTCCAACAATCGTGTCCTTTTAGCAGAAAAAAAAAAATCCATATGAGTGTTAGTTTCTGGAAAGAGAGTGCTCAGTCATGAAATAAGTTTATTCCAACAACTCAAGCACAGTCGGGGGTTCAGAGGCATGATATCATCTACATGTAGATAAAAATGAAACAGAAAGACTTCCTTTAGGAAGACATAACCAATAGACATGGCAAGAGAAGCCAGGCTATATGTGGAGACAGGAACAGAATTGGAAGAGTAGAAAAGTAGAAAATGGACAGTGCATAAGAAGTGATTATTCAGTGTAAGAAACATTTCCACTGAAACCAAGAGGTAATTAAAACTTAGGGAACAAACCATACTGGCTGCGTTGTGAAGCAGTAGGCTTTGATTTTAGTATGCTTCTTGGAGCATAGTGAAAGAGTGTGATCTTTAAGTCGTATAGCCTGATCATTTCTGACAGTTTGTCATTCCCCTGACTGTGAAAAATAGTGTTAGCTTGAGACAAATCCTATAGAATGTGGACCATTCACTCTGTCTTGGGCGACACTATGTGTAGATATAAGCATAATCCCATTAAATAGCAATCAGGGATCTGAACTTTCATTAAAGTATAGGGCATGTAGGCTAAACCCTACCTACACCATTATATAGAGAAAGCATTTGTACCTGGTTGCTGTAAGTCTAGAGATAGCCCAACAGAGATACTAGACATTGGCAGAAATGGAGACCCTAGTATACTTGATCATCCTTCTTCCTGTCAAACCCTGACTCCTATATCCTGCAGGCATATACGAGGCCAGTATTCAAACTCCAAGCTTCTCTACTCTGATCAATCTTATACCTGGCTTCCAGAATACTATCATAATGGCAATTCTGTTTTGGTCCTTTTTTTTTCTTTTCATAGTTTATTCATTTATTTTTGAGAGAGAGAGAAAGCATGAGTTGAGGGTGGAGAAAGAGAGGGAAAGAGAATCCCAAGCAAGCTCTGCACCCTCAGCATGGAGCTCTACACAGGGCTCGAATCCACAAACTGTGAGATCATGACCTGAGCCAAAGTTGGACACTTAACCAGCTAGGCCACACAGGTGCCCCCTGATTTGGTCCTTTTAACTCTTCTATCCTCATTTCTTTTATTCTCTACCTTGTTTTTCTGCAGGTGCATTTAATTCTACCTAAATTGCAGAGCTTACTTATTATTTAAACTGAAAAATCTACATTATGGTGTTCACCATCAATTCTTTCCTCCCTGTTTTCTTAACTATATTTACCACACATGCTGATGTAATTAATCCAGTTTAAAAACTTTACCTTTGGGGGCTCCTGGGAGGCTCAGCCAGTTAAGTATCTGACTCTTGATTTCAGCTCAGGTCACGATCTCACAGTTTGAAAGATTGAGCCCCTAGTCGGACTCTGTGCTAACAGTGCAAAGCCTGCTTAGGATTCTCTCTCTCTCTTTCTGCCTCGCTCCTGCTCAATCTCTCTCTCAAAATAAATAAATAAACATTTAAGAAAAAACTTTACCTTTGTATTTCTCCCCTACATTTATAGAGTTTAATACTGTCTTTTAGATAGAAGTTGCTAAGGGGCGCCTGGGTGGCGCAGTCGGTTAAGCGTCCGACTTCAGCCAGGTCACGATCTCGCGGTCCGGGACTTCGAGCCCTGCGTCGGGCTCTGGGCTGATGGCTCAGAGCCTGGAGCCTGTTTCCAGTTCTGTGTCTCCCTCTCTCTCTGCCCCTCGCCCATTCATGCTCTGTCTCTCTCTGTCCCAAAAATAAATAAACGTTGAAAAAAAAATTAAAAAAAAAAAGTTTTAGATAGAAGTTGCTCAAAGTTTGTGTGAAAAATAAAATACATAGAATTAACTCATTGGCTGTTGATAACCAAGACAGTGGTCATATGTTATTCCCTGAATATGCAATTACCTCTGAAATTCTATGTATAGGTTTACCTGTAGTGTTAATATTTCATCATCAACAAATGTCTCAAGAAATTGAATAACAGTACAAATAAATTAATAGCTCCTTAGTTTGCACATTTTGGAATCATAACATATCTCTTTATATGTAACTAAAAATCTTGCAATAATAGCTAAAAATCAAGCAAATGCTTAATTTCAACTTTATTGTTAAATATATCATATAGCCCTGTAGTATCTAATATCATCTAATCATGACAATCGTGTATGGAAATTTTTAAAAACATAGATTTCTCTATAATGAATAACCCAAGAGGTTACAATTCAAAGCTCTTAGGTAATACCTAGGTATTTGTATTAATAAAAGTACTTAATATGTTCCAAGGATATTCTGATGATTAGCCAGATTTTGGAAATAATTATTTAATACAAAAACATTATTATATAATTTGATATATATATTTTTTTTGCCTAAACCACCATTAAGGAGACAGTATTCTCTAATCATTGAGTTGACATTTTATCTTTGATGATTAACTTCTAAATAATTAAAGGTCATGGGATATCTAAATCACTATTTCAAAAATTAAGAGGATTTTTTTCCCCAGAAATATTTTGCTAGATCAGGCTAATTCTATTTTTAAAAACTTGACTAGAAATTTTCAATCAAATATTTTTGTTAATGCTCAAAGTGGCTGATTTCTCAATATTTGGCTAAAATCTTTACTGCCATTTCACTTTTGAAAACATCTAAATTGTCCATTATTTCACCAAGTACTTACCATGTTGCTTGTATGACCATACTTCCCATTCAGAAACAAAGGTGTGAGGCATCATGGTTCATTCGAAAGACAGCCATATGCAAATGAATTTTAATAGCTATTCCAGAAGCTGGTATGTTCATAACTATATACAGCTTGCCCAATATCTGTTAAATTCAATATTTCCCTCAGTAAAATGTAAATATGGGTAGCTATAGAAAACTAATATCTTTAGAATAAATAATCCTATGCCCAATTTAACCATGTTTTAATGAGAGATGTTAAATAGGGACTCTCCTGGCAACAGAGATAGGCATGCAACCCAAATACTGATAATCCAAGGGCTTCTCAGAATTTATAAAGATGCAAAAGGGAAAACTGAATCTTTGCGCTTTGGTGAGGAATGTGTACGTTTGGAATTTGTTGGCAGTCTTCATTTCTGACAAACGAAGAAACTTGCCATATAGAAGATAACATTGCCAATACAGAAAAAAACAAACATACCAGCTGAAGGGAGAAAGCTATAGTGGCTATTTCTTGTTTGGAGGGATTATCTGGCTTCCAACTACATTTGCTCATTTAAGGAATCCCTCTTTGTAGGCAGTCTTGCAAAGAGTAAGAATCCTCATATGACAGAAACCTCAAGGAGAAGAGGTCAATTTCTAGGCTAGTCTAATGGGATGTTCCTCCCCCAGTATGAGTACTGGGTATAGAAAACACAGAGCAACTGGAAATGCATTTGAAGATAGTATTACAGGAAGTTAGGAAAATGCATATATATATATATATATATATATATATATATATATATATATGTACATATATATGTCATATATATATATATATATGTACATATATATGTCTTATATATATGTGTGCATATATATATATGTCTTTTGTTTATTCATTTCCCATTTGAGTTGCAGAGTTTACAAAGTACTCATTGAGTATTTACCTTTATATTATTAATGCTGTGTTTTGATTTACTTAACTATATATACATACACACAAACACACACACACACACATATATATATACATATACATATATATGTATATATGCACGCAGGTATTCGTGATGGGAGGCTAATTCTAAAAGAAAGAAAAGATATAAAGCTTATTCATATTGATAGAAAATTAAAAGGTCTGAAGTGAAATTGACATCTTCACTCATTCTATAAGCATTTTATCAAGTATCTGCCATGACTCCAACACTGTTCTAGTTACTAGAGATAGAATAGTACACAAAACAATAACAACAACAAGAAGAATGCTGCATATGGTGTTCATGAAGCTTACATTATTAATGTATGTTAGTGTACATCAGAACAGAAATGAGATGCTGGTGTCTATAAAAAATAAACATGTTATTGACCTAACTGGTTTAGCAGGGCTTACGTAGGAGTAGTAAGTTCTATTAGACATGAATGTGTGGCATGCATTTGTGCACATGTGCATGTGTTAGTATGTTTAACATTTGCATAACGCAATTGTTTCAGTAAAGAGAGGTATAGTCATTAGGGTCATTCGTTATGATACAAGCTTTGCTTTACTGATTATTTCCTCGGTTTATTTATTAACTTGTTCACATAGTATCAGTCTTTTGTTTATTCATTTCCCATTTGAGTTGCAGAGTTTATAAATTACTCATTGAGTATTTACCTTTATATTATTAATGCTGTGTTTTGATTTACTTAACCAAATATGGGGCCACTACATTGCTGAAAGAGCCTGGCCAAAGTCCCTTGTCTCTAAAAATCCACCGCTTTCTAACACCTGGTGGGAGAACAGTTTATACATGGATGGGTAAGACCCTAGGAGGCAGAGGTGAGCTTCGGGTCTCTTAAGCCATAGGTCTTCTCACGTTCCTCCTAAGATGATTGGAAAAGTTCTCACCTACGTCTCCAATGTGATTAGAAAAATTACCTAATATTGCCAGACTTTACTTCACACATCTGTAAGGAGAAGACACTGACCTCTTACCGTAGTGTCATTAAAGTGAGGATTAAAAAATACTAAATATAATTTTATAAATACAAAAATTATTGCAAAAGCTATACATTGTTTTTAAAGAGCTGTAAATAAATATTCTCTCTCCCATGTCTCTTCCCTGTTCAAAACACATTCTCCAGCTTATTAAGATTTCAGGAATTATTTTTAGTTTGTGCCAAGCAGGGTGATCAATGCTTGGCATACACTGGGATGAGGAGAGCAAGAAAACTAACAAACAATAACACAACACACTTCCAGATTTTGCTTTCATACTGTCAGTTTTTTGTTGGGCTGAGAAATTGAGCAACCTGAAACAATCAGAGGCAGTAAAGCAGTTCTTGATCTCCTCTTTGTATTTATCACACTGTATTGGAAATTTTCAAGACAGGTCCCCAGAAAAAGCTACTTCATCAATTATAATATCTATTTTCTATTCTCAGCAGTTCTGAGGGAGCCTTCAAATGCTCCCTTGATCTAATTCATCTGTGGGTGTGATGCAAATAATTTTAAATTCCATATGTGTTATTACTCACGTCTACCCTTTTTCTTAGAAGTCTGTTAAGCCTCATTTATAGGATGAATTAGATCAACAACACAAGATGATGCTATTTAAATTGCAAGTGCACGTGGTGCTTTCCTAATACATTCAGCAAGGAGTGACATTACCAAGTGGAGACATAGGTAGTTTGCGATTTCACTACTCCCTCACTAGAACAGCTAACAACTATTCAAGACCAAGACACTACTGAGAAAATTCTAGAAAATGGGGGTGAGGCTGCAGCGCCCTCTGCACCTCAGAGACCAACACAGTATGCATAAGAAGGGTGAGACCCTCAGGCCAGCACAAATAGAAAGGTATCCCCTAGCCTCTGGTTCCCCCAGTAGAAAAAGACAACACAGCGGGGACAATTACCTCTCACCCAGCTTTGAGACCCAGCATTTGCTGGGTCCCCTACTCTAATCTCACACCACAGGGATTGCAGGGGAATCTGACTGTGACAGACAAGGGATGCTGGTGGGGGGAGGCTTGCAACAACCAGCAGACAGACCTTGGAAGATTGAGTTCTAACCTGCAGCACCCAGGGAGTGATCCTAACCAGCAGTTTTGTTCAGCTACAGCACGAAGTTGAGGGCAGGGGCACTCCAGGGAACTCAGCAAGGTACAGATCTGTCTGATTTCAGACTCTCAGATGACGGGTTTTGCTAGTCCTAGTGCCTAGTTTGCCCATGTCCAGTCAAGGAGTTGAGTTGCGGCCCCACTCACTGTGAGGAGCGTCTTCCTGCTCTATCTGGCTAGAAGGGCTGGTGCCAACTCCTGGGATCTGTGAGCCTGGAGCTCTCCACATGAGAAGGGGGCAGGCAGAGCTGATCACCCACAAAGCAAAGCTACTACTGCAAGGAGAGTTCCCGACCATCATTCCTGTCCCCTCCCCCTGCTCCTCATGCTACACACACAGGCGGGAGATTGATTCACAGCCAAGGCTGGGGGTAGCTCCTGGCCTCTCCCAAATAGAGAGCCTGATTGGGAAATTCAGGGTAGCCTGAAGGGGCCCCTCTCCATCCCACCCAAGCAAGGGGGCTGAGACATAGCCCTACCCACTGTGGAGTGTCTTCCCACCTCATATGATCAGAAGGGCTGGTGACAATTCCTGGAAGCTGCAAGGCCAGCCCGGCAGCCTCCTAGCCTAGAGAAGGGCAGCGCAGCCAGAGCAGATAGTTTGCAAACCAAAGCCAGTGGGCCTGTTTGCGGCGCGGGTTGGCTTAACTTAAGACAACAGTTTTACAGGCTTTAGAGCTGGTGCTTTTGCAGCACCAGAGCAGGGAATCAAACCGAGAGCCCCATTTCTTGCTGAATGTAGCCGCCAGCCTGCCTGAACTAGAGAGTCCAACCAGGGCATACCCAAAAGCCCTGCATACAGTGGCACTTGAACAGAGACCACAGTCCATTGTTCCCTCCATCTGCAGAGCAAAACCAGTGGTCTCACTTGACCAGGAATTTAGTATACACTCTGGCCTAATTCGGGTCCCCAAACAATAAGCTGTGCAGGGAAGCTAACTCATACCCCCAGTTACTACTGAATAGAGTGCCCAGTCCTGACTATCTACTAAGCCTGATCAGAGAATCCAGGAAACGGCAGAACACAGCCCACAGCTTCACTTTTTTATGGAGCCAAAGGATTCAGAAACACTAACACATTCCAAATCCAACTCTTTTGCCGTACACATAAAAAAAAAAAAAAAAAATAACTACACAACAATTGCAATATGTACAGATTACTTCTCCAAGGCTTCTCTATGCCTTGGAAAGGAAAAAGAAAATAAAGCGTCCAAGTTTGCATGATTTTAAATCTAGAAGGAATCTTAGTTGCTAGCTAGGACAATATAATCTTTCGCTATAGTTCTTCCATTTATTATTTTTTAAGTTGATGAAATGGATGGTTAAATAGATTAATAAAGGGGCGCCTGGGCGGCTCAGTCGGTTAAGCTTCCGACTTCAGCTCAGGTCACGATCTCGCGGTCCGTGAGTTCGAGCCCCGCGTCGGGCTCTGGGCTGCCGGCCTGGAGCCTGGAGGCTGCTTCCGATTCTGTGTCTCCCTCTCTCTCTGCCCCTCCCCCATTCATGCTTTGTCTCTCTCTGTCTCAAAAATAAATAAACGTTAAAAAAAATAGATTAATAAACTGTTCCATGAATTTATTACAGGAGACCACGGAAGTCTACCCAAATCTATCAAACCTAAATGGCTTGGAATCATTTATGCGGATAGCAGCTGAACGTGTGGATATTTAAATTTGTACCAAGTCATAGCTGTGTAGGGACAATGACCCAATAGGGACAGAAATAAAACCTCTATAAAAATCCTTTCTTGTCAAATATAACAAATATGACTGATTCTGTGGTTAATCAATTTATGATTAACTGCTAATTATGATTAATTAATGATATGATTACATATATTTAGTCAAAAAGTGCTGAAAATACCAGAGAAAATCTTCTATTTGACTTTAATATGGGTAAATATTTAATATATATATATGTGTATATATATGTATATATATATACAATACACACACATATATATACACACATATATACATATGTGTGTATATATATGTATGTATATATACATATACATATGTGTGTGTGTGTGTGTATATATATATAGTACCACTGAATCCTCCATTAATTAGTGACTTAGCAAATCTATAGATTCCAAAGAGCCCACACCTGAAGATTCCACTATGCTGTAATTGAAATCTTTATTTATTACCTGTGTTTAAGGAACAAAGGAGATAATATCAACACATGTTTTCTGTCTGTGTTCCCTTGCTCCTATGGAATGGATTAGTCCAGAGACAGGGAAACCATTTTGTTCATATGAGCTCATATGTTAACCCAATAAGTATGGCTCAGAAACTGAAAAATAAATCTTATTAATTAAGTCAAATAATGTTCTGAGTTTTTCATTAAAGTAACTATCTGTCTATATCTATATCATCTTTGGAGGAGATTCATTTTCTAGGCCCTTCAAGTTGTTTGTTATCCCATCCCCTCTTTAGTTTTAATTGTTTTGTTTTTTGTTTGTTTAGTCTGGCCTTCCTCATGAGCCCCATTTTATTTTCCATCCCTTAGACTATTGTTACAAATTAAGAGAAGACAATGTGCTGATAGGAATAAAAACCATGTATAGGCCCCCATTTGCCACAGCACACGTTATCCACCCAGGAAGATCTTTAGCCAATATAAGAACTAAAGAGGTAAAAACCAGGGGAAGGTCCCAGCATCTAAAGACCTTTTTATATCTGCAATGTTGGTAGAGATAAGCGTCCTCCGTGGCTAGAATGTAAAACCCTAGAATGCCAGATAGATTTTACCTCATGTATCAACTTGGGGCAAAACTGTGTGAAGGCTGCCTATTGCACTAGCTTAAGAAGGGCCCTTAGGCTCAAGAGTATTCCAGAGTAGAGTACCATGCATAGTTAATGACGTTTGCCATGTTTGTACCAGATATTTGACAATCCTCAGATCTTCACTGTTAGTTCCTGATCTATACCTTTATGCCCTTGTGTTCTGCTACCGACTTATAATTACTCCAGTATTGTCATGGTAACTTTTCCTTTTAGACACAATTTCTCCATTGTCGTACAGAGTTTTGAGCTATATATTGGCTCACATTTCTTGTCGTTTCAAGGTATTTATGCCACTGAAGTTACTTGCAATGCCCAGTCCACTGTGTGAGCAATGAATGTTCACCTGATGCAGGTTGGGACAATCAAGGCTTCCTTTTCAAGATTTACATTTGGATCACAGAGACTCAATTAACCTATGTTTGAAACTAGAGCTATAAAGTATGTAAAAGACAAAGCTGAAGACCCTGTTGTTTATGAGAATAATGATTTAACAGTTGTAAGGTAGCTAAACTAAGGAACAAGCTAATAGTAGCTCATGAACTCCAGAAACTTCCCTTTTTAGCAAGCATTTTGTTTTGTCTTGCTTTGTTTGTTTTTTTTTTTTGTGTGACCAATGAGCTTTAAAACATCATAAAGACACATAAATGTTCCTTGCCACTAGTCTTTATTTTATATAAACATCATGGATGCAGGGTTATTCTCCACCAGAATCTTGGCTGTAATGTATGAACATCTATGGCTGAACGAAGTTGTAGGTTAATCAGAGTTTGGGGATTGTGCACACCCTATTACTCCTTTACTTTTATGTGTGTTTCTTTCCCCCTAAACCTTATGGTCTAGTGATGTGTATCAGTGGTCCCTTTACCCATGGCAGTCTTATGTAAATAAGGCTGTGGCAGGATTTTCTAAAATGCAAAGTGGAGAGGGCAGAGAAGCAGAAAAAGGAACAAAGGGAAGATGAAGAGGTAATGTGGTAGAAGTGGACTCTTGATGGAAATAAGGTCTCTCAAAGACTGAAAAATTAATGGTTTTTCCTTCATTCCAAATTCCGTGAGGACTGCTATTCTTGCCCCTGGGTTCCACCCCCTTCTTCATTCACAGCATCTTTACTTTCACTCTCAGATTATTAGAATATTCATCCTTCATGGCTAAACCCAAATGTCAGTGCTGTTGAGAGGCGTCCCCTAATCTCTCAAGCCCAAATTAATCATTCTTTTATTTGCACTCAGAATTATGTTTATGAGTTGATTAAAGATTAATTTTACCCTACCCTAATTTATTACTAATAAATCAGTCCTCACCCTACCATAAAGGTCCATGAAAATAGTGATTAGTTCTGGCATACATTTGTGTATACTAAATATACTTTATATGATAAGATAAAAAAAATTAAAACCATACAGTTTGTTCAGCACAATAGCAGATTTTTAAAATACATCTTAACACTGCTCATACAACTCTTAATGACAAGGTTCTAATTCCCATTTTGTAGGTAAATAAACAAAACTTGGGAAAAATATATTACTAGTTAATGGTAAAACTAAGATTCAAATCAAGATCTTTCTGATGCCAAAACCCAAGTAACTCAGTAATTCCTGAAATGAACTTGTATTCCTGGTTTGATGGTCTAACCAAGATGAAAGGCTGACCTTGGATCACACAATTTTGTTTAGATTAACATGAGAGGAACTAAGCCATGGTTTTATTGATGATGTTAACAAGACTTTGATAGTCTCTGTAATCTTTCTTCCTTAGCAGCTTGGGAAATCTTTGCTCTAAACACTTCAAAGAGAGTAAGGTTATCTTATAAACAATTCTCTGCATATCTATCTGAAAGAAAGAAAGGTCAAGTAAAAAAAAAAAAAAAAAAGGAAGCAGTGACATAGACATTATGTTATGTCTCTATGGGATCCTGTGTGTCAAGTACCCATTGAAGAAAGTGAAGGTGATATATATATTCTCACAGTGGAGTCGGAGTATCAGTGTTCATTGTGTACTCTTTCAGATTCCATTAATTCATTAATTGTGATCACCCAAGTCCTGGCAATTTGAAATACCTTGTTCTAATGATACCAGGGGGAAAAAAAGGAGACTTAATAATCCAACAAGGATTTCAGAAGAAAATTATTTTATAGGTTAAATTATGCTTCAACCACATTTAGTAACCCATGCATTCTGTACAAGTGTGATGCACTCCTATTTTTTAATGTTTATTTATTTATGAGAGAGAGAGAGAGAGAGTGTGTGTGTGTGTGTGTGTGTGTGTGTGTGTGTGTGTGTGTGAGTGGGGCAGGGGCAGACAGAGAGGGAGACACAGAATCTGAAGCAGACTCCAGGCTCTGAGCTGTCAGCACAGAGCCTGATGCAGGGCTTGAATTCACGAACCGTGATATAATGACCCGAGCTGAAGCTGTAGGCTTAACCAACCAAGCCACCCAGGTTCCCCACATTGCTATTTTTAATACTTTGCTCAAATGGTTCCCCACTGCTAAACAAAATTTCTCATTTCAAGTACGATTTATACCTCACTACTCTGAGCACTGTCTCTACTGCAAGATCCAGCCAAAACACTGTGTCCTCCCATAGCCTTGCCTCCTTTATGCAGCCAAAAGGAATCATACTTTCAAATTTCTAAATCAGTATATTCCCCTCTATGAACTGGAAGGGAATGAAAACAGTTTAAACGAATACCCTGGGCCTGGAACTGACTTTAATGTTACTTTTGACCATCACATTATCTGATGCTCAAATAAGGCTCAGTGAGATAACACATTCGTCTAAAACACACTTTTTTTTAATGCATGGATTGAGATTTGACTTCAAATGTTATTCATTTTAATTCTGCCATCATGTTGCCTATGGGCTGGTACTACGAGCAATTGATTTCTGTATCTAACCAAAGCACTTATCACAAGGCCTGCTGCATGGGAGATCCTAGATAAAAGCAAACTAAATGTTGAAACACATTATTGCTACACATAAATATACATGGTTGGTCTTATCTATTCAGGAAGGCAGCCTCACAGTTCTCATCTAAAAATTAAAGTTGATTCTCACCACACCATTCTAGCAATTCACTAGAGTTACTGAGTTGTTGAGGGGAATAAAGCAGAATATATTTCCAAAACAAAATCCATATTTAAATGTTTTAAGATATTTAATAATTGAGGTATTTTATTACTTCAAATGGCCAGGTCTTAAGACACAATTATTCCAAATTAGTGAGGTTGGTTTGACAAGTACCCATGACCAGTTAGCAGGAATCATTCATGACCATGCTGAGAGTGGACCAAATCCCACCAATGATAACATGTGTGAGAGAAACACCAGGCTACCCAGTCCTCCTTATGCCCTTTAAATCATATGCTTATTGGTGGAAGATGCAAAGACTATAACAAGAATTTATATCTAGCATGGAGATAGCATAGAAGTCTTAAAATGCCAATTACCCCTTGCGAAATTAAAACTCACAAATGCTTTGGGGCTTTGATGAAGTTACTGACAGTGTTAAGCTGAGCTGGGAGTTGGAGTCACAGTGCCAGGCAATTAAGAAAACCACTCCTAGGGTCAAAGCAAGCCTGTAATTGGTGTGACAAATCTAAGGTAGTGGATTACTGCACCCACAGCACCTTCAGGATCTCTGTAAATGTTGTCTTCCATGATCCAAAAGTGTGTTCCATAAGGTTTACAATAAACAAGAACACATGCCCCCATACCACCATATACAAACACCTGCCAGTGCTCACTCTTTCTCTCTCTATTTTCCTCTTTTCATCTTCCCCTCTCCTTTTTAGCATCTCTTAAGGGCCAGAGTTAGATAGAAAAGCACACAGCATGAAGCCCACAATATTTCTACAAACAAATGAGGGTAATATTTTCAAGAGAAATTTTAATTAGGATTCATTGAAAAGTGGATTAAATCAAAGGCTAGCAAAGATGTTTATCTACTAGATTTTCAGGGGTACTGAAGAAGGAAAATACGTGAAGACAGAGTACAGTGCCTGGCATGGCATACGACATTCAATAATTGTTCAATAAAGAAACAAATGGAAGATGATATAGTATTGAGGGGGGTTACTGTAAAGTCCTGTGGTTGACTGTTTGTTGTATGTACTATGAGTGATCATCTATCATTTGAATTTAAGTAATAAAGGCAGAGAATAATTTAAATAGTCATATTTGTTTGCTAATAGCTCTCCACTTGAGAACTGAGTGTGTTATTCAGGTACTGCATTATAAAATGTTTATGAACAAAAAATAACTTATTTTCTTTAAACACATTAACAAGCAGAAAAACTGAAGTCTTTAAACAAAGTTGTTGGTTCAACAATAACCAGATCTTCTATCTTCCTTAATCAGGGTAGATATGTTTGAAGTTTCAACTTCATGTGATATATAACCTGTAAAAATGTGTTAAATAGACAACATGTTATTCTATTTTTCCACCCAGCCAGCTACAAGAAGCTTAAGTCCGATGTGGTGGTTCCAAGAAGTCTTTAAGACCCTGACTATGGAACTTAAACCACCATCCAAAATGATTGTTAGAGTTCCAACTATCATGTCTGTGTTTCCAGGAGCATAATGGAAGAAGGAAAACAAACAAACAAACAGGACAAATAGAGGTCAAGTAATTCTCTAGATAAGAAAAGGAAACGCATGAAACTTCCATTTTCATTCTCATTAGGGAAAACTCAATCACTGAGACCAAACTAGATGAGAGATGTAGTCTTTGCTCATTATTAGCCTGTGGCCAAATATAAATTTGTGTGTTTCTAAAAATCTAATTATTATCAAAGAAGAAGAGTAAAACAAATCCTGAGTCACATAAAAATGTCTTGGCATTTCTGGAAGTTCTGCACCTCAGGTATTCCATTCTACCAGGATAATACCTTAAGATGTGAACCCATAACTCTCGCTTTCCCTTGAATGAGAAAGATAAAGATCTACACAGTGAATCCGTGGTTGATGTGTAGCTTTACATAACATGCCTTCTTTAAGGCATGTTTATGCCACAGGAAAGCATCCTAAGGCAAAGCAGTGTTCTTCCCTTGGGCCAAGAATGGAATAGTCGGCTGGTAAATCAGTGTAATTTGTGTCTTTTCTTCTTTAGCCATAAATTAGGTATTTGCTTTCCTGTTTTTATGCCTAGAGATAGAGTATACTTAAATATCTTAAAATGTATGGCTTGGCTAACAAGACTTAAAATTGAATATTAATTGGTAATTTACTTACATAATCATTCCACAGCCATAGGGGCACACAACACAGTTCCCAGAAACCCTCCACCCCCCAACAGACACATGCACTTAATTCTTTGAATGTCAAAATTCCTTATTTACCAAGGATAGAACTGAATGTTTTACAAGGTGAATAAAATTTCCAGGCATTTGAGATACTATCATTTAAAATCTTTTGTATAAACTTTATTATATCTTGGAAAACAACTACAGGCTTATAGTTTCTACATAGGAGGTAATTTTAGATAGTGGAATACAACTGTAAAACAGTACTCCAAATTGCAGGCTTCTAGACTTGCCTCTGCCTCTAACTTACTCTGTCCCTCAGGCAAATTAGATAAATTCTCTGGTGCCTGTTTCCTCATCTATAAAATCAAGGGGTGAGTTAGTTTCCTTTGTGGCCTCTCAGCTATGACACTACATGGATACATGGATATTTGTTGTCACTTTCAATCAACCACAATTTTCTTCAAGAATCCATCTCTTCATTTTTGGAAGTTGGTTTCACTTTGTAGGTCTTAAATTTATGTCTATACCTCATGGTCTCAGTACTCCCCAGTCCTTATTCTAGTTTGATAGTGTCAGCAAAGGGTCTATTTTTAGCAATTTCCCAAAAGAATTGAAAGAGAGTCTCATCTTTGCCTCATTACCTCTGAGAGCCTGTTCACTGAAGCCTGCTGTTTTTACAGTGTGAGCCCAACTCCTGCCTGTAATTGTCACCAAGGTCAACACAGGTTCATCACCTCTGTCAAATGGGGGAATCAAAATGAGTTTTCTCATGTTGAAAACTGACTTGGATTTGAGTCCCTAGGGCTTGAGGTTATTCAACACTCACTAAATAAGGAAATGCTACACTAAACAGCTTACAAAACACACACACACACACCCACACCCACACACACAAGGACTTAGTAGTTACACTTGCATTTCTACCTCTTTCAAATTAAATTTCTTAGTAAAAGGAAATCACTGCTGCCTCCAGATAAATAAAGGGTTTGATAGTACTTGTGCTTATATCAGAAGAGGCCAAGGAGGCGCTAATGTTCCTAAATACAGGCAGTCTTCTATGTTTATAATGCTGCAGGATTACTATCCCAATTGGAAGCTCAAGTAGACAGCAAAGGTGGAAATAAGAATGAATTAAAAGCAGAGGACTCCTCTAATGGCTGTAGTGTTCATTTGTTCAGTAGTCAAGATAAAGTACACCATACTTCCTTATGTACAGATTCTGTTAGACTACTGATCCATAAAAAAGCATGATACACTTTCAGAGCATGCACACATACTGACCCTGGGCACTTACCTAAGATCTTGGCAACCATGGGAGGACCCACCCTCCCTCTCGTCCCATCTTTTATGTTCTATCTCTGTGAGCCTCAAATTATTTCTGCTTTGGGCTTCTAGATTTGAACTGAAGATTATTCTTTAGCATATCTAACCTTGATTTTATCTTTTCTTAAAAGATGTTGCTTTTTGCTGGTGGGTAAAATCAGGACAAAGCTTTGAGTATTCCCAGCTGTCTCAGTAATGAACAGGCATTGCACTTTGTAATTTGAAGTTTTCAAATTGATGTTCTAGGTCAAAATGCAAATCCATGAGATTCTCTTTTACACAAAACTTCTGTTGCCTCTTATGGTAAAAATATTTATTTAAGATATCCTGTGTGATAAGGATCAGCCAGATACATGATAAATATTCTTTCTTTAATCTTCACATAAAGTAAATTATGAACCTGCTTTAAAGGTGATGCCTGGAAGATTATAAAGTGTAGGTTACTCAATCCATAAAGGAATATAACTATATTTCAAATTCATGTGTGCTTTAAACCTGGGCTCCTGCCATCAGCCTGGCTATGGCAATTCTAACTTGCTCATCTAACACCAATTAGCGAGTTAGGGCTTCCTTCCATGATATCACTAGTCATCTGCTCCACTGCTTGTTCAATATGCCAGTCAGCTATTACTGACTAGTTTCTGGACTCTTTTCACTAATGTCAACACACTGTGGTTCCTGCATTTGACCCTTCCTGTGTCTTTTGGGCCAGTATAATTGGCTGTTCCTAAAGACTGGGAATCGCTTCACATTACTGGCATTTTGTGCTATCTCAGATAAGAACTCCTGCTAAGTCAGGACTTGTCCCCAAGCCCTGATGATGACCTAGCCTTCACTGGCTAGGTCATTGCTGAATCAAGGACTGCATAACTGAAAAGTGGGACAATTTATGCACTTGCCATACACCTTATCTCTTTATTTATTTTTATTTTTTAAATCTTTTGAAAAAAATTTTATCTCTATTTAAGAATGTCAACTTACCAACTTCCACTTTTTTTTTTTTTTTTTGGTCATTGCCTTTGGGAAGCCAAGAATTTTGCAGATTCAAATACAGCTGAATAACATCAACTAGAAATATCATTTTGTGGAAGAGAATTTATACATTTCACTCCTTTTTTTATCTGTGTTGAACTGCAAAAAGTGGAAAATTGAATCATATGCTACTACCCGGTCAACAAATGCGCCCATGCTAGCAATGCTTTATGATGGCTTTTCAGAGCTGTAGCAAGTCCAATCCATGATTAAATACAAATTTTAACCTTCTTGCTTCACAAGAAAATGAGATTTGTGCTGTGGACTTTTTTCTAAAATGTTGAACCCAGCAGAAAGTCTCATCTTGCCATCCAGTTTTCCTTTCTACTATTTCTATTTGCATTCCATTAACATAATGTTGAAAAATGGAAACGACCATTTTTTTTTTCATAACTGAGCACTGAGAGAAATGGAATATTCTGCGCACTTTTTAACTGCCTATTACTTTAGGATAGGGGCGGTGTGGCATATTAAATGATTACAAAGTGATTTTTTCCTTGAGCTTACAGTCTTTCTGTATTCCCTATTTTTAACCATACATATTATATGAGGATCAAAGCATTCTGAAATGTATATTATCATTATGTGTAAACTCATATATCACTGAAAATGTGCACATGACATCTAATCAGTATCTCACCTCTTTTGAAAGTCTGTTGCTTAATAGGTCTTATCTAACATTCCATGTTGACATATTTCCTTGCCATACTTCACACTACATAGAGATTAATGCCCTAATCCAGCCCCAAACAAAATTCATTGATAGTGTTAAGAGATCCTGATATGAGAACAGACATTTTAGAAAAGTCATGTTTAAATAGTTAATGTAAGCTATAACATATCCAGCCTCTGAGGCTAAATAGTGGCTCTTTGAACATAAAAGCCCTTTACAAAATGGCATACTTGTATTGACTCAAAAGCTCCAGATATTCCAAATGGATATATTCAGGATTTATAAGGAATTTTCTTTCAAGATTACAATACTACTCAATGTGTTCCTATGGATTTTGATAGCATGGTAAAGTGTAAATTGTGTTGTGTCAATGTATACACTTGCCCCCAATATATATTCAAATTGAATGTGTAAGAGAGTGTGTGTACAATGGGGTGCCTGGGTGGCTCAGGGGGGTTAAGTGTCTGACTTTGGCTCAGGTCATGATCTTGTGGTTGGTGAGTGTGAGTCCCACATCAGGTTCTCGGCTGTCAGTATGGAACCTGCTTCAGATCCTCTGCCCCCTGTCCCTCTCTCTGCCCCTCCCCTGCTCACGATCTTGCTCTTTCTCTCTCAAGAATAAATAAAAACATTTTTAAAAAATGAGTGTGTGTACACGGATTAGAATGCTAGTAGATATATGAATTAATTTATGTAAAGTGACCCAATGAATGTTCTCAATCTTCTTAAAAAGAAGGAAAAAAAAAAACCTGACAATGAATTTACCATGAACTCAGCTGCCAACCTTTGATCAGTGCATTGTTGCTTACTTGATTCAATCATGAATACATTTACTTGCTAAAATAGCCCTGCAGGGTTCTAGGTCTTTAACTTACAGTGGAGTAGTCTTGTCTGAGTGTGAAAAGAAAGTCAGCCACAGCTTTAGCAGCATGGCTGCATATATATATATATATATATATATATATATATATATATATATATATACACACACACACACACATATACATATATATGTATATATGTGTATATATATATAATATATACATAAAGTACATATATATAAAGTATATGTCATATAATATATATATATATTATTTATATATTATATAAAGTATATATAAAGTATATATAAAGTGTATATATATACATATATACGTATATATATATATATATACACACACACACATACTGTTGGTTTGCTTTCATTTTTGTTTCTTTCCTTTTAACAATATGGTGTATTATGGTCTATTAGGACAGACAGATACGCTCAGAAGCCCCTTTTCCCCAGAAAACATGTAAGTGAAACCCTATGAAATAGTTTGGGTAATACATCTGGTAATGACTGACAGCATCTTCCTAGAATGGACCTCTGCAGACACAGATGGATGGAATGGTGTGGTGCTAAAGCCTGGGTCCCAGGAACAAAAGCTGGACAAAACACCCTAGTATTCACTTAAACCAGTCTGGAAGGGAAAGATTTGGAGGGAAGAGTATAATAAAAAGGCCTCTGACCAGAATATGAAACAAAATAATTGCAATAAAAAAGTAAAGGGTTTTCCAAAGACAGTGTCAAAGCTGGAAATATGAAACAAGACAATGTCTTAGAACTAGGTAGAATTGGTCTCTCATCTTTTTTTCCTAGACTATCATCCCTTTTTGCTATATTACTCAGTCTTCTGTGTGAGAATCACAGAATGTAAACAAAAGCAACTGGTTTTGAGTGATATCCCATTCAGAAAAGGATAAGCCCTATTTACATAAAAGCCTTTGGAGCATTATTTTTCAGCAAGGCCTGTATGTTCTGTACTGTCCTGGGTAAACACCGACAAGGTCTGATTCTCCAACTTCCACTTGGTTAGTTCCCTATGGTTAATGAAATCTTTCTAAACAGAATGACCGTTTTTCTGCTTTCCTATCCTACTCCCAGTCTCTTTCCAGTCTGATATCGTCTTCTAAGACACAAGAAAACAGGCTTTAAAATTTATTCCCTCATGCCCTCAAATACTGTAGTCTTAACAAAAGCCATTTATGAAACTAACATAGACCATTTCTTTGCATCATAGGCTGGGCTTTATCAGAAGCAGATCCTGGCTGAAAGATTCAGGTGCTACTGACATGTATTAAGGAAATGTTCCCACGTGGAACTAGAAAGGGGGAAGAGAGGACCAGAATAGGAAGGAGAGAAGCCAAAGTTAAGATTTTAGGGAAGATGCAATGTGATCCCCAGTAGTGTTATGAAGAAGACATTACACCTGAATTCGCCCCACTTGAAGGTAAAGGAGATGGGCTTCTGCACTCCCCTGCAGTCTTTGGTTTTGGGATATCCTGAATTGAGGTGAGGGTGGTAAAACTCACAGATACTTCTGGATCTTTTATTGATTATGTAGGTTTGTGTGCCTAAGAGCCAGCCTCAGAGGTTCCAAGTGTAAACTGTTAACAACAAAGCACACAGAAGCTGAATGATGGATTCAGAGGTGAGAAAATGGATTTCATGGATCTTATTGTGGTACCAACCAGGATCCAGTATCAGGTATATTGAATTTTCAGAAAATAAAATTATTTCTAGGTGACTGAGTGGTGGTGGTGGGGTATACCTTACCATAATCTTTTATGCAGTTATTATATTATAACCCATATTTTCCAGGAGGGGGGCTGAGTTTAATAGTGGGTAGCCAGTTTCTGTAAGTCACTCAGCTTAGGTCAAGACCAACATGCTGGACTGAATTAAGAACCTGAAACCTTTCCTCCAGGTCCCTGTGCTACTCTCCATATATGATGCTTGACATCTACTGGACAGCTATGTAATTGCCATAGATATCGTTTAGAATCCTGAATGGCAGTGATGTCCATACAGTATAAGCAAGATTAATCACGTCCCAGTCCTCTGATCATTTCCCACTGTCTTCAGTGGGAAATGACAGCCTGAAATGAAAGTGAGTGTCAAAGAGGGCAGTTGATTCTAAGAAAGCAGTTGTTTCTGAGAGTAGTGGATTCTGAATGCATATTGACCTTTTTTTTCCCCTTTTTTTTACATAGTTTTAACATTTGGATCAGATTATACAATATTACACACCGTCTTTTTGATCTCAGAATATTCATTAATTGTACCCTGAAAGCTATTTTTACCAGTAAAAATAAGCACTTTAATTATATTAAACATTGATAGAGATGGACATTTGTGCAGAGAAGGTAGCTTTCGAGTGACACAAGATCAGAACACATCAATGTGGATAGTCAAAACTGTCTCTTGCATTATTGGAACAAGAGTGATTACTTCAATTAGGTTTTTAGCCTCATATCTGTCTGTGAGATACTTAGGATTCCTCTAATTCCAGATGCATGGATTCAGTCATTACAGTTAAGAGAAGGAAGGAGGCTTGGGGCCTATTTGGTCCAGCTGATCCCACAGTCCATGTAGGCAAACTGAGATTCAGAAAAGGGAACTAACTTTCCCACAGGCACAAAACAAGTGTGATGACATCAGAGGTTCTTGCAAAGAGTGACCTTTCTAACACTTACTCCTACTATGTAATGGTAGGCTTTAAATGTTCCATTAGGACTCCTAAAACATCAAACCAATTTCAGGTTCATTATCCTCCAATCCATTCTCCATATTTTACTAAGTACTTATGTTGGTCCTTTGGTTTAAATACTTCAAAGGCTTTATTTGGATTTACTGTGGCTCTTCCATATAATGTGTCTATCTACCTCTCTTATCTCCCCTCCTAACATTACTTCCCTATTTCTCCACTCCGAATATATATCAAAATTTTAATGTTCTTCTTACTTCCAATCACAAACACTTTCTACTCCCTCTCTGGTTTTATCTAGCTAAGATAAATCTACTAGGCATAGAAATGCTTCTGTCCTTTGTTTTCACAACTCCTGTGTATATTTCTAACAGAGTGCCTATCACTGATTATTGTGATATTCTGTTGACATTGCTATCTCTCTCAGTAGGCTATATTTACTTCTGGAGCAGAACTGTTGTCTAATTTATCACTAGACCACAGTACCTGTTGTATATGAAGCATTTAGTAAATGTGCTAATTGTTGAAAATATGAAAATGATACTACACATACTGCTGACATACCATTGCTCTCTGGAGGGCCCAAAAGACCATGTGAAAGTAAGTATGAAATGTAGAGGTTGTGAATAATAAGTTTGATTAATAATCCTCTGCCTCCTCTAATTCACTCTGTTTAATAGTTCCTCATCTTTTGGAGTCCAGTAATAGAAAATTCAGATTGAGAATCTCATTGTGATGCAGATAACACACACAAATATTCTCCCCAGTAGGCTGAAGGGTGATAAAGGCAGCAAAGTAACGTTAAATATCTTTGTATCCTGCTTTTTTCAGGATTTTTTGGTTATAAGCAACAGACGGTTATTTATAAAAAAGCAAAGTTCTTGGCTCATCTGATTAGGAAATCTAGAGTTGGTCAAAGAAAGTCATTGCCATATGGAGCACCTTGAGTGGCATCTCTGATGCTTGTTCTCCCTTCTCAACTCCAATGTTCTTGGTTCATTTCATTGCTTAGATGGGATGTTTCCACATAGAGGAGAAGATCACTCTCAAGAAACCTATAGTCACCTACTCACTGTTTACGAGCTCCAGTAAAAAGATTCAATTTCCTTGTTATCTGTGGTGCAGTCTTCCCAGGGAAAATCCAACTGGCATGGCTTGGGATATTCTAACTTGAGAGATTCCAAGAGTATGTACCTATCACTTGTTGTTTAAGGTAGAGAAAAGGCAGTTGCTTTAAGATCATAATGGTTGAGATGAAGAGAGTGTCATCTTTGAAAGGGGTGAATGGTGGAGTTTCACCAGGCATCTCTGGTGACTGATAAACAAATGACATGCATGTTTACAGTAAGGCCAAAGGGAAGGAGAGAAAATGAGGCCAAGACTACTATTCTCTTATTGTTCAACTATTTAGGACCTTGTCTTCAATTCATGCATGCCCTGTGCTGGACATTAGGATTAGAATGGTCCTAATTTCAGGCGGAGTATCATGGGAGATAAGGAATATAAAATCAAAAGATGTTTTTATTCCAATTAAAAGTCCTCCATGTCCACAAATTCTTATATGAGTGTATTCCCCCCACATATACACATGTGAACTAAAAAACAGAGTATATTTCTGTATACAATTATGGTCTTACATAATGTCAAAGAGATTGTTTAGTTAAACACATACCACCTTGGTTAATATTCAAGATGCCTACTTGAGCCTATTATCATCCTTTTATTTAGCACATATGGGTATGTCATTTTATTATTTTTTTAAGGCTATGGCGATGCCAATGAAGCTACCCACAGAAATATATTCAATGATTTCACACTAAAATATAATCAATGTGTCAGATGGTGAAATCTTGGTTTGAAAGCAGGTGAATTAGAGGATATAAAATCCAGGGCCGGTTATTAAAATGAAACTTAGTCTCAATTCCACCTCTTACCAGTTAGGTTACCATGAGAAGTCATTTTAACACTTATTGATATAATTCTCCATCAGTAAGACTGCCTAATGGAGTTGCTATCAGGAAAGAACTGTACTGGTAAAAAGTGAAGAAAATTATAACATTGTATGTATAGATTAGCATTTTTTAAAAATTAATCTCAAGATTCTGAGTAAAGTTTTTAATTCATATTTTCTCCCACCTCTTATTTATGTCTTCCATGATTTGATGTTCCTAGTGTAGATTTAAAAATATCCTTTATCATGTTTGCCTTTGAGGAAATAAGTAAAATGTATTTAGAAAGAGAAAGAAAGAGATGAGGAAAAAATACATAAAGGGGGTAACTCTTATGCATCGGGATACACAAAATTGCAAATACTCAACACCATTAGTATGATTTCCACTGAAAGTGGCTAGAGATATGACAAAGTCCTAATCATACTCACAGATCAATCTAATCACAAAATGCCTGTGCTAGAAGGTCCATTAGAAGTCTCTAACACAAGACTGGAGAAATGCACAATACATCTCTTATTGTTGTTCTCATGGCAGACATAGCTCATCTTTATATACTCTATTTACATGTTCTCTTTCATAGTTAGTTTCTACTTCTCCATCCAGTACTTCAGGCACTATGACTCCTCCTTTAGAAAGCCAAACAAATAATACCAATCTGCTATGCCACACTGATCTACCCTGCATATGGTATAGTTGAAAATTCCAATACATGGAGAATCAATTCGCTAGGGGCAAAGAACAAACTACCACAAAACAAAAGCAGAGTCAGAGTTAGAATATAGGTTTCCTGATTCCCAGTTATGAGTGAAAGGATTTAAAACAACATCACAAACCCAAAACAAATGTTAGGAACAAAAAGTGCATGTGGTGACCTTCAGACATTGGTTCCTTTGGGCATCAGAAAAAAATCCTAGCCAGCTGCTATATTAGCGTATTATAGATAGCAATGTCTGTGCTAGTTATGGAATGAAGAACTAACAAAAGACAATGTATATACTGTAAACAAACCATGTAGGAAAGAAAAAAAATGTGAAGCTACAATATGGCTTGGAGGAAAGCCATTTCTTTATTTAATATAAGAGTTATATTTTTATTTAATATAAGAGTTAACAAGGGAGTTTCTCTAAGCTGAGGAATTTTCTGATAAATTGAAGATATGATTTAATTACAACATAGACTTTCTGAGAAGAAAAAAAATGACCTTGATAATAGGTCCAACTCAATTTGGTACAGTAATAATGTTTTCTAACTTCTTTTTTGGAGCCTTGTGTTATAGGAAGACACTAGGTAACATCCACATATCATGTATCAGCCTAACAATCATCCTGATTTAAAAATTTTATAAATTTTACAAATTACTAATTCTCAGGTTGGGCAATTATATTTTTCACGTTCCCTTTCTTTTCCTTCCTTCCTTCCTTCCATCCTTCCGTCCTTCCTTTTCTTTCTTTTGTCTTTCTTTCTTTCTTTTTCTTTTTTTTGGATGCATATTACACTAGATTAGTTTATAATGTTTACAGTTATAGTGCATTTTATATACCTATCTATAAATCATTTAGGACTTATTTAGCACTTATTTAGATTCAAAACCCACCGAAATGAAAGAACACATACAAGTGCATACCTCTTAGTTGTTTAAGACCAAATAAGAGATTACTGGTTGAAATTCTTTTTATTTATTTATTTATTTATTTATTTATTTATTTATTTACATTTATTTATTTTTGAGAGTCAGAGAGAGACAGAGCACAAGTTGGGGGAGGGCCAGAGAGAGAAGGAGACACAGAATCCGAAGCAGGCTCCAGGCTCTGAGCCATCAGCACAGAGCCTGATGCGGGGCTTGAACTCACAAACCATGAGATCAGGACCTGAGCTGAAGTCAGACACTTAACTGACTGAGCCACCCAGGTGCCCCTGAAATTCGTTTTTAAAATTATGAAAATTTTGCTGTGTGAAATATAAGTATCTACATAAATGTAATACTGTAAAATCCTCATTTATACTAAATATATATCATACAAGGTATCTATTTTCTACATTACATGCAGTAATTACTGTATACACATTATTAGATGGTTAGCAACTTATAGAGTGCCTCCTCACAAAAATACATTCCTATAACTATTTACAGTGTGCCGAAGAGGGGATGCATAGTTCAGAAGCATGGATGTCGCACAGCTCTACCCATCGTACTACATGTGAGAAACTCTCTTCTGTAAATTGGACCAATGATACCTGCACTGGGGAAGAGGGATGTATAGATGAAATGTGATAAAGTATATAAAACTGTCTGATTCATAATGTGCAGTAGCTCTGTATGACCAAGGATTCTGATCATAGATGAGAGAACTGAAACCCACAGAAACTGAGAGAGGCTGAAGCAAAGGAGAAAGGGTATGGCTTTGCAGTGAGATAAAATGTACGGTAAATACACAGAACGGGCACTATGTTTCCAGTTACTCCAGAATAAGGACTCAACAAAAACGGCAACCATTGGGGGCACCTGTGCGGCTCCATCAGTTAAGCAGGGGTAAGCATCCCACTCTTGATTTTGACTCAGATCATGATCTCACAGTTCGTGAGATCAAGCCCTGCATGGAGCTTTTTATTGACAACGCAGAGCCTGCCAGGGACTCTCTCTCTCTCTCTTGCTCTCCCTCTGCTCCTTCCATGCTTGTTCTCTCTCTCTCAAAATAAATAAATAAATATTTTTTTTTAAAAAGGCAGCCACTATTATAACAAACGTCTCCCATGTCCACAAATAGGAAGCAGCAAATGCTCACCATTAGAACCTGTTCCTGCCACCAAACAGCCTCCTGTCCAATGAGAGCTCCCACTATGCTGACCTAAACTATTACATTTCCCTGCAACTCAAATTTATTCAAATTCCTTGAACAGATCTGTTTGTTTTGTCACAGGGCCTTTGCATATGTTGCATCCTTCATTTAACATGCATTCCTTGGCTCTACTCAACCATCACTAAATCAATTTTTATTCTATTTGTGGATCTAATCAGAAAAAATCACTTCCTCCAAGAAGTTTCATGGACTCTTCCTATGAGGCCAAATGATCCATTGCATACTTTTATAACTTCACATGTTTCCTTCAAGCACGTATCAACATTATAAATCTTATTCATTAAGGTTAACATATATTAAAGTAAGTCTTGGGGCGCCTGGGTGGCGCAGTCGGTTAAGCGTCTGACTTCAGCCAGGTCACGATCTCGCGTTCTGTGAGTTCGAGCCCCGCGTCGGGCTCTGGGCTGATAGCTCAGAGCCTGGAGCCTGTTTCCGATTCTGTGTCTCCCTCTCTCTCTGCACCTCCACCGTTCATGCTCTGTCTCTCTCTGTCCCAAAAATAAATAAACGTTGAAAAAAAAATTTAAAAAAAAAAAAAAAAAAAAAAAATAAAGTAAGTCTTCCCACTAGTCTATAAGCTCCATGAGGACCAGGTCCCCAAACAGATGTGCTCATTTTTGTATCTCTAAGCATGCGTCATAATGTCTAGCACAAATACACACTCAATAAACTGTTACTGAAAAAAACAAAGGAAATATTCAGATTTGCACCTAGTATTCCCAACAAGGTAGGTGTTTCAGCAGTTCACGAGAATGAGTTTATTATTAATATATGCTCTTCTACAGCTTTGGAAGAGGTGAAGCCTTCTTTATCTTTTTTTCCCCCCTCATAATACAAACAAAGGTCTTCCTGGACAGTCAGAGAAAGTCAGGCATGAATACTACCTACATGAGAAACTAAGGTTTTGCTAAATTAGCTGGCTGACTAAAGGAATTTGTGAATGTATGTGTGGTTCTGAGGTCTGACTTGCAATATTTGTGGAAAGTTCATGCTCATTTACTTGGAAAACCTCTTAAGTCAATCTCATTAGTACAGAGATAGATGTGGAGTAGGAATAGCAACAGAAATGAGACAGCCTCCACCTAATGTTCTGGGCAACTAAATAGATATAGATCTAGGACCTGAATACTAGAGTGTCAAAAAATTATACACACACAGGCAAAGTCTGAAAAAAGATCTTAATATTAAAATCTCTCTTTATGGCGGGGGGAGGGGGGGAGAAGAGGAGAAAAGATGCCAAATCAAAGACGGCAGAGAGAATTCTAGAGTTCAGATAATTACTCCAACTCTCCTTCAGCTTGTTGACATATCTACTTAAATCCATCTTAGAATTGAAATTGACAAGGCGTAGTGCTCTTTGAAAATAAAATGCTTCTAGATAGTTATATAACTGCTCAGTCCACAATTTTATCTGCACCATGCACTAATAGCTCTCTATAAATATTGCTAAATTATTTGCTAAATTGGAAGACACAGTTATGTTTTATCATCACTCCCTAAACTACTGGCAAAATAGTGGTGCTTTGAAAATATTTAACTGTCAGTTTTTATCAATTGATCAGCGGTAAGCAGTTTCTTAGATTAAATAAGATCAAATGGGATTTGTGGCTGTCAGATTTTCATTTGGCTTGTTCAATCATTATTTAAATTGCATTTCTGTATATATAGCAATATGTTAATTTGTTAGACAATGCATGCAGAAGTGATGTATGTTGCATTTTAAAAATTAGTTGAGTGAGGTGGTTCAATGTTGTGCTGTCTAAAGTTAAGTATAAACTTTATAGTAAAATCTCCAAATGTTGTTAATGACAAATGGAATTCAACCTGATGGACCTGTGCTTCTATAAACATTTTGTACTTGCCTGTGCCTCCATAATAGATTTTCTTAGTTCAATAAGCACATTCATTTGTAATAATGGAAATGATTTTATGTTACCTGCATCACCCAGTACTGCCCTACTAAAATGAAGCATCTTCCCATTCTTTTTCTTTTAATGTTTACTTACTTATTTTGAGAGAGAGAGAGAGAGAGAGAGAGAGAGAGAGAATCCCACACAGGCTCCAGGCTTGGTGCTGCATCCAACACAGGGCTGGAGCATCCTTCCATCCTTAGAGCCAAGTTTAAATGCCTCGGCCTCTTGTCCCTGCTAGTCAGCTCACTGGAAGGACATGTGGCCCGCCTCTGAACTCTCACAGTGTGTTTCTCCCTCTCTTTTACATAGGGCAGTTTTTACCTTTGGAGACAATTATTTGGTTGGCAAACTTCTCCTTCTTACCAAAGCATATAGGAGTTGAGGACTGCATAGGTCTAGAATCCCAAGCTGTGGTTAAACAGCATGCATATACAGACAGGTAATCTGAGGCTCTCTTCAGCTCTCTCCCAGTGTCATGTGGACAAAGATAATTTACACAATTACCCTTTAGATGCGCCAGGGCTCAGAAACAAGACCAATGCAGCTGGTATTTAGACCACACTAATGCTGAAAAGTTATCCTCAATTCGGGATAGCATGGATTCTCTTCCCGAAAAGGTATTTTGGGGGCACCTGGGTAGCTCAGTAGTTTAAACCTCTGACTCTGGATTTCAGCTCAGGTCATGATCTCACAGTTTGTGAGTTCAAGTCCTGCATGAGGCTCTGAGCTGATGGTGCAGAGCCCGCTTGGGATTCTTTCTCCCTCCTCTCTCTGCCCATGCACTCTCTCTCCGTCTCTCATTCTCACTCTCTCTCATCCTCTCTCAAAATAAATAAACAAAAAAAAAGGTATTTGGGGAGAGCTTGGTTGGCTCAGTCAGTTAAGTGGCTGACTCTGGCTCTAGTCATGGTCTCACGGTTAGTGAGTTGGAGCCGCGCGCCAGGCCCTGTGCTGACAGCTCAGAGCCCAGAGCCTGCTTCAGATTCTGTGTCTCCCTCTCTCTCTGCCCCTCCCCCACTCATACTCTGTCTCTTTCAATAATGAATAAATGCTAAAAATGTTTTTAAAAATGGTATGTAGCATTTATCATGGTTTTAGCAGACATTCTTCAGGATTTTCCGCTTCCTAAAAGAGTGACAATAGAATATTCTTCAAGATAAAATATATCTTTAAAACCACAGTAAAAAAATGTTTAAAAAAAATTAAAAAGCAGCAAAAACAGAGGCAATATAAGCTACATAAAAGCTCTAGCTCATCGTTTAAAACAATGCAACACCAAGTAAGCTTCAAATATGAGAATACAGGAGCATATTAATAATGTTTTTTAATAATATGTCGTGAAGTTAAAAAGCATATTAATGTACACAGTGGTTAAAAAAAATAAGACCACCACAATTCTAAGTGTGTGTGAGTATGAATACTTACTAGTATAGAATACTTAAGGGCTCACATCAGCATGCTTAGGTTGGGTATTTACTAACCAGAGAAAGTTACAGATCTTCCCTGACTTATGACAAGTCTATGTCTGGATAAACCCATCATAACATGAAAATGTCATAACCCAAAAATGCATTTAATACAGGTTATCCACCAAACATAATTTAGCCTAGCCTGCCTGAATTAAACATTTTCAGAACACTTATATGATTATCCTACAGTTGAGCAAAATCATCTAACACAAAGGCTATTTTATAATAAAAGGTTGAATATCTCAGGCTTTAATTGAATACTATACTGAAAGTGAAAAACAGAATGGTTGTAGGGGTACAGAATGGTTAGAAATACATCGGTTGTTGACCCTCATGATCATGTGGCTGCCAGGAAGCTGCAGGCAGCTGCTGGGCTCAGCATCATAAGACAGTATGAGGTGGCATACTGCTATATCAGGAAAAGATCAACATTCAAACTTTGAAGGACAGTTTCTACTTAACATGTACCACTTTCACACCATGATAAAGAAAAAAAAATCATTAAGTTGGGAGGTACCTGGGTGGCTCAGTCGGTTGAGCATCTGACTCCTGCTCTAAGGTCTTGATCTTAGGGTTGGGAGTTCAAGTACCATGTTGGGCTCCATGCTGGGTGTGTGAAGCTACCTAAAAAGAGCTGTAAGTTGAACCTTCATAAGTCAGGGACCACATATATCTACTAATTAGATGTTGCTAACAAGGAAAAGTTATTTCATTTCTCTTTGTTTCATTTTTATTATTTTTAAAGTGGAAATACTAAAAACAGCTAGGTCTGCAGATGGAATGAAATAATGCATAAAAGGTATTATGAACAAAAATTTAGCCAGAAGAGTAAAAATTAGGTATTTGATTTCTCATATATAAAGACTAAAATATTATTTTATTAACTATGGCTGTCAGTGGTTGTATTTCGGTGGCCAGTTTTAGCATTTTTCTTTACTTATTATTTTTCTTTCTGGCCTTTCTAACACTAATGGATAGGCATTATTTTTTTAACCGCAAAAATGCCTATAAAATATATCCCTTTCAAACTTCTCTGATTCCACCTCCTCTTAAGATTTCCATTGATTTCTACCAGGGATATGTGTGTACATGGAAAGTAGATGTTACTCACAATAATGTAACACAAGGCTCTCTAATATACAACTCAAGCTCATGTGATAGTAGAGTGACCTACCAGCAAGTGACAGTTTAAATTTGAAAAGATCAAATATATTCAATCTGTGGGTATTATCTAATGGGCGCCAGATGCCACACTGAAGTGTGCAAACTGAATGTTTCTTAGGGAATCTACCAGGTAGCCGGCAGACAATATCTGTCTTCAGAGCAATCCTAGCTTCCTAAAGGGAAATATCTCAACACATCTGACTTTCCCAGGGGTAGTGGATCATATTTTGTACCGCAACATCAACAACATTGTGTACTATAAGTTTACTAAGCATATATTCAAGAAGTATTTGTTGAATGTTTGAGGAACAAATGTTGGGAGAAAATTATACAAATGTGCATTACTTCAAAGATTT
Organism: Puma concolor; assembly: GCF_028749965.1. Classification (NCBI taxonomy): domain Eukaryota; kingdom Metazoa; phylum Chordata; class Mammalia; order Carnivora; family Felidae; genus Puma; species Puma concolor. The sequence continues at coordinate 22,798,148 of NC_141681.1, read as the reverse complement.
AAAGGAGCATCATATCTGTAATGTTGACAGTGTTAGACTATTTTTAAAACATATCTTCCAAGATTTTTGGATGATCTAGTAAGCTATTTCCCTTATGGTCAAGTGCATGTACTAGAAGAAATACGGCCAAGGTTAAATAAGAAGTCTTCAGCTCTACAGTCCAGTGAGTATGATGCATCAGGCAAAGGCTGGTGCTGGGATTTCAGCGACCTTGGCCTTCTGATAACTAAGGCAAGCTAACATGAAACTTTCCCTGCAGGAATTAATGTGTAAAAATGAAATTGTCACAAAGTCCTTATTTGTACCTGGGTCTTCAAAATTCATACATATTAATCTGAAAGTATTAATTAATTGCTTTAAAATTTCTATTGAGTACTTAGAGCTCTACGTTCTATGAATGGTTAATTTCATGTGTCAACTTAGCAGGCCCATGAGGTACACAAATATTTGGTTAAAAATTATTTCTAGATATGTCTGTGAGGGTGTTTCTTGATGACATTAACCTTTTAAAATTTCTCTGGTTATTTTATGATGAGATTAGCATTTGAATGGATAGACTATGCCAAGCAAATTGTTCTCCTTCATATAGATGGATTGCATCCAATCCATTGAAGGCCTGAAAGGAGTCAAAGGAGTAACAAAAAATGCTTTCTTTTGGCCTGTCTTGAATTGGGACATCAGTCTTCTCCCACCTTTGGACTCAAGCTCACACTGGAGTTTACACCATTGACTCTTTTGGTTTTTACGCCTTTGGACTAGAATGATACCATTGGCTTTCCTGGGTCTCCAATTTGCCAGCTACAGATCTTAAACATCTCAGACTCTATAATTATGTCAGACAATTCCTTATACTATATCTCTTGGTATTTGCAAGATGCTTTTCAAAACAGATCATATACTACTAACTATTATGGAGTAATCCTGAACTCTTTTCATATGTATTTATGGACTACAATTGTTTAACAATGGTCAACATTGCAAATAACACATGAGTAATGAGATACATTAAAATTGTTATTTTAACTGAATGAATAATCAAGAAAGTCCAAAGCCCTAAAGTTCATTTCAAGGTATATATAACAATTTTAGTTATCTTTGTTCAGAAGAACAGCATATCTGGATTTGAAGTTTTCTGTTGTTTATAGATTATCTCCTCTATGGAATGCCAAGATATACATTCTGAGTCCAGCCGCTCAAAAACTGGTGTCCCGGAGATGCCTGGGTGGCTCAGTCAGTTAAGCATCCAACTCTTAATTTCAAGCTGAGGTCACAATCTCAGAATGGTGAGACTGAGCCTGTGTCAGGCCCCATGGTGGGCATGGAGCCTGCTTGAGGTTCTCTCTCCCTCTGCCCCTTCCCTGTTCATGTGTGTGCACACACATGCTCGCTCTCTTTAAAAAAAAAAAAAAAAAAAAAAAAAAAGAAAAGAAAAGGGGCGCCTGGGTGGCTCAGTCGGTTAAGCCGCCGACTTCACCTCAGGTCATGATCTCACGGTCCGTGAGTTCGAGCCCCGCGTTGGGCTCTGTGCTGACAGCTCAGAGCCTGGAGCCTGTTTCAGATTCTGTGTCTCCCTCTCTCTGACCCTCCCCCATTCATGCTCTGTCTCTCTCTGTCCCAAAAATAAATAAACGTTAAAAAAAAATTAAAAAAAAAAAGTTTTATCCTGGTATCCTGGACTGCTTTTGAGCCTGAGGTTTCTCTCATTTGTATAGTTATCTCTGGCACTTCCAAAAATATTGGACACCATGCATGCAGTCAGGAAATATTTCTTGAAGAAACAGACAAAGTCATTCTGTTATTAGACATTGTTGAGACTGTGTGCTTGGAAACTTGTATAAGGTAACTCCACTTTCAATGGAATTTAAATAATATCCTGCATTACGTTTCATTTCTGGTTAAACCAATAGCCCTACTAGGCTGTTTTGTGTGCATGCCTATTGTAGTTCAATCACTTTATTCTTGATATAGAATCATATTTTTTTCTGGATTAAATTTTTTGCTACTAAAATGTTTTTTTTTAAATAACAACAACAACAACAAGTGAATTGCCTTCAGTGACTTAACTAGTAATTATGTTATTAGGCATAATTACTAGACACCTTTATTTTAGATGCCTTGGTCCATTTTAGGGGCTTAGAGGCAGGTAGTAATTGATAAAAGAAAAATCAGCTCTCATTTCTGTCACTTATAAAGATAACTATCATTGTGAGCATTCACAATATGCCAGACAATGTCTTAGAGATATTTAATATGAAACATCATAGCTTTACTGTTGAGCACTGAGACCATACAAGACAACTTGTGCTTATGTACAATATCTGAAATTCTCACCCCAAATCATTTTAATTCTTATTCTTTTGATGATTAAATAGAAAAAAATCATAGGGGTTACTATAATGCTAAGATCATAGGGCCAGAAGTTGTTAAAAATAAGCTTGGAATATACATCCTTTTGTTGCTAAAATCCAATTTCATTGCATCATATGCAATGAAACTTCTTGTTTTGGCATTTGCTCCACTTGGATACTTTCATGCCTTCAACAGGATAGTCTGTGCTTGAATTACTGGCAGTTTTCTCATTGGAAAGCTCACCAAGATGCTGCCTTACTTGCATGGCTTTGATGTTAAATCTTTCTTTCATACCCTCTTATTTTGTTTGCTAAGCAATTAACAGATTGATCTTCTAGAAAAAAAATCAAAACACAAGAATATTTTTTTTAACTGCTGTGTGTTCCTCTTCCAAAGTTTTAAAGTAATTTCATCTCCATAGGCTGTTCAGGTCCATCTACTTAAATCTTTGTGTCAAAAGATTTAGAATATGCCTCAGAGGTTATACCCTTATATCTTTCTTCTGAAAAGAAAGACTGTGGCTTTGTTATTTCAAAGCAATATGCTTAATTATCTTGACCTCAGTTTCCTTTCTTGCATCAACCTCTCAGGCTATTTGAAAGGATATTAGGTAATTTACATGAATGTATTTTGCATATGATAGTCACTTAAGAAATATCACTTTGCCCTTTTTCCTTCTTTGTAGGACAGTTAGTTAACTGTCTTTGGTAGGCCTTCCTTTGTGTGAATATTTGGTTTAAAGGTGCAAGAGTATCAATATTTGTATTACTATATGGCACAGAATATTTGCTAAAAAAATATCCATTTGATTTTGGAGGTAATCCTTGATGACAAGTGTCACAGCCTTCATTTTAAGGAGAAGGAGACTGTCACACAGTTCAGAAGTAACAGAGCTCAGGTTCAAAAGCACATCTGTCTGGCTCCAAAGGATTTATTTAACACACAATATCACTCTATATGGAAAGTAGCCACAGTTTTTTAAGTGCCACACCATAATTAGCAAGTTTCTTATTTAATAAATCTTCTAGAACTATTTAAACTGAAAAGTTAGATTTTTTTCAACAAATTCTATTCAGAAAGTTACATACATTGCCAGTGAAGTAGCCAGTATTTAAGGGCTGAATAGACTTCCTTCTTATCCATTAAGAAACAATAGTTTCTCTCATTAATATCAGCTCTTTGTTTAAAAAGATACATAAAAGATACATGACCTTAACTACTTATATCAATTAATTTCAGTGAGAAATATTTGTTACTTTGCAAATTCCAGATCCACTCACAAAGGAGAACTGCTCTAATTAAAAAAGACCACTTAGTGGAGTACTATGTGGAAAAAGAGAAAGAATGAATGAGAAAGAATAAAATGAGAAAGACTGAGATGAGAAAGAATGAGAATGAGAAAGAACGAAACATGGCCCTTTTTTAGCAACGTGGATGGAACTGGAAAGTGTGATGCTAAGTGAAATAAGCCATACAGAGAAAGACAGATACCATATATTTTCACTCTTATGTGGATCCTGAGAAACTTAACAGAAACCCATGGGGGAGGGGAAGGAAAAAAAAAAAAAAAGAGTTTAGAGTGGAAGAGAGCCAAAGCATAAGAGACTCTTAAAAACTGAGAACAAACTGAGGGTTGATGGGGGGTGGGAGGTAGAGGAGGGTGGGTGATGGGTATTGAGGAGGGCACCTTTTGGGATGAAGACTGGGTGTTGTATGGAAATCAATTTGACAATAAATTTCATATATTGAAAAAAAAAAGACCACTTAGGGGGTACCTGGGTTGCTCAGTAGGTTAAGTGTCTGACTCTCAATTTTAGCTCAGGTCATGATCTCACAGTTTGTGGGTTCAAGAGCCATGCTGGGTCTGTGCTGGTGGTGCGGGTACTGCCTGATGCCCTAAGCATGAAGCCTGCTTGGGATTCTCTCTCTTTCCCTCTCTCTTTCATTTCTCTCTCCCATTCATAATATCCCTCCCTCTCAAAATAAATTTTAAAAATCTTAAAAAAAAACCCAGTATATACCAGATGCTCTACATATATTGTTTTACTTAATGATGAAATATTCATTTCCTCATTCAATAAATATTCAAGTACCTTCCTCATTTCCAGTCACTGTTCTAGATCATAGGGATGAAATTATTAGCAAAAACAGACCTGGATTTACCTTCATGTCACTAAAAGTATAATAATAATAAAGACACTAATCAGATCTTTAGGCTGAAAACTATAGAAAGCTTAGGAAAGAAATTGAAGAAGACACAAAGAAATGGAAAAACATTCCATGCTCGTGGATTGGAAGAACAAATATTGTTAAATGTCTATATGACCCGAAGCGATCTACACATTCATTCCAATCCCTACTAAAATAACATCAACATTCTTCACAGAGCTAGAACAAACAATTTGAAAAGCGGCAGGGAACCAAAAAAGACCCAGAAAACCCCAAAGACACTGAATAATGTTGAAGAAGAAAACCAAAGCTGAAGGATCATAATTCCAGACTTCAAGCTGTATTACAAAGCTATAATTATCAAGACAGTATGGTACTGGCACAAACACAGACACATTGATCACTGGAACAGAATAGAGAACCAATGGAAAAAAGTCTGGTTAGCAAATGGTGTTGAGAAAAATGGACAGTAACATTCAAAAGAACGAACCTGGGCCACTTTCTTATACCATACACAAAAATAAACTCAAAATAGATGAAAAACCTAAATATAAAACAGGAAAACATCAAAATCCTATAGGATAAAACAGGCAAATACCTCTCTGATCTCAGCCACCGCAAATTCTTATTAGGCATGCCTCTCAAGGCAAGGGGAACAAAAGAAAAAATGAACTATTGGGACCTCATCAAGATAAAAACTGTATAGTGAAAGAAACAATCAACAAAACTAAAAGGTGACTGATGGAATAGGAGAAGATATTTGTAAATGACATAATAGGTAAAGGGTTAGTATCCAAAATCCTATAAAGAATTTGTCAAAGTCAACACCCAAAAAACAAATAATCCAGAGAAGAAATAGGCAGAAGACACAGACACTTTTCTGAAGAAGACATCCAGATAGCAAAGAGACACATGAAAAGATGCTCAACATCACTCATCATCAGAGATATATAAATCAAAACCACAATGGGATACAACCTGACACCTGTCAGAATGGCTAAAGGCATTAACAACTCAAGGCAACAACAGATGTTGCTGAGGTTGTGGAGAAAGGGGATCACTTTTGCACTGTTGGTGGGAATGCAAACTGGTGCAGCCACTGTGGGGAACAGTATGGAAGTTCCTCAGAAAATAAAAGTAGAACCACCCTATGACCCAGTAATTGCACTACTAGGTATTTATCCAAAGGACACAAGAATGCTTATTTGATGGGGTGCGCGCGCGCACACACACACACACACACACACACACACATGTGTGTGTGTGTGTGTGTATATATATTTCATATATATGACATATATATAATATTTATGTATTTTACTGTGATATATATGTACATATAATGTAATATGTATTTTAATATGTATTAATATGTATTTAATATGGACTACATATGTATTGATAATATATTAATAATATAATATTAATATATTAATAATAATTAATATTATATTAATAATATTATATTAGTAATATAATTATTAATAATATAATATGTACTTTTACTGTGATATATATGTGTGTGTATATATATATATATATATAATGTACTATTACTTGGCAATCAAAAAGAATGAAATCTTGCCATTTTCAACAATATGAATAGAACTAGATGGTATTGAGCTAAGTGAAATAAGTCAGGGAAAGACAAATGTCATATAACTTCACTCAGATATGGAATTTAGGAACACAACATATGAACATAGGGGAAGTGAAAGAAAAATAAGATAAAAACAAAGAGGAAGATAAACCATAAGAGACTTTTTTAAATTAAAAAAAAAATTAAAAAAATAATGTAGAGAGAAAGGGAGAGAGAGAATCCCAGGTAGGCTCCACACTTAACATGGAGACCAATGTAGGGCTTGACCTCACAGCTTTGAGATCATGACCCAAGCTGAACTCAAGAGTCAGACAACAGGCTGAGCCACCAGGCACCCTGATCAGAGACACTTAAAATATAGAAAACAAACTGAGGGTTGTTGGAGGGGTGTTGGGTGGGGGGATGGGCTAAATGGGCAATGCACATTAAGGAGGGCACTTGTTAGGATGAGCACTGGCTGTTATATGTCAGTGATGAATCACTAAGTCCTACTATTGAAACTGTTATTACACTATGTTAACTTGGATTTACATTTAAAAAATAATAAAATAAAATATTTTTCTTTTAAAAACAAATGATACTCCCCAATGTTTATAGCAGCACTATCAACAATAGCCAAAATATGGAAAGAGTATAAATGTCTATCGATGGATCAAAGGATAAAGAAAATGTGGTGTACATATACAATGGATTATTACCCAGCAATCAAAAAGAATGAAATCTTGCCATTTGCAACTACGTGGATGGAACTGGAGGGTATTAGGCTAAGTGAAATTAGTCAGTAAGAGAATGACAAAAATCATATGACTTCACTCATATGAGGACTTTAAGAGACAAAACAGATGAACGTAAGGGAAGGGAAACAAAAAATAACCTAAAAATGGGGGGCGGGACAAAACATAAGAGACTTTTACATACAGAGAATGAACAGAGGGTTAGTGGAGGGGGTGTGGGAGGGGGGATGGGCTAAATGGGGGAGGGGCATTAAGGAATCTACTCCTGAAATCATTGCTGCACTGTATGCTAATTTGGATGTAAGTTACTAAAAAATAAAAATAAAAAATAAAACAAGTTAAAAAAATTAGCAAATTTAATTAACTGAAGAACAGAGGGAGAAAAAGGAAAAAAGAAAACTTCCAGAGAGTGGGACAAGAATGGGAAAAGTCTGTGGTAAGAGGGAACAAGTTGAGCTAAACAGCAGGGAGAGGGTGGAGGGAACATTGAGGGTTGGTATGATGCGGGGAGAAAAAATCTGTTCTCTTGGATCAGAAAGGGCTTCTTTGTGGAAATGCCATTTAAATTGAGAAGTGGCATTTAATGACACCTTTTTCCTATTTTCCTTTTTTAAAAAATATATCTGTCGGAACACCACTGAAATCTTATTTCAACACACTGTGTGTAAGCAAACTGTGCACTGAAAAAACCATAGGACTAATGTAATAAAAATGTGGATGTTCATAAACTCCTTAATAATACAGTGTTCCAAGTAAAATCCATGGGATTTATGTGACATTAGGTATTTTTAGAAAGCTCAGACCAACAAATGGAAAGACTTAGAAAAAGAAAGAAAGAAAAAAAAAGCCTTAAAAATAAATTCCATAGGCTACCAAGGCTGTCTGCTGGATTTTTCACTGGTCAGGAATACATATATTCTAACGGCAAATGATGCATGTCCTAATGCATGTCCAATACGAACTTAATTACTTTCATCAGTACAGTAGAGGAAAAAATTGAGCAGGAAGGGAAAACACCAATGTGCTTCAACCTGATAAATCTATCCCCAAGCTTCTTTCTCTCTTGTGGAGTATTGTTTAAGTGGCTAGTTTTAACATATCATGTTGTGATATTTACATTGATATAGGTGAATCCAAAATATGAAGTGATACAAGTAGCATTTAACTTTCAAATTTTCAATTTGTTGGGACTGAGGATGTTTACAGGCTTTCTCCTCAAGTACTCTTGTAGTTCAGGTTTGGCTCCTGGACAGGAAGTTGTTCTGTACTGATATGACAGAAAAAAGTATATGTGTGTAGTTGGGGAGTTAAATGGTCATCTGGTATACGAAGAATGGCATCCACAGTCTCTGGCACATGTCTTGGAATTGAAAAAAGATGACTATCAAATCCTGAGTTCTAGCTTCTTTCTTTATAAATAAATGCTTTACACTATAAAGATAATAACCATAGAACTGCTAAGAAACAGAGAAAACAAGTCACCCACACCTAATTAGTCATACCATCTAGTCACAACCAAAAGAAATAATAACAACAGCAGCAACAGCAGCAATAATAATAACTGAAATTCACTGGGTACTACCATGGGCCTACTGTTTCAAGTAGATTATTTCTAATCATTATACTAACCTCCCATACTATAACCAATATCCTCCTTCTACACTTGAGGAAAACTGCTCAGAGGGATTAAATTACTTGTCAGATATATCACAGAGCCACTGAGGGCAGAAAACAAAGATTTAAAATAAGAAATACTTTATTTAGGCTTTTACTGTGGCATGTGGCTTTTCAGTCATTTTTCCCAAATATGTACTTTTTATTTGCGTGTTTGTTCTATTCAGTTTTATTTCAAGCTTGTCATTACATGACACATTAATTTTCACTCCTAATTTCTTAAATCATCTATTTTATTACCTATGTTATTACATGATTGCTATCATTATCAATACACGTTAAAAAACCCAAGTGTATGTACTTTATTATGTCTAACCAATAATTTATATCTTGACCATTTTGCTTGTTTTCCTTTTGTTTCTATATCATAAAAAGTGATACAATATTTTTATATAAAGCTTTTTCTGCATTTTGGATTATTTATTTCAGATGGCTTTCTAGACCAAAAAAAATGACTCACTCAAAGGTATTAGACTTGTTTTTTAAATATTTAAAATCTAAGGCCTAAATCATAAGAAATATGCATATGACAAAATTAATACTCATATTGATTAAGCTCTGTAGTTCCAGGTTTTCCCAATTCATCTACCAATTAGGCTATAGAAATTTACTTGACCAAAATAGATTTGCATTTTAAAAACTCAATATTATTAATCTGTGCTGGGCCTATAAGGGTTATCCTGTTGAAGTCTTTAAAGTCAAAGGTACTCATCATTCATGAATCTAAGGAAATGACCTATGTATTAAGTAGTCTGTAAGAAAAGATATTCTATGTTCATTTGCATTTCCACTGACCCATTTCTTTCTGCTTAATAACATTTTAAATTACTCGAATTAATATGGGAGAAAAAAATGAACTACTTAGCTGAAGTCAGTAAAATTATCAGATCTATTGCTATTACATGGTGTAAATAAATGCTTTGTCCTTAAGTATGTTTACCTTAAATAATAACTAATTTTAATACCTATTTAAAGTAGACAAATATAAAGCATATCAAACTACAAGCATTGTTTAATTTTAAATGTTTTTTCAAGAACAATAGACTGTATATGCAGAGGTATATGTACCTGTGTATGAATTCTCCCTTAAAAATGTTTTTAATGTTTATTTATTTTTGAGAGAGAAGCAGAGCATGAGTGGGGGGAGAGGCTGAGAGAGAGAGGGAGACACAGAATCTGAAGCAGGCTCCAGGCTCTGAGCTGTAGGCACAGAGCCTGACACAGGGCTCAAACTCATGGACCCTGAGACCATGACCTGAGCCAAAGTTGGAGGCTTAACAGACTGAGCCACCCAGACGTCCCTAAATTTTCCCTTTAGATCAGATTCTTGTCTTCTGAAGACAAATATGACTGTAATAATCTTCCAACTAACACCTATTTATTCATTCAGTGCAGCATCTATTCTGTCCTAGCTACTGTGTCATTTTCTGGGAACTACTAAGATAAAAAATAAACTTACAATAACAACGATTATATTTTTTTGTCAAATTTGTTATTTGTATGAGGCATTCAACTGCGTTATTCCAACCTTCATATCATCAGCACAGTGCAATAATATGGCTACTCTTCTTCCAGGTGAAAAGAAATCAAACAGTCACCTGCCCGAGATAACATAGTAAGTGGGTAAATAAAGATATTCAAGCTACAACTACATGGTTGCAAGTGACAGAAGTGTAAACTTAACCACGGGAGAAATTCATAAAGATATGTATGGGTGGGAGTATCTATAACAAGCCATCCAAAACTTAGTGGCTTAAAACAGCAAACATTTATTATTACTCAAAAGACTGGTGGCAGTGGTCAGAAAGGCCCTGAGGCCAAAAGACACCATTGCTGGTAGACACAAGTCAGAAAGGCGTGCACCAGATCAGTAAATGCAGAATGGTTAGGGGAAAGTACAAGAAGCACATGTAATTCATAGGACTGATTACTCTTTTAATTGACTCATCCATTCAATACAGCGGATGGAGTGTCTTTTAGATGACTAGTAAAGGTTAAAAACAAAAACAAATGATCAAAAGAAAAACAAATTAGTGGTAGTATAAGATGAAAATTTGCTGTTAGGGATTCAAGAGAACAGCTGCATATGGCTTTGTAATTGAACACTGGATGTTTCTGAGGGCACAGAAGTCTTGGGTTCTCTAGCTCATTGTTAACACAGAGAGGAAATGGGCACCCTCATTCTTTGCCACTCCAGTAGAAAGTTTACCTTGAAGAGGATGCTTCTTAGGAAGCTCACAGATAACCAATGAAGAATGCTGGCTGCCTATCCACTTTAGAAACAGTAACTGTGTATTTTCACTAGGTTACTTTGTCACTTCAAATGTTAATTTCCCCTGAGTTAATACTTTAGTGTATCTCTCATCAATATTACTTTCTATCTTTTTAAAAGTAATCATATTATAAAACTACTCAAAAGCTGTTAAAACAACTAGTAAAACATGTCAAAATAAATGCACGAGACCATTTTATTTTCTTGGCATTGTATAACCAATTAAGTAGTATATTAAGTAGTTCTGAAATAGTTATCACAGAAAAAATATAGAGGAGATATTTTCTGAAGGGTATTAGGCCTGGAGTCCAATTTGCTAAATCTTCTTTTCAGAGGGAAAAGTGGAAGCAATTGCAATGGACGCAGCAGGGTGCAAAGTTTTGCAGAATTGTTCTTACTATTAAAGAAACAAGCCAACTAAATTGTTCTATTAAAACAAGAGGCCAGAAAGGTTGCATTCAATTTAGGACCTGGATTCTTAGGCATTTGGACCTATGGAAAAGGGAGTTTAAATTGCTTTTACTTGCCTTGTTTTATAGGTATGAGAAATTTTTCAAGGTTGCAATTGAAGTCAGAGGTAAAACCGCAGAATTGCACTTTGCTTCACCAGGGATTCCCTTTTGGGTGATTTTAGGGTCTCAAATTTTGTTAAGAAATGAGGACAGTGATATTAGCTACTTGGTGCTTCATATGTAGTTGACAAATAACATATTCACTCTTCTGGGAAGAAGTGATGTGTTCAAAAGTCAAGAAAAGTATAGGTACTACGTTGTGTAGCAGACTTCTAGAATTTATTCATCCAACTTAACAGAAACTATATCCATCGAACAACTCTTCATCTCCACCACAAAAACAAAGGGACACAAAGGAAACTTGGAAGGTGCTGGGTATGTCTATCCCCTTGCTTGTGGCGATCCTATCACAAGTGACTGCATATACCCAAACACATGAAATTTGTACCTATTAAATATATGCAGTTCTTTGTACATCAATTATGCTTGAATAAAGCTGTTTAAAAAGTCAAAAGATGGCACATATAGTATTGCAGGAAGAAAAAGTCACTCTTTATTGAGTATATCTACACATTCAAACAATGCCAAACAACCAAAAATACCAAGAGCCTACTAAGTGTCTCTCATTGTGACTGATTATATAAATGAAGTAAAAACAGGTATTGTTCCTGCCTTTATCATTCAAAACATTTTCTCTAGAGTTAGAAAACTAAAAGTAAGCAAATTTGATCTGTTAGCATCATTCTGTTCTGATATTTTGTTAATCTTGTCTAAGAAACTGACATGAAAACTATCGCTCTTTCAATTTCCAAGTTAGACTCTGCCTCCTTCTTCTTCACTACACCACCATTAGAAGCAATCTCTGACTCATTTGAACTTGACATCTCCTTCGTGTTATTGGTATTTTACCAGTCTGTGTTGCTTTTCCAGATATATAATCTCCTAAGTGGCAGATAGCTATGCTTGATTTATGGATGGGATCCTTGCATGGGAGATAGCTTTATTTTGCTTTTATTTTTTGTTTACACTCACAGTCTCTTCCGCTTGAATTTAGGCTCCAAGACTTACCAACTGTATAAATCTCGTGCAATTACTTTTTTATAAGCCTCAGTTTTTCAATTCGTAAAATGGAGATTATAATTTTGTATGATCCATTTTTTTAAGTATAAAAGGAGATTATACGAAGAGTTATTTAAAAAGTATCTGGTACAGGCTATTCATTCAAAGAATATTAGACTTTTATATTAACTTGAGAACAGTAATTATCAAGCAGCACTGTATTATATATAGAATGATAATATTAATCATCATGAAGTATGTGGACCATATCTTAGAGTATATTTTGGAATGATCATATGCTATTTATGGTATTTTTGATGCTTAGACTTAGAACTGACACTAATGAATCAATCTTCCATGATTAATGACTAAAGTAACATTTCTTTCTAGGCCCACAATCCTTATTTCCTCTTTCCATTGCACTGGAACTCCAAACATACCATAATGTGTCAGTCCTGGAGCAAACACTATATCCTGATGCCTCCAAAATTTTCACTTAATGCTATTCTCCTAGTCTCTTCTGCCCTTCTTTCCCTCTCCCTTATTGAAGGTCATTTAAATCTCACCCTCCCTCTGTTCTCGCTCACTCTGAAGAAGGAAATGCTTCCAGTGAGCATTCTTAAATTCTTGCTTATTAATAGAGGGTGTTTTCACACTTACCCTACATTAGGGTATTATTTACATAACAGTATTCTATTAATCTTGAACTCACAGAGAAGAAGGAATGGCGTCTTACTGGCCCTGTTTCCCATATTGAGCCACACGGTGTATATATAAGGTGATCTACACTGCTCAATAAATTGAATGGATACCCAGTTCATAAAGGTGTCAGAACTTATCTGAAAATGCAGCCACTGTGACATTTACCAGCTGGCATCTATTAGCATTTAAGCAATGGATGAAAAGGAACTACCTCTGCTAGTATCACTGTTGGGTGGAATCTCTCAAGGATTGTGTACCTGCTTAGTGGTGGTACTGTTCTGCCTTCCTTGCACACATTGCTGTACTACACGAACAGATGAATACCTGTCTGGTGCTTTCGAGCTCCAGTAGATTGTTTTTGATGACTAAACTAACATAGCTTGGAAGACCTTTTTATTGAATTTCTCAGACAGTTAGAAGACTTGCCAAGGGGATTTTTGCATGAGATCCAAGGCTTTTTATTATAGTGGTGATTTCTCACATGGTCCGGCGAGAGAAGACCTTTTTAATTTTTGCTCTGTAGAAGCCACTACACAAGAAATTAGGGGATGGGAGGTTGAATAATTTCTGCTGACTTTTTTTTTTTTTTTGCAGAATATGTTGGGACATTCCGTGGTGTTTATTAAATGTCTATATGAGCTACATACTGTGCCATCCATTTGTAATTTCATTTTATCCTCATACCAACCAAAAAAGTAAATAATGTTATTACAGTTTTATAGAAGAACAAAGTGAACCAAGTAAGTTATTTGGATAACATGTGTCAGATCCCAAAATGATGCTTATGAGTTATCTTTGAGATTTTCTAAAAAGATTTAGTGAAGGTTACTGGGAAAAAAATAAATACCATGGATGAGTCATCTCTTTAATGATTTTGTACGCTAATGTACTTGTTTTCTTCTTAAGTGCATAGTCAATGCCCAATTTTAAGAATATATAAAATGCATTAATATATAAAGATGAAAATTATAGTGTAAACCTACCATGTAAAACTCACTAAAGATGGCCCTTATTTTGTATGGTTTCAAAAGGAATAAATTTCAGATACAATGGCTTATTAAATAACACATTAGTTTCCCAAAACACAGTTCAAATGTCAGTTACCATGGTATATTTCCTAAAAGCAATTGCAAAAAGTACAAACTTCCCTCTTAGTTCTTCTTTTCTTTTTGTAATGTTTTTATTACATTTTATTACATTTTATTTTTGAGAGAGAGTGCATGCACAAGTGGGGGAGGAGCAGAGGATCTGAAGCAGACTCCTCACTGACAGCAGAGAGTACTACATGGGGCTCAAACTCACAAACCTTGAGTGGGAGTCAGGCGCTTAACCGACTGAGCCACCCAGGTGCTCCCCCTCTCAGTTCTTGAGCCCACAAATCACTATATAAATAAATGTGCATCATGATCAATGATCAATCACATTACTTCTTTCAAAGTCTGTCCATGATTGGACCCTACACATCCATTTTCATTTCATGCATAGAAAGCAAAGCATGAACTTGTGTTGCCTCCCTGTCTCCCAGTGATGAACCCATGCAACATTTCACAAAACTGGATAATTGAAATAGAGTTAGCCAACAAAGATGGATGTGCATAAAACAAGCAGCAAATGAAAACAGCAGAAAGGAAACTAGGTATGATTAGAACACGTGAAGAGAGTGCCAGAGAGTATCGTGTAAGGAAGTATGTAGTATATATATAATAGGACAGAAAGGGGCATCTGGGGGCTCAGTCATTTAAGCATCTGACTTTTGCTCAGGTCATGATCTCGCGGTCCATGAGTTCGAGCCCTGCGATGGGCTCTGTGCTGACAGCTTGGAGTCTGGAGCCTGCTTTGATTCCGAGTCTCTTTCTCTCTCTGCCCCTCCCCTGCTTGCACTGTCTCTCTCTCAAAAATAAACAAACATTAAATAAATAAAAAAATAGGACAGAAACACTTAATATACTGTACAAAATAACTTGCAGGGTTTGAATTGAATGTAAATGGAGTTAGAGAATAAATAGCTGACCTTGGGAACACTGGCATTGCCACCATTCAAGAGACTCTGGATGTGCAGCCTGAGAATGTAGTGAAGGTGAGGTTATTGACATAAATGAAGAAAGCTGTTGTAAAGGAAAAGATAAAGATGACCCAGAGGAAAGACACGGGCAAAAACTTCACATTAAAGGAACCTTAAAGATATTTCATGACATTGAAAATACAAAAGACAAAGTGTTGGAATAAGATCCAAACTAAGGTTTATAGTACACTCTGTACAATATGTTATACAACGAGAAGACATTTTGCACCTTGAAACACTACTGACAAGTTATTTTTACCAATAAATCAAATATTTAAATGAATATATTTGTAATGCTTTAAGTATATTAAATAAATCTCATTTCTTATTATTTTATTTTTATTTACCCATACCTCTGTAACAGGCCAGAAGAGTTTTTTTTTTTTTAAGTTCTGACAAAATTTTTTTAAAGATTACAGAATGATCATAATTTTTCCAGTTGGTTTTTAAGATCATGTTGCAGTTTCTACTTACATGGACATGGTTATGGTTATGCTACTGTGCAAATTGAGGTGAGGGCTGCCTTACTAGTCTTTTAATATGTTTCTGTGTATGTATTTTTCTTCCCATGTAATATTTGTGAATCATTGCTGCTTAGGAAATCTAACCAAAGTCAAAAGTTGCAAGGAAGCTATACAATTTGAAGAATCTACTCTCATCAAAATACTTTGTCTCGAAGTTGTAAAGCATCTACCCAGTTCAAAAACTGAATGTAGCAACTCCTTATAACATGGCAAGTAACTTACTCACTAAGAATAACTAAGCCTACCCTTTGTGAATCCACTAATAAATTCATACTACATTTAGCAGTCATTTCACTTTGTTTTCTACCTTATATTGCAATAATCATATTAAATATATTTACATCCTATGTTAAATGTAATTAAGAGATGAGTTTCAGTAGATCGATACCTATAAAGTTATGTATTTTAGATACTTGATCACACATTTTTAAATTAATACATTGCCATATTTCCAAATTTGATGCCCCTTGAACAGCTTTCAAGTCTTTGGTTTTCAACATATCTAATGGATAAAAACGACACAGGGCTAATTTAAAATAATGTGGTCCATGTGACTATTGAGTCTTAATTTTATCCAAGAAGATTTAATTAGTGATGGCACAGTGTTTTAAGTTATGGCTATAGAATGCTGGCTTTGGTTTAAATGATCCAGATACAGGTCTCTCTGATGCTTAGGCTCTGCATCTAACCCAAAACTAAGCTTATTATAATATCATACAGCTATAATAGCTACATTTTTCCACTGTGAAAGTGTGGACCGTTTTAAATCTCCCTTGTTTTCTCTTGGTTCCAAACTAGAAGTAGATCTCTCTCTTTTCTCAGTGCTATGTGATGTTTCCTGTATAAAGCCACCAAGCAATGATTGGCATAGTTCCTAAATAATTAACAACTCCATGAAAATTTCATGTAAAGTATATGTGATTACATAAACAAGTTATTCTGCTTGGCCCGCTAAATACTATTCCATGAGCCTTTATTTTCAAAACAATCATTCTTTAATGTAGATATAGTATTGGCTGTATGATATATTACATGGATAAAGCTCTTTTTTGTTAGAGCTTTAGGCGGCTCAGATTTTAGCAACTTAAAGATGGCTGCAGGCAACATTTATCTTTAAATATGCATTCATATTTTGGATTATTTTCTAAAAGTGACATTACTAAGTATAAAATGAAGAGCATTTTTAAAGATTTTTATGTATATTATAAAATATTCCCTGGTAGGACAGTCCTCATTTACTTAGATTTTGAAAAGTTTCTGAATGAATTTATACACATAGGATCTGAATCCTTCAGGTCATAACAGCATAAGAGTTACAAAAATGATGTAGCACAATGTTGTTTCTTCTTTCACCCTGCACATGGAATACAAACATGGGTAGTGAAAGACATTCAATAAAGGGTTATTTAAAAAGTATAATGTTATTTTACTTTATTTTTGTACCAAAGGCAGAAATAAGATTTCCATGTGATATGATTAGTTACATGTTATGTCATTTTTAGTGTCAAATTCAAGAGAAAAAAATATAGTATTTTGTCTTTGTTTTATTAATAAAGGCAATAAACCAAAGACTATTGGTATATTAACTCTCTCTCATAGATTCCTCCATCTATCAATTGAACTGGTTTATCTGCTGTTCATTAATATATAATCTATATAGTTGCTAGGTCCAAAGAAAGACCTATATGTTAATAATTACTAATACCTATATATTACGTCATTGATCCCTGATTTGAGGCTCAGGATCAATACAAAAAAGACACTGAAAACAAAATAAAAATATCTTATAATAGCAATTGGAATTTAAAATACCTTGTATGAACACTTTGAAAACATGTTGTCTTGAAGCAAAGGTATTTTTTCCTAAGGTTTAATATATATTTGCTGACTATTTACTATGTATATCAAGCACAACTCTTTAAAATACTTTTTTCTTTTCAAAATTTTATGTACATTATAGTTAATTAACATACAGTATAACATTAGTTTTAGGAGAATTCAGTGATTGACCACTTATATACAACACTTAGTGCTCAACATAACTAGTACCCTCCTTAATACTCATCACACATCTAGCTCATTCCTCTACCCAGCTCCCTCCATGAATCCTCAGTTTGTTCTTTAAGAGTCTCTTATGGCTTGTTTCCCTCTCTCTCTTTTCTACCCCCTCCCATAAGTTCATCTGTTTTGTTTCTTAAATTCCATATATGAATGAAATCATGTGGGATTTGTCTTTCTCTGACCGACTTATTCTGCATAGCATCATACACTCTAGCTCCATCCACGTCACTGAAAAGGGCAAGATTTCATTCTTTTGATGACTGAGTAAAATTTCATTGTGTGTGTGTGTGTGTGTGTGTGTGTGCACCACATCTTAAAAAAACGGGAATCTTGCACAAATTTAAACAAACGTGATCTGAGACCTTCACTCACAAGGACATCCTGACTCAATATTATTATTAAAGCCCCTGAATTATCTGCAGATCTGTTTTTCCCCCTCTTTTAGTCCTTGTCTCAATGTTAAATAATTGCTAAGTATTGTGTATGAAAACTGGAATGGCTCTATAACAAGTCTCTTATTGGATAGAAGAAGATAAATTTAAATACCTATTAGAGTTGAGTATCTAGCTCAATCAAAGTTGGGTGTCAGAACTATAAAGTCTAGTTTAGTTCATACCTACCCTTACTTGCCCTTAAATACTTCAGTGTCACACCTGAGTATTGAGGGTATTTATTAGGACTCACCACCCTTAGTAGGCTCTGAGGTCCATTTATACCTCTCTCCAACACTAGGTCATTGCTGAAACCACTGCTTAGTTTTCAACCTCTACGTGATTACTTCCTTTCCATCTCCTAAGTTTCTTGATTTGTGTGGAATAAATATGAATTAGCAAAGCCTTCAGGGAAAAAGGCAAGAAGTGGGTCTGTAGGCCCTTAATAATCAGACTTTTTTGGGGGCACCTGGGTGGCTCAGTCGGTTAAGCATCCGACTTCAGCTCAGGTCATGATTTCACCGGTTGTGATTTCGAGCCCCGCATCGGCTCTGTGCTGACAGCTCAGAGCCTGGAGCCTGCTTCGGATTCGGATTCTGTGTCTCTCTCTCTTCCCCTCCCCTGCTCATGCGCTCTCTCTCTCTCTCTCTCTCTCTCTCTCTCTCTCTCTCTCTGTCTCTCAATAATAAATAAATGTTAAAAACAATTTAAAAAAATAATCAGACTTTTTTTTTAATATAAAGGTCATAAAAGATAAAATGGAAAATTTAACCAGAAAATTGTAATTCATTTTAAAATGGGAATCATAAAACTGAAAAAGTGTAACAGTTGAAAATAAGATTCAAATTGATAGATTTCCCAAAATAGAGGACACAACAGGTTTTTTAAAATAGTTAACTTAAAGTTCTGGCAAAAGAATACATTCAGGTTAAATCACAAAGAGTAAAAGTGACAGAAAACATGGAAAACAGTATAAGAGATGAAAGCGTGATGGTTCAGGTACTAATACATGTAAATTGAATGAAAAAAGGCAGAAGGAGAAAGATTTGTGAAAAAGCAGTATTTGAAAAAATAATACATTACACTTTTTCAAAACCATTTGTAGATAAATGCAAACAATCCGTTTTAATAAATTTTCAGAAATCCAAGCATAGAGAAAAAAGTATAGGGACATAACTCTACTGAATATCAGTGACAAAAACACAAACAAAGAACAAATACAACAAAAAGAAAACAGTCACAAATATGGTAGATATTAATCCAATTATATCAAGTATCAATTTGATGTCAATACAATGAATGTGCCCATTGAAGACCAAAGATTGTCAGAGCAGATGAAAAAATAAGATCAAACCATATTTTGTCTATAAGAAAAATATACCATGCTAACCCTAATTAAAACAATTTAGGAATAGTTATATTAATCTCAGATGGAGCAGACTTCAAAGTAAGGAAATTTATTAGGGAAAAAAGAATGGTATTGCATAATGATAAAGGGGTCAGTTCTCCAACACAACATAACAATGAGTAATAAGTATGTGTCTAACAATAAAATGTCAGCCTACATTAGGCAAACAAAGGTACTACTGCAAGGAGAAATAGATGAATTCACGAATATCACTTTCGACTTCATCACAGATGGCAGGATGGTCTATGTAGAAAATCTCAAAGAATAAAACAATAATAACATCTTCTGGAACTACGAAGTAATTAGAGCAAAGTTGCAGGATGTAAAATTAGTAAACAAGTGACAGAAATTTCCCTATATACTAGCAATGAACAAGTGGAATTTGAATTTGAAAACATTTGAATTTGAATTTGAAAACATATTTTTATTAACACCCTCCAAAATGAAATATTTCAGTATAAATAAAAAATGTATAATATCTACAGGAAGAAAACTTATAAAACTCTAATGAATGAAATTAAAAACCTAAATAGATATTCTGTGTTCACAGATAGCAAGACTCAACATTGTGAAGATGTCAGTTCTTTCCAACTTGATCTATAGATTCAATGCATCCTAAACAAAATCCCAGTGAGTTATTTTGTAGATATTGATAAACTGATTCTAAAGTTTATATTCTGAGGCAAAAAACCCAGAATAGTCAATACAATATTGAAAGAGAAGAACAAAGTTGGAAGATTGACACTAACCTAACTTCAAGGCTTACTATTAAGCTAGAGGAATCAAGACAATGTGATATTGGTGAAAGACTAGACAACTAGGTCAATGGAACAGAACAGAGAGCCCAGAAAAAGACCCCCATAAATACAATTTATTGATCAATGACAAAGGAGCAAAAATAATACCATGGAGCAAAGACAGACTTTTCAACAAGGTGTGTTGGAACAACAGGATATATACATGCAACAAAACTAATCTAAGCAGAGACCTTAAACCCTTTATAAAAATTAATTCAAAACATTATAGGGGCGCCTGGGTGGCGCAGTCGGTTGAGCGTCAGACTTCAGGTCAGTGAGTTCGAGCCCCGCATCAGGCTCTGGGCTGACGGCTCGGAGCCTGGAGCCTGTTTCCGATTCTGTGTCTCCCTCTCTCTCTGCCCCTCCCCCGTTCATGCTCTGTCTCTCTCTGTCCCAAAAATAAATAAACGTTGAAAAAAAAAAAAAACAAAAAAACATTATACATGTGAATTTAAAATGAAAAAAATATACATAAGATCCTTAGATCATAGCAGAAGAGAAAATTTTCAATGACTTTCTGTGTGGTAATGCCTTTTCAAATATAATATCAAGGACATGAACTATGTAAGAGATAATAAACAAGACTTCAATAAATTACAAACTCTATTCTACAAAAGATGATGTCAAGAGAATGAGAATAGAAGCTATGGACTTGGATAAAACAGTTGCAAAAGATACTTTTGGTAAGGTATGTTATTCAAAATATACAAAGAACTCTTCCAAAATTCAACAATAAAAAAATATGTAACCAATTGAAAAGTGGGTCAAAGACCTTATCAGACACCTTACCAAAGAAGATATGCATATGACATATAAACAGATAAAAATGTTCTACATCATATGTTATAAGGAAAATGCAAATTAAAATAATGAAATACCCATACAGTTCTATTGCAATAGCCAAAATCTGAAACACTGACAACATCAAATTCTAGGAGGATGTGGAGTAACAGGAACTCTCATACATTTGCTGGTGGGAATGCAAAATGGTGCAGACCCTTTGGAAAACAGTTTGGCCAGTATTATAAAACTAAACATATTCTCATGATATGATCCATTAATAACACCCCTTAATATGTACTCGAAGGAATTGAAAGCTTATGCCCACGTGAAAACCAACATATGTATGTTTATAGCAGCTTTATGCATAATTGCCAAAACTTGGAAACAAGCAACATGTCCTTCAGTAAATGAAGGGATGAATAAATTGTACAATGAAAGAGTATTCAGTACTAAAATGAAATGAGCTATCAAGCCAAGAAAAGACATGGAGGAATCATAAATGCATATTAGTAAGTGAAAGAAGCCAATCTGAAAAAGCTACATTCTACAGGATTCCAACTACATGACACTCTGGAAAAGGCAAAATATTGGAGACAGTGAAAGGATAAGAGGATATAAGGAGTCGGGGGATAGAAAGAGAAGGTGAATAATTAGAACACAGATGATTTAGGGGCCGTAAAAATATTCTGTATGTTATTAAATGATGGATATCATTTACATATTACACACATTAGGGTAAACCAACAGAATGTCAATACCAAGACTGAATCCTAATTTTAAACTGTGGACTTTGGATGATAAGGATGTGTCTCTGGAGGTTCAACCCCGGTAACAAATGCACCATTTATTGTTGATAAAGGGAGTGAAGGACTATGATGTACAGGGGAGTTTATGGAAAATCTCTGTACCTTTCTTTCACTTTAAGAAGATCATCACCAGGACCTATAAGGTTAAAAATTGGTAGAAATAAAGGATAAAAATTAATTCAAAAGAAAGGTTTCAATGAGGCTTAAGTGTTCAAAATTCTTACATTTCCTGGTGAATGGTAAAAATACAAATTTATATTAGACCCTAGAGAGCCAACAATTCATAGTGTAATTTCCAGAAAATATAACATAAACTAGAGCAAAAGAATGCAAATTTAAGAAGCTAATAAGAATACTGAATAGGGGCGCCTGGGTGGCGCAGTTGGTTAAGCGTCCGACTTCAGCCAGGTCACGATCTCGCGGTGCGTGAGTTCGAGCCCCGCGTCAGGCTCTGGGCTGATGGCTCGGAGCCTGGAGCCTGTTTCCGATTCTGTGTCTCCCTCTCCCTCTGCCCCTCCCCCGTTCATGCTCTGTCTCTCTCTGTCCCAAAAATAAATAAACGTTAAAAAAAAAATTTAATAAAATAAAAAAAAAATACTGAATAGTGCAATATAGATTTAGTTAATTAAAAAGAATGGAACAAAAAATAGTTAAAGTGGGACTGAAAAAAAAGTATTAGAAAGATTTAAATCAAAACCTATCAGGGATGCCTGAGTGGCTCAGTCAGTTGAGTATCCAACTCTTGATTTTGGCTCAGGTCATGAATTTAGGGTTGTGGGATTAGAGTCCCGCATCAGGCTCCATGCCTTTCTCTTTCCCTCTGGCCCTCTCCCCGCCTTGCTCTCTCTCTCTCTCTCTCTAAAATAATAATTTTTAAAAGTTATTTAAAAAGCCAATAGGATAAATGTAAATTAATAAATGCTCCAATTAGAAAAAAAAAAGTTGTCAGGGAAATTTACTTCAAAAAAAATGACTACATGTTCCTCCCCAAAGTCATAATCTAAGTACAACGATGAAGAAAGATTAACAGTAAAATGGTTGACTTCTGGTTTCTGGTTCAAGGTGTCCTGAGCTCAGAGGCCATCACTCCCATTGTCACAGCAAGGAAAAACTTGAACAAAATGAAAATCAACAATTCTTCTTAGACTCATAAGAATACTGAGGTCACATTATTACAGACAAATTTAACATAGACCTGTTAGTTTATTTTATTTTCTAAAATGAGAATGTAGAACTTAATAATTTCTAATGACCCAGCTGAGCACTAAATACTGCGTGTGTGTGTGTGTGTGTGTGTTTGTGTGCATGTATACACACACAGATATACATACACAGGTGCACATATATATGTATATGTCAACACACACATTTGTGACATATAGTAGCTTCTAGAAGACAATCTGTTAAAATTTAAGTCATAAAAATAGAAAGAATAGTTTCCTAAAGTTCTATAAACATGAAGAAAACAAGAGCAATTTTATTTACAAAAAATTTTTTTTAACGTTTTATTTATTTTTGAGACAGGGAGAGACAGAGCATGAACGGGGGAGGGTCAGAGAGAGAGGGAGACACAGAATCCGAAACAGGCTCCAGGCTCTGAGCTGTCAGCACAGAGCCCGACACGGGGCTCGAACTCACGGACAGTGAGATCGTGACCTGAGCAGAAGTCGGACGCTTAACCGACTGAGCCACCCAGGCACCCCAAGAGCAATTTTAAATAGCATCTGCCTTAAAGCTTCACTTCCCCTCACCAACATAAAATTTTTAAAAAAGGAAAATATACATACATTGACATAAGTTACCTCCCCCCCCCCCAAAAAAAAGGATCTCTGTGGGAAAGACTATTTACAGTGGCTGCTTTTGAATGCAGGGAGTCATGAAGCTATTTACTTTTCATTTTTCTTTTGTTCTTTTTAAAAGAGTTTTTAAGAAGCAATGATATTACTATATACACTTAACACCCATATGCACCCACAGTACTCAAAGTGGAGGAAAAACAATCTTTTCAGAATACCACAAAGCAGTTGAATATTAAAAGTAATTCATTTTTTTTTCAAATATGCTTGCTTTTAACTAATGATTTCCTTTATTTTTAAAAAAGCTTTTTTTGGTGCAATGAATTTCAATTGTAGGTTGACGATCATTTCACTGAGTCAATTTTACTCTTCAGTAGAAGCTACCCCTGTGACTCAATGAGTAGCCACATCTTTTGAGAATGATTTTGTTCTGACTCCTTTTTGGTAAATAGAATGTATATTCTGACTTTTTTTTTTCCTGTTACCATCTGGCCTTGGTGTAAGAAATCAATTCCACAGCAGCCACTGAACTTGGGCGCACTGAAAGGCATGTCCAAACTGTGCTTCTCTAAATATCTTTAGCACAACTGACCTTTTGTTCTTGCAGAAACAGGCTCAATTGGAACAAGAAGGAACCTGTCATGCCATTTTCCTGCTACAATATTCATTAGTTGGGGGCCATGATCTTGTGTGTCTCTACAGAAGATTCTTGTTAACAAGCCTCAAGTCAGCAATCTGCTCTTTCCCTGTGCCTCAGTAACATTTTTTTTCAGGATAACTAATTCTTAAATGAGCCTTTTCTCATGGCACAATCTCCTAACACTTTTGGACACTGTTCCCTTCAACAGTTACACTTTGATGACAGAAAAGACTATACTCTTGTCGCATAACATTTAAACACTCACAGGCCCACCTTCACTGCTGACTCTGCCTTCTGGGTGCAGCAATTAGCACAAAGTAGAAGCTTAGTCACTAGAAACTTCTGCAGCTCTGGCTTTGATGTGTTTGTACAGGAAAATTAGGTCAAGGTCTCTTGGATCCACATCTTCTTGGATAAAGATTTTTTTTCTTTTTTTTACCCTCACCAAATATTTGAAAAGTGGATTTAGGCTCTTCACAAATATGTAAAAGAGAATATCAAAGAATGAATTTCAGGTCTATACATACTTTAGTGAAAATAATATTTGCATTTGAGAATCATTATATACTTATATAATGGATTATATAATGCATATATATTTTACATTAATATATTTCTCTATATTACGTTTAAATAGGCTACATTGAAGGAAGGAGGTAGGAACACATATGGTTTGAAGGAAGATGACTGATTAAGAATACATTTTAAGTTGTGAGGTTTCACAAAAGATCCAGCCCACTAAAGAAATAGTGACCAAAAGATCAAGATGTTGAATATATAAGCATGATACTATATTTCTGGAATACATTTGATGAAAAAAACTATAAAGTGATATACTTTATCAAATTTGTGACACTGGAACTTGGGGTGTCTTAATGTATCCTTTTGGGAAGTAGAGTTTATGTCATATGAGGTTACGTTAGTTGAAGAAGCATAATGGCACTAGATTTTCTCTATTTCTGATATCCTTCCTTTTCCCCATGTCCACATGTTATCTAGCTCTTAATTTAGAAAGCTGACTGAGTGACAACAGGGAGGATAACGCCTTTGAAAGAATATTTTTATTATTTGTAATTCCCAAGAGATATGGGCATGCCATCCATTGCAGGACCATAGAACGAGCACCATGATCTAGTCAGGAGGCAGAACCAGGAACAAGAGGAAAGCCAAGGCCACCCCCTATATTGATGTTCCTGCAGGAAAAGCAAGGCAGAACAGGGTAAATAGCTTAGCATTAGACAGTCTTAATAATGTAGGTGGGATCTGGGCTACATGGGTGGTCCCTAATTGTCTGGTACCTCATCCTGGGTTGATTTAGAGGAGAGGAAATATTGTTTTGGTGTGTGACAGTTAGATAGAGGGGTCTTACGGTGTATATACTTTGGGTTGGTTCATTTATATACAAAAGGCATACTCCCCTCAGCCCTTTTCTTTCTCTAAGAATTGGCTAGTCCTGGAGGTCTCTGGGTGGCTCATTCAGTTAAGCATCTAACTTTGGCTCAGGTCATGATCTGTGGCTCATGGGTTAAGAGCATCGGGCTCTGTATTGAAAGCTCAGAGCCTGGAGCCTGCTTCAGATTCTGTGTCTCCCTCTCTCTCTGCCCCTCTCCTTCTTGCACTCTGTCTCTCTCTCTCTCTCTCAAAAATAAATAAACATTAAAAATTAAAAAAAAATAAATGCTGCTAACATAATTGATTTTTATTATAATCTAGAGTTTTCTGGTATCAGAAAGAGACACATTTGTTGTTGATGGAGAACCAATTATAGTTAATATGGAATAATTGACCATTTTGGTTTATCTTCCATGACAGAGCCACAAACCTTGAGAAATTTCTCAAGAAAGGGATACCCTAGTTGTTGAGGAAATGGCAGAAAAAAAGGAGGGGAGCAGGGGAAAGGACAAGAAAAAGGGTCATCAGAGAGAAATGAGACTCGTAGACATCCATTATGAGTAGAGTTAATGCTCTTAAAAGTTATTCATGCTCTGTATCATCTTAAACCCCGAGTGCTCATAATTAGCTGTAAGCAAAAGTTTTCAACCTGAAGACATACCACCCATTGGTACCTTTCTTTTTTTTATTTTTTTTAAATTTTTTAAAAAAACATTTTCATTTTATTTTCATTTTATTTTTTAATTTACATCCAAATTAGTTAGCATATAGTGCAATTAATGATTTCAGAAGTAGATTCCTTAGTGCCCCTTATCCATTTAGCCCATCCCCTCTCCCACACCCCCTCCAGTAATCCTTTGTTTGTTCTCTGTATTTATGAGTCCCTTATGTTTTGTCCCCCTCCCTGTTTTTATATTATTTTTGTTTCCCTTCCTTTATGTTCATCTGTTTTGTCTCTTAAAGTCCTCATATGAATGAAGTCATATGGTACCTTTCTATGTGTTTGGTGTTCCTGTAGAATTAAGGAAACAGGCACATCTTAAAAAAACAAAGCAAAACAAACAAAAAAACCCAATTAGATTGTCACATATAGCCATATACGATAGTAACAAGTCCTCACGGAAAAGTCATAAGAGGTATTCACTTTGTTGACTGAGTACTTTTAAAAAGAAGCAGTATTACTTTGGGAGAAGGAAAAGCTCTAATACCAACATCTTTAGGTGTTCTGGAATTACTCAAGCTTGAACTGAGACAGTCGATAGAGCAACCTCTAAATTTCTACTTCTTTATCAGAGTTTTGACATTACTTCAGTACTTTTTAATTTTTTTGTTTTTATTTTATTTTTGAGAGAGACAGAGTGCAAGCAGGGGAGGGCCAGAGAGAGAGGGAGACACAGAATCTTAAGCAGGCTCTGAGCTGTCAGGAGCCATGAGATCATGACCTGAAGTTGGATGCTTAACCGACTGAGCCACCCTGGCACCGCAGTAGCTTTTATGTATATGTATATATATGTGTGTGTATATACGTGTAAATATGTATATATATATATATATATATATATATATATATATATATGTATATGCATGTACAAATACACGTATATATATATGTATATGTATGTACATATGTACATATACACATATATATGTATATACATACATATACACACACACATATACACACACACACACACACACACACACACACAGTATGAGAATTTTTTTACCTCTTAGGGACAAAAGAAGGCATAGCTAAAAACCTGTGGGCTTTTGGGGCAAGAAAGAATAATTACTGCTTAAAAGTGTCCTACGCTAAAGGAAAACCTGTGAAAATGTCATTGTTGAGAACTAAAAAAAAAAAAAAAAATGCAAGATCTCTTTCTCTTAAGAAAATGTCTTTAATTCAGCCAGTCCTGTTAATTTCCAAAGACAGTTAAATTCCATCAGAATCAGTAGTGCCGAGCAGCTGGTTAAGGGCAAAGTTAAGTGACTTACTACCTATAAAGGTCTACTTTTATTATGTCTCAAGAAAGCAATATAATATTTCTAATTTAATCAAAACAAATCAGAATGTGTTCTTCTTCATTAATATAAGCCAGGTCCTTCTGGGGTTACAGCTCTTTAAATGAATCTGGTACTTGGGTTTATGTATTAGAAATAAAAATCCTAAAATGGAAGGTGGTGTGTATGTGTGTGTGTGTGTGTGTGTGTGTGTGCGTGCGTGTATAAGATATATATAGGATATCTTACAGATATAAGGATATATAGGATAGCTCTTAAGGATATAAGAGCTATTAGCAATTGATGTAAATTTTTAGCTGAAAATACTTGGATTTTTTTCTAATGCCACATAATAACTATAATTTTACCTGATGGAAGGTAGTTTTGTGCTCACAAAATTTCAGCATAAAAGTGGAAACTAGACATGGGACAGAATCCAAAAACCAGCTACCTGCTGTTAAGGAAAAATTATACCTAGGAAGACATTTTATTCAACCTACCAATTACATGCAAAAGATTTGGGTCAGATACTTCCCATCTGAATTAAGTACCTGAATGTGACAGGCTGCATTCAGGCATAATATTATTCTTTAAAAAACAATAATAATAAAAATATCTTAAACTGCCATAGCTTAAAACTTAAGATAGCAATGTCCAGGAAAATGAAGCAAAAGGATGGCTTTCCCAAGTGTTATTTCTATTTTTCGATCCTTCGTCCTTCCACAAAATTATGTCCCAACCTTCACCTGTAAAGCATATAGAATTGAAGTGAAAGGTAAACAACATGGGATCATTTAGTCATTCATGTATCAAGGAGCACTCATCGTGTTCTAGATATATAATAATGCATTATCTCACTTCCACAATTTTTTCAAGGTAGTCTTTTTTTTTTTTAAATCGACCCCTCTTTTGAAGATGGGAGGAATTAAGTGTTTGAAGCACAAGTTCAAGGTCACAGTATTGTGTGGAATAGCAAGGATTTAACAAAATTTTGTTAGGCTCCAGATGTCCACTAGTGCTGCTAATGAGTTTCCATAAGTTCTTCTTTTGAAAAGGAAAAGGTGCAAACAAAAAAGAAGTCAGAGAAAGAATATGAGAGTAGAATATAACCTTGTGACTTTATCATCTAATTTTCAGCCCGTACAGAATCTCTCAGTAATTCTAAAACAATTATTCTGTACTTAACTATAGTTAATGCCTAACCTGAAACCATTCTACTTGTAATTATTTTTACTTTAGTCTCTTTGGTATTTCCTTAAAATAGCTGGGGGACTTTAAGCTACTGTTGACAGAATATTACATCTCAGTTTTCCTTCAAGCCTTAGACTTTATCATGGTCATTTTAAAAGAGATGTCACTGAGAAACGAAGTGGATACTTTTAATCTTTGTTCTTATTCTCATCCGATGGCTGGCTTTATCAGCTGGCCTATATCCTGAGGGAATGGCCTGGTTAAGTACATCCCTGAGATATTTTATAACTTTGTCTACTCTTTGACTTCTCCATGCATTTGATGAAACATGGGCTTATAATCATGCCATCACCTCTATATGTTTTCCAGTAGAAGATAAAAATACTACACTTTAAAGGTGAGAGTCAGGAAGGGCGGTATACTGTGGATTTCCACTGCAGACAATGGAAGTTTTGAAGGGTGGGAGTCATCTTCCAATTCGGGATGTGAGGATGGATGTACACATTAATATCCTTAGTTTGTCATATGTAAAATGAGAATAATATAACCTACCTCATGGGATGGTTGGAGGATTGAATTAGTGAAGTAAAGGACTAAGAATAGTGCCTTTTACATGAGTGCTATGGAATTATTGAACATAATTGTAATTCAGGGTAAACGAAGGTCTGTGAATTCAGAGGTGTGTTGAGTATTAAAAAGGGGACAGGTAAGATTGGTTTCACCTTGTCATTTACAGAATGGTTGTTGAGAGGGTAGGAGAGACTGGTTTTAATGATTCAAACTGAAAATGAATTAAGGAAAGCAAAATTTCAAGGATGGTGAACATTGGGAACAGGGAGTCAGTCTATGCTATTTTATGCATACGTGGTTTTAAAACAAAAAGAGCTGTGCCATCTTTGCTCTAATCCAATGTATCTGTATCAATTCCATGTTTCACAAACTCCACACCTCCACTGTGTAAAATTGTTCAATAATTTCCTATTTCTCTTAGAATAAAGATCAACATATTTAGTGTGGCCTGCAAGTCGCTATGCAACTGACTTAACTCCCCAGCCTCATGTCTTAACATTCTCTGGGTTTCTGTGCTTTATCAATTGCTCTCTGTTTTTGACAAACACCATGTGACCTTCCTCCATAGAGCCTTTGTGTCTGCTATTCACACTTTGAGGAAATCTTTTCTCCTTTTTGTCTAGTTACTTATTTTCATTATTCATATTTAAGATCTAATATCATCTCAAGAGGCAAGACTTCTCAGACACCTGAAATAAAGCTAAGGTCTTATGTGTTCTTATTAAACACTGACACTTTGTAGCAGTTACCATAATTAGAAATCATTGTTTGGGGTGATAATTTGAATAATAAGTTTCCCATTTAGTCTCTACGGTCCCTGAAGGCAAAAGACCCATAACTGTGTATCTGTGTTTGCTGAACATTATAATCTCATTATAGTGTTTTCCCATCATAGATGCCCCCAAAATAAATAACTATATATATGTAATATGTAATATATATCATAGATATATAAAATATATATTTACTATTAAAATTTTATTTATTATTAAAAGTATATAATTAAATTCAATTCATTGACTGATGAATGGATAAAGAAGATGTGGTATGCAAATACAATGGAATACCAATCAGCGATAAAAAGAATGAAATTTTGCCATTAGCAACAACGTGGATGGAACTAGAGTGTATTATACTAAGCAAAATAAGTCAGAGAAAGACAAAATCATATGATTTCACTCATACGTGGAATTTAAGAAACACAACAGATAAAGGGAAGGAAAAAACGAAAAAGAATGAGAGGGAGGCAAACAATAAGGAACTCTTAAATACAGAGAACTGAGGGTTGCAGGAGGGAAGATGGGTGGGTGGATGGGCTAAATGGGTGATGAGCATTAAGGAGGGCATTTGTTGGGATGAGCACTGATTGTTATATGTAAGTGATGAATCACTGGATTCTACACCTGAAACCAATACTACACTGTATGTTAACTAATTTGAATACAAATATTAAAATAAATATTTTATGACTAAAATTACGTAATTATTAATTTTAAATTATTTAAAAAATCAAATTAATATCTATTCATATATTGTTAAAATTATGTATTAAAATTAAAAACATTATATATAAGGTATATTATATATATGTACATATATGAGTTTATACAAATATATACCCATATATATATATATGAGTTTATACAAATATATACCCATATATATATATATATATATATATATATATATATATATATATGTTGTATGTATATAGACATCAACCTTGAAACATGCAGGATTTATTATTTTTAAAATATTAACTCATGGGGCACCTGGGTGGCTCAGTCAGTTGAGCATCTGACTTTGGCTCAGGTCATGATCTCGCGGTCCATGAGTTTGAGCCTTGCATTGGGCTCTGTGCTGACAGCTCAGAGCCTGGAGCCTGCTTCAGATTCTGTGTCTTTCCCTCTCTCTGCTCCTCCCTCGCTTGCTCTCTGTCTCTGTCTCTGTCTCTGTCTCTCTCTCTCTCTCTCAAAAATAAACAATAAAACAACAACAAAAAGTGGAGATTCCACTCATGGCTACCTCTGCAGTTTTGGATGCTGTACTTTCTCACCTTCAATTCTAGGTGCTCTAATT
Organism: Puma concolor; assembly: GCF_028749965.1. Taxonomy (NCBI): domain Eukaryota; kingdom Metazoa; phylum Chordata; class Mammalia; order Carnivora; family Felidae; genus Puma; species Puma concolor. The sequence continues at coordinate 22,766,536 of NC_141681.1, read as the reverse complement.
GGCACAGCAGCCCTGAAAGCACTCAACCAGGGAAATTCATCTAAAGGTGGTCATGACTTTGTTGTTGGCTTTTTCAAAATAACTAAATCCTGCCTCTTCATGGTATCTACTTTTGTCCAAATATAAGCTTTAATATACAAATGAAATTACCAAGAGTGGAATAAATTAAATAAGGGGTTGAAATAATTTGTATGGCATCAGACTTTCCACTAAAAAAAAAAAAAACAAATAAGTTATTAGAATAACTCTGTGTCATATCTCTAAGAGCTCTGGTTACTTAAATTTAGTACTGAAAAGTTGATTACACTTTATTCATGAAAGTTCAGTGAAGCTGTTTTGGGTGCTTAATACATATTCAAATACCTATTTCAAAATGGATTAACATTTTTAAAATAATAAATCCTACATGCTGAAAGGTTAACATGTATACACCCAAAGTTTGATATATGTTTGTGTGTGTGTATATGCATATATATTACCTATATATTATATATAACACATATGTAATTAATATATAAATATATATGTAATGTATAAATATATTTAATATAAATATATATGTAATATATATGCATATATATGTAAAATCCAGTGGATAAAACATCTTTTATAACAAAAAATGAATATCCAACAATAGATTGGATATACTCCTTCAATAGAAATTGTTACAATCACTCTCCCCAGAGCAAAGCATACTAAGGCAAAATACTTTACAACTGCAAACATTTAAAAAGTTTGTACTTGGGACTAATCACCTATGATCATTCTATTAAGTCCTCTTAATTTGACTATGACAAAGTCTTAAACTGCAATGTCCAACAAGGTAGCCACTACTCACATGTGACTATAAAGTGCTTGAATTGTGAGTAGTGTGCCTGAAAAGTTGCATTTCTCATTTTATTTTTATTTTAATTATTTTAAATTTGCATTTAAAGGTCAAGCAGGGTGACTTCTGGTTCCACTGAAACATTCACTGGAATATTGACATAACTTTATTGCTCTATCACAACTGCGTTTCACTTTATACAAAGCAACACATAAGATACTCCTCCATTTGGGTGTGCATATTAAATGGTTATGTGATTTCAAGTATTACCCCAAACATATTACTGATCTGGTTGGTGTCAACAGAATGATTCAGTTCAAATGCCTTTTTCTATGTATTAATCTACTATGCTGTAATATGTTTACTAGAATGCTTTCTGCAGACAATATGAGCTACGAACAAGCTAATGCAATTGTTGCTGGTAATTAAATTGAAATACTTATAATAAATAAAATATCTCTGGTACAAAATAAGTAAGTACGAACAAATTTCTACACTAAACACAAAAGCAAACAAATGATGCAGAGTTGAATGTCGATGCCGCAGAGTGGCTTCCATACATCAAGGAGAGTGAAGGGGAAAAAGGAAACTGGAAGTAGGTATGTTCAAAAATTTCATATTGGATGATGAATGTGATTATCTGTGGCAGAGAAAAAAGGAGGTTCCATTTGTTTATTGTATAAAAAAATATTTTTAAAGAATAAGTATTACAAGATGTTTCTTTTTAATTAAGAAAAAAAAAGAGGGGCATCTGGGTGGCTTAGCTGGTTGAGCGTCTGACTTCAGCTCAGGTCATGATCTCACAGCTCATGAGTTCAAGCCCCATAGTGGGCTCTGTGCTGACAGCTTGGAGCCTGGAGCCTGCTTCAGATTCTGTGTCTCCGTCTCTCTCTGTCCCTAACTCACTCACATTCTGTCTCTGTCTCTCTCAAAAATAAATAAACATTAAAAAAAATAAACAAAAATAAATTTAAAAAAAAAGAATTGACATTTTCTTCCAGTTTGGTATACTTCATGTTAAGGATATTGGAAATTGCCACTATCTCCTGACAACAAGTAAATAGATGAACAGGCTAAAATGGACAGGTGAATACAGGGAGTCATGGCTTACCCGAGCAGAGACACAAGAGCAGAAACCTCCATAGGAATCAGTGCAGGGGTAGAAACAATTACTTGAACTGTAATTGATGAATTGCTGGAGGCTCAATACAGACTGTCTGAGAGTTAAATATTCCAGGAGAACCTGGTCATAGCGGAACTCTCATATTTTTGTGAGTTTTATATGGTTTTATCAATCTGGTTCTCACAGTAAGTATCAGAGAGAGAGAAAAAAAAAAAACCAGGCTTCCAGAAAGGTAAAAGGAAAAAAAATTTTTAAATATGCCAGAACAACCTGTTTTTCTTAACAAGGGCTGCCCTCAAGAGAAAGCAGTTAACCTGAGCCTAAGATGCTTGGGGAAATGGGAAACACCCAACTCCATCTGCCACTAGCGTTCCAAATGGAAGGGAATAACGCACCTCCAGCCCACTCCAGCCCACTTTATGCATCCTGACCCATCTGTGGAAGAAAAACTCCACCGAGAAACATTTGCAAAGTTTGCGGTCCAGAGGCACAGGCGCACAAAAAGACTGAGACCTAATCATAAGATGACATAATGCTTATTTTCCCCCCATACCTGACCACTACACTATTACAGGCATAGTGATGTCAGTTCTTTTTACCTATTATGCCATCTTCAGCTATGAAGAAAAAGTCACAAGGCATACCGAAAGGAAAAAAAGGACAATTTCAAAGACAGGGCAAACACGAGAGAGATGTGGAATTATCAGACCAAGAATTTAAAACAACTATGATTAATACGCTAAGGGCTCTAGTGGATAAAGTAGAAAGAAAGCAAAAGCAGATGAACAATGTAAGCAGAGCTGGTAATCCTAAGAAAGAAACAAAAAGAAATACTGGGAACAGGGGGAAGTGCAATAAAAATGAATAAGACATTTGATGGGCCCATCAGTAGACTGGAACTGGCAGAGGAATGAATCTCTGAGCTTGAGAAAGACCACAACAGAAACCCCCAAAATTGGAAAGCAAAAAGAACAAAGGTTGAAAAAAACAACAGAAGATCCAAAGCCTGTGGAACAATTACAAAAGGTGTAGCATACACACAATGGTAATAAAAGAAAGAGAAGAAAAAGAGAAAAGGACACTAAAAATATTTGAAACAAAATGACTGAGAATTTCCTCTAAATTAATGTCACATACTAAACTACAGATCCAGAAATTTCAGAGAATACCAAGCATGATAAATGCCAAAAAATACTACACCTAGGCATATCATTTTCAAAATCCAGAAAATCAAAGGTAAAGAAAAAATGTATTTTTTAATTTTTAACTTTATTTATGAGAGAGAGATAGAGAGAAAGAGAGAGAGAGAGAGAGAGAGAGAGAGAGACAGTATGAGAGGGGGAGGGGCAGAGAGAGAGGGAGACACAGAACCTGAAGGAGGCTCCAGGCTCTGAGCTGTCAGCACAGAGCCTGACGTGGGGCTTGAACTCACAAACCGGGAGATCATGACCTGAGCCAAAGTCAGATGCTTAACTGACTGACCCAACCAGGCACCCCAAGAAAAAATATTTTTAAAAAAGCCAGGGAGAAAAAAATGAAATGAAACAAAACAAAACACCTTATCTATAGAGGAACGAAGAATTGTATGCAACTTCTCACAAACCATGCAAGTAAAAAGAATGTAGAATAAAATATTCAAAGTGTTGACAGAAACTGACTCATGAGCCTCGAATTCTGTACTCTATACAATTATCCTTCCAAAGTGTAGGAGAAATACTCTCTCAGACGAACACCAAAGAAAGAAATTTGTTGCCAGTATATCTGCCTTACAAGAGACATTAAAGAATTTCTTTAAAAAAAATTTTTTTTTAATGTTTACTTATTTTTGAGAGAGAGAGACAGAGTGAGAGCAGGGAAGGGGCAGAGAGAGAGGGAGACACAGAATCTGAAGCAGGCTCCAAGATCCTAGGTGTCAGCACAGAGCCCAACATGTGGCTCAAACCAACGAACCACGATCATGACCTGAGCTGAAGGTGGACATTGAACCCACTGAGCCACCCAGTTTCCCCTAAAGAATTTCTTAAGGGAGAAGGAAACCAATAGATGCCAGAAGCTTCTTTCTACATAAAGAAAGAAAGAACATAAAAGAAGAAATAAGTGAAAGTAATAAAATAAAAACTTCTATTTTTATCTTCAGAAATTGTTCTTATCCATAAAAGTTTGTTCAAAATACTAGAAGAAACAATGTTTGATTACATATTTTTTGCATGTATCCTGTGTGTGTGTGTGTGTGTGTGTGTGTGTGTGTGTATGTGTATGTGTGTTAGTCATACTACCCACAGAAGAGTATAGAGTTATTTTAGAGAGGACTTAAGTTAGTAATAAATGTATAATGCCAATTCTACAGCAACCATTTAAAAAGCAAAATATAAGTGTAACTGATATGCTAAAGAAAGATTTAAAAATGAAATATAAAATGCTCATTTAAAACCACAAAATTCAGGGGTGCCTGGGTGGCTCAGATGGGTAAGCATTGGACTTCAGCTCAGGTCATGATTAGCAGTTTGTGGGTTCAGCCCCATGTTGCGCTCTATGCTGACAGCTCAGAGCCTGGAGCCTGCTTCAGATTTTGTTTCCCTCTCTCTCTCTGCCTCACCCCCACTTGTGTTCTGTCTCTTTCTCTCTCTCTCTCTCTAAAATAAGTAAACATTAAAAAATTTAAAAAACCCACAAAATGCATAAAAAGAGTAGAAGATAGATAGTAATAAAGAAAGAGGGCAACAAAAAGACAGAAACAAATATAGTGATTATCAACCCAACTATATTGATCATTTTGAATGTCAATAAAATAAAACACCAATTAACAGATGGAGATGGTCAGATTGGGTCAGAAAATAAGACCCAACTATGCTGCCTATAAGAAACATGCTTTAAATAAAGACACATATAAATTGAAAGTAAATGGATGGGCTTAGAATATAATATGATAACCAAAATCAAAAGAAAGCAAGAATAGTTATATTAAATTTAGTCTGAGCAGACCTCAAAGCAAGGAAAATTAATAGGGATATAAAAGGGTATTACATCATGACAAAGGGACCAATTTTCAAAAAAAAAAAAAGAAGAAGAAGAATCCTTAATATTTAAACGGCTAACAAGAGAATGTCACTCTACATGAAGGAAAAACTGACCAAATGGTAAAGAGAAATAGATTACCCCATCACTACAGCTGGAGTCTTCAACATCACTCTGTCAGAAATGGACAGATGCACCAAGCAAAAACACGGTAAGGAGAGAGTTGATCTCAATAACACCATTAATCAGATATATAATGGATACCTACGCTACTTTATCCAACAGCAGAATATACATTTTTGTAAAACTATATGCAATTTTCACCAAGATAGAACATATTCTGGGCTATAAAACATCTTAACAAATGTTTAAAAATACAAGTGATACTGGGGCGCCTGGGTGGCTCAGTCGGTTGAGCAGCCAACTTCGTCTCAGGTCATGATCTCACGGTTTGTGAGTTCGAGCCCCGCATCGGGCTCTGTGCTCACAGCACGGAGCCTGGAGCCTGCTTCAGATTCTGTCTCCTTCTCTCTCTACCTCTCCCCTGCTCATGCTTTCTCTCTCTCTCTCTAAAGTAAATAAACATAAAAAAAATTATTAAAAAAATAAAAATAATAAAAATACAAGTGATACCACATCTGCTTTCAGACCACAATGGAAATAAACTAGAAATCAATAACCAATAAATAACCAATAATCAATAAACCAATAATCAATAGTAAAAAAGTTGTAAAATACCTGGAGATTAAGCAATCCATTTCTAAATAACACATGTCTCAAAGAATAAATCTCATAAACTTAAAAAATATTTGAACTAAATAAAAATGAAAACACATCAAAATTTGTGGGAAGCAGTAAAAGCATTGGTTATAGGAAATTTTTAGCACTGAATACACATAGTAGAAAATAAGCAATATCTAAAGTAAATCATCTAAGTTTACACTTTAGGAAACTAGAAAAATAAGAAGAAAAGAAATAATAAAAATTGGAGTAAAAATTAATAATATGGAAAACAGGAAATCAATAATCAACAAAAGCAAATGCTGTTGCTGAAAAGATCAATAAAATTGATTAGCTTTTAGCTAGGCTAACTATGAAAATAGAGAAAAGACACAAAATACTATTATCAGAAATGAAAAGGCAGCACTACAAGATACCATGGAAATTAAGGATGACAAAGGAATATTGTGAATGACTCTGTGCCCACGTATTTCATAACCTAGGTGATGAAATTTGTGAAAAGACACACTATGCCAAAACTAACACAAGAAGAAATATGTGATATGAAGAGACCTATAACTATTAAATAAAATGAATCAGTTATGAATAATCTTCATAACTTATCTTTAGATAATGAATAATCTAAACAGAAACATTGGGCTCAGATGCATTCACTGCTGAATTCCAACAAACTTTTAAGGAAGAAATTATAACAGTTTGCCACAATATCTTTGAGGGAACAGAAGCATAGAATCATAACATATTTTATGAGGCCAAGATTACTGATATCAAAACCATAAAAATATTACAAGACAATTAGAGATAAATATTACTCATTGAACATAAATGCAAAAGGCTCAAAAATATTAGCAAAATGAGTCTAATAATGTATAAAATAATTATATGCCATGACTAAGTGGAATTTATTCCAGGTATGTAAGACTGGCTCAACAAGAAAACAATGCAGTCATTACATCAAAGGGCTAAAGAAGAAAACTCACACAATCATATCAATAGAAGAAAGAAAAAAAATTGAAAAAATCCAACATCTATTCACAATAAAAACTCTTCGTATAATAGAAACAAGGAGAAATTTCTCCATTTGATAAATAATAACTACAAAAAGTGCTAAAGCTAACATCACACTTAATGGTGATAAACTAGAACCTTTTCCATGAGGATCAGAAACAAGGCAAGAATGTCCTCTCTCACCACTCCTTTTCAACATTGTACTTGAAATCCCAGCCAATGTAATAAGAAAAGGAAATATATTTTATACAGACTGACTGGACAGGAGAAAAATTTTAAAATACTGTCTTTGTTCACAAAAAAACAGTTTATATAGAGAATAAGAAAGAATTGACAAAAATACTCCTAGAACTAACAAACAATTATAGCAAGGTTTCAGGATACAAAGTTAGTAGACAAATGCCAATAATTTTCCTCTATACAAGCCATGAACAAGTAAATTTGAAATTAAAAAGAAAACACTATTAATTAAGCACTCAAAATATGACATACTTAGGTACAAATCTTTTACATACTTAGGTATAATAATAAAATAAAAATCTTAGCTTTTTAAAAAAAGTTTCTGGGGGCGCCTGGGTGGCGCAGTCGGTTAAGCGACCGACTTCAGCCAGGTCACGATCTCGCAGTCCGTGAGTTCGAGCCCCGCGTCGGGCTCTGGGCTGATGGCTCGGAGCCCGGAGCCTGCTTTCCGATTCTGTGTCTCCCTCTCTCTCTCTGCCCCTCCCCCGTTCATGCTCTGTCTCTCTCTGTCCCAAAAATAAATAAAAAACGTTGAAAAAAAAATTAAAAAAAAAAAAAAAGAAGCATTGCTTATTTAAAAAAAAAAAATAAAAAAAAAAAAAATAAAAAAAGTTTCTGTGAAAATGAATGTTGTTCCAACTATATCAAGAAAAAAAAAACAAGCAGAATTATTCTAATTTAAATTAGAAAACTGAAGTTTCCTTTATTAAAGTTTCATTCCACTATAAACATGTGCTCAGTTTTCTGAAAGAGACTTTATGAAAAGCTTCACAGATACAATTGTTCATGTGTTTCAGCATATATATTCAATGAAAACAAATAATGTAATGGTCTCATGTTCTTTACTGATCCTCATTGGTTTAAATGTTAAAGATACTCACAAAGATTTACCACACTGTTAATTCAAATTCAATACTTTCTTTTTTTAAATTATATTTATTTTTATTTTTGTTTTTACTTTTTAAATATGAAATTTATTGTCACATTGGTTTCCATACAACATCCAGTGCTCCGCCCAACAGGTGCCCTCCTCAATACCCATCACCCGCCCTCTCCTCCCACACCCCCCCCCCCATCAACCCTGTTTGTTTTCAGTTTTTAAGAGTATCTTATGGTTTGGCTCCCTCCCTCTCTAACCCTTTTTTTTTTTTTTTTCCCTTCCCCTCCCCCATGGTCTTCTGTTAAGTTTCTCAGGATCCACATAAGAGTGAAAACATATGGTACCTGTCTTTCTCTGTATGACTTACTTCACTTAGCATCACACTCTCCAGTTCCATCCATGTTGCTACAAAAGGCCATATTTCATTCTTTCTCATTGCCACATAGTATTCCATTGTGTATATAAACCACAATTTCTATCCATTCATCAGTTGATGGACATTTAGGCTCTTTCCATAATTTGGCTCTTGTTGAAAGCTATAAACATTGGGGTACAAGTGTCCCTATGCATCAGCACTCCTGTATCCCTTGGGTAAATTCCTAGCAGTGCTATTGTTAGGTCATAGGGTAGATCTATTTTTAATTTTTTGAGGAACCTCCACACTGTGTTCCAGAGCGGATGCACTGGTTTGCATTCCCACCAATAGTGCAAGAGGGTTCCCTTTTCTCCACATCCTCGCCAGCATCTATAGTCTCCTGATTTGTTCATTTTAGCCACTCTGACTGGCGTGAGGTGGTATCTCAGTGCGGTTTTGATTTGTATTTCCCTGTTGAGGAGTGACGTTGAGCATCTTTTCATGTGCCTGTTGGCCATCTGAATGTCTTCTTTAGAGAAGTGTCTATTCATGTTTTCTGCCCATTTTGTCACTGGATTATTTGTTTTTCGGGTGTGGAGTTTGGTGAGCTCTTTATAGAGCCCTTGGATACTAGGAGTTTGTCCGATATGTCATTTGCAAATATCTTTTCCCATTACGTTGGTTGCCTTTTAGTTTTGTTGATTGTTTCCTTTGCTGTGCAGAAGCTTTTTATCTTCATGAGGTCCCAGTAATTCACTTTTGCTTTTAATTCCCTTGCCTTTGGGGATGTTTCAAGTAAGAAATTGCTGTGGCTGAGCTCAGAGAGGTGTTTTCCTGCTTTCTCCTCTAAGGTTTTGATGGTTTCCTGTCTTACATTCAGGTCCTTTATCCATTTTGAGTTTATTTTTGTGAATGGCATAAGAAAGTGTCTAGTTTCATCCTTCTGCATGTTGGTGTCCAGTTCTCCCAGTACCATTTGTTAAAGAGACTGTCTTTTTCCATTAGATATTCTTTCCTTCTTTGTCAAAGATTAGTTGGCCATACTTTTGTGGGTCTAGTTCTGGGGTTTCTATTCTATTCCATCGATCTATGTGTCTGTTTTTGTGACAATACCATGCTGTCATGATGATTACACCTTTGTAGTAGAAACTAAAGTCTGGGATTGGGATGACTCCCACTTTGGTCTTCTTCTATAAATGTCTATGTGCCGAATACAGGAGCCCCCAAATATATAAAACAATTACTCACAAACATAAGCAACCTTATTGATAAGAATGTGGTAACTGCAGGGGACTTTAATACTCTACTTACAACAATGGATACATCATCTAGACACAGGATCAATAAAGAAACAAGGGCCCTGAAGGATACATTGTATAAGATGGACTTGACAGATATATTTAGAACTCTGCATCCCAAAGCAACAGAATATACTTTCTTCTTGAGTGCACACGGAATATTCTCCAATATAGATCACATGTAACAAAACAGCCCTTCATAAATATAAAAGAATTGAGATCATACCATGCACACTTTCAGACCACAATGCTATGAAGCTTGAAATCACCCACAGGAAAAAGTCTGGAAAACCTCCAAAAGCATGGAGGTTAAAGAACACCCTATTAAAGAATGAATGGGTCAACCAGGCAATTAGAGAAGAAATTAAAAAATATATGGAAACAAACGAAAATGAAAATACAACAATCCAAATGCTTTGGGATGCAGTGAAGGGAGTCCTGAGAGGAAAATACATTGCAATACAGGCCTATCTCAAGAAACAAGAAAAATACCAAATACAAAATCTAACAGCACACCTAAAGGAAATAGAAGCAGAACAGCAAAGACACCCCAAACCCAGCAGAAGAAGAGTAACAATAAAGATCAGAGTGGAAATAAACAATATAGAATCTAAAAAAACTGTAGAGCACATCAATGAAACCAAGAGTTCGTTTTTTGAAAAAATAAACAAAATTGATATACCTCTAGCCAGGCTTCTCAAAAAGAAAAGGGAGATGACCCAATTAGATAAAATCACGAATTAAAATGGAATTATTACAACCAATCCCTCAGAGATACAAGCAATTATCAGGGAATACTATGAAAAATTATATGCCAACAAACTGGACAGCCTGGAAGAAATGGACAAATTCCTAAGCACCCACACACTTTCAAAACTCAAACAGGAAGAAATAGAAAACTTGAACAGACCCATAACCAGCGAATAAATTGAATCAGTTATCAAAAATCTCCCAACAAATAAGAGTCCAGGACCAGATGGCTTCCCTGGGGAATTCTACTAGACATTTAAAGCACAGATAATACCTATCCTTGTCAATATGTTCCAAAAAATAGAAAGGGAAGGAAAACTTCCAGACTCATTCTATGAAGCCAGCATTCCTTTGATTCCTAAACCAGACAAAGACCCAGCAAAAAAAGAGAACTACAGGACAATATCCCTGATGAATATCGACGTAAAAATTATCAACAAGATACTAGCAAATCAAATTCAACAGCATATAAAAAGAATTACACACCATGATCAAGTGGGATTCATTCCTGGGCTGCAGAGCTGGTTCAACTTTCGCAAGTCAATCAATGTGATACATCACATTAGTAAAAGAAAAGATAAGAACCATATGATCCTGTCAATTGATGCAGAAAAAGCATTTGACAAAATTCAGCATCCTTTCTTAATAAAAACCCTCGAGAAAGTCAGGATAGAAGGAACATACTTAAACATCATAAAACCCATTTATGAAAAGCCCACAGCTAATATCATCCTCAATGGGGAAAAACTGAAGAGCTTTTTCCCTGAGATCAGGAACACGACAGGAATGTCCACTCTCACCTCTGTTGTTTAACATAGTGTTGGAAGTGTTAGTATCAGCAATCAGAGAACAAAAGGAAAGCAAAGGCATCAAAATTGCAGATTGCAATTGCACTGTTTGCAGATGACATGATATCATACATAGAAAACTCGACAGACTCCACCAAAAGTCTGCTAGAACTGATACATGAATTCAGCAAGTCACAGGACACAAAAGCAATGTACAGAAATCAGTTGCATTATTATACACTAATAATGAAGCAACAGAAAGACAAATAAAGAAACTGATCCCATTCACAACTGCACCAAGAAGCATAAAATACCTAGGAATGAACCTAATCAAAAAGGTAAAAGATCTGTATGCTGAAAACTATAGAAAGCTTATGAAGGAAATTGAAGAAGACATAAAGAAATGGAAAAACATTCCGTGCTCATGTATTGGAAGAATAAATATTGTTAAAATGTCAATACTACCCAAAGCTATCTACACATTCAATGCAATCCCAATCAAAATTGCACCAGCATTCTTCTCAAAGCTAGAACAAGCAAACCTAAAATTTGTATGGAACCACAAAAGACCCCAAATAGCCAATACTTTCTTTAAATAAAGGAATGTTTGCTAAATATCCAATAATCAAAAAAGTTGCAGAATGAATTATGAATTATGTTATCTCATCAATATTAAACTACATATGAAAGAACTAAATTAGAAGATCCACAAAGGGGGGGGGGAGTTAATCTGTGACAGCTACACAGGTAAGGGAATTAATGTTGAAATTGTAAGTTTTCATATAATAAATCATTCACTATGTTTTATGACATTTTCTAAAATAAGTCAATATGCAGAAGATTTTAATTATAAACGATAGCGCCATGCAAACTGGTCATACAACACACACAAAAAATGAAGAAAACTTTTTGATATTGATAAATTTAGTGTTTTCATTTTAGAAAACACCGCTTTGAATTTGATGTTTAAAATAATGAGTTGACTCAAGTGTTAGTCAATTTAGTTAACGTGGACAGAGGTAGTTTTAAAATTAATGTGGTTTTGCTTCAAAGTAAAATCGATCCTTCTAAAAATGATGAACCAGTTCTGTCAATGTTTATATGAGTATTAAAAGAAAATTATTTTGGAGAACTCAATTCAGATATTGGAAAACTATTAAGTATGGTTGGAACACTGGAGCGTGTGAATTTACCTTATCAACTGTGAATGTTATGAAATCTAAATATAGATGAAGTGTTTTCAATGAAAATTTAGCATCTTGAGATGTGCACAATTTTAAAACACATACTGCATATTCAAGAACTAAAAGGAACAAAAATATTTTATATACTTTTACATATTGATTGCATAATTCAAATAATTATTGGATATTTTGGGCTAGATGCAGTATATTGTTATAATTAGTTGCATATGTTTCTTTTTACCTCTTCATGTGGCTACTAATTTTTTTAATTACTTACACATCTTGCATTATTATTTTTATTGCTCAGCTACCATCTAGACACTATTCAAAACATCTGACTAAAATATGACAATTCATACCTAAATCATTATTTGGCAATTTACACATTAAAATAATTTGTTCATGTATAAATATTAGTTTCATTTTAGATCAAATTTACCTACAATTCCACCAAGATTACCAGATTGCAAATTCCATTTTGCAATTTTATTTTTTTTTCCTTTTTAAAATATTGATCCTGATTATTTAACCCTTCGCTTCATCTGTTACAACTGGGCGGGGGGGGGGGGGGGGAAGACATTTAAAAAAATAAAGGGGATGCAGTATATGTAGAATTTGTGTATACATATATAAAATTGACAACAAGTGGCTCAAGTGACACACATCTTGTTCACTTCTTCTAACATCACAGCGAGCTGAAGCCATTCAGTGTATCTTTAAATAACCAAAGTGAATCAGGTATGTGATTATTTCTTTGTATGATAATGGACTTTGAAACTGGGTAGATCTTCCCTTTTTGGGTTCAGTTTGAGAATCATTTTCTTTTCACAAGAATAGGAGATTTGATTCTCATCATCACCATCATTCAACTTTTATTAAAGAATTATCAAGTTATTTCTATGTGTTGGGCTTAGTGCAAGTACTTTAAAGGAATTTTCTCATTGAATTTTTACAACTCTAGGAAGTAAGCTCTCTTATAACTCTCATGATACAGATAAGAAAACATGTTGGAAAATGTTGAGTCATTTGTATAATAACCAAGAAGCTGAGAATATCAGTGGTGGTATATGTCGACATACTAAAGGAAAAAAGTGCCCATAGATGGTACTATCTGTAATTTTTCATCCACACTCTTAGCACTAATGTTTGCTATTTAAGATAACTATGCCAAATTTTTTTCACCTGCCACCTAGCAAAAGATACCAAAAATGAAAATATGTTACAAAAAGAATTATCCATCTGTGACTTTAATCTTATATGGAGTAATAAGGCAAATGCCTTTAAGGAAGGTGGAGCTGAATTCTGCCACTTTGCTCTTCACCGGATCCAAGGAAAATATAGTACATTTTGCTGTGTTACTCTTCTGAGCTCCCTGCCTTAGCTGGAATGTTTCTTCATTGCTAGCAAACATCAATGGATCAGAGATGGCAATTAAGTCAGCATTCATTTGCCATTCTTGACCCAATATGACAGGTCCATCAAAAAATTCTGGGACCATTTAGAAGAAAGAAAAGAATAATGTAAAAGTAGTAAAGCAGTAGGAAAAGTCAACACGTATCTTGCAAGGCAAGAGACCACTGCACGGTTTCATGACACTCTTTTTTCTTCTTAGAACCTTGACAGATGAAAAAAGACATGACAGGGCAAGAGTCAATAGCCCAATGCACTACAGAGTCTAAAATACTGAGGTATCCTAGCAACACAAAGGATTTCTCTTCAGTTTTGGTGAGAGGGTGTTAAAGGCTAAAGCCACGGCATATATGTTGCTTGCCCCCTGGCCCATATGAACTCTGTCTACAATTATGAGAAATGGCTGTCCTGAGAGTAAAATTCAACTGCCTTTGTCCTTCTCCAGGGAAGTCATCAGTAGAAAGGCTACTTCAATACCTCTCATATACTGTGAATGTGTGTGCATATGTGTGTGCTTTATGCCAATGCCATTTATGTTTTTGGATTATTATATTTGCTGTTTCTTCTGACTGAAATCCATTCTCCCTATGATCTTTACAGACCTCAGATTAAATGTCACAGCAAAGCTAATCATGATCTCCACAACACAAAAGGTCTTACTTGTCTTGCTTACTGATAAATTGCCCTGTGGCTAGCCCGGTGCCTGATATATTATAAGCCCTCAATTATTTAAAAATATATTAATGACTACATTAAAGTAGGACACTTGTATGGATGGTATTTTTTCAGATTCCAAAGCTCTTGTAATATATGCAAAATTATTTAAAAAGCCTTAGGAGATTAATACTTTATTGTCCTTAATTTTCAGTTGAGGAAATGAAGCCTCAATTTAGAAGATGAGGAGTCTAAAGTAATTTAGTAGGCAGGTAGGAGCACAAAACTTCTGATTCTGTGTATGCTTGACAGTCTTTCTACTACAACACAGAAGTAGGAATCAGAATTTTGTTTGGGCCTACTCTGTAGATATGGATTAAGAAGAGCTGGAAATTGTATGATCTCCATCCATGATTTGGTACTTGTTCTCAATTGTGATATTCTCTTTTTCCCATGAACCCTGAAATCCTAAAATATTAAATACCTGTAGTTCCAAAATGTACCCTATGTGTACTATGCTTTTATAGTTTTACATACATTATGACCTCCTTCCAGAATGTCCTTCCTCCCTTTGCCTGTCATTCAGTACTATCTCAAGATATCTTTCTCTAGATACACTTCCTGAGTCCTTCAGGAAGAATCAATAACTATCCTTCCCCATGTATCTCTGTCTGCAGTGCCAGATACCTATTCTTACCACAGGATTTTCATGATTTATTTTGTCCATTTACCTACCTGATCAAAACAAAATGCATGCTCTAGATATTTGTGAACACACAGTAACTAGCATTTCATGTTAAAAGGTTGACCTTGGGAGCAGGGCAAAAGCCCAAAAAGTGATTATGATTTGTGGAAGTTCTTTTTTCTTTTCAGTACGTAGAAAACCAGAATAATTCTCAGCAATTGAAGGGAGAAATCTAAGACATCCTCACTGAGTAACCAAAAAAAAAAAAAAAAAAGGTGGATGCAGCAAAATAGAGAAATTATATACGATATAAAGTAGTAATTAACCTCTTCATATGTGTGCCCAACAGCAATCTTCTAAAAGGGTCAGGCAATTTGCAATGAAGATGAAGTTTAGGACATAAAAGGAAGAAAGACTGATCTCAGGAAAGCTCTATTTCACAAACACTTTTGGGCATTTTTAATCAACACAGGTTGTTAACGTATGCATTTTTAATTTTTATTTCTTTTTTATAAAAATAGAAATGCTTTTAAAAAAGCAGTCTTAAAAAAACAGAAGAAAATGCAGCCATATCTTATTTTAAGCAAGGTTATACTAGGAGTCTTATTTATTTAATTACTGCTTGAAAATATATTCTGGAAATGTATAACAAAACTCTAGAGAGAAGGGTGTGAGAGACTCAATGGCAGGGAAGATATTTTGAGTTCATCTGAATTCTTATCACAGACAGAAGGAAAAAGAGACAGACATAAAATCATACTAGGTTGAATGATATAGCAAGCAACTCTGGGTCAAAACACTAAACAATACTTACAACTCATACAAACAACCTGATTCTGTAAATTTCTTTCTAAATTGAAGAGTAGATTCCTGCAGGCTTTGAAAGGGAATTCTTTTCTAAATTACTGGGTAATTTTCTCCACTCCAATTGAGCTATATAATCAGACATGGTCAAAACATTGTACTAGGAAGCATAACAGAAAATGAATTCAACAAAACCATGACTTCATGGACCCACAGCTGCAGAAAGGGGTCACAAATTGAAATGGTAAATGTATGACCTGGACTTTAGCTGGTTTTTAGTTGAAAAAAATTCATTGTTGTATTCATGGAGCTTTCAAATTATTGTGAGTAACTGAAAATAAATTTTAAATTATATATTTTGCCATATTAGACCCTTAGAAATCTGGACCCATAGTGAGATGTGCTCCACATGCTCTTTATTTCTCACCCCTAATACTAATTAGAATGAAATGAGGCCCATGAAACTGAGCAAATTACTATAGCCAAAGTGTCCTTCATAGTAAAAAATTAAATCTTGCTTCCCACCCATGCTTAAAACAGAACAGTTCCCTGCAGACATATTTTGCTTGATGTCAGCTGTCTTAAAAAAATTAAAGTACACAATCCCCACTCCCACCCAAAAAATAACAACTGGTTTTCATAAGAGTGTGTATTTCAATGCAAGCTAAGTATATAAACAATTTTTGTTTTTGTTAAAAATGTTCATTTGTTCCCAATTCTGCTGTCTATGACACTGGTTACCTCTACTGTTTTGGCCTCCAGAAATGAGAGAAAATTCCAAATTATGCCCCTGTACAATCGCTTGGCCTGATATCCACATATTCTTGGCCTTGGAAAAGGATGGAATAGCCAGATTAATGGCTAAGTAAATTTTTTAAATGCTCTTAATGAAAGAAATACCTCTACCCCATCCCCTCTTTGAGGAGGGTAATACACTTAGTATCACAGGGTATCGAGTTGTTGACAAGGCCTCAGGTTACTGGAATACAGCTGGCAAGTACCATCACAAGGGACAATTTTCATTCATTCATTCATTCATTCACTCACTATTTTTTGAGCACCAACTGTGAGCCACACAATATTCTAAGCTCTGATAGTGCAAAGGTGAACAAAACAGAGAAGTCCTCTGAAGACCTGCATCTATTGTCTGGGAAACAAACAATGAAGACTTAAGTACATTGTCTCCATGCAAAGATTTTCTTTTTGTTGTTGTTTTTTACACTTAGGTTTCATTCATTCATTCAAGTAATCTCTACACCCAATGTGGACTCAAACTCACACTGCATGCTCTTCTGACTGAGCCACCCAGGCACCCTGATTTTTTATTTGTAAAATTTTCTTTATAACACTTATTAGAGATTGGTATATTAGCATAAAGTAGTTATAGCAGACTTCCTTGGAATGTAAGCTTTGAGCTAACAACCACAAGATGAGACAAGAACTGGCCATATGAAGGGCAGAGAGTGGAGGTGGAGAGGGTAGGGGTGAATTATTTCAGAAAGATCACTATTAAAGCAGATATTTCTTCACAGAAAATTCTTATATGTCAAATGCCAAAACATTCATGAATTTTACAGATATATGTGCATTGAATTTGCTTTAATTTCTTTATTATGCATACTACCTTACCTCTTGGACCATACACATAGTATTGTGTTGGCTTTCTCTTGCTTATACATTTTCCTACCTTTATTTTCGGCAATATATACTACTCTTATTAGGTTTAAGTTCAAATATCATGCACTCTGGAAGGTTTCTATGATTCCTGAGTATAAGGATATATGAGTCTTCTTTTTATTCTATTGACCTCATTTTTATATTTAAACTGTAGATAAATATATCACCATTTCAAATAAGTAAGTAAGAAATATTAGTACTCCTACATTCACTGCAGCACTATTCACAATTATCAAGATGGGTAAACAACTTGGGGCGCCTGGGTGGCGCAGTCGGTTAAGCGTCCGACTTCAGCCCGGTCACGATCTCGCGGTGCGTGAGTTCGAGCCCCGCGTCAGGCTCTGGGCTGATGGCTCAGAGCCTGGAGCCTGTTTCCGATTCTGTGTCTCCCTCTCTCTCTGCCCTTTGCCCGTTCATGCTCTGTCTCTCTCTGTCCCAAAAATAAATAAACATTGAAAAATAAAATAAAATAAAAAATTAAAAAAAAAAAAGATGGGTAAACAACTTAAATGTCTATTGACAAATGAATGGATAAAGACAATATGATATAAATATGCAATGGAATATTATTCAGCCTTTAAAAAGTAGGGTATTCTATAATATGCGACAACATGGATAAATCTTGAACATTAAGCTAAGTGAAATAACCCAGTCACAGCAAGACAAAGAGTGCATGATTCCACATAAATGAGATATCCAAAATAACCGTATTTATGGAATCAAAGAGTGGAATGTCAGTTTGCAGAGTATGGAGGTAAGAGAAAATAAGGAGTTACTAATCAATTGGCATAAGATTTCAGTTAATCAAGATGAATAAGTTTTAGAGATCTATTATACAACACTGCACCTATAGTTAATAATACTGTATTGTACACTTAAAATTTTTGTTATAAAGATAGATATCATGTTGTGTTCTTATAATAATAATGATGATTATGATTATTATTATTGACAATAATGCAAATCAAAGATAACTAGTTCCAGGAAAAGTTAATTCCAGGAGCAGAGAGAAATCATCACATGCGTTTACACAAAATAATCTTGTAGAAAATGGTTCACAGTGAAGGACAGAATAAGACATTTATTGAGAAATCTCAAGAGAAGATATAACAGCAGATCCTTCTTCTTCTCTGTTTCTTGGAATCTGACAACACTGAACAACCCTATGGGTGATTAGAATGTGGTGATGGGCATGAGAACAAGAGTAGTTATGGCAGATTGTATGGTGACTAGGCACTGTAGTAATGATATATCTGGGGGTGGAATTCTAGTAAAGGAACTATAGGTAGGCAAGGGGTTTCCTGATATCCTCCTGCCTACAATGGAATTACTTTGCTGGACTGGTTCACTGCTCTTTAACATGGTGAGTTAGGTATAAGAATTGAACAAACAAACAAACAAAAGTGGCTTCATGAAAAACTTTGAAATATTCCACACACCCTGACTATCATAGCCACCAATCCAGAATAGCACTGTTAGATCTGTACATAGAAAATCTTACGTGGTCTTCTAAACATACCTACAAATTAAGTGTGATTACCATTCCCAAGTCTACATGAGGGGCAGAAAGCAGAAAGGGGTTTGAGAACTTGCCCAAAGTCATGAAAGCAATTAATGGTAAAGCTGGGATAAAAAAACACAGGCACTGAGTTTAAACTCTTAAACATATTCCAAAGCTGAATCAAGAAATAAATAAATTATTGAATATTTAGGAATGATAAAACATGTATCAATGAGGCTATTAACCTATGTGGATTAAGATATTATGAAAGTGGGGCGCCTGGGTGGCGCAGTCGGTTAGGCGTCCGACTTCAGCCAGGTCACGATCTCGCGGTCCGTGAGTTCGAGCCCCGCGTCGGGCTCTGGGCTGATGGCTCGGAGCCTGGAGCCTGTTTCCGATTCTGTGTCTCCCTCTCTCTCTGCCCCTCCCCCGTTCATGCTCTGTCTCTCTCTGTCCCAAAAAAAAAAAAAAAAAAAAAAAAGATATTATGAAAGAGATGTGTAAAGGCAAATGGTTCTCACTGGGAGCAATTTCATCAATTTTCCCAGGGGATATTTCACAAAGTCTGAATATATCTTTGCTTTTTGTATCTGTGCTCAGAGGCATGCTACTGGTACTGAGTGAGAGAGAGGTCAGGGAGCCTACTAAACATTGTGCAGTGCCTAGGATAATACCTCACAACAAATACTTGTTGGACCTAGCAGGTCAATAATACTGCTGAAGAACCTGGTTGTAGATCTTATATGAATCATCTCAATTTTTCTGAATCTCAAATTTGTCATTTGCTAAAAGGGAGAGTCATATCTATGTAGGAGTCATGACAACCAAAAGCAAGATAGATTGTGACATCCATAAGAATGCCTGACATGTAGTAAAGAGCTTTAACATTTTAGGCTTATTGGGCAAATTATATGTTCGTTGTGTTTTATTTTATATATTGTTTTAGAAAAATCACTCTGATAGAAATAAGGGGAATGAATAGGTGGATTGGTGAATTTCAGAGGGAAAATGAATTACAAAGATAATATAATAAACTAGGCAAGAAATAATGCACCTTTGGACCTGGGAGGGTGGTACTAGAGGGATATTCAGACCCATCTAGCACAAGTGACTCATTGCATTGATTAGAACATGAGGTCGTTTTTTTCATTTGTTTAGTTTTTGTTGTTTGTTTGCTCTTAGTTTAGTTTTTGTTGTTGTTGTTGTTGTTTGTTTTTTTACTTTTGCCACTTCATCTCTATGAACCTGAGGATAATGTGAATTTAATCTTTTCTTTCCAACAATGATGCCTCATTTCTTATATCTAAAAAACAGTTTAGTCTATGAAATGAATTATATGTTCACAAATCAGACTGTCTTCAGGTAAGCTGTGTGTGCATGCACATACACGTGCATACACACACACATACATACACAACAAATCCAATTTGGAGCTGTGAATTATTATTTGAAAGGTGTAGGTTTCACATGAGAAATTTCATCATCTGAAATTGCCTTGTCGTTGAGGATAATAAGAATTAAATTCAGCTACTGAAAGGAACAAAGACAAATATTGAAAGATGGGAGACTTTTCTAATCCACTGCAGAACTGTAGAGTCTTCTATGAGATTAGACTGAGGCACCTTTTGCAGAAATCTCTAACTGTTTCAGTTTATTAAAAGATTAACAGCAAATCTATTTGGGTAATATGTGGTTTGCAAGACAAGAAATTTCTCCAAAATCAATGCTTT